>NC_140634.1:11329294-12529294 GCF_057382275.1 Copadichromis virginalis | reverse complement strand
TACAAGTTAAGATCGGCTGTCATTTGTTTCACAAAAGCGGGGTCATTTAACATACCGGTATTTAGTCTCCACAAAGTTGTCTTCCGTGTCCCGTCCAAATGTAACGTTATATAAAGTCCACTGTGGTCAGAGACATCTCTTGGACCTATTCTGCAATCTTTTATCCTGTGTAAATCCCTATTAAACATAAAACAGTAATCTATCCTCGAATACACTGAGTGTCGAGCAGAGTAAAAAGTGAATCCTGACGCTGACCCATGGATAGATCGCCACACGTCAATAAGCCCTAATTCCGTTAACATTCCTTTAACCCGTTTCCCTCCAGACGTGCTTTTCCTGTCCCTATTATTTGAGTCTAATCTGGGATTTAACAGTAAATTAAAATCTCCTGCACAAATAAGAGTTCCCACCGTTTCCTTAGAGATCAAATCAAATATCTTCTTAAAGAAGCTTGCGTTGCTTCCTGGGGGTGCATAGACATTTAATAGTGTGACCGTCTTATTCTCTATTCTACCTTTTACTAAAACAAACCGACCTTCCTTATCACTTATAGTAGATATATGTTCAAATTTTATTTTATTTGAGATAAGGATAGCTACTCCTCGTTTTTTCCCGGCCCTATACGATGAATAAAATGTATGTCTGAAACCCATCTTTTTTAATTTCTCATGTTCTGCATTATCTAGATGAGTTTCTTGCCAATATGCCAAGTCTACTGTCTCCTTTTTCAATTTGGCAATTAATTTGCTTCTTTTAATAGGGCTATTCAGGCCATTTACATTTAGTGACAGCATTTTATAGAAATTATAAGCCATCAAGTGGATATGTGGAATACAACATAATCAACCCAGACCTCAGAACATCACAACCAGAACTCACTGAACAGCAAACACACAAAACATTAACAGGAGCTTCCAATACAAAGGATATAACAGTATCCTTTGACATTGAGGGGACTGGCCACAGGGTGGGGCCCCTCATCCGACAAGAGGGGAGTGACCGACAAAAAAGCCAAAAAAGGGCAAAAAATAAACGAAACAGTCTCTTATCGCTACTAGACATAACGTGGTGGTTCTCTAACCATGTCCGTAGGCACCAACCTAAAGAAATATGAATTCTGAAGGATACGAAAGTCAGTGTTCCTGCGGTTAGATTATCAAAACTCTACCGCCAGCTATCTCACCGTTGTCCCGCCATCAGCTGTTCACTCGTCTGCTGACACTTTTTCTTGCTCCCTCCGGAATGCTTGGAGTTTTTCCCGCACGTGCTGCTGGAAGCCGCCCCCGCAGTGTGCTGTCTGCGTTTCCCAAGGAAGTAGCTGCTTTATCGTGTCCTCTGTCATCCTGTTGGTTTGGTTCCCCAAGGTGATCTTACCCACGGCTATTCCCCGCTTTCTTAAATCCTCGGCAGCTTGGCTCGCGGTATTATATAGGACATTGCCTGACGCATAAAACACTCGCATCTTACTTAGTGGTGTCTGGAAACGGATCCCGTTGTCCTTCAAAGCCTTCTTAACTGGGATATATTCCCGTCTCCTTTTCTGCACTTCCAGAGAGTAGTCATGATCGAAATACACCCGTTTGTTTTGGATATGTACCCCTTTGTTCCACGCCGTGCGGAGAATCTCTTCTTTAACAGAGAACCGGAGGAAGCGCACGATTATTGAGCGTGGTGGGGCGTTCGGGGGTGGTTTCGGTCCCAACGCGCGGTGTGCGCGCTCAATGCCGAGAGCACGGTCCGGGCTGAAATCTTCGCCTAGGTGTTCTTTGATCAGATTTTCAACAAAGGTAGTCACCGACGAGCCCTCCGAGTTTTCCGGTACGCCGTAGATCCGGATGTTCTTGCGTCTAGCGCGGCCCTCCATATCGGACACCTTTTCCTGAAGCGCCCGTTGATTTTCCAACAGCTGCACAAGTGTATCCCTAACACCAATGTCCCAGCGTTCCGAGTCAGCCATGTTGTCCTCGACGTGCTTTAGCCGACCAGTCATCTCCTCCACCTGATCCGCCATCTCGTGTAATCTTTGATTCAATTCCTTAGAGAGTTCGGCCATTTGCTTCTTTACATCCTCCCGAAATTCCGTACCGAATGCTTTGAAGTCACTCTTCAATTCGGTACGCAATGTAGCCATTTCGGCCACCAGTACGCTACTCACAGCATCCCGAAGCCAACCCAGACCTTCACCTCGGTCGCCATCTTGTCCCGATGCGAGGCTTGCCTCACTAGCCGCGGCGTCCTTCTCCATTTCACAGTCAAGAATGTTTCGTAGCCCGTATCCTCCCTTTTTAGATTTATCCCCACTCATTCTTGAGTCGAAAAATGGCAATGTAGCCCTAATACAGCTCTCGAGTCCGGGGAAACACACGGTTGGTGCCGGAGGTCACTCTCTATGCGGCCATGCGGTGCTACGAGCCACCGGAAGTCCACCAGGAAATGTAATTTTTAACCTGTGTCCTTCATTTTCAGTCCTGGCAGATGCATCTTGGCTGTGTGTCTTAGCCTAAAAAATAATATTTTTTCTCAACCATATTCAAACTGAGAAAAGTGATAATAATCCCAGATAAGACCCAGATCATCATCTGCTGGTTCTAAATATATGTTGAGAGTGTTTGTAACGCTTTAGTTTCTATGAAGTTGCTATTGTCAGTAAATGAGAAAACGAAAATAAATAATTGAAAGGCTAATTTTAAAAGGTAGTAGCTGATCACAACAACTCAAACATAACTACAGAAAGCAAAGCCAACTGCTAACTTTCCAGAGCAAAAAGACTGATTACACATAAACCAAACTAGTTTACTTAGTTGACTTTATTTTTTTGTACTACTGTGCTTTTTCACAGTGCAGTCTAATGCGGCATCATGCACCCAGAGGAGAACAACAACAGGTTCATTTTTGGTTCTGCCACAGGGAAATGCTTTTTTAAAAACTCTGTAAAGTTATAAATGTAATCAATATCATCCAGATGTGAACTGTAATAAATGAATTCAAACTGTCAATAAGTTCTCCATTAAAAACAGCCCCTGCCTTTAGTCTCTTCACCACCAATACACTTTAAAAAGCATTACGTGCCTGCACGTGCGCGCGCGTGCGCGCACACACACACACACACACACACACACACACACACACACGCACAGATAAGTTTTCAGTTTAATGGCCTCAGGGCCTTGGTTGCCCAGAGATTTTTGGTATGCGTCACTCTCCATTTTGTATTCTGAACAGAATATGTGTGTGTCTGCGCGTGTGTGTGCGTGTATGTGTGCTCATGTGTCAATGCCAGTCTGTCTGTAAGAGATAATGAGGCAGTGTGCGCTTCACCCAGCTAACCCCTGGACTTAACTATCAAGTCCTCTGAATTGGCAGCTAAAGTGGAAAACTGGGAGCACATTTCCTAACTGTGTCACACTGCTGGACTCTGTTTTAACTTTGTCTCTGCTCAGCTTATTTCAGCAGCAACATATCCACCCCAGAAGACCCTCATACTTGTTCCTCACACCAATGCCAGGCCCACAGTGCAAGGAGGAAAACCAGGGTGTGTCTTTTTTAGCGGTTGTCAGGATGCGACTCAGACAGTGACTAGATTTAAAAGAGAAGGTGGGATTGTTGTGAACGCCACATAACTACCAGACTGTGAAAACATCGGAAATGATGCACTGATCAGTCTTTGTCCATCTTGTAATTATGCAGCAACAAAGTTTGAGGTTGTTTTGACACAAAAACATGTTTGATTTAGCAGAGTTTTTACATCAGTGCCCCTTTCTGACCCAAACCAGGATCGAACCAGGAATCTTTCATCTGTTAGACTACGTTCACACTGAAGGTCTTAATGCTCAATTCCGATTTTTTGATCAAATCCGATTTAATTTGTCTGGTTGTTCACACTACAAATAAAATGTGACTGCAAACGCGCTCTAGTGTGAGCGGTTCACGGCCCTCAAAGCCGTCCGCATGCGCAAAAGAAGACGTCACAGCTGGGTGACAGCTGGCTGACAGCTGGGTTTGTCGCCCAAAACACGGTCAAGCTCATCAAAAAACGGGCAGGTGACTCGACCACGTCCACTTCGTTTGTTTATATCTTTAGCTTCTTTAAACATGGCCCCGAGGCTCTTCACTTTCCTCTGACACTGTAGCCACATTTGCCTGTACCCTCGTTCAACCATTTCTTTAATGCACTCGAACACAGCCCGGTTACGATAAGACCCTTCAAGTTTATCTTGAATAGAATTGTCTCCCCATATGCTAATCAAGTCCAAAACCTCAGTTTCTGTCCATTGAATCGCTCCGTCTCCAGTTTCCGCCACCACGCTTTCTCGTTTGTCTTCTCCAGCGCTGATAATTACCGTCTGTTTGTGTCAGTGACGTAAAAGACGAATTTAATGCGACATGACCATTCAAACAGCAGTCGCTTTCTAAAACATCAGATATGTATCGGATTCAGTACCACATACAAAAGTGACCCAGGTCGGATTTGAAAATATTGGATTTGTGCCGTTCACACTGTCATACCATGATCGGATATGGGTCGCATATGGTCAAAAAAGTCGGATTTGAAGCGCTTTCGCCTGCAGTGTGAACGTAGCCTTAGATGAATGTCTTCTTTAATTATATAACTTTGTTTTGTAATTGCTAAAAATGAAAATTAATGGAAATACACTTTCTGTTGTAAATGTTGGTACTGATAAATCAGCAAATACCCAATATTATAACTAACGACTCTAATGAAAAATTACATAAAACCAAAACAAGCACCATCAGTGCAACTGCCAGTTAAAATTGGAAATCAGATTTTGGCAGCTGTGCCTCAGCATTTACCTACTAATCAGTAGATTGGTAGTTCAATTCTCTGGCATGCTAGTAAGTAAAAGCACTTTTAAAAAGTATTTTAGGTCTTTTGTTTTAGCTTTTATTATGACAGTTGAGAGTGGAAAGGACATACTGTATGGTGTATCTGAATCCAGACCTCTGCGATAGCCTTATGGCATATGGGTCACCTGCTTTTCATCCTCTCCTGAAAATTGCTCATACAAGTGTTCTAACTTACATGAATGCTGTCGGAAAATCTTTTTTTGTCCATGATACCTATTTGTGCCAAGGTAAATGTTTATGATGAGCACCATTTACACCAGCTACACCTTTCTTCTTGAGGCCTATCTCGACCAAAATCCCCCCCCCCCCAAAAAAAAAAAAAAAAAAAAAAAAATCACAGAATTTAGAACACCTTAGTTCAGCACCAATAATCTCCCATCATGAGGATGTGAAACATTTGAGATCGCAAGGTATAAGAAATTGTGCCAGGTAATGTTAGATAATGAGAAAACCTAAGGATAAACTGCATTAAAGGCCCGAAAGAGGTGACTGTTTAAATCATCCATTCATGAGCTCAATCAGTCCACCCTCTTTTGTGGAGCCGTTTCATTGTAAATTACATAAATGAATAAGCTAACAGGGCTAACAGCCAGAGGTGTGGACTCGAGTCACATGACTTGGACTCGAGTCAGACTCGAGTCATTAATTTTATGACTTTAGACTTGACTTGAAAAAATGTTCTAAGACTTGTGACTTGACTTAGACTTTTACACCAATGACTTGGGACTTGAATTGGACTTGAACCGGTTTACTTGAAAAGACTTGATATTTTACCCCAAATATAAAATTTAACACGCATATTATATAGAGATTGAAAATGTGACGTCATTCACGGGTAGAACCGCAAAGGATTCTGGGAACTCGTGGCAAGAGGTACTACCGCACGCAGGCTTTCAATTGAAATCACAGCGATAAAAAGAAACACAAAAAATGGCAAGAAGCTGTTGTATTATTAACTGCAATAGCCGGTCACATGACAGCCACGGGAAGCCGACAGGTAGAGAAATCGGTTGTTATCGGATTACGTCGTTGAAGAGAAATTGTTCGAGCCATGTTTCCGAAGTAACAAAGAGGCGACGGATGGCCTGGATCGCAGCCATTCAAAGACCAAATATAACGTCCCAGAACACTCCAGCTCACAGGTTAGTCTGCTCCAAGCATTTCCACAAAGGTCAGTCTGCTGTAGTAGTTAATGCGTCATTTTCATAACATAATTGGTGATATAGGTTACAAGCAAGTCTGGCGCTGAACAGAAATTGTCGTGCTATGCTCCTTTATTTATTGTGCATAAATAGTGAATTGTCCTGACACAATATTGTGTTTCGCTTCTGTTATTATGGTGCATTGACAAAAACATACTTTTATTCACAGGATAAAACAGTTGTTTTGTATCACTAATTGCCCAGTACGATTACAGCATACAGTATTATTGTCACTGCTACATTTCTGTAACGCGTACCAGAAATTATTTCCACTACTAATTAATTACCGTTGAGCTCAAAGGTTATATTAATAAACGGTTAATGAATGTGTGTTTATGACAACGATTTGTGAGACTGGTAAACTTATGATATGTACGATGGTCTTTCGTTCTACACGGTGCATTTCAAGGTCCTGTACCCATCCGTCGGTAAACTGTACCTGGGCTTGTTGCAGTGACCTGAAGTTACTAAACTTCATGAGTGTGTGCACTCACTCCAAGAACCGTATGATTATAAATATGCATATAAATATGCTACGATGAGATAGCTGACTTCATCTAACTAGCAAATGTTGTCCAGGCTACGTTGGTGATGCAGTTTTTTTTAATGTGTATGATATTTTTGTCATGCGATTTTAAAGCCGGTCCTACAAGCGCATCCAAGAATAACATGCAGCTTATCTCAGAACTGTCGGTGAAAATTATTCTTGGAGCTAGGTTTAATTGAGCTGCATTTTAAAGAGGTGCAATTTCACAATTTGTGTATATTTTCTAAGTTCACTATTTTGTCATGTGTTGAGAAAAACACAGATTTAAAAATTACATGGTCTAATATTTACATTTAGCATAACTGCAACATTCTTTTTTCGTTTTTTTTTAAAGACTCGAAAGGACTTGAAATTCAAAATTTCAGACTTGTGACTTTACTTGGACTTTTACACCAGTGACTTGAGACTCGACTGTGACTTGCCTGACATTACTTGAGACTTGACTTGAGACTTGAGGATAAAGACTTGAGACTTACTTGAGACTTGCAAAACAATGACTTGGTCCCACCTCTGCTGGTTAGAGTTGCATGGATCGCAGATTTATCCGTTTTTTGTGAATATAAGCTGCTGACTGGTGAGCAGAATTTTCAGCTTGGTACGTTAGTGTTCATCAGTTAATCATAAAACATATTTAGTGCTTATAACAAATATATTATGCTAAATAAAGACAGATTTTTCCACAATGTATATGATAGTAAGAGTTAGTAAGCCTCTATTAAAGTCTCCCTCTGCAGTCTGTTGTTTCTTAGATTCAGCATTGAAACTGAATTTAAAACAAAACATAGATGACATTCTGTCGCCTCATCAACCACCAAGATCTCACTGCCTACAGACATTCAGTAACTCTCATTGGATAATGTTAATAAATATCTTTCACTAAATATGAACGTTTTCTACCTGTCCTTGTTAAAATTATGAAAGAAGTTATTATGCCTGAGAATCTCTAGAATGTCGAATACTTTCCACTAAACAGTTGTCTTCTACTTTGGTTAGTTTTTTTAACAACCATTTAAAAAACATATTTTGCTTTTGTTTTATTTTTTACTGCAATTCCTGTAGAGTAGCTTTTATAGTGTTAATTCAGTATGTGCTACAAAATAAAAGCCTTTCCTTTACATTAGGTTTGTGGGCATTTTATTTTGAATTGTTCCAATCATGGCACTTCAAAGGAACAGCGCATCACAGGAACAGCCTGTGATGTCACAGTGCACATTCTACTGGAAAACCCTATAAATAGGGGAGACGTTCAACCAACTTTAGTGGATCTCGGATGGCAGAAACACAAAGCAACCTGGTTGTTAAAACAAAGACAAGGCGGACGCAGAGAAACGCAGACGCACACGCTGACGCATCTACAATGGCAGAAGCAAAAATAGAAATGGTCATCACACCAAAACCTGAGGTTGATAAAGCCGCACAACCAAATACTAAAAAGTCTCCTGTGGCACAACCACCAAAGGAAACGGTTGTGAAACCAAAGAAACAAAAAAAGCAAAAACAGAAAAGAGTGGCTGAAGAACCAAAAAGACCAATTACTCGGGCATATGCCCGGGCTCTTCTTGAAGCTCAAAGCAGCACGGGTGATGGAGCTAACCCGAAAAATGAAGAAATGCAAAAAAACACTGGAGCCACTCCTGAAAAAGAAAAGGCTGAATCCCTCCCCATTTCAAATGCAAAGGAGGACATGGAGAGAGAGAGAAATGGGAAGAACCCCAGCAGACCAAACCCTGTGCCTAATGGAGGGACCCCGTTTAATCCCTGGCACGAGATTGCTGCTCTCAGACACCAACTGGAAGCCTCCCAATACCATCAGAACGACCTTTACTGTAAAATGGTAGGTGCAAACAAGAGGGCCTCTTATCACCAGTTTCAGGTGAACAAACTTCGTGAAGAAATTCACGAGAACGAGCGAAATCACGAGGAAACGATTAAAGGCCTCATAGAGCAGCTGGAAGAGGCTTCTAGTAATAAGCCCAATGACATCAGTGAGACAGACACTCTCGCAAGTGACAATGAAGCTATGGTCATATTGGATGAGGTGATTGCTACCCTGCAGGACCAAATCAGCCACCCTACCACAGAGCAGTGTGTGGAGTCTGCCACTCCAACCACAGAGGCTTCACACACTGACTCTGTAGGACTGAAGTCCTCTAAGGAGGCTGAATTTGAGCTCAAATGTAGGATTCAGCAAGAGCAGATTGAGATGCTCCAGAAACAGCTCCTAGCAGCTCAAAATCAGCTTGAAGAGCAGGCCGTTAAACATAGGCAGGAGCAGGAGACACTCAACCTGGAAATCAGTGACCTGAAATCCCAGCTCTGCCCCAACAAGGCCCTTCATGATTTGAAGCTAGAGTCTCTGGAGCGAGAGCTGAAAGGGGCCAAAGCTTCCTCACTTAAAATCCCACAGCAGCACAAAGAACAAAATTCCACTGCTGCAAATGAAATGCACAAATTTGAGCTTCCGAAAGAAAACGAGACTGGAGAACAGGAGAAGATGGAAAAAGAGGACTCACTGCCATCCACTGCAAGGTCTCTGCAGGAGCCTCAGAAAGAAAAAGACACCACAGAACAACAGAAGATAGAAAAAGAAGAGTCAGCTGCATTTTCTGTACAGGAATCTTTGCAAAGTCTACAAGACAAACAGAAAATGCTCAATGTCAAGGTGGCTGAACTCAAGACTGAAGTTAAGAGCCTGCCAGAGATTCCGCCAAGGAAGAAGAAGAACAAGAAGAAGCGGAACTGTGCGCGTCCCCAATTTCACATAATTGGTGTCAACATCAAGTCCTAAAAATCATATTTATATACAACTAAATTGTCAGTGAACATTTGAACCCCTCTCGGTCAAGACAGAAGGCCACCCCTTCCTGAGCCCGGTTCTGTCAGAGGTTTCTCCCTATTAAGAGGGAGTTTTTCCTCTCCACTGTCGCCAAGTGCTTGCTCATAGGGGATTTGGGGGCTTTTTTTTAACACCAACCACTGAAAAGTTCACTGACATCAAATTTAAGACTCAGCAAATATGGAAATGGATCATTCGTCATCAAGTGAGGAATCATCCATTTAAAACATGTTTGCTGAGTCATATTTAGTTGTATATAAATATGATTTCTGTCACACTAAGGCCAATCACAGACTAATTTGGACAATTGGTAAAAAATAAATAAATTGAAAAAATTGAAAAAAAGTAGTTGTGTCATTGTTTCGTGTAGATTTCAAATAACATGCCATTTTATGTCAACATATTTCTGTTACATTTGTAGTGCTCGTGGTTTTATATTCTTATGATCCTGTTTGTTTGATGAGTATATCCTTCTGCCTTGCTTCACATATTTACTGCTGCTTGGCTAGCTTTAGTCATGCTAGCATCAGCACGGGTAGAAACAGATACACATCAGAGACATCACATGTAGCTTGTGTTTATGTTCAGAGTGACACCTGATTTAAAAGCAGGCAGCAAAGCACCGAGCAGCATATCAGTCAGCACAGAAAACAAATGCCATAAATGTCATCAATTAGGCTGGAATAGTTTGTTTCTAGTGGCTTCTATCAGAGGTGTGGACTCGAGTCACATGACTTGGACTCGAGTCAGACTCGAGTCATTAATTTTATGACTTTAGACTTGACTTGAAAAAATGTTGTAAGACTTGTGACTTGACTTGGACTTTTACACCAATGACCTGGGACTTGAATTGGACTTGAACCGGTTTACTTGAAAAGACTTGATATTTCACCCCAAATATAAAATGTAACATGCATATTATATAGAGATTGAAAATGTGATGTCATTCTGGGGTAGAACCACAAAGGATTCTGGGAACTCGTGGCAAGAGGTACTAGCGCACGCAGGCTTTTAATTGAAATCAGTTATACAGCGATAAAAAGAAACACAAAAATGTCAAGAAGCTGTTGTATTATTAACTGCAATAGCCGGTCACATGACAGCCACGGGAAGCCGACGGGTAAAGACATCGGTTGTTATCGGATTACGTCGTTGAAGAGAAATTGTTCAAGCCATGTTTCCGAAGTAACAAAGACGCGACGGATGGCCTGGATCGCAGCCATTCAAAGATCAAATATAACGTCCCAGAACACTCCAGCTCACAGGTTAGTCTGCTCCAAGCATTTACACGAAGGTCAGTGTTTTTTAGTAGTTAATACGTCATTTTTCTTAACATAATTGGTGATATAGGTTACAAGCAAGTCTGGCGCTGAACAGAAATTGTCGCGCTATGCTCCTTTATTTATTGTGCATAAATAGTGAATTGTCCTGACACAATATTGTGTTTCGCTTCTGTTATTATGGTACATTGACAAAAACATACTTTTATTCACAGGATAAAACAGTTGTTTTGTATCACCAATTGCCCAGTACGATTACAGCATACAGTATTATTGTCACTGCTACATTTCTGTGATGCTACCAGAAATTATTTCCACTACTAATTAATTACCGTTGAGCTCAAAGGTCCTATTTATAAACGGTTAACGAATGTGTATTTATGATGACGATTTGTGAGACTGGTAAACTTATGATACGTACGATGGTCTTTACTTTCTACACGGTGCATTTCAAGGTCCTGCACCCATCCGTCGGTAAACTGTACCTGGGCTTGTTGCAGTGACCTGAAGTTACTAAACTTCATGAGTGTATGCACTCACTCCAAGAACCGTATGATTATAAATATGCATATAAATATGCTACGATGAGATAGCTGACTTCATCTAACTAGCAAATGTTGTCCAGGCTACGTTGGTGATACAGTTTTTTTTAATGTGTATGATATTTTTGTCATGCGGTTTTAAAGCCGGTCCTACAACCGCATCCAAGAATAACATGCAGCTTATCTCAGAACTGTCGGTGAAAATTATTCTTGGAGCTAGGTTTAATTGAGCTGCATTTTAAAGAGGTGCAATTTCACAATTTGTGTATATTTTCTAAGTTCACTATTTTGTCATGTGTTGAGAAAAACACAGATTTTAAAATTACATGGTCTAATATTTACATTTAGCATAACTGCAACATTATTTTTTCGTTGTTTTTTTTTTTTTAAAGACTCAAAAGGACTTGAAATTCAAAATTTCAGACTTGTGACTTGACTCGGACTTTTACACCAGTGACTTGAGACTCGACTGTGACTTGCCTGACATTACTTGAGACTTGACTTGAGACTTGAGGATAAAGACTTGAGACTTACTTGAGACTTGCAAAACAATGACTTGGTCCCACCTCTGCTAACAGCTAGCAGCCTGCCTAAAAGGTCCAATCTGGCCCATTTGCTGGGTTGGCATAGTGTGAAAGCCGCACAGACGGTGGAGAATGATGTTGGAACCTTTCAATGGATTGCTCCAGAAAGCATTGTTTTGCATAAAAACAGATCAGAGTGATTGTCAGAAGTGGTAATTTCATCTGAACCAGAGATCTGAATCACCATCAGTCTAACATCCTTCTCACTGACAAAGGCATTATCCATGGTCTGCCATACCACACTGAAGGAGGGGGCTTAAGCCAACTTGGGAGTGTGTTTTGTGAATACATTTTTTGCTTCATAGGATTTTCTGGCCCAGCTGACTTGAGATCAAATTGGGAATTAACAAAAACAAATCCGACCCCTCTAGTGTATTCTAATTACACATCACAGCTGATTAATAAAGGAAATAAAATGTGAGCCTTGCAGGTGAAACAGAAGATTCACACAGGGTATTATGAGATATTAGTTAGGAGGACTGAACTGGGCTGTAAAAGTGCGGAGGATTGAGAAATACACGTTGGTGTGGAAAAAAGTATTTCCCCCTTTCCTGATTTTCTTTCATTTGTCACAGATACATGTTTCAGATCAAACAAATTCTAATATCAGACAAAGACAGCCCAACTAAATACAGAATGCAGTTTAGAAATGATGAGTTCATTTAGGCAGGCAGCCAAACCTACCTGGACCTGTGTGAAAAAAACTGATAAGTCATTAATTAAGTGGGATTAACCACATTTACAGGATAGATGAGTTAATTTTCACTAAACTCGCCCAGACCTGATTACTGCCAGACATGTTGAAATCACATTCATAAAAGGAACGTCCTACCAACAGTCAACATGGCAGTCAAATGCCTTAAATTGGCCGTTCATGCTGGACTTGAATTACCTTTTCATAAAGGGCAAGATAGATGTGGATAGTTTTCTCACATCATCATTTAAAATTTGCATTCTGCATTTAATCCGGTTATCTTTGTCCAATATTAAAATTGGCTTGATGATCTGAAACATGTAAATGTGGCAAAAAAATAAAATAAAATCAGTAAAAGGTGCAAAGACTTTTTCATAGCACGGTACGGCATTTCTTCATCTCTGCAGATCAGATGCAGTGATGAAAACTTCTACAGATAAGAAAGACTGCAGACACACAAGCACTAAAAAGTACCTCAGTGGTTTGAGATACAGCCATTTAAGAACACATTATTCGTATGACTCATTCTAGGTTGAAGCCCATCCTCTCTGCTGCTCCTTTTGAAAAAAAAATCAGAAAAGACATACAAATCTAAATTGGGAAGAACTCGAAATCATAAACAACCCAAACAAAGCAGAATCTGGTTAGCAGAACAAGGTTAAGAAAAAAAAGTCTCATTAGTTGGTTTTTGAGAAACTGAGTATGAAGAGGTTGGCATGAAGCAACTTGCTCACTGGCAGTTCAGCACTACTTATCAGCGGAGTGTGTCCAAACACATTTTCAGGTTTTACCATACTCACCATAATCAGTTATGTGAAGCATAGCAGATTTTAATGGCTGCCCACTTGCCAGTCAAGAACTACCTTTTAAATTTAACTTGCTGCTTTTAAAGTCCTTCATGGCCTGGCCCCAGATTATATACTTGAACTGTTGCTCCAGAACCTGCCAGAGCACAGCCTGCCACACAGGAAACTCTTGACCGTTAACTACAAAAGGTGAATTACAGTGGACAGTATCTTCTATTAAATACTTTTAAAAGACGTATTGATTCAGCAAGACTTTCTCATAAATTCCCTTGAATTGTCACTCTTCACCTCTTAGTGACATTTTATTGTGGTGTTGTACTTGAGGCTTGCATGAACCATTTTAAACTTCCACACAATTTAGACAAGTAACTCTTTGAACTCTTGCATTTCCCCCCGCCTATGTGATTATATTATGTGTTTTTGTAAATTCCTTTGTAATTTTGGTGTTGAAAATCCTCTATGAGCAAGCACTTGTGATGGTGGGAAGGAAAAACTCCCTTTTAACAGGAAGAAATCTCCAGCAGAATCGGGCTCAGGGAGGGACAGCCATCTGTCGCGACCAGCTGGAGTGGAAGGAAACGACAAAATAAAAGAAAGAGAGCACAAGGAGACAGACTAGGAGAAGACAAAAGTGTAATGACATGCTGTCATTAAATAGTGGTATAGGTGAGTGGAAATGATGCAGAAATTACTGTGATGCTTATTGTATCATACGGTCACAGAAAGTCCCACAGCATTCTGAGCCTATATCAGCATAACTAAGGGATTATTCAGGGTCACCTGATCCAGCCCTAAATCTAAACTTTATCAAAAAGGAACAATTTGAAGCCTAATCTTAAAAGTAGAGAGGGTGCCTGTCTCCTGAATCCAAGCTAGGAGCTAGTTCTACAGGACATGACAGCTGAAGGCTCTGCTGTTTCTAATTTTAGCAGTATTTCAAAGATGAAAGAAAGCAGCCCTACATATTTGTTTAATACATGCACTGAAGAACACATCCTGATCAAAAATGACAAGATTCTTCACAATGTTGCTGGAGGCCAAGGTAATGCCATCCTTTGTAAGTTTCTAAATATCTGGTTAGACATCATGCTTCCAAGATTTTTAGGGCCTAATCTTTCTCTGAAATCAGGAGAAGAAAATGACTTCACATCCAGGCCTTTAAATCTTTAAGACGTGACTGCAGTTTAACTAATTGTCTTATATTATCTGCCTTCGTAGATAAACACAGCTGGGTATCATCTGCAGAGAACCGAAAATGTATGCAGTGTTTTCTTGTAATATTGCCCAAAGATTTAAGCACTGTAGTACTGGTCCTCATTCCTGGGGAACTCTTTGACTAACGTTTGTAAAACAAAGGCTCTACATTTACACAAATCACAATCTGTCTGAGAGATATGAATCAAGTGACTTAGCTCAATTCCTTAAATACCAACATCGTATTCTAGTCTCTCTGGTTAAAATTTGAGCCTCAAGTAGGCTTTCATACTATATTTATAATTGTGACTAAAGGTTTTTTATAGTAAAAGATTTAGATCTAATAGAAGGTTAGTTTGAAACCATGTAACCATGCAATGTGTGGTTTGTTATACAGCCTTGGTACTAGTTCTAGAATATCTGTATCTGGATGAGCGATATTTTTACAAAAACATCTGAATGGTGACTCCCAATATTTTTTTTATTTCAAATTAATTTTCAGTATTTCAAATGAATATGCATTTATGAAGTGAAAACAAGAAGAAGATAAATCCCAAAAAACTCACAGCCGGATTACAACTTTTTGATTAATCTTGCTAATAGATCCCCCCCCCCCCCAAAAAAACCCTCAAAATAAATAAATAATTACTTCTTAACATAAGACAGCCAGTCCTCAGTGTACAACTTTTGTCCTTGCGTTGTTTTATAGCAACCACTTTTGGTTGCTATAAAATTGCTTTCTGTTGTTGTTCAGTTGTTTAAAACAAATTTATGAGATGATGTCTAAAGCAGAGCTGTAGGTGTACGGCTTAAGTTAAGTGAATCTATCCAACTCATCAAGGGCACGTAACAAGTGACATTAAAACGGAGCTTCTCTCTGTCTTACCTTCTTCTTGGACTTGAACACATTACAGCGGAACACATTGCTCTGTCCATCTCTGGCAATGTAGCTGAAGATCTTCAAATCTTGGGAGTCATGAGACACGTAGAAGATCCTAAAAGAAAAGAAAATAGGTCAGAAACTAAAAAAGTGAATGAGATGCAAAACAACAACAAAACCTGGCACGCTTTCAAAATGCATCTTAAGATGCAAAATGGGAAACAAGCCTATTTCTCTGGGATTTGAATGTGACAAATATAAACATGATTTTGTTTTAATCCAAAAGGAAAGACATCAAACTGTAGATTTTAGATGGAAAAAGAAGCTGAGAAAGCTGTGATGGGGGTAGGACTATTTAAATAAATGACAGGTGCACGCTCTTTTCAAAACTTCAGTTTTATTTATGTTATACTGCAAAAATGTCAGAAAGTCAGGTGAACTTAAAATCCAAGTAAAAGAAAATGCTTCAAATAACAACAGTGATATATTCCAGTGCACGCAGGAGACGGGGGCGTTAATGCCATTCTAACAAAAAAAATACTCTGTGTGAAAGAGGATATAGGGAGGAACTAAGTTTGAGTCAAAAATAGAGTTGTGTTAGTAGGGAGAGATTGTGCGCAGACAACAGTGACAAACTGTACAATACCCTGCAGAGGAGGTAAATAGCAAGAGACAACTCTGGGAGTACAAAGGCAGCGCAAAACGCCTAAACAATAACCTGTAGGTGCGAGAGCACTGTATGAGTTAACCCCCACTGTGGGTCTAATTCATGATGACAAGAGAAAAAAGCTGGAGGGGTAAAGAGATGCCGATGATGATAAGGTGGCAAGAAAATTGGGAAACTGTCATATTTTGAAATGATATGAATGCTCACACGTAAGAATCCGCTGAAAATAAGAAATTACTCCACTTAATGCCATTTCCAACTGATGACACCTGCATTGTTTGCCTATCTGTATTTTACCAACTTACAGAAAGTTCTAATTTTTAAGTATATCATGTAAGCACCTTGGTACTTGGGTTATGTTTTAAGTAGTGTGATCATATTCATTTTCCCACTATAGTTAGGATTATGTGTCTCAGGTTAAACTGATTGAGTTTTGAGTTTAACAGTCTGACATTTCTTCCGCAATCTGCAGTCTTTTAAAAGGCCAGTACCTGGTTTCACAAACACTTCCTGTCCTGCAGAAGTTTGTGGAAACAAGGCTCTTAGAACTGACCTCAGTAAAAGGTTTTTGTGATGAGTTTTTAGGTTTAGTTACTCAATTCAGGTCATAGTGAATCAAATATTAAGTCAATTTTGTAAATTTTGGCCATTGTCAAGCGTCAGGAGGATTATGCAAGATATGCTCGCTGCACAAACCAGTGAGTGACATTGTACTGGTCTTTTATATCGTCTATGGCTTTTACCTGGGCAAAGCTGTAAAGGCTGCCATGATTCAGCTGGGCATAGGACTTTTTTTCTAAGACCTTTCTAGGCCTGGTTTCGTATAGATTAAGACTCTGTCCTTCATTTATGTGATTTTTATTGCCCTCGTTTGTACAGCTCTTCTACCTTTAAATGTGCCTTCAGTACCATATGCACTGTATCTTTGTGTTTTTGAGCATAGTCCAATGTGTGGTTGGATTTTGACAGAAGAGGAATCTGAGGCCATTTGTTGATTAACAGTAAACTTGAAATATAACCGCTAAAAGTGGCGAAATCCTCAGGCAAAACGGCGCCCTAATTGGCCAATTAGCACCATATTAAGGAACCTGCAAGGTTGCTTGGGGTAATTTATCATAGCGAGACAACGGACAACCAGGGAAGAACAAGGAATTAGGTGAAGATTATGCAAATGATCCTGCTGCCTATGTGTGAGTATGTTACTGTACAAGGTGGCTCTGTGTTTGTGTGTGTGTGTGTGTGTGTGTGTATATGTGTGTTTGCCTACCAGTAATATTGTAGGGTCTGATCTGTGCACTCTGTGACATTTTTGTGGTATTTATTTTGGCCTTTTTCTCTGGGAGCCACACTAGCTGAAGTTCTTGAGTTATAGATTGTGTCTTTGTCTGCTCAGCAGACTCTCAAAATACCCCCCCCCCCCCCCCCCCCCACACACACACACACACACACACACACACACGAGCTCGCACATGAATGCACTGATTTCAGATCCAACGTGCTGCTGTAAAAGTCAACTTATAAGTGATGCATGAAATCATCTACAAGATTGTCATTTTTAGTTTTTAAACACATTAGGTTTACTTTCATACATTTATTTATTTTTGAATAACAAAAAGCCTGCTGTCAATTCCAGAGAGCAGGAAAGGCAATACGAATTCAAATACAAGTTTAGTCATCATCTTGCACATATATTTGTTGTGAAGGGCTCATAAATAATGAGAACCAATTCAGTCCCCCATGTTTCCTGATCCACTTTGGTGTATTATGCCTTTGATTTTCAATGACTCCATTAGCTATAATGACAGTGCACTTATCAAGGACCACCATACAGACTGTAAACAAGCCAGCAGTGTGGCTGCCACTGTGTTTTTAGGTAAAAGAAAAAGTGTAGACATTTACATATGTAATGTGACTACAGCAGGCTTAAGCCTCCGTTAAGATAAATCATTTCATGTTTATGGAGACATTTATGTGATAAATCTCTCTGCTGGCTTCTTATGTCTTACTCTGAAAATTGCTGGTTTATTTATGACTTACAATCATGTCTTATTCTAGAACTGCGTGTTTCTTGCCCAGTTGGACTTCTGAAATTCCAATTGAATTACAAACAAAAACAGTGGAATTTGATCATACATTCCTATAAAATTCCTCTAAGGCAGAAATCTGCATATTATTAATACTTATACCAAACATTCTAGCTGGATTCCTGCATGTTTCTACACACAGCATTCATCGCCAGATGGTCAATCTGGTAAAAGCCAATGAATTGAATTCTGACTATTTCCTGGATTATGAGGTGATTAAAACAAAACTGCAATGTACAAAAAAATCAAAGAAAAATTATGAATTTGGCCCAGAATCCAGATTCTGATTAATATAAAATATATTGTGTTAGTGTAACTAATAAACTAAGGACGTTTCAGGAAGCTGTCTACTCTACTAGAAACTTTAAAAGGAGACAGAACACTAGTAGAGGCTCCTCTTAAGACAGGCCTTTCCTCCAAAGGAAAGAGTAGGACTAAAAAATCCGGGATTTGAGGAGCTGTTGCAAAAAACATTTCAAGCCAGGTCATGTACTTTGAGAAAACTGACCGCTCCCATCCGGCTCCTTTCCCCCCCCCAAAAATCTTCCCTTTTAATTAAAAGGCCCTCCTTTAGCCCCTCACTCCAAGACAGTTTAATAGGAATAAACATCCTGACTTTTTTGTTTTTAAATCTGAGGCAGGATGATGGCAAACTGCTTCCTGCTGCACTAACTGTTGACTGCGGGGCACATTATATTCTTCCAGACAAGCGAAGCTCACCCCACAAGTGAGTCAAAGTGAGCTTAGCTGACAAATCCCTGAGCAGTGCCGAGATGACAGCCCAGATACATATCTATCAACTGTCTCTAAGAGGAACAGCTGCCAACCATCCAGGTGAAGATGCATCGGATAGATCAGATCTTGGAATAAGTGAGGCGGGCTTCACACGAAAGCTGTCAAAGATGCTTAAGGGCAAAATAAATCAAACTGCAAATGGTGCCAACAGCAAGCTTCTTTTATTGTATTTCAAGGGGTTGTCTGTCCCGCTTAAACGTTCAATCCACAACATATTCACCTGAAGGGAAGTCACTTTTCTGCTCACGCTGCTGCTGAATGAAATAAGAGCAGCAATAGAAGTGTGTCTCTGATAACAAAAATACATCTGACTGGAAAATATTTATTAAAACCCCTCATAACATTAAAAAACCCTAATAAAAACAATACAGATACAAAAAGAAGATCAATCATTTAAAGCAGAGGTTCTGAGGCCCAGTTTGAAAAGTGGAAGTGGAAATCTTGTGCGGCCCAATCAGACCTTTAGTCTCTACTCTGATCATCACAAGTGAAAAATTAAGTATTTCCTTTGTTTTCATCTATTCTTTTTGATCTTCGGTTGAATTACTTGTTGAACAGCTTTGCTTCCCCAATGAAGTTATTTCCAACTAACAACCAATGGTTGGAGAGAAAAAATTCATTTCTGAATCCTGTGGTTTTGCCTCATTAATTTAATTTCATTTAAAAATTCTAAACTAAACTAGAGAATGCATTTTCTGAAGAAACTGCAGTGTGGATGCTGATAGCTGAATGTTTTGAGCTGAAATGAAATAATTGCTGCATGTTAAGTTAAAAATGTTGAATGAGATGAAAAATACAGAAATTTTCACCTGAAAAAAAAAGTTCAGAACTATTGAAAGCTGACATTCAAAGAGAAGAAGTTAAAAGTAGGCGAACATGTTTAAAATGTAAATTAGAAAAAGCTGATTAATGACAAAAGAAAATGTAGAGTCAGAAAACATCTGCATAAAAAATTGAAACCTCATTATTTTAATCACTGAATGACTGAAATGTGGGAAAATCCACTACAGACAGCTAAATGCCGTAAATTTTAATCATTCAGAAAAGATGATTCTAAAAGTCACCATCTGACTCCAAATGCCCAGATCTGAACCACTTGTGTGCGGAAGAAAAATCCACCAATGAACAATAAGCTTGAATTTAACAGGCCAATCAGAATACTCTATTTAGTTGGCCTGCACTAACTACTGGCATACTGTTATTCTGTGGCGAAACCCTGTCAAATCTGCCTTGGTGCACCTGTTGAAAAACTGCATCTAAATCCAAGACCCTAACTCCCATCAAAACAGCTTTTGAACTGTGAGGATCCCAAGGAATTGTTCTGCACAACAGTGTCTCTTTTATCCTTGTGGTGTCAAAAATGTGATGACAGGAGCAATTTAAAAAGTGGGGTCTTTCCTGCTGTTGAAACAAACTCCTGACTAAAAATACAATGTATTTCTATGGGTCAGTTAGAAGGTTATCCCTCTACTTTGAGCCACACAATTCAAAATGTTTAAATCTCTGAGCTTTGAAAAACACAATGTTGGAAAGAGAAAAACGATGGCTATGTTTTGAGGGTAAAATGATGGCTGTAGAGCAAACACTGTGGACACAGCAACAGTTGAAAAAAGTTTTAAAGATGAATCTTGGCAGAGTGACAGAGCTCATTAAGCAGGCAGGTGTGAGCCTGGTTGCTATAGCAACTGCACCCAGTGGCACCACACACACACACACGCACGCACACACACTCACACACAGAAAGACAGACATCTGCCTTTCTTCTGCTGCTTTAAATAAACAGAAAAGTCATTGTGAAACAAATGCTTCCCAAGAAAGAACTACAAGTCGTATTGACAAAATTCTTTCACCGGGAGCGCCAGCAATGTCTAGTCTACCGAATTCTGAGTTTTCATGCATGTGGAGTATTTAATAGGGGCTTTACTCTGTTAAACTTTACTGCTTAATGGACGCTGACCTGACAGCAACCCTTTTGGAAAGTTTTGAGAGTTTCACGTTTTTCAGCAATTCAACAACCAAGCCGACACATTTCACCATGTCAGCCAACCCATCCTTCAGCTCAAATGAGCCTGAAATTAGGGCTGCTCGATTATAGCAAAAATGATAATCACGGTTATTTTCACTGAAATTGAGATCTCGATTATTTGACGATATTTATTTAACCCTTTAAGACCTACTATAGAACCAAGTCCGCCAGAGCTTATATTATATTTTTACATGTTGTAGTGCCATTTGTGGGAGCATTTCAAGTTGCTATACAACTGTTATAGCCCATATTTTAATAATATGTATGCATTAAGTCCATAGTAACTACATTAATTGCAAAAAAGTGCAATAAACTACAAGAAAATTGAAAATCGTTTTTTTTTTTTTTTTACATATATTTCTACTTGGAGAAATTTAAGAGGCTTATCCCTCAAAACTTTAAATACAAAAAAGTTGCAAAAAATAGTTTACAACAACAGGAAACTTATTGTGAGTGTCTTCATAGTTTTATTTTGGAGATACACCAATTTTTATATACTGCAGGAATATAAATATATGTGATAGTTCGCGCTGACAACTTTTTCAATGTGGGAAGTGTTATGAACAGCTGATCAGATCGGCAAAGCGTGTGTCTGGAATATTATGTTTTTGTTCCTGCAAGCGCTTTTTATGCAATTTTTGCAAAGCTTTATGTGGAAGGAAACCGTGACCGAGGACAAGCTGATGGCATAAGATGTAAGTACAACTCCTCCGGTTTCATATGCAAAACAAATTATTGCGCTAGCTTACACGGTTCAGGTTCTACAGGGATTTAAAAATAGTTACACAAAACGGAGTGTGCTGCTCTGTCCGGCTTTAAAGGGTTAACAATGACTTTAAAAAATAATATAAAATAGTGTGCAACACCACTGAAGTTTTTTTTTTTTACCTCTCTTTTCAACCAACAGCAGTCACTCTCCTCTCCAAATAACTTCTGCTTAGCTTTCCGAGCTTCCCTCGGGTCCTTTTAATCAGCGGTCTCCAACCTTTTTTGCGCCACGGACCGGTTTATGCCCGACAATATTTTCACGGACCGGCCTTTAAGGTGTCGCGGATAAATGAGGGAGGGGCTAATAATCGGCTCAGTCATTTTTAATGATCGTTGAAAGCCCAGATCGTAATCGTGATTAAAATTCGATTAATTGAGCAGCCCTACCTGAAATAGTTGAAGGGAACATTTTGGGAAACCACTACAAGGTAGAGGCCTTCCTTGGAGAAGGGGGCTTTGGTATTGTAGCCAAATGTCGTGATACCAAGACCAATCGAGCTTTGGCTATTAAAGTCAACAAGGTCCGCCCTGATATTCTGCAACAGGCAAAACTGGAAACTTTCATCCTGGAGCAGCTGCCAAGGTTGGATCCAGATACCGCCAACATTGTTAATTGGAACGTCTTTTTCCACAACGGAGAGCGGGTTTGCCTAAACTTTGAACTCCTTGATCAATGCCTGTGGGACTACATAGGGGACCAGAATAACCAGGGTCTCCCCATAAGCGAAGTCAGGCCAATTTTACGTCAACTCACAAATGCTCTGTCCCAGCTGGGTTCTGTAGGAATAGTGCACGCCGACCTCAAACCTGGAAACATCATGGTTGTAAACCGCCATGAGTCTCCAGTCAAAGTCAGACTTATAGACTTTGGCCTTGCATGTCCTGCGTCTGCAGTGAATCCTAGTGACTGCGTGAGGACGGTTGGTTATAGTGCACCTGAGGTTATGCTTGGCCTTCCTTATAATGAAGCAAGTGACATGTGGTTTCTGGGGCTGGTAGCTGTGGAGCTTGCTACAGGGGTGCCACTCTACCCCGCGGAGAATGAATATGATTATCTGAAATTCATCATAGAGACTCAGGGTCAGCCACCAGATCATGTTCTAGACTCTGGCATTTACGCTGATGACTATTACATTGAAGACAACTACAAGCAACAGCGCTGGACATTTAAGACAGAAGAACAGTTTCAGTACAAGACAGGATATCCATCCCTGGAGACTCGATACATAAAACTTAAATGTCTCGATGACCTCGAACAAATAATGAAGGATTTCCTTCAGATGGCTGCCCCTATCTGAGCCTGGCTCTGTCAAAGGTTTCTTCCTGTTAAAAAGGAAGTTTTTCCTTTCCACCGTTGCCTAGTGCTTGCTCTCATAGGGGATCATTTGATTGTTGAGCTTGAATTTAATTGAATTGAATTGGATTGAACAAAACTTTGAAAATTCAGGTGAGAGGTTCACATTGTAGGGAGCACTACAAAATCTACAAATAAAAAAAATTGTCATTAGCGGCAAATCAAAATAAAGAAAACAAATTTTGAAAAACATCTCTTACTGCTCTGTTTATTTACTTAAATGAACACGTGTACTTTTTTGTGATAGAAAACTATTAATATAAATATGAACACCAAGGAGTTAGTTGGCCTGCACTAACTACTGGCATACTGTTATTCTGTGGCAAAACCCTGTCAAATCTGCCTTGGTGCACCTGTTGAAAAACTGCATCTAAATCCCTTAACTCCAGCTTTAGATACAGCAGATAGACATGGGAATAATTATAAGAATACTTTGGCAAGGGTGCTTCCAGTGAAGAGCTGCATAGGCCATGCTCCTCTACAGCACCAATGCTGTAGCTGGATGACTCTATGCCAGGGGTGTCGAACTTGTATGGAAAGTCCAGTTAGACCAAGGGTGTCCAACTCCAGGCCTCAAGGGTTTTTGATATCACCCTGGGTCAACACACCTAAATCAAATGATTAGTTCATTACCAGGCTTCTGAAGAACTTCAAGACATGTTGAAGAGGTAATTTAGTCATTTAAATCACCTGTGCTGGATCAAGGACATCTAAAACTTGCAGGACACCTCGAGGCCTGGAGTTCGACACCTGTGCTCTATGCCATTAAGAACATATCCTCTGCATTTTGGAGTGTTTTAACAACTTGCTGAGGACTGTTTATGTTCTATATTTAACAAAAAATATGAAAAAAGAGAGAGAGAACACTAGTAGTCTGGTTTAATTTGATTTTATAGAGGCAAGAATGCCACATTTTAGCATCAACAACATGTTAAGAGTGTACAATTACTATGGAACTGCTCATTTATTGACTGAACTCCAGTATAAGCCAATAATGTTTAGTAATTGTCATCCTAATGACAGCTGACGATAGGCAAACATTTAGCGATGACTGTGGTTGCTGCTGCAAAAGTCGATTTGAGTGATTTTGGACGTGGCATGGTTGTTGGTGTCAGACAGGTTGGTCTGAGTATTTCCAAAACTGCTGGGATTTTCCCACACAGCCAACTCAAAGAGTTTACATCCGAATAGGAGAAAATACCCAGTGATCCAGCTCTCTGGATGAAAACACCTTGTTGATGTCAGAGTAGAATGCTTCAGCTCATTACAACAACTGTATTCACAGCATCCCTGAACACCCCACACCAGGAATGAGGTTAACTTTCGCACAAGCTCATCAAAACTGAACAAAAGAGGAGCAGAAAGATGCTGGCTTGTCTGATGAGTCACAATTTCTTCTGTGACATTCAGATAGTAGGCTCAGAACTGTGTAATAAAATGTAATAATTAGCACCAAAAGCCTTTTTTTCCTCATAATTTCAACCATTGCACAGACTAAGACAATTTATGTGTAAAAATATAGGGAACTATTTGAAATAAAAACCTATAATTATGCAGAAATATTCTAAAAAGAATGGTGAAGCAAAAAGACCCAGACAACTTTACTGTTCATGGAAGGAAACTATTAAAAATAAATAAATAAAGCTGAGGAATTTAGTGCATAGAAACAAAGGTAGAAAATGAAAGAGCAGTAGATGGTGACTGCAGGTTAAATAATGAGAGTCATGGATACTCAAAGTAAATGAGAGTATCGGTAGAGCCAAAAAGTGAGGATGTGAAGGATTATGAGTGAATCGAGAGAGAAAAGGCTCAGGCAGAAATCGCTCATAAATATGGAGTTGAAAAGAGAGTGTGGTAGTGGAGCGAAGCACATGATCATGACTCATCCAGTGAGTTCAAGTTCAGCAAGGCATTACAGCAGTTTGGCAAAAGCACTTCTCCATCACTTTTCCGAGCTGAAACACAGACAGAAAGAGATGTCAGCGCTTCTGTAAAGGCTCCACAAGTTGTGCACAAACAAACAAAGCCCAGCTACTCACACTGGCATTCATTAACTTTTGACAGCCAACGTAATGCTGCATTAACAAGACTTTCAATGACCGCACACTCACTCACACTCAGCTAACCCTGCAATAAGCCCTTCGTGTTAACAGGCCGAGCCTATCGTGCAGGGAGCTGCCATGTGATGTTTGAGTAATGAAGTGGGCTTGTTTTCGAAGGCCCCAGACATTTTTTCCTTTGATAAATCGCTGCCTGTGAAACACAGCTGCTATAAATCAAAGGGTAAGAGGAAATGCAACATACACACAGAGCATTGACAATCACACAGTAACTGTGGATCAATCCATTGCACCTGTGCCAGATCAGCCTTGAGATGTCTGTTTTTGTCTATTACAGCAAAAGCATCATGCTTTTAAAAGCTGAGTGCATCTGTATTAGTGTCAGGGCTCTGTGTGCGGGCAGATGGAGATGTGGATCCAAATGCAGGACTCAGAGACGGAAATGTAACTGAAAACCTCAGCTTTATTGCTGGCACCAAACAAAACAGAAACCAAACATGAAAACACTAACTGGAACACACAGGCAGGATCTGAGGGTATGACGCGACACTGGGTTGAGGAAAACACAGGGCTAATATACACAGGGTGGTAATCAGGGAATGGGTAACAGGAGGGAGACACAGCTGGGAGAAATTGGGGCTAACGAGACAGGAGGAGCAAAGCTGGACACACTGATATAGGACACAATCCTTCAAAATAAAACAGGAAACAATACACAAGGACGCAGACTAGGAAACACAGACTTAACACGGGCAGAACCAAAAATAAACCAGAATAAGCCAGAACATAGAACATCATCATCAAATAGATCAAGAAGATAACCAAAAAATACAAAATCAAACCAAAACATGAAAACTCAAAATACCGGGTCAAAACTGACCCAGAACCGTGACAATTAGTATCATTTCTCTCTTACTGGAAATCCATAAAAGCTTCAGTATCAGTATAACATGAACTATTTGATCACTGTGTACATCATGTCTGTCAAACTCATTGCATGCAGGCGAAATCTGGCCTGTTGTAAAATATTTTTGGTCTAGTTCACCTGTACCATATAATCTAGTCTAGTTTTGAGACCCTAACGTGCAACCTGGAGCAAAAATGTGCATCTTTCCCAGACTTTCTACACAAGTAATAAAGTTTTCATGCCTGTTTCACAAGCCTGAGTTGAGTTGAGTTGGCCATAGGTAGGAATATATTTAGTATGTTAACTTTGCCCAACTAAGGCCCCATTCATACAGGCCTAGAGAGCAGTCATTGTCCCCTGGTTGCCACCAGTGACTAGAGAAAAACCTGTATTCTCCATCTGGTTGGCAAATGGTTGCTGGAGGTTACTTGCCGTCACTAGTGAGAAGTTGGTAATAGAGGAAAATGGTACGGTACCAAAAACCTAATTGCAGTTGCTTTGGTCACTAACAGGTTGTCACAGTTGCCAGCAGTTTGCGTGGAAGTCTTCAGCTGCAACCAGGCGCAGCCTTTACTTTGATGGTGAAAATTCTTTGTTACTATGTTTCCATATTGCATTGCACTTTTTTGTGTGTCTAGCTCTACAGCTCAGAAAGTAAACAGCAAATGTATGCAGACAATTTTGCAGAGCAAATTACGGGCAACAGCAATAATCTGCTAGAGACAGCATCGTCTTTTTTCCCTATAAATCAAACTGTACATGAGGAAATTGCTTCAAACATTTTTTTAAAATTTAAAACATATAAATAAATAATATGTCTGATCCTTCAAGTGATTGAAAATCCTCATATAGATCTGAGGTACAAACCTGCTGTTTTTTTACAGCTTTACAGCATATAGAAAAATTTCAATAAGTAGAAATATCTCAAAACTGAATATTTCAGTATGTTTCTGGCATTCATAACCTGAAAATGACTGTTTATTTTCATTGTCTGGTTCATTTCATAATTTTTATGAACAAACATTTTTGAAGCCACGCAGGCTCACGGTTAAGTCTTTGATTGTCAGTAAAGGCTTTAAAATCTAACTGGTATCCTTGTTTTCAAGCAGTCAAATAGTTGAATTGACAGGTTTCACTGAACCATGCTGAACATTACCAACTGCAACTACATCTGGGATTATTTAAGCTGAACCAAATGAAGCAAATGTAAAAGCACCCCTAATTTCTACCCTGGATGTTGATTTTCTGAAGAAATAAAGCACAGATGACCTGCTTTTTGTTGAGCTGTGATTGTTCAGATGGATTTAGCAATAACCAAATAAAACAACAGCATCTAATGATAAAACTTTACTACGTGAATGCAAATGTTGAGTGTGGTCAGAGCAGAATTTAAAACAGCTCTCCATGCTCACTTCAGATACTAGGCTTTCAACTTCCAAATGGAATCTAAAAGTTGCCTTTATCTGGAAAGAGAACTGAGCAAAGGTCTGATCCTTGTTGTCTTTAGCATGTTGCCTCTGGTTCAGGAATGCTTTGATATTAGGAAGATGGCCCTTGATGCACTGAATAGCATCTGTCCACTCTTGTTGAAGCTCTCCCAAGTTCTTGACTTTTGTTGCCAATCATCTCAAGACTCTGGTTATACCTGTTGCTTATGCACGCTTGTCCATTAATATGCTTTTACATATCACTCTGAACAGTCAGCTTCTCAGTGATCACAGACAGTCAATGACACGCTTCTTGTAGAGGGTACATACAAATATATATAGCAAGTTTCACTTGTATTCTGTAAACCTGCTGTTTCCCTCTTGCTGCTATCCTGGTGTCACGCAATCAAATCAAATCCAATCATAAAGAGCCCAATCTCAACAACATTGGCTTCAAGGCGCTATGCATTTTAAGGTAAAAACCCTTCAACAATCAGATGAGCAAGCACTTGGCGACTGTGGGAAGGAAAAACTCGCTTTCAGCAGGAACAACTTTCCAGACACCGAACACTTGTCTCCACCCACTGTTGACCTGAGATATTCCAAGTTATCCATGTTCACTACCTCTGCTCCCTGTTACACTCCTCTCTGTCTCTCTCATATTCACATACACATATGCGATCTTGATTCTACTGACCTTCATTCCTCTTTTCTCCAATGTATACTTGCACCTCTTTGGGCTCTCTTCCACCTATTTCCTATTCTTACTACAGAACACAATGTCATCTGCTATCATAATCCAATATATCTGAACAGTAATTTACTCAAACTCAAAATGATAGATTGAAACACTGGATTTCTGATTTTCTGCAAGCAAAAATAATCAAAATGCTGGTTTGATGGTTATGTTAGAAAACACCTCAGTCAGTGAATGCCGTTGGGTCAAAGGTCTCTTGGTTTACTTGAACAGAACATCTTGATTTCAACTCATATTTTCACTTCACGTGGGGGATCTCTTTAAACCAGACATGGTTAGACAACACACAAAAGCCTTTTGCCTGAGCTGCACTGAAACCACTCAACAGTTCAATATTATGAGAAACACAGCTTCACAATAACAAGCCAACATAACAAAGACACAGGTTTGAGTGAAGCAAAATATTCTTGAGAGCAGCAAAGATTTGGCAACACTGACACTAGACTACATACTGATCAAGCATTTTCCTGATTAAATACGAGTGTAAGTAGCAGGATGAAAAGGTAGAGGTTCATTATCAGAAAAGCTGCTGTGTCAGCTCAAACTCTACATGCCCAGATAAAGATAAACCCGGAAATTTTATAGCACAGACTTGGCAATTCGGAAAGTAAAACAACAGACTTAATCATCCAGCAGACAGGCAATTTCCTACTGCACTTGTTACAGTCAAGGTGAGAAGTTAGCAGCTCAGGCTCATTTTTATTCTGTAATGTATTATTTAATCAAACGGTTAAGCGTTTTGGTTTCTGTATTTATATGGACGCATTTTAGGGTCTTTTATGTGAAATCAGGTCGCTAAATCAATATCTCAAGCCCTGCAATAAACTCAGCTCAGTGGAGACAAATTGAATAAAACTCTCGCTTTCTCCAACATAAACCAAAACCTCATATCAAATCAAGACAGGTAAAATATTTATTTGGAGTTTTGCCTCAGGAGCATGGACCCCGATACACTGGAGTGTATCAGAAAGTGTGGATAACAGAGTCTGGACTATTATTTTGTGGAAAATAGCCTGCAAAGAAGCCTAAATAATGTTAATGTTGTTATTCTTTTTTCTCTTATGGATGTTGATGACCTAAAATGCCCAAATACTTCAGTTACTGCATCTAGTTAGTAATTCTTAATAGCCAGTTTTTGTTCCTGTTTTTGACTGTATGGCATCAGGTAGAGCACATATCTCAATATGGTCATCTGAAGCACATAGTTCTGACTCGAACACATGAACTCTGCCTATCTAATAATCAAACCTGTTGCTTATGAGGGGCAGCCAATCAAAACTGCCAACTGGGGCTGGAAGTTTTGACAGTCTTTCCAGTGTCTCTGAGGTTGGCACTGAGATTACAGTAAAAGTGCAGATGGAAGGGTGGTGATGGAAACGTTGGGGTACAATGAGATGTTGTTGCACACTACCCAAAGCATCAAACCTACAGGCACCTTTTTCAATTTTCATTTGTTTTATGTTTTTTTTTTAAAAATAGGGCTGGTTAATGAAAAAATACTGGCAACCGTCAGTGCTGCTCCTCCTAGTAGACGCGCCTATGATAAGAAAAAATCTCACGTTGCCTTGTTCACAAATTAATGCATTTCAAAGGTTTTCATAAAACTTGACCTCTAACTGAGATTCCAACTTGTCCAAGATTTTTAGTAGATGCACCTTTTGGTATGAATTTGAAGCTCCTGTGTGACCTTGTTTTCGACTTACTGCATTCACAATTGCCCGCACAGTACTGTGATTACAATCAGTCTTTTACGTCCGAGGGGTAAAAAGTAGCCGTACCTGGCAGGTGTGTACAAGGCGTCCCTTCTGTTAATTCAAGTGATGAGAGTGGATTGTGGAATCAACCAGGCATTTATAGTGCCTACAGGAACATTTTTAATACAAAATCTTGCAAATAACATGGCCTCCTGTGCAGTTATTTACACCAAGAAGGGAAAAAATGTTGTATTTTATTAGTATTACAAGATTTTTGTGCCATTCACCTACTGTTACACCCCGGCCTAGGCAACCGGGGTGCAACGCAGGAAAATAAAAATAAGGAAAATAAAAATAAGGTAAAAACACACGAGAAAAAACTAATACGGGTTTCCACAAAAATCATCCCAAAACGAAAGTATCGACCACTATTTTCTTTAAAGCAAAATATGATATTTATTTACATCACAACACAAGGCGCCAAACTATTTACAACGGGGGGGAAGAAGATCGCGACCATGATCAACTGACACACAGGGCTTAAATACATGGAGGGAGCAATCAGGGAATGGACAACAGGAGGGAAACACAGCTGGGGCAAATCAGAACTGACGAGACAGGGAAACGTAAACTGAACACACTAAGATAACACAGACTTTCAAAATAAAGTAGGAAACACATAACAGTCACGCAAAAACAACACATTACCAACGCCAAATCGTCACTCCCGGAGGAGCACCTAGACACTCAAATCCACACACAATTACGGTCACAGTCGTAACACCCCCTTACCCAAGAATTAACATTAACCCCAAAATGTTTAATTCAAGGAGACAGTGCTCTAGACAGGGTGTCAGCCAATACGTTATCCTTCCCTTTCTTGAACTGATCTCCAAGTTAAAATCTTGCAACAACAAGGACCAGCGCATAAGTCTTTGATTGGAGTTGCACAATTGGGAAAGGAACACCAGTGGGTTGTGATCGGTAAACACCTGCACAGGCAGCACACTTGACCCAGCATAGACCTAACATACCCCCCACCCAAAAAAACAAACATTTAAAACATACAACCCCAACGAAAAATGTTCGTTCCATGTGCAGCCCATACGGCACCGGCCACCGTCCCGCAGGCGACGCTGATGACTGGACGGGTCCTCCAGTGGAAACGGAAAACCGGAGCGGGCCCTCGGATCCTCCAGCGAAGGTGGATGAAGGCTGGAGCGGTCCCACGGACCCTCCAGCAGACGACGAAGGCTGAGGCGGTCCCTCGGACCCCCCAGCGAAGGCAAATGAAGACCGAAGCGGTCCCACGGACCCTCCAGCGGAGGCAGATGAAACTGATGGAGGCTGGAGCGGTCCCCCTGACCCTCCAGCAGACGACGAAGGCTGAGGCGGTCCCTCGGACCCCCCAGCGAAGGCAAATGAAGACTGAAGCGGTCCCACGGACCCTCCAGCGGAGGCAGATGAAACTGATGGAGGCTGGAGCGGTCCCCCTGACCCTCCAGCAGACGACGAAGGCTGGAGTGGTCCCACGGACCCTCCAGCGAAGGCGGATGAAGGCTGGAGCGGTCCCCGGGCCCTCCAGCGAAGACAGACGGAGGCTGAAGCGGTCCCTCCCTCGGACCCCCCAGCAACGGCGAACGGCTGAAGCGGCCCCCGGGCCCCCAGCGAAGACAGACGGCTGAAGCGGTCCCTCCCTCGGACCCTCCAGCGAAGACAGACGGCTGAAGCGGTCCCTCCCTCGGACCCTCCAGCGACGGCGGACGGCTGAAGCGGTCCTCGGACCCCACAGTGATTGGACGAGCCCCCATATGTTACACCCCGGCCTAAAGCGAGAGGTCCCGGGTTCAAATCCCGGACGAGCCCCCATATGTTACACCCCGGCCTAGGCAACCGGGGTGCAACGCAGGAAAATAAAAATAAGGAAAATAAAAATAAGGTAAAAACACACGAGAAAAAACTAATACGGGTTTCCACAAAAATCATCCCAAAACGAAAGTATCGACCACTATTTTCTTTAAAGCGAAATATGATATTTATTTACATCACAACACAAGGCGCCAAACTATTTACAACGGGGGGGAAGAAGATCGCGACCATGATCAACTGACACACAGGGCTTAAATACATGGAGGGAGCAATCAGGGAATGGACAACAGGAGGGAAACACAGCTGGGGCAAATCAGAACTGACGAGACAGGGAAACGTAAACTGAACACACTAAGATAACACAGACTTTCAAAATAAAGTAGGAAACACATAACAGTCACGCAAAAACAACACATTACCAACGCCAAATCGTCACTCCCGGAGGAGCACCTAGACACTCAAATCCACACACAATTACGGTCACAGTCGTAACACCTACACTATGTATCAATATTCTACACCGAACTTACTAGAATTAGCCGATAACTTAAATTTCAGGCTCTCACCAAAATAAATAAGTAAGATTGCCAAAACCTTCAGATTGCCATTTTCTAAATCATAGCGCGACGTCACTGATTATTTCCCTCTTTTGTATACAGTCTTTATAATGGCTGGTTCCACTCACCAAATAAAGAAATCCGCTTAATACTTTAGGTAAAACATAATAAACAATAATGCTAACATTTCATGTGCTGTCACTTCCCAGCATTCTTATTCAACATCATCTGGTCTCGTTCCATATTTGATAAATTCCTCTTTATTTAGCTTTGTTACTATACTTGCTCACAGAGGCAGAGGCTATTTGTTGTCAGTATCACAAGCAAACACATCACAGGAGAGGAAATCACTCCTTATGCATACATATATGCATATGCATACTGTCTGCTACGCATGAATTATAATACACCACATTATACATTCATACCACAATGCATAATGTATCATATCATGACACGCAGCATCTTGCAAGGACACTGAATGGATTGAATGTGTGAAGGGATTTATAATTAACACAAGAGCAGATGAATGCACACACACACACACACACACGTTAGTACAGGAAGACAAGAATGATATAAGTCAGAAAGAAAACTAAGTTAGTAAAAAATTCCTTGTCCTGCTAGGGAGGTGAAAAAAATTAGCCAAGTCAAGTGTAAGAGATAGAAAGCAGATCCACAGCTCATACGATACAGGAGCACAACAGACACATGGGGAAGAAACAGAGATATAAATTGTGGTTATACTCTAACCAAAAGCGTAAAAAGCTAAATTCAGCCATAGAATGTAATGCAAACACTGATTAAAAGACAAGTGACCTTCATGCGTTTGTATACAAATGCAGAATTTCTCCAATCTTTTTGATTATCAGCACGAGGCAAACGTGTGAAACATCCATCATCCTCTGACAGAACAACTCGAGCCTAAATATAACAAAATCCATCAAAACTGAGAATGACTGCAGGATTCATTTCAGAAAGTTCAATCTTTTACTGCTCCAGCATAGTTACTACTTCAGCTCTCAAAACATAGTGAAGCCAAAGAAATGCACGGTTAAGTTTTCTCATTAAGGTTGCCCTCTGATCCTCCCTTCTGTGCCACTGCTTACTATTAAACAAATGAGGACTTCAAGCTCACTCCTCCGCATCCGTTTATAAACCTCTGCTTTCCATTCCATCCGCCCTTCCGTTTTTTAAAATAACTGATATTTTCTAATATGCTATGCACAAGCGGTTTTAATGCCCGAGTTTACAAATGAGATGGTGTGACTACCGTAAGAATTAAACAGCCACATGTGATGGAAAGTGGGCAACTGCCGAGTTAAACTTTTATCAACTGCAAGGCGAGTGATAGAAGCGGCTACCAATATTATCAGAGGACAGCACTGATTGACAAATATGATGGTGGTACGTCAGAGGGTTACCTAGGCAACTAGAGTCAGGCACGTCTGCTAGTGACCAATCAACTGCAAAGCGATGCACAACAAGAGAATCACTTCCGTTGTGGAAGTTTCCTGCACAGTGTGACGTCTCCAGGAAGAAAGCCAGCACCTCCAAGTCTGACTTGGTTCTCAGATGAAAACGGGTGGAGTGTGACTCAAAGCTGTGTGACTAGCGATGAATGAGATTGTAAATACAAGTGGCGGAAATGAGCTTTCTGCATCAGGTGCATCTGGGCTCACCCTTCCAAACATGATTAACGACCTCAGAGTCATTCCAAATAAAGATCAACCAAGTCTATCACATATAGATGATGAGTGTAACGCATAGGAGTCCTTCCATGTGCTATGTCCTATTATAGGGTGACATGATCTTTAAAATTTACTCAAAAAGTGCTTTCTTTAAGTTTTGTTCAGTGCCTCATCCTAAAACAGAAAAAACATGTAACCAGAGTTTGTTCTTTTACTGTAGGAAACAGACATTTAGTTGGTACTGTTCTGCTTTTGAAACTATAATAAATCCCATTATATCGATGCTACAAGTTGGTTACAGAAACCAGAACACAGATGAGAATTTAGTTTTAGTTTGTGACATTTGGAATGAGTCAAACATTGATTTGGCTTGCATTTTTTAACAAAGTACAAATGTCATGTGGATATCACCTGCAGTGAAATTATGGGGAAAGACGAGATGAATTACAAAAGGTCAAAATTTCCAGCCACTGCAGCCACTTTAAAGGTTGCAAGTAAGAAAATATTCATAGTGAGAACATAAAAGGTTACATGGCCTCATTAAATAAACTAGTTTATGTCACTGTCATTCAGGGAGGAGTTTAGAGTGGAGCCTTTGCTCTTCTACACTTCTTTAAGTGGTTTGGGAATCTGACTGGACTGCCTCAAAGGTGAACTAATTTGGGTATGTTATGCTATGAGGTGAGCTAAAAGGAGGACCAGTCCAGACTGGAAATTCTTTCACTCCTGATGGAAAGAGGTAAGAATCATCACACACCCCATGATGCAATTTTGCAGTATTCTGAGTACTGGAACGCCACATATTATGATTTATCAATAATTTTAATTTATAATTAACTTATAATTAACCAGCACAAATTGCCCAGGTTGCTGACTAAGGAAGTAGCTTTGTCATGCTAAGTGTGTCCAGTGTCAGATGATTTTTCTGTTGAGCCTATTCTCTGTAAGCTTGCTTGCCCTGCATTATCTCATGATGATTGTACATGAGATGAGCCCTTTTATTCATAGTACTCCCAGAGTGTTTAAATCTATTTAATAAACTATTAAAGAAGAAGAAGATGGGTGGATGCATCATATCAACATATCAATATTTGGAGTCCCTGTATCGATACCCAGATCCCGTGAGGACCTACCAAACACAGGCTTCTACGAGAAGCAGCAGATACTCTTAATGTATTCTCTCATTTAATATGAATGACCATAAGGGGAGTAACACGCTAAGTTGCAGATTTCAAATTAGGTTAAATGCTTATTCTGCTGAGGCCACATGTGAATAATAAATAATAAATAAATGTGTCTAGCTCTGAAGGCTGCCACGACTGCTTATGAGAACGAATCAGTCAGTTGAGTGGGAGGGTAATTCCTTTACAACCGTAGTCAGGCAGCACACGCCTTATGTAAGCATCGAGTACAAACCGCCACATAGTGTCCACACATCACAGCATGACAGTGTTCTTACAGCAATGCAACTGACGAATGGTTCATGCATTGATGTCACATATTATACGAGAAGTATTATCCGTGGACGTGTTGCTGTGTGCAAAGGGCCATTGGTGAATCACAATGAAACGGTGCATCAATATTCACAAGTCTAATTAGAGCATGAAAAACTGGATATTTAAAAAAAAGAAGAAAAAAAAGAATCAATAATGAAATGAAAAATCATGCAGCAAGCATCTGAAAAACCTCCAGTGCCTGCGAATATAAAATATGGAAAGAATCTGTTTGGTCTGACCTTGTCCTTCTTTAAACACTTAGTATTTCTCAGAAATTGGGCAAAAATGAAAACATTGAGACTGAACTTTCAAATGAAATACAGCCCTGCGGATAGCACGGATAAGTAACTATGTAAAGATGAGGACAAACAGAAAGAGGCAGAACTGACTCTGCGCCACAGCAAGCCTTTCCTCCCAGAGACAAATCACCTTCTCCTGTTCTGTATACTGAACAGCGCCTGAGTGGGTACATGCGTATCGTATCCACAACACCACACCCGGATCTACCCAGGAGAACCAAGGTCACGCTCACGTACCTAAACACACACCCACGCGGGCACACGCAGACAACAACGCCCAGAGGCAGTGGAAAGCAACGGGTGGGCAGAGGGAAGGAAAACAGAAGCTGAGCCGTCTTCATCTTCATTTACATTCAATTGAGACATGTTTAAACCAGCAGCAGCAGAAGGTTGAAGCCTTTTAGAATAAATACAGACATACAAACCGAGGCCCTTATAGTCTCAGAAAATAAGATAAGATAAGATAAGATAACCTTTATTAGTCCCACACGTGGGAAATTTGTTTTGTCACAGCAGGAAGTGGACAGTGCAAAAGTTATGAGGCAAAAATTAGAATACAATAAGAATAAATACAGTACACAACTGTACAGAATAGAATAAAATAAAATACTATATACAGTAGAATAAAATAAAATAAATATACAATAAGATAAAAATAGAATACAAATACAAATACTATATACAACTGAGTAAAAAATGCAATCTCTTTAAGTGTTAGCAATGGTAATAACAAGATACTGTACCCACGGAGCCCTTTTAATCCATCTCAGGACACAGATGATCAATAAACCGAGAAAGCCTGAAACGATGGTGGATTGCTTCTTCGCATGAGAAAAGCTTTATAACTGAAACACAAGTCCAGTAAATGCGTATGAAAAGCTCAGCAACATGTTTACAGACATTTTATTCGGATTGGTTTCAAATATTTCAGACAGCAGACTAAATCTATCGAACACGGCAGCCGCAGAGCCATTTCCTCCAGTTAGTGCAGTTTTCTCTGAGCTCCACAGCACAGTCAACACTTAATAGTCAATTGTAGACATGACGATGGGTCTGTAAAACTACCACTTTCCCATTTCCAACAACAAAGCTAGGGTTGCAGCTCAGATTCAGGGAGAATAGTCTATTCCTCACAACACGCATCGTAATGTTTTAAACAGGCTAGTTTAAAAATTTAAGGTCCACTTATGGCCCACTTTGATCTTAAGTGGGCCGTATTTAATCCCTAAGATATTTTAATATAAGAATGAGAAATGCAGTAACAAAAAGTCATTTTTTTAAAACTGTGAATCCACTGTAAACAAAATCATACATTTCTCAAAAAGCAGAAACTTTTTTATTGTTCAATTGTTTATCTACCGGTATTACTTATTTACTTTGGTGTAGTATGAATGGCCTTGGGGGAGGTTTTTGTCAACAGGAGAAGCTGCAAAACTTATGGAAATACTGTTAAAGGTTTAAAAATCTATGCCCTCTTTTCCAAAATTGCCCAGCGGGCCATATTGGAGCCTTTGCTGTGCCGATTCGGATCCCTGGGCCTTGTATTTGACATCCCCTTTTTGACAGACAGTTGGGTCATAAAAGTCCTGACACTATACCGCAGAGCCAAACTACTTTTAAATGTGTCTAGAATTAACTGTAGGATTTTAGTGTGAAGTTTGAATTAAGATGCAGCTTGAGTTAAAATAGTGAGACCAGAATTAATGAGACCTCCTTTATGATGGAAATGAAAGCAACAGGCCTCCAGTGTTTTAAACAGGTGAGATTCTTTTTCCTTAGAACAGAATAATAATCAAAGCTTCTTAGTCATGCAGTCTGTCACTAATACTCATAACCAAAATTAAGAATGCCAGTCAAAACATTGGTTGGAGGAAAAATACATGACAGCCGAATAGCTGCAGAGACGCAATGTTTTTTCTTTTTCTTTTAATGCTATATCTATTCATTTATGAGTTACAGTGAGAAAGAGGGAGAGGCTCAGTTATGTGTTGAGACTGTTAATAATTAAGTTTGGCTCATACTGTATTTCCCAGTGTTTGGATGGTGCCCTGTGCTGTAATAATTCTAAGAACCAGAGGCTCTGTCTGATCTGACTGTGGGAAGAGGAGGAACTGGCCTTTTGAACATCACAGTAATTATTAGGACCCTGCAGCTAGTTTGCTACATCAAGCAACAAGAAACAATAAATTAATTACATTTTTGTTTCAGTCGCTCTGCCGTTACCACTCTTTTTTCCAGGACCTTCACTGACATGATTTTGTGGCTCGGGTCTTATGGGGGATTATTTGCATTGGCCAGCCATTCCCATAGTCAAGTGTTCAGTGGCCCATTTAAAAACCAGAATATCCCACAGGGTCTGCCCAATCTTAAATCTTTAATCTAATCAAAATATAAGAAAAATGATGGATTTCCTTTATAATGTATTTATGCATGCATGCATCCATTCTCTTCTGCTTATCCTTGTCAGGATCACACAGGGGCCTATCCCAGCTGTCATAGGGCGAGAGGCAGGGTACACCCTGGACAGATCACCAGCCTGTCGCAGGGCTAACACATGGAGACAGACAACTATTCACACTCACTTTCACAACTATGGGCGATTTCACTTCACCTAACACCACTAATTATATGTCTTTGGACTGTGGGAGGAAGCCAGAGTACCCAGAGAGAACACATGCCAGCACAGGGAGAACATGCAAACTCCACATTTTATTTAAAAAATATAAACAACAGAAGTTGTTTGCTATAAACTGCTAATGCTACGCAGTCATACCTAAAGTGTTAAGGCCAGTGTGAGACCCACCTGCCACTAGAACACATTACCAGTTTTAATTCACTTTTTGAATAAAGAAAGAAATACACTGAATTTCTGTTATTACTTGGGCCCACCTGCAGTACCTTTGTGGCACACCCAACCCGCATTTAAGGAATCACTGACATCGGCATTTGGATGTCAGGCATTACCTTATAAATGTTACTGTAGACAATGTTAAAAAATGTAAAGTCAGGCCTTAAGAATCTGCCTCAAAATTGTAAGTTACAACTGTATTACTATTTTTATAGTACACAAAAGTTAAAAGATTATTTAGTAGTATTGCTGTGGGTCCAAAGTGACTGATACATCAGTCTGTCTGACATTAAAATAAACCTCCTTTATGAGGTGATGAAGACGACAGAATCAGTTTTAAAAAGCCATTCCACTCATTTCATTGGACAGAAATTGCCTGCAGTTCAGCTGGGGGCACAACAGAGGGCGCTTGGAAGCTTGCCCTCAATGAATACGAATGAATATAGGAAAAGTACTACCTGCTTCTAAGCAGCGAAGTCAACATTTTGGTTTAGCTAGCATAAAAACACTATTTAAAGTGTTTCTGAATGGAAAGAAAACAGCACTAAAGTTAAGTTTTTCTTAGAGGAAAGTCTTGTGAAGGAATACCAACCGGTCGGTTAAGGATTTACACCAGGATGTGCTTACATTTGCGTGTAAAACAACTACATGTTACAAATGGAGCTAAATCACAACAGAAACAAGCAGCTGGTCATGCTGGTTGAAGGTGACTGCAGTCAGCAGTTTGCCCCTGTTTACTTCATGCCTTGAATGAAAATGACAGTTGTCATAAAGTGTCACATGATGCTGTGATGACCTTAATACATACAGATGGTTGTTGTACTACAATTGAGAAAAAGATTAAAATAAATAAATAAGATAATAATGGATTGGATTTATATAGCGCTTTTCAAGGCACCCAAAGCGCTTTACAATGCCACTATTCATTCACTCACTGGTGGAGGCAAGCTACGGTTGTAGCCACAGCTGCCCTGGGGCAGATTGCCATATCGCGCCATCGGCCCCTCTGGCCAACACCAGTAGGCGATAGGGTAAAGTGTCTTGCCCAAGGACACAATGACCAGAACAGAGAGCCCAGGGATCGAACCGGCGACCTTCCAGTTACAGATACACTTCCTGAGCCACGGTTGCCCCCGTGATAAAGTATATCAGCTGTGTCAAGCCTACTATCAAAAGCAGTCCCAGAAAGAAAGGGCTCATTCCTTTTAGACTATCTTGCAAGAACCTCCCCTTGGGAAGAGGAAGTCCATGGAAGTGGAAGTTCCTGATTACAAGTTCTTTACAGATGTATCGGTATATAAAAACAAAGCTGCAGAACTACTTCTTTTTTTTATTTGAGGGAACTGACCCTTCAAAAGCTATTCAGTAGATTTTAGAAAATGGCTCTTCAATTTTTTTCCCTTCATGTGTTCCTGTAGGGAAGTGTGCATGCTACCAAATCTGACTGGACACTCCATTAGCTCAGAGCAGAAAAGGAGAGGATACTGCTGTGAAAGAGATTGTATAGGACAGAATAGGGTTGTGAGAACTTCATGGTCTTGATATATCAGTGTGTGTGTGTGTGTGTGTGTGTGTGTGTGTGTGTGTGTTTGCTGTTCAAGCGTGCAGCATGTAATCAGCATGAAATCAGTGCACTGAAATATCAAAGCGAAATGTGTGTAGAATGCGTGTGCACTTCATATCAGAGTTTGTTTTCCTTATCACATAATCAGGGTGTCCTAGAACACACAAACATGAGATTGACTTTAATTGGCTGGGTGTGAACTCCTCACTGGAGGGATCTGAAGTAAGCCAAGCCGTCTAATACACACTGTCTGGTTGGGAGTCAGTGAGGGCAGGCTGCCTCTCAGTGGATGACAGCAATTACCATCACTGCAGGCCAGAGAAGACACAACCAATGACAGATGTGTACTGTATATACGCACATTTAAAAAATGTCCAAACTTTCACTCCTTTCCAGTTTCTCCCAGATACAGTTTTGAAGTTTTGTGGAGCTGCTTGGTTCAGAATAATGAACAGAATAATAATAACCAAGTACAAAGTTGACAGCAAAAGGGTCAAACATGTGAGGTTCACCCTACGACAGCAATAGTCTGACACTATTATGGATGTCTGGTAATAAAGTAGATCTTTGAGAGTTTTCATCTGTGTTGACCACTATAACTTACAGCTAATAAAGTAGTTTGAAAAAAGTAGGTTTTCTTATTAGAGTAAATCAGAGGGACAGCTCAGACTGAGAATGTTTAGAGACAAAGTCAGAAAGACGAGGCTGAGATGGTTTAGACATGTGCAGAAGGGGGATGGTGGACATACTGGCCAAAGGATGCTAAACATGGCAAGAGAAAAAGAGGACGACCATAGAGGAGCTTCAGGGATGCAGTGAAGGAGGACATGGCGAGGCATGGTGTGGCAAAGCAGGATGCTACTGGTGATCCATTGCAGCGAGCCCTCGAGGGAGCAGTCGAAAAGAGAAGAAAATATTTTACTACTTCAAGATTAATTACTTACTAAATATCAATTACTGCTGTTAGATAGACAAGTGACCTGTCGAGGGTGTGCTTCCTCCCACCCTGTGATGGCTTGAATAGGCTGGAGCCCACTCCATTCTGTTGCCAAATACTGTTTTACAATAATGAACCGATAAAGTAAACTGCAATAGTAAGGCTAATTTTACAGTGTAAAATTGCTACAGTGTGGGCTAACAGCCTGGACAGGAGAAAAGAGCATGAGCAACGTCTGAAGAATCAACAAGGTCCCAACCACTGAGAGAGGGAAAGACATTTTTGCTTAAACACCAAGTTCAGGAATAACAAGCATTAAACAGTTTTTACAATTATGCTTTAATCGGTTTTCTCAAATGCATTATTGGGTATTAAATTAAGATCAAATCATGATGTATTGGCAGCAAACACGCTTCCCCGAACATCTGCTGCTTTGATTATCAACTGCTTCCTCGTGCCATCTGTTCATGAAGGGACACTGAGTTATAAAAGGCAGGGGAGAAGTTTTCAGACAAGTTAGCAGATGAATCCACCAGAGATAGTTCATGTACACCTCAAACACGATAAACCTGTGTTTCACCTGCCACGACTACATATTTTTCTTTGCATAAATAGATTAGGCAGAATAATAAAGAAAAATCACTTCTCAGGAGAACTCGATCTATCCATCCATCCATCGTCAAAAGTGACTAACTGGCGAGCACTCTGAATATGACACTCATGTCTGCGCTTCAGATACAAACACTTAGCCTGTGCTTTTTCAAAAATGAGGCGTGTGTGCTGTGTTTGTGCCTGGTTGGGTTAGATGACAGCGTTGTGAGCATGGTTTAAGAAAAAAAAAGATGCTCCGGCTGCCAGTTTGAAGTTTGTGGGTGGGCACATCTGCTTGATCCAGGGGATTGCGAAGTATTCCTCAGTGAATGAGTCTGCTGGTTTTGCCCTGAGGCTGCAGCTATCTGGCAGGTGAAATGTGAAAAACACACAAACACTGTCTGGGTTTGTTAAGAGACAGAACAGGGTGATGTACACCTGTAGATCTGAAGGGAGAACAGCAGCAGCACCAGTGGCTTAAAGAACATTTCTCCTCCCCCTGCTGAAACCTTTGCACCTATCCTTAAAGTTCTTCTGCTTGTTGTAAGACCCAGTGTTTACAGTAATATCACCTGTAACAGCATATTATGTATACTGTTTGTCAGTTCTTTTAGGGGCTTATTAGCAATCCCTTGTGCACTCAGCCCTGATATACTGATCTGACACTTGCAGCACCCTACTATACCATTACTTTAGCATCATAATAAGAAATACATTTCAATTTATCAGCCTGACAATCTGGATATGAGACATAATGTTTTATGCTGATAGTAAATATACTTCAAATTTAAAGAAACGTAAAAATAATCTAATCATAGAACTACATGTTTTGCATGAATATCTTCATGCTTAAAGTTTACAGATCAAGTTAGCAACTTAAAGTCGTTTGTGAATAGAAAACAGAGCTAGAGTTATGTATTGCTGCCCACTGCCTAACACTTACGTATATCTGTTATATCTGTATCAGGCTGTGGTTACAATGATCGGGCCTAACATTGTGACCGCGTGCCCAATATTGTGTTGGTCCCTCTTTTGCTGCTGGTCTCCAGTAGACCCCTGAAGGTGTGCTGTGGTATCTGGCACCAGGATGTTGCTAACATCACCGTAAAAACTGAATTGAGTAAAAACTCAATATAGCTCCCTAACAGAACCCGAGTAGCAGCTGGTCTCTAGTGAGTTTTCTTTTCCCTTTTTCCAAAAACACATTAGGGAGAACCATTTGGGCGGCTATTAAGGTGACAGCGTTGTTTCTGTTACAAAAACAGACTTTAAAAGCATTCAAGCTTCTTCAATATTTCCCCCACTGATGGACAATCTAATAAGATGGCAATGTGGCTCAAATACTCGAGTGTGTATCTCATTACATTAGCCTCAGCAGTCCCTCACTCTGACTGCTTCCAGGTTGATCTCTGCAGTCACACATCTATACCTGCAGAACACGGCACAACAGTGCCCATCAGCACAAAATAAGAAACCCAAATGAAACTGTAATGCACAGCGCTTTGAAATACTCTGCAAATATGTCAGGAAGAAAAAATATGATCAGCAAGCTGCTGTATGATATTAAAGTATAATGGCAAACATTTTCTTTGGAAAGAACTGCCTTTATTTCCAGAGCTTGTGTTTGAGGACAGTGTTAGGGTTTAGCCAGCAACATGCCACCATGACCAAGACCACTGTAGTAAATGATCACATCTGCCAATTATTTATTTCCAGAGTATTTATCAAGGTTATATAGTAATAATACAGTAATAAATCTTTAGATTATATTAAGAAAGCAAACAAGAGTACTGTATAATGTTAAACAGGGAACAGTAAGGCTTATATTCCCTTATGGCTGCACAGTTTAAACAGTAAGAACCCAAAGTTATAAGATGGCTAATCTAGCTGCCATGACTTTACTGTTAGAAAGTTCCCGGTTAAATCACATAACTCTTAGAAATTGCTCTAAAACTACAACATCTGACAGTCTGTTTCCCATTAATATGACAGTATAATGTGGAGAGCAATGTATCCTTTATTTGCTATCTCCCATAAAACACTGCAGAGAGGCTAGAGATCAGTGGGAGAGGACCCCGTAAACAGAGGAAGATAAAATACTTCCGAGAGTAGACAGCTGCAAATCTGAATCAAGCACTTTTTTACCACACATACGGTAGCTTGAAAGACATTTAACTGTCTATGACGGTACTACTGCCATCCTCAAATGAATGGTCACTAATCAGGAAAGCAACTAAGCTGGCAATCTAACACAAATCTCACAACTTGCCACATTGTGCCTTGAGGGTACAGTAACATTAACTTTTTGAGGACAATGTTACAGGTAATGCTTGAGTCAGACTGCTATCATGCCTTTGAGGTTTGCAGTGCAGATATTTAATGTCTAACACTGCGACCTGCTGCTTCTTTTATGACAAGAGGACAAAAGAAGCAGCAGTTATAAAAGACACGTTGCTGGCATGTGTCAGGTAATGTTTACAGTACAGTACAGATACTATTCTGAACTGCTTCTTTGACCGAAACGTCAATAAAAGCAACTCAGAAACAGGGACAAAGGTCATTTGATTGTCATTTGGCAACTCAAGTATTTTGGCCCTTTTTCCGATAAATGTAAGCCAATTGATTTTCTAAGTCTCTCTTCATATTTTATTGCTGCATTTTAGCTTACCAAAGTCAATACTGCCAGGAATATGTACCATTTACAAAAATAACCACATTGAACTGTATCTGGGATAAACTGCTGCTAAAATGAATGAAATCCACAGTGTTTTAGTGCATTGCAGTATAACAGTAGTAAAATGTCCAACCTTATAACAAGTGAATGTAAAAAGAACGGCGATGCACAGAATGAAATGTACAAATGGAGAGACTATATTAATGAACTGTAAATGAGGACATGCAGGATTATAGTAAAATACTGCAGATAAAAGGAGGAAAACTGTAAAATTAACAGGGGTTTACTGTCAACCCAGCTGAAAACGTATTCCTGTTAATCTATGTGACAATATTTTACAGCGTCTTCTGCTCAACTATGCAAAAATGACTATATTTGTTCGTTATATGTGATAAAAGAAAAACAAACAAATGTCAAAATTTGATTTAAAACATTATATCCAAGTGTGTAATGACTCTTGACTACGCAGTGCGGTTCTGAAGAAATATGGGCGGCTGAGAAAAAAACAGATGGTCTTTGCATTAGAGAAGTCAAAAACACATCTCCTCTGATAGGACGGAGTCCATTTCTCATGCAAATTGCTGCACCACAAACAGTAAGTAAGCAGGAAGTTTGGCGTCTAAGATTTGGAACATTTTGCTCGCTGTGATTGAAGAAAGGAAAAAAAGAACACTGCATTAGCAGCGTTCTCCATCATCTGTAGCAGCTCATAAAACACGAGTCAGGTCACAACTCTTAAGAAACTAATCATTTTTCGTGGCATTTTCCAACAACGATTAGATGTTTCCTATGTGGTAATCTGAACTCGTGCTTTTAAAAAGGCAAATGTGCTTTTTTATTTTAAAAAAAGATGAAAAATAAACAGTGAGCTTTATTTTGTTGCCAAACTGTGAATATGTTCTTTATTTGAGAGGAACTACTTGCATTAGTACGCACATGTTAAGTATTCTGTATAGAACCCAAGTAGCTCTGTACATGTTCAGCAAACAAATACTGTACTCAACAGTGCAACAATGTCAACTTCTGATGTGATGTTGGACGTGAGAGGCACACAGCCTAAGTTGTGGTAAGACAGCAGCTCCAGCTAGAAAGCAGCTAAAAATAGAATAAAATATAATAGAATAGACAACAAAATTGTGGACAAAAAGGAATGCACTAAAGAAATATGCAAAGCGCTCACTAAATCCTCCCAAATGATTTATTCACACAGCGTCTGCTCATCTGAAAAACCCACATATAAGTGCTTAAAACAGTTCACAGCTTTGATGTGCGTTTTCCTCCCTGCGTTTGAAAAGCTACATATGAATATGTATCATTTAGCTTATGATGTACAGTATTCAAACGTAATACCAAGTTTCTCACATAGGGATTTCCCCTCACTAAATGAAGCCTTCTAATTTACTCTCAGATAACATTAGGGTGATGCAAATGCTAGATCTTCCCTGCATTAACATTTACAAACTAATCACTCTGAAATCGAGACGACACGGGTCACTTTTCAAGTAAAATTCTGATACACAGTGATCAATCTTAGATATATAAACTGCTCTCCAGGGATATTGATAAGTTAAAGTCAAGAGAAAAACAACTTTGAAAGCATACAAGGACACAGATATCACAGTAGTGTATCAGCTGTCTGGTAAAGAAGTGACCTCTGGGATGCAGGCCTATTATGATTTCATTTTATCTGTGATGGCAAGAACCGAAGTACTGACTGATAATGACTCTGTGCTACTCTGATCTAGTATGACTCAGGGTTTTCAGCAGCTGTTCACAGCAAGTATGAATAACTTCGACTAATTGAACAAACACTCCTTGTTAAGTTTTCTTTCTTAAAAATAATGAGAATCAATAATTTGTTACATAAGTATACTTTAAGCTGTTTTTGTCAAATTTATTTTATTGAACGATCTAGATGTCACACACGCAACTCACACCACTCATAGCTAACATGTAGACAATGCAATACGCTTAGGGAAAACCTTGTCTCTTGGCACTTATATGTGAAAGTTGTTCTTTACTTTCAACTTATGAAGGCAAACATTGTGCGGGCAGTATGTAAAAATTTTCCAACCGGCGATATATTCGCGTATGGGCGGGGCAATGTAATCATGCACGGACTGACCAAACATGGACGAACTAGTTTCCAAAGAAAACACTCATCGACAGGTCTGCAGGCTGTTATGACTTGGACCAGACCTCACTGAGTTGAGCAAGCAACTTATGTATCATAGGCTGGAGTGTATATATGTCACCTGGCTGATTGGTATATGTGATACATAAGTGGTTCAAGATAAACTAGACGAGAAAAAAAAAAGAATGAAAAAAAGAGAAATATAACTGTCAAAAAAAATTTCTGGAAATTTCTAAAACAAAAACTGTCCAGTATAAAATCCACCAGGTACAGCTAGCATATTACAAGTCTACCACAACTATGTGCAGTCATTTTAAAGCCATTTGGTTGGAGGTTGATCAAACACATTCCAGAGACTATTGACCAGGACTTTTGCTTGGAATGCACATCCCTGTCCAATACTAGGGAGCCTCTTAAAGTAGAACAATGCCACAGGTACAGCTTGAGAATCACGACAGCTCTTTGTGAAACTTTGTAATTGCATAGCAGTAACAAAGTGCTAGAACAGACTGCACCGCAGACTTCATTACAGGGTTGGGCAGAGCTCACGATGAAATACATCATTTGCTGCTCACAGTAATGCTTTTGATGGAGCCTAAAGGACAGTAAAGTCATTTTCACGCGCCTTGAATTTTTCTAGGATTTTACCATCCAGAGATGCATGTGAGAACACATATGCAGTGGACAGTCTATAGCCATCAAGCTCTCATGTGCAACATGAGAGTAATGTCACTTTGTATTAATGTGCCAATAGAACTGTTAACAGTTCAGTACATTTACCATTAGTGAGAGGGTGTCCTGCATATTCCCCAGGCAGCTCCCTCAGCCAAACAAGTAGTGTTTCCAGTAGTGAGAATATGCTTAAAGTTCTCTATTTCCTGCTGTGTGCAACATTTAAGAAAGGGCAACGATGGATTAACATGATTATTTCCAAATTGCCCAAAGTTCATGTGTGAAAAACTGCCCAGTGGGAGGGGAAATACAGAAGAATATGAAACAAAACAACAACACTGTCACATATATCTAACATATAACAAATAACTACTTACAGAAGCAGTGTCTACTTCATATCAGCATTTTTTTGTCATAAAACACGATGACACCTCATATAAAAATATGGCAAGATATTAATCCTCATATGTTAACATCGCCGCTTCTGCTACTGTGTATAGAAGATATATACACTTCCTATAAAACATAAATATATGTGAAGAGCAGAAGTGAAGTCCGGCACAGAAAATATCAAATATTTCATGACTGAGACTTCTGTTTGGACTGGCGCATCGTAACTAAGTCGAAGAGTAAAGATGAGATGTCGTGAAGATCTGTCACACTCGGCTCAGCAGATGACAGCCACTGATCGATGAGGCTTACCCATCGGACTTGGCTTCAAGCCCCCACCCTGTGCAGCCTCCTCCTGCCGTGGGGGTGGGGGGAACTTTGTGACTGTAATATTAAAAACCGTACGCAAGGTTTAGATGCGTGGGACAGGGTGAGGCATCTCTAACCAAACAAAATCTCTGAGAATTCCTAAGCTCAGAGACGCTTACACAAACAGCAGGGCAAAATCCATCTTTCTGACAGAATCATTTCCAAAGCCCAAACCCCCAACTGGGCTCCTGGATGCACTTCTGAGCCGGGCCCGCCTGGGAGAGAGTGTGTCAATTTGTGCGCGTGTGCGTGCGTACGTCTGAAGGGTAAAGAGAGAGGGAGCAGTGGGATAAAGAATGAGTCATTCGGTGCAGAATAAGAAGTGCGGCACTACCTGTCTTCAACTTTATTTCGACTTCTCTCTCTAGAACGAGGGTTTTTTTCTACCGTAGTCAGGCAGGCTTTCATCGTTTGAGCAAACTTCAACATCTCTGCATGTCTGTGTAAGTCTAAGACAAAGAGATTAATGGTGAAGTCATCTTAAAGCGTTCCTATCATTTCTCTACAAATCTGTCTGAACCACTTAATTCTCACAAGCTGCGTCTCAGCACTGAGTGACTGTTTGTGTCTAAGCAGGTCCGCTCAGACAAGACTGTGGTAAGAGTTCAAATCAAAGGCTTATAGCCCTTTGGCAAATGATCGAATGAACTCAATCTTAAGTCCCGTGGGGTCAAATGTACCACAGACATGTCAAGTTAGGCCCAACTTTCTCACACATATTCTCTTGTGGTGAGATCTTCCCAGCCGTTCTGTCTCCCCCAATAACATCTGCACAAACCTCGTCGCGTCCTGCATCCTTAATTCTGATCTTACAACGTAACCGCGGTTTCTAATCCCTCAGAACTCTGATATTCACACTTTAATATTATTCGACTTTTTTTTCAACATGACGTTTTCCTCTGCTTAGCCCTTTTTAAATCAAATCAAATCAAATCACTTTTATTGTCACATCACATGTGCAGGTACATTGGTACAGTACATGTGAGTGAAATTCTTGTGTGCGAGCTTCACAAGCAACAGAGTTGTGCAAAATACAATAATGTAAACAAGCAAAATACAAGAATGGCTACATCTGAAACTAATAAATATATGTACAATATATAATAGTATATGCATTTCTGGATGTGTATACTAAATATTTTTCTACGTGTGTGTGTGTGTGTGTGTGTGTGTGTGTGTACACATATTTTACAAATTAAACAGAGTAAACAATAAATAAAATATATAAAATAAATATACAGAGTGAGACATGTGCAAAACAGTGGCATTACTGTACAGTATGGAGTGCATAATGTTGAAGTTCCAGTAGTGGAGGTGAGGTGTCTATGACGTGTTCAGCAGTCTGATGGCCTGATGGAAGAAGCTGTCTCTCAGTCTGCTGGTACGGGACCGGATGCTGCAGAACCTCCTTCCTGATGGAAGCAGTCTGAACAGTTTATGGCTGGGGTGACTGGAGTCCTTGATGATCCTCCCCGCTTTCCTCAGGCACCGCTTCCTGTAGATGTCTTGGAGGGAGGGAAGCTCACCTCCAATTATCCGTTCAGAGCACCGCACTACTCGCTGGAGAGCTTTGCAGTTGTAGGCGGTGCTGTTGCCATACCAGGTGGTGATGCATCCAGTGAGGATGCTCTCAATGGCACAGTGATAGAAGGTCCTGAGGATGCGGGGGCTCATGCCATATCTTTTCAGTCTCCTGAGAAAGAAGAGGTGCTGCTGCGCCTTCTTCACTGTTTTGTTTGTGTGTACTGACCACGTAAGATCCTCAGCCAGATGTACACCAAGGAACCGGAAGCTGCTCACTCTCTCCACAGCAGCGCCGCTGATGGTGATGGGGGTGTGTACTTCTCTGCACCTCCGGAAGTCCACTATCAACTCCTTTGTCTTTGCGACGTTGAGGGTGAGATGGTTGTCTTGACACCAGTGGGTCAGGGCGCTGACCTCCTCCCTGTAAGCCGTCTCATCACCATTGGTGATAAGACCCACCACTGTAGTGTCGTCCGCAAACTTCACAATGATGTTGGAGTTGTTAGTGGCTGTGCAGTCGTAGGTGTAGAGTGAGTATAGGAGAGGGCTCAGTACACACCCCTGTGGAGCACCAGTGTTCATTGTGACGGGGGATGAGGTGATGCTGCCCAGTCTGACCACTTGGCGTCTGTCAGACAGGAAGCTAAGGATCCAGCTGCAGAGGGAGCTGCTCAGTCCTAGATCCTGCAGTTTCCTGTCCAGCTTCGAGAGAACGATGGTATTGAATGCTGAGCTGTAATCTACAAACAGCATTCTCACATATGTGTCTCTCATCTCCAGGTGTGACAGGGCAGTATGTAGTGTCAGGGCTATGGCATCATCAGTGGACCTGTTGTGGCGGTATGCGAACTGTAGAGGGTCCAGTGAGTTGGGTAGTGCAGAGCAGATGAAGTCCTTGACCAGCTTCTCGAAGCATTTGCTTACGATGGGGGTCAGGGCTACAGGTCGCCAGTCGTTCAATGAGGAGTACAGGGACGATGGTGGCCATTTTGAAGCAGGCTGGGACTACAGACAGAGAGAGGGAAAGGTTGAAGATGTGCGTGAACACTCCAGCCAGCTGAGCCGCGCATGACTTGAGGACGTGGCCGGGAATCCCGTCCGGACCAGTAGCTTTGCGTGCGTTCACCTTCCTGAAGCACCTCCGCACATCCTCCTCAGACACAGTGTGCGCACTGACGTCATCCGCGGTGCGCACACTGTCCGGTCTCATGGTGTTCGCTGTGTAGAATACGTTTAGATCCTCACACAGAGAGGCCGTGGTCTGCGGTGTGCTGGTTTTCCCTCTAAAGTCTGTGATCGTGTTTAGTCCCTGCCACATACTCCGAGGGTTGTCAAACTGTTGCTCCACCCTGTCCCTGTACTCACGTTTGGCTGCTTTGATCGTCTTCCGGAGTTGGTAATGTGCGTGTTTGTAGTCCGATGTGTTCGCGGAGGCAAAGGCGGTGCTCCGTGCCGCCAGTGCCGCGCGAACATCTCCGTTAATCCAGGGTTTTTGATTTGGGGAGGATTTAACTGTTCTGGATAGGACGACATCTTCCACGCATTTCCTGATAAATCCACAGACTGAGTCTGTGTATTCATCAATGTCTCTGGCGGCCACGTGAAACATTTCCCAGTCCGCGTGATCAAAACAGTCCCGCAGCGCAGACTCCGATTGGTCCGTCCAACAGTGCACCGCCCTCCGGGTTGGAGCTTCCTGTTTCAGCTTCTGCCTGTAGGCGGGCAGGAGCAGGATGGAGCAGTGATCTGATTGGCCGAATGGGGCGCGGGGGAGGGCTTTGTACGCATCCCGGAAAGAGGTGTAGCAGTGGTCGAGTAGCCGATCTCCACGAGTGTTAAAATGGATGTGTTGGTGGAGTTTGGGTGAGACTTTCTTCAGGTTTCCCTTATTAAAGTCTCCGGCTGTGATAAACGCTGCCTCTGGGTGTGCGGTTTCCTCGCTGCTGATCGCGCTGTACAGTTCCCTGAGTGCTCGGTCAGTGTCGGCTTGTGGGGGAATGTAAACAGCCGTAATAATCACTGCTGTAAATTCCCTCGGTAGCCAGAATGGCCGGCACTTAATCATCAGGTACTCCAGGTCCGGTGAGCAGAAGGATTTGACCGGGTGCACGTTCGCATAATCACACCAGCTGTTGTTGATCATGAAACACACACCACCGCCTCTGCTTTTCCCAGTAAGATCCTGTGACCTGTCCGCGCGATGCACGGAGAACCCCGGTAGTTGTATTGCGGAGTCTGGTACCTTGTCCGATAGCCAGGTTTCTGTGAGGCAGATCACGCAGCAGTCCCGCATCTCTCGCTGGAATGAGATCCGTGCCCGAAGCTCGCACAGCTTGTTCTCCAGAGACTGCACATTAGCCAGTAATGAACTGGGTAACGGTGGTGTGTTAGTGCGCCGTCTCAGTCGAACCAGAATGCCAGATCTTCTCCCTCTGCGTTGGCGTTTGCGGCCTCCAGGGCCAGAGAACAAAGGCGTCTCAGGTGAGATGAATGGGGGGTCTGCAAACGGAGCGTCCGTGTTGCAAAACTTGAACTCCGGAAAGTTATAAGAAAGACCGTCTTTTATGTCCAGTAAGGTTTGTCGGTCGTACACAAGGAGACATGTGCTACTCGCGAAAAAATGAAGGAAAAGTAAAATTAAACACAGAAAAAAGCTGTTGCTTGGGGGAGCTCGCGACAAGGCTGCCATACTCGGCGCCATCTTGTTCATGACCTTTAGGTCACCAAGAGATAATGCTAACCAGGGAACAATATCCTCATTCTAGGAGAATGTATCATTGTTTTGAATTTGCCATTTTCATAAATGACAAGCAAGATCTCCTGATACAGAGAATAAGAATTGAGAGTGAACAAATTTGCACAATAGAAGACAAGATAAAAAGAAAAAAAGATCATAACAGGGCTGAGAGCATGACCTGGTACCTACACTCTGCTTTATCAGACATTCTACCAGAGTGGAACAGTTTTGACCATTAAACTTACAGGTTTTTTACATGTTAACAATGCCACAAAAATTTGTCATGATAACATTAAGAAAACTGGCTGATTTAGAGCAGTAGCACGCCATTATTTTGGATATCCCCAAAATAAACACGGCCCAGGGAGACATCCAGTTTTTAAACCTGATATGATCTCACTGCCAGAGCGGGAAACACATTAAACATATTTGCTCACCTTTGGGAAAACCATCCATGCAGATCAACATAGCCTTTATGTTCAACTTCACTCCCCAACTAAAACATGCCTGAAGGTTTAAACACTGATAATAAAATGTGCTATCAAGATACTTTTTATCTACATTCTTTCTCTGCTCAGTAACCTCAGACTTATAATGTAACCCAGTATTTTTATTCTGAGGCCTTACAGTTTAGCATTCTGACTATCTTGTTTTTCTGGAGCCAGAAGCTTATTTTGGCAGGAGGTGCTGAGTTATCAGCTATCGCCAGCAAGCTGGGTTGCTGTGCCCATAAAACTATGTCACTCTGACACAAAGATCTGCTAATTAGTTTCAAGTAACACGCTAACAAAATACTATAACTGTCAGGGAGCTGAGGTCTTGCAGATAGTTTAGTGTTAGGTACATGCCTAATTACAAGTCTTAAAAAACATTTGAATGAATGGAGCTTGCAAAATAAATTACATGCATCGTATATAGATCAGGCACAACACTATGACAACTGACAGAAGTGAATAACATAACGTAAAGAACTGTACCCGAGTTGGACAAAGGCCAAAATTGTGATTGCTACATGACTGGGTCAGAGCATCTCCAAAACTCCAAAGCTCATGTTGGGTTTTTCCAGTCTGCAACGGGAAGCAAAGGCTGGCCTGTGTGGACAGACGAGCTCATGCAGCTCAAACTGCCAAAATTGTTGGTGCTAGTGCTGATAGAAAGGCATCAGAATACACACTGCATCACAGTTTGATGCGTATGGTGCTGCATAGTTGCAGACCAGAAAGGGTGCCAATGTCGACTCCTATGCACCGCCAATAGCAATGGAGCAATGGAAGAATCATGATGAATCACGTTTTCTTTTAACTCATGTGGATGCCCAGGTGGGTTACTTATCTGGGAAACACCTGGCATCGGGATACACCATGGGAAGAAAGTGAGCTGGTGGAGGAAGTACGATCCTTTGGGCAACGCTCTGCTGGGAAACCTTGGGTCCTTGTTAAAGTTACTGTGACAAGTACCACCTACCTAAGCATTGTTGCAGACCATGTACAGCTTTTTGTTGAAATCGTAATCCCTAATAGCAAAAATGGTCCAGAAATGGTTTGAGGAGAACAAACCAGTTTAAAGTGTTGACTTGGCCTCCAATTTCCCCAGGTTTCAATCCAACTGTGCATCTGTGTGATGTGCTGGACAAACAAGTCCAATCCATGGAAACTCCACCTCAAACTTAAAGGACTTAAAGGATCGTTTGCTAACATCTTGGTCCAGATACCACAGCACACAATCAGGACTCTAGTGAAGTCTGTGCCTCAATGGATTGGAAGAACCAACACAATATTATGCAGTTGGTCATAATGTTACGCCTAATCGGTATACGCACACACAACACACGGCGTTATGATAAAAAGAATCCATCCATAAAGAGAAACCTTTTTTTTCACTACACTAGATGTTTAATACTCTTTAGTTGCCAATTTTAACGTGGGAGTCTATGGTGATGGCTCGCTTTTAGAGCCAGCCACAAGTGGCTACTCAGAGTTCTTGACACATAACTGTCGGCATCATTTTCCATCCCTGGAGGTTGTTGTTTGACTCACAATCATCCAGAACAAAACCCACTAATTGGAAGGTTGACAGTTCAACCCCCGGTTCACCCAGTCTGCATATTGATACTCCCAATACCGCGCATGTAACCAACAAGAGTATCGAATAAAGTGCTATATGATGCATATGAATAACACTTGAAAGTCTCACACTATTACAAACCTCTACTAGACTAGAAGACTCAAATGCCTCGAAGCCGAGTCTGCTTGATGTTCTGAATTTACATAAAAATGTCTGTTCTGAGGAAAAACAGCAACACAGGAAAGACACAGATCCCAAGTATTCCACACAACACCAACACCACTGGCAGTAAATAAGGTTACTTTAGGTCACGCTGCCACTGGGATACAACTCAGGCTGTTTTAAGATGTCAATTAAACCTCATGCTGTGATTATGATAGAATTGCAGCGCTGCAAACAAAACTGCAGAAAACCACAGTATGGTTACAGGGGATAAAGAGCTGACTAACGGCTCAGGTTTAATTAGATGCCCCCATTAAAAGAGAAAGAGATCCGAAATTAACATGACAGCAGAAGTGACACTTGGGCACATTAGAACTTAAAATTTATTCAATTTTTAAAAACAGTGTTGAGGATTGGTTTGATTACCATTTCTTCTGATATGATGTTTAGCATTTTTTTTCTGAAATGTTGGTGGTGCTGTGCTGTTTAGGAGTCGGTGGAAGTTATCGCCAGACTTACCAGTGCCTTCTTTCTCCAAAATGTCAACGCTTGCACTGACAGAGACAAAGGATTCTCATTTCCGGAGCCACCACAGTGTACTTAATCAAGTTTGGATTAAAATTCATTTGGGAAAAGGCTCAATGAGCCATAAGGACTGACTTACTAGAATAAGTATTAAAAAGCATCTAAATTAGCATTTAAAGATGAGCTAAAGAAATGTAACGTTATGACAAAAAAAAAAAAAAAATCTTAAGGCCAGCTTACCTGTAAATGGGATCCTGCATCACCATCATTTTGCTCTCGTCCCATGTCCACTCCTTCTTCTGTGTAAACAAAACGAAACCATTCAGTTACACCAAATGTAAAAAAATTGGATACATAAGACGAATGAAATAAGAAACATTCCTTGCTTGGACAGTTTGAGCATAAATCAGCTGAAACTCAAAGACAGACAGATGATATTCCGTGAGCACAGATATCATTGTGAGCCCTTCACATACATTTTTTACTTGCTCCTTTTGTCTGTTTGATTAAATCTACCTTTCACCTTAATGTCACAATCAAAATGTCACCACAGACGCACACAGGAATCATTCTTGTTGATTTCTGTCTCCACAGAGCCCTTTGTTGACCGAGTCATTCAATCACTTCAATCTGCGCTCTTTGAATGCCTCCTTTGCACTCAGAGATGTAAATAGATTGCTGACCGTCACACTTGACATTTCAGCTTTCGGGACAAGGAGCCAAACTCGACAAGAAAACATTCATCCATCGACTGGCCTTTAATTGCATCCCGCCAGTACACTTGACCAAGGGCCTTTTGAGGGCAGCCAGGTACAGAAAAATAAATATCCATATTTTGTGCTCACTTTTGGTTTGTTGTCAGAAATTAAATATAGTTTGAATCCCTTCATTTTTCAGAATTCTTTTTAAAACTTTATCATGTTGCGTTTTTATCTGAGTTTGTGCCTGGCTTTCAGTTAGCTGACTTGACAGCTAACTGCTATTTAAGTGAAGGTGGAACTGTCCTGTTAGCATATGTAAAGTAGAGATGACAACCTAAGCCGAAAGGATAATACAAAGTTCCAAAAACAAAAAAAGAAAAGCAAAAACTGACTGCCGGCTTGCCAAACTAAATAGTTACAAAACAAGCAGGTACTAATTTATTAACACAGATGCAGCCCGTTCATTCTGATGAATGCCCTTGGTAATTTACCAATAGCAGTGGAAATTAGTAAGTCAAACACAAGCAAACTTAATGTGGGCATGAATAATCTAACAACTAAACAACACAGCAAAAGACTTTTGCATATTTCAAGTGGAGGGTGGTGCTGAAGCAAACCACACAGAGTTCAGTGGAACCATGGACTGACACTGTCTAAAGACAAAGGTGGGATGTCTCATCACTTCTTGATGACAGAGCTCCCAGGGTGGACAAGATTCGCCCTGAGTTCCTTAAGGTTCTGGATGCTACATAGCTGTTTTGGTTGCCACATCTCTACAACATGGCGTGGAAATCTGTGGCAGTGCCTCTGGTTTGGTATGCTGGAGTGGTAGTTCCGATCTTTAGGACAACCAGAGGGAGTGTTTCAGCTATAGGGGGATCACACTAGTAAGCCTCCCTGGGAAGGTCCAAGTCAGGATACTGGTGAGGAGAGACATTCAGTTAGTTAAACCTCAATTTCAGGAGGAAAAATTCGGGGGTTTTTGTCCTCGTTGCAGAATACTGGACCAGGTCTTTATCTTCTCGAGGATATTTGAGGGTACATGGGAGTTTGAGGAACTATTCTCTATTTGCTTTTTGGACTTGGAGAAGGCATTTTACTAAATTTCTTTGTAAATTTGGGTACGACTTACTCTCTTATTGCTACGAGAGCTATTCAGTCTCTGCACAACTGAATTTCGAGGCCCATCTAAGTTCCAGAAGTTGGTGTCAGAATCTCATTTCTGCTTTTTAAAGATGCTCAAGTTCTATTGGCTTCAAAATTCGGACACTGTACCGCTCTATTGTGGTGAACTGAGAGATGAGTGTGAATGTGCAGCTGCTGATCTACATCCCTACCCTCATCTATGTTCACGAGCCCTGGGCAGAAATCAGACTGTGGACACAAGTGGGAGAAATGAGTTTCTTCTGAAGGGCGGCTGGGCTCCCCCTTACTGTTGAGATGCGAAGTTCCTTCATTCAGAAGGAACTCCACATTGAAAGGAGCCAGTCGAGGTGTTTCAAGCATTGCCTACTTGGAAGAGGCCCTGAGGCAGATCCAGGGAAAGCTATAGAGATTATATCTCTTAGTTGGCCTGGGAAAGTCTTAAAGTTCCCTCGGATGAACTGGGAGAGGATGGTCTGGTGTATTGACCCACGGCGGGAAAGCGGCATTAAATAGATGGATGTGTGGAGATTTTCACCAGTTAGCCTGTAAATGAAGTTATTGTTCCATTTGCATAAATGTGCACATCACTTTTGTTTTCTGCATGTGTATGTAGCTGCAGGTATTTTTTAGTATGGCCATGTGTAATGAATGGCATGTGTATATGACTCACGGCCGTCAGTGGATAACAAACTATTTCAGCAAAAACCTCAATATTCATTACATTCAGTACACATTACGCAGAGACTTTGATCTCTACCTTATTGTTTATGTGCAGATTCTCTGCTTACAATTGTGACCTAAAACCTAAAACACTTAACATTTCTGTTAAATGTCAAAAACAACTTTGTAGCCATTAATACATCAATCGCTTGTATTTTGTGTTATTCTTTCTCTCCTGTCGATGTGACACTTTCTGTTCTGTTAACGTAAAATGCCAGCTTTAAGGTCCAGAAACATGCAGGGCTCTGCTCTAAACATGCAAGATTTGGCCTCAGCAAAAATCTACAGGACAAGTCAAACTTTGGGCACCACTTTGAGCAGTCTACATGCACTGATTTCACACTTTTAATAACATCTCCCTTGGGCTTCCAAATAAATTATTCCTCCTAGCGGCAACTATCACATTCACATCAGGGATGTGCTTTTTTTGTGCTGTCATTTTCAGCACAATTTGTAGTAAATTGTCAGGCTCAAATCTAAGCGCAGTTTTATGGTTTAATTAAGTACTCAAAGTACCTCAAAAGAAATACATATGCAGTAGGCAAGCTGAAAAAAATAAATGTCCCAAAGCCAATGTGCCTGTTCAGTACTCCTGACAGAACGATTCTACGCTGCTTAAAAGTATCTGGTGATGTCTGCGGACTCAGTACTTCCAAAAAATATAAATCTGTCGACTTCATGTGCATCTGGTCACCGGAAATGAGAATCTATATTATAGAGAATATACAGTATTTCCTAAACAGTTCTTCAAATACTGATGTAAAGCTTCAGTAACAGCTGAGATTTTCCACTTTGATATTTTTTATTGAACTGAATTTGCTGAAGCACAAAGCATGAAGGACATTAGCCTTAACCCTATGAATACTTACAGTATGCATCTTCCACTCACACTGCTGTCCACAACAAAGCTATAGAGCAAATATGCAGATGTTTTCAGTTGGCCATTTACTAACAAAGCTAGACTTTTAAACTAGTCCGATTAAAGGCCAACTCCTTTCAGGGCCATTCAGACATTAATGTAAATCTGACATACAAATATGGCCTTTGTAAGTCAACAGAGTTTCACCTGATATAAGCTGAGTGAGTCCTACATAAAGTAGGTACAGTCTTTCAGGTGAAGCTTAACTATAAAGTTTTTTCAGACTACAGCAGCAAAATCAGTGTGCCAAAAATGATGCTCCAAAAAGCTTAAAGGAATTTGACAGTTTTCATCAGAATTTGGAGGAAACCATCTTGCAAGTTGGTTTTATATGGAACATTCATCCCTGCATCATTTGCTCATTCTTCCCAATACGAAGGAACTAAGGAAATGTGTGGTCTGTGCAGATGGTGGACCATCAGCTGAGGAAATCTTGCCATTTTCACAGCCAGCAAGTTGCCAACAGGCAATCAGATTTTGGAGCTGCCTCATCTCCTTACAAAGACACAGACTGTCCCTTTAAATACAAGACTTCGATTGCTTTTCAGGCTTGCACAGAGTGTTTAAAATAAACTGTATATGAAAGAGAAGTGAAACATAGAGGAAGAAACTTGGACTGGCTTTTTAGCCGTCAGATAATTCTATCAAAATGCTCCAGAGGGCACCAATAACACAAGCACATCTGAGAGGTCCAGGACACGAGGCATAGGAGTCAGATGGGCTGAAGCTCCCTGTTGGCACACTGATCAGCCAAAGCAGACACAGCCCTAACCTTAAGCTGTATGGGGGAATGTATTACAAAGCGAAATTAATGAGTTAGCAAGCTATGCTGACCTTAAAGCCAAATTTTTCTGTGTCACAAAAGTGACTCTCTTTTTACCTACCGGTAGCTAAATCACCATGGTAACTGATACTCAACCTGGTCAGGACCAGGTTGTGTTCAAAGTCAGCTCAGTTTGCCCATACCTTACTGTTGCCAGCTCTATGCATCACACGCTCACTGGAATCCTCAGTATGTAATATTGGAACACAGGATCTCTATTCAAACCATAGAATTAATTTACTTTGCTCAAGCATCAAACTCAAGCAGCTTTCACATCTCCTTCATAACCTATGGGGCTTTAATGTTTAGTTTCTAGTGAGACCCAATCACATAAACACTAGCACTGAGTTCTAAATATCATAAGTCATAAAATATTTAACTTGAAGTATTTTACATGGATTTTTTTTTATTCTGTGCACTAAATACCAAGTTTACAGTTGTTGTCTTTTACAGCTTTAATATCTTGTCTTATTTGTAACAGCACTGCTATATTTTTATGTTCTTATATTTATGTTCTGTATATATTTTAATGACTATAGGATGATCATCATCTCTGATTGGGGGAGGTGCCTCTCATAGGGATCATTTTGTGCAGAAAAAGAGTCACTTGACTGGAGAAACACCCCTTTTTATGTGACCACAGGGCCTAAAGCAGGATTTCCAGCTTAACAGAGAAAATCCATAAGCACTGGTGATGCATGTCATCTCCAGTGAGGTTTTAGGTTTTGTCAAGCTGCTAACGCAAAATAGCCTTATTATGAGTTATGAGCAAATATAATCAATTTATAATTGTTCTCCATCCATCTATTTTGTTCCACTTAACCGTGGCCAGGTCAGGTGGACATGGGGGCAGCAGCCTAAGCAGATAAACCCAGACCTGTCTTTCCTCGGCCAACACCTAAAGCTTGTCCGGGCCAGGTGAGAGATATAATCTCTCCTGTGTGTCCTGGGTCTGTCCCGGTGTCACACCTCACCCAGGAGCCACCCAGGAGAAATCCTTGTCAGATGCCCGAACTGGCTCCTTTTGATGTGGAGGAGCAGCAGCTCTTTTCTGAGCCCCTCCCAGATTGCCAAACTCCTCACCCCATCTCTAAGGGAGAGACCAGCCACCCCCTGGAGAAAGCTCATTTGCACCATTTGTATCCATAAACCTGTTCTTTTGGCCACTACCCAGAGCTCGTGACCATAGGTGCAGGTATGGACGTTGATCGACCGGTAAACTGAGTTGTTAGTAAATGGCAAATTATCTACAGAAGCCCACAGTTTTTATTTAACCTCCTAGGACCTGGCGTCCACATATGTGGACATTACATTTTGGGTTATTTAGACCAAAATACTGAATTTTGCTCTACAAGGCCCTAATATTCACTTACGAGGACATTATACTGCTACTGTTCTATCAACATTTTAAATGAATATCCTCATATGTGGCTCTTATTTTTCTTAAAAACAAAAATCAGGTAAAAAAAATAAATCTGGTAATTCTTTGTTTTTACAGTCATCGGGCCCCAATATGCCCAAATATCAAAGAGAAATTAAAAATGCATGCCGTGGAAGATTTCGGGTCTTAGGAGTTTAAGGAGGTAAGCATGCTTTTTAATGCTTTTTCAATACACAAACCCTAAAAAGGTAAAATGTACTTCAGATGCTTTTTAATACAAAAACTTTGTAAACATGACAGTCATTTTCCCTTGAAATTACAGCAGGTACTGTAGCTAGTAACCTATATTCTTCCAGAGCTGATGGGGGCAGGATATCACCCCTCCAGAAGTGGGTATAGTAGTACTTTCCATTCAAGTCAGATGACCAAGGGGTGAAACTGATTTGCAAAAGGCAATATGAAAACGTTGCTATTGTGTTTTTCAGTACAAAGTATCATCCTTCTTGTGTTGTCCTGAAATAATAGAGTTCATCTTTAAGTACAGAGGATAATCTTTTTCTTTTTGTATTGAACCGAGCATCAAGCATTTTGGAATTCTCCTGGTCCTGGCACCAAGTACCATATTTCTGAAATCAGATATCTGGTGACGGCCCTATAATCTACACCATTTAAAGCGGGCAAGACTGGATTAAGCTCATCGATCATCATCGTCTTTATTCCCTCCATTCGCTGAGTCGACCACAGAGCCTGTCCCGTCATCCTCAGCTCACTTGGAAACACAGATTCCTCTCCAGTGTCAGTTCAACTTCTTCAAGCTTTCTTCTTGCTCTTTCCTCATCTTTTAATTCATGATTTCTACTCTGCTAGTGGTTCTGATCCCCATCAAGCACTGTATTCTCTTTAGTAGTCCTTCCGTTGTCACACATGCTCTCTAAGAGGACTGGTCGTTACCTTCTGCTACAAACAAAGACACAGGAAATTAAACAGCTGTTGACAGATACACATTAGGGGCCAGACATACTGATTTTGTGCCAACAAAAAGCCTCATTATGTGTTAAAACACAATTGCTGGGAATTTACAGGGTGACAGAGAAAGCAAAGTGAAAATATATACGGGGTGAAAAGAAAATTGTATTTTTTATGCCTTTAGTACAGTAAATACCTGCAGTATTATATGAAATGCAGGAAAAGTAGCTTAAAAAAAACCCCAAACACAACACAGTTTCTTTAACACCACAGCTGTCAGTGATTTTTTCCTTTTTCATGTTTAGTTTAACTCATTCACTGCCAGCCATTTTCAAATGGCTGGCAGTGAAACACAACAAGACTTGCACCACATTTTTGTCTCACTGCGCAATCCCTTACGTGCGCAAACCCTGCACCTCCTTGCAGGTCTACTTTTACTGCTGGTGGGCTTCAGTTCAACTTACGTTGAATGAGTGAATGAGTTAATTTCGGAGCATTTTCTTGTGTTCAAATTACAAGAAACATGTATGCCTGTGAAGTTAGGAGAATACTTGCTCTTGCTGCAGCGCTGCACGTTTTGTGCTGCCCTCGGTAAACTCATTGCAAGGCAAAGGCTGCACTTGTGTTTATAAAGTGAGGCACTGTTAGCAGATTATCCACACAGCTTTCCATTTCCATCAGTACATTTCCTTTGCCCAAGTGGCATCTCACTTGGAAAATAAGTAGCCCTAAACTGCTAGAGTCAACACCCACCTTTAACCACTCTGTAAGCATCGGTGAATGTTGTGGGCTAATAGAGCTGGCTGTCATCTGCAGCACTATCAAGGATCAAGTGATAGCGCTATATGCGTGATGAATTGGGCATTGAAGAGAAAAAAGAAAAGGAAAGGGAAAGAAAAAAAGAAAAGAAGAAAAAGAAAAAAGAGAAAGAAAAGAAGAAGAAAAAGAGAAAAAGGAGAAAAAAAAGAAGAAAAAGAAGAAAAAGAAAAAAGAGAAAAAAAAGAAAGAAAAGAAAAAAGAAAAGAAAAAAGAAACAAGAGAAAAGAAAAAAAAAGGATCGACGTGGCCGATGACAGAGGTGGTCAACGCGCAACCATAAAGCACACGTATGAACCAAAAACAAACATCAATGTTTTTACACCAAGACATTTTATATGATGTTTTACTGATCCGTTCAAAGGTCTACGATGCGGGTGACAACAATTCAGTACAAAACAGTACAAAGTAGTACAAAAGATGCTTTTAATTTGCAATTTATAAAAAAAGTTCACTCACTTTCTTCTTTTTCCTCAAGGTGATTTTCACGCCATCTACAGACACCACGATGTGGACTTTTTTCTTCTTGATGTTTTTGACCTTGAACTCATACTGCAGAGAGAAGACAGGCAAAGCGATATTAATTCTTTGGAAAATTAAAGGTAGACGTGGGATGTGTGTGTGTGTGTGTGTGTGTTGGGGGAGGGGGGGTCCACCTGTTGAATCATGTCCTGGGGCAGTGGAAAAAAAAATTATACGAAACAGGGAAGAAATATCAAATGACAACATTGGCGCATGTCTGACAGCCCTGTCTAACTTTTAGATGGTTTGATCTAAAAGTTGAGTTAAAGCTGCTGTGATTTCAGAACTATATTAGTTATAACACCGGTGTAACATGCAGCTGAAGGTACAGAGGTGATACTTCCACTCAACCCAAACCTCTGGACATAAAAACCCTACAAGCGTCTGTTGTCAAGGCTTGCTCAACAGTCTTACATATGTATCAAAGCAAAGTACTGTTAAAAAAATTACATTGACATCTTGCTAGTTAATGGTAGCAGCAGATAACTGAGGTTCAGTTTGTACAGACCGAGCACGGTGTGAAAAGACGACACGGAAAATTTTTTGGATGCAAATTTGTTGTGCAACATATATATACACATTAAGGGTTTCATCCATCCATCCATTCGCTTCCGCTTATCCTGGAGCCTATCCCAGCTGTCATAGGGCGAGAGGCAGGGTACACCCTGGACAGGTCGCCAGTCTGTCGCAGGGCCAACACACAGGAACAGACAACCATTCGCACTCACATTCACTCACACATTCACACTTAGTGGCAATTTGGATTATCCAATTAACCTATCCCCACAAGCTGCATGTCTTTGGACGGTGGGAGGAAGCCGGAGTACCCGGAGGGAACCCACGCAAACACGGGGAGAACATGCAAACTCCACACAGAAAGACCCCGGCATGATGTTGGAATTGAACTCAGGACCTTCTTGCTGTGCGGCAGCAGTGCTAACCACCGTGCCACCGTGCTGCCTATTCAATTTTGTGAAAAATATATTTTCAGATAGACAGAGCACACTGTTGAAAAAAATCAAGCCAACATCATTTCTAATGGTTTGATCTAAAAGTTGTGTAGGCTCTGTGTAGGTAGGTATGAGCACCGTGGTGATGCATGTCATCTCCAAGTCGAGATGTGTGTGCCCCAACAATATATGTTCATCTATCATAAGCCATATAATCGTCCCAATACAAAATGATGGTACTACACATTTTTTACCATGTCATGCAGACTTCTGCTAAAGCAGCTCGTTCTTTGTTCATAACACCCAGAGCATATTTGCATCCACTCATATTGCACTTGCCACAAACCAAGCACGCAGTCAAACTATGAATAAAACCAGCTTCACTGTGTCTTCATAAACACACTTGAAAGATTTGAATAAGCATCGTGCCAGCTTTTGCAAACTTGATCAGCCCTACAATAACAAACTTCTGTGGTTAATTTAAAAACATTCTGGTTTCTATGTTAGAAGTACCAGAAAGCATTAGATAAAGAAAGCTTGAATGAACATGAAATTATTTGAGCACAGACACCTGACAATGACCAAGATTTGTTGCAGAAAAAGGGCAATCCCAGCTGAGTGAATATAAGATGATGGGCAGACTCCTGCTATGCTAAAGTCAATTTATACCCCATAAATCAAGCTGAGACAGCTTCCATGGTCTCTGCTGCCTTTAATGGAGCTGTGAGCGGTGTCAAAAAACAACCCTGCAGGAGGCACCCACAGTCAATAGTGTATGGAGCCACACTGTTTGCCTATCAAATACAGAGCAGGGCTAAAAAAAAAATCCTGGATCAAGTGACTTTTGTGTTAATATAGGGATCTTGCAAACTGACATGCAGCCGAGTGATGCCTGAATCCCTGAGTTATACAGCACCACCTGAAAGGTGACAGGAGACACACCTCTATGTCTACTTCTAGCCATCAGCCATCATCAGAGAAACGACTGAGGTTAGATTAGGTACAATCCTACCATGCTGTGAGACGCTTATGGAAGACCCACTCAGTGAATCAAAGAAAGACATCAGAACATTGGGGTGCATATAAAAACAGCAAAGCGAGCACTCTGGTCTAAATAAAGCACAACTCATTGATGAGTTCTGAATCAATGAGCCTTGGTTACCCCTGAGACAGTAGCTGGTTCACCACTGCTCCTTCCTTGGACAACTTTTGATAGATGCTGACCACTGCAGACTGGGAACACCCCACAGGAGCTGCATTTTTGGAAATATTCAAGTGACGTCAGTGTATGTGCAAGTAATCCCTGACCAAATACTCTCTCAGTCTGGCTTCAGACAGCTCGAAACACTTTTTATATCTATATTGTAAATTCAGTCATCTCGGGGAGAGCTCTGGCTCCAAGCAGATGGTCCACCCAGATGCTATCTATGAGGGACAGCCAATCAGAAGAGCATGAGGTTTGGGGTTTTTTATTATTATTATTTGTTTGCTTTTATGTGTTGCACCAAGGCCCAGTATAAGAAAAATAATGATATAATGTTAAATGGTTACTACATGCACAGTTATGTATTGCAATTCAAGTCATTCAAGTCCAATGGATAGCTTGAAATGGTACAAAGTTAATTGGTGAACTGTCAGAGGTTAAAAAAGGTAAGGTTACCCAAAACAAAAAAAGTATGTACATTTCAGAATTATATAAAAAGGCCTTTCTCCAGGGAACACAAAATGGGTTCACAATTTAAAGGAGGTTGATCAATCCTTGAAAGCTGCTGCTAATAATTCCTCCAGGTGTTCCAACTTTTCTTGATTACTTACAACCCCATCTGTCTGCATAAAACCAGTGTTGGAACACATTATGCTACCATACCCTCGTGAGCATCAGTTTAACAGTACTGTACTGCAGAAAGTAGTGTGTTGCTACAAAAATGGCGAGAATAAGGCAATTAACAATGGAAGAGAGAAAGACCATCATAACACTTAAAAGTTTAGGTCTCTCCTACAGAGAAATTGTAAAGAAAGTCAGGGTGTCAGTGAGTACAGTTTCTTTCACCACTGAAAGGCATTCAGAAACTGGGGAAATTTTGACAGGGAGAGGTCTGACAGACCCAAAGCCATAAATAAAACAGTGGACAAGTTTCTGAGAGTCGCTTGCATGATAGGCAGCTCACAGGACAACAGCTTCAAGCACAGCTTAATATTGGTCGTAGTAAGCAAGTCTCAGCTTCAACTCTGAAGAGAAAACTTCGAGCTGCACGTTTGACAGGAATAGTTGCAGCAAGAAAGCCAGGCATCAGAATAAGACAAAGAGGCTTGGCTGGTCCATGAACCACTGCCACTGGTATTATGGAGTGATTTATACAAATTCAGTAAATCACGCAGGATCTTTATATGCTGTCAAGTAGGTGAATGGATAGTTCCACAGTGTGTGGCATCAACTGTCCAACATAGAGGAGGAAGTGTGATGGTCTGGGGCTGTTATGCTGGATCCAGAATCGGTGACTTGTACAGAGAGGCACCCTGAACCAAAATGGCTACCACAGCATTCTTCAGCGCCACACACTACCCTCCGGTATGCACCTAGTTGGTCAGGGGTTCATCCTACAGCAAAATAATGACCCAAAACATAAGTCCAAGCTATGCCAGAACTACCTCAGGAAAAAAGAACAAGATGGTAAGCTTCAAAACACAGAGTGACCAGCACAGTCTCCAGCCTTAAACCCCATCGAGCTGGTCTGGGATGAACTAGACAGAAGAGTGAAAGCAAAGCGACCTACAAGTGCCACATTTACGGGAACTTCTGCAACAGATATGGGAAGAACTTTATGAAGAATTTTGATTTCTATTGTAGAAAGAATGCCATAGGTGTGTTCAGCTGTTATATCTGCCAAAGGTGGCTACTTTGATGAGTCAAAAGTTTAGAAGACACTTTGGTCTATCAATTTGGTCTATGATTTCTGTTTTAGCTCCAACTGCTTATTTGTATTATGCAATGAGACATTAAACTGCGTAATTCCCAATGAAAAAAGGGAAAAATTGGGGTGTTCTAAAACTTTTGAACAGTAGTGTACATATATATTTATGTTACAGAGGTTTTTGTCAATGCTTTGTCACAACTTTGGCTCGTTTGAGATCACAAAGTGAAATAAAAATGATGACATTTAAAATCTCTGGCCACATGCTGACAAGGTGACTTCTTGTGTTATGAATTTTTTACGTCTGTATAATGAAGGAGCTGATAGAATGCAGAAAGAGCGCCCTGTCCGCATCGGTCTGAAAAAGCAAGAAGCTTTAAGAAAGCTTTGAAGAAACCCAATCACCTCCTTACTGGCTGTCAGTGCACAAAAAGTGCCAGAGCTGTTTGCTAAGAGATCACATTTCCCATCTCTCTGCAGTTCGCGACCAATTATGCGTAAATGTGCTCAAACTAGTGAGTTGTTGATTGTCAATTAGTGAGTCAACAGAAAATTACTGTGCAACAATCTCATAAGTTTTAAGTAATTTATTACAGAAAAGACACCAAATACACTTTTAGGTTCCAGCGTCGCCTAATTGCTAATGTTTTGAGAGGCAATTTTCTACAATTAAGTGTACAAGGCTCATTAAAATGAGGACATATTAAGCAAGGAGAAAAAACAATAGAGCAGAAATGATAATGTTTTCCACAGTGCTTGACTTTTGTAAGCAGTTACAGTCTATATACTGCAGAGGAGGACCCAACTGTTCAGACAAGAGGGTTACTGTAAGGGTTCTGAATCTCTCCAGATGTCTGCTGATGTTGCTGTATCAATTTTAAATTCACTTTTAGACATCTAGTGCATTAGTTACACTCGCTTGTCCTTGGGTTTGAATTTAAGGAAATGCTTTTTGTTGACACAGAGACACAAACAACCAAGCTCGCACTGACTTTACAAGAAACCAGTTTTAATTGCCGTAGTCCAATATGAATAATCCCTTGACAATACAAAATTAAGCTAATTCCATTTTACTGATCCTATTAGCAATATAGATGTATGATGTTTAAGATGCTTCAGACTGTATATAGTTAATGCAGACAATGCAAGCTGCTTTGCAACCCACCTACACCCCAACTACTTCTTAGATGCCATTTCTGACTTCAGTGTCATGTCTTTTGTCACTAATATGTGGTCTGTTCTGCGAGAGGCTCTCTAACCCTGTAAAGTTTGAACCAACAGGCATGACATTTTTGACAAAAAAATTCAAACCTTTTGAAACTGGAGTGTTTATTAAACCATTTTAAGAACTTAAATATCAACTTGGATATATGACTTTCATCAAATATAAAACACCTGGCATTAAAGGATTAAGTTATCACTGTATGCATATGGAGAGGTGAGGAGGTCCAAGAGTAGAGTCTTCCAAGCAATTGTAATAACAGTCCTACTTTAACTAAGGAGGTCATAAAAAGAGATCTTGCGCTTGTATAAAGCCAAGCGCAATACAGGCTTGAGCTATTTTCAAGAATGAAATGCAAAAAATGTCAGAGGACTCGGGCTTCTGCATTGTACAAACTTGGCTTTTCTGGTATCGAGCACAATTGAAGAGATGCTTGTCCACGTCAGTTGTCTTCCCATTTCAGGAAATACTGTTTGAGCTGGAGCAGCGGTCCCCAACCACTGGTTCGTGAGTCTGTTGGTACCTGTTGCAACAGTTGAGGCTCGGGTGTGAAATTTATGGTTTTTAGGGTTTTTATCATTATTTTTTTTTAACGTTTTTATTGTTAACTCGGTTTCCTAGGGTCTTTTCTCGTGTGTTATGAATAATATATATATATATATTTTGGTACCGGTACTCGTTTTATTTTGTTGCATCTATCCGCGACACCTTAAAGGCCGGTCTGTGAAAATATTGTCAGACATAAACCGGTCCGTGGAGCAAAAAATGTTGGGGACTGCTGAGCTAGAGAACCGGAGGAAGCACATTTGATGCTTGCTGTGAATTCAGTGATCTTATTAATTGGGGTAGTTTCACATGGGTAAAATGACACAGACTCTGTACTAGGGACGATGTCAAACTGTGCCTTTTTTTCGCTGCCCTTTTATGCTTTTTTCACAATGAGGTTAATGCATTTGGTTAACAACCCTAAATATAAAGAATACTTAGACGCAAAGCTCTGCATTCAACAATCTGTTGATACCTTCAAAAAAATTCGAAAACCTCCACAATATTCCCTACATATAATCTGGGAAAACACTTCAACTATTCAATATGGTTAAGTTCCAAAGTCTATAAATGTTTACGTGTCAGTGTTATTGGTGGTTTTATGGTCATGTTGTCATCCATTGTAATGTTGACTGTGCTATAGATGCGAGATTTAAACGTTGGAGCAGCTGATCGATGGCACGATTGACCTCCACAGAGATGATTACAGCAGCAATTTAACAGATTTTTCATGCAGGGTTTGACTGGCCAAGTGCATGCAGTAAACTATGACAGGAACACTTCTCGCTAATAAGCCTGTCTATTCCTGTCTGTTATGGCCCTGTCGCTAAATCCACATTACCTACCACACACACTCCCTAGTGCTTACAGCTTCCATTTCAAGAGGCAGTAGCAATACTATAAATCACATCGCTGCTGCATCTATCTGTAAAATATGAGAAAATGAATGCAAGCAATTAAAAAACTTGCAGCACAGAAACTGCTGTATTTGAGAAATTGCACAAGCATTCATTTTACAGTCCCAACAGCACAGCTATACAGGACAAGGTTAGAATGAGCACAGATAACGGTTTGTAGTGCCGCTCAGGTTGTTGAGGATTGTCTGAAATGTGTCTGCTGGATAACCCTCCTGAATTCACACCTAAAATGATATCAATGTTGTCACTTAGATTGCAGCCAAAATGACTGTTTGCATTAGAAAGTATGAAGAAAAACCTATCAAAAAACCATGAGCTTCTTGATTTAATAGTACACCAAGCTAACAGTTTAGCCTTCTGTTATTCAGTGTTAAATCGATAAAATTGAATTTTTTTTAGATGTCAGCATCCTGTAGTTTTATTCAGATCTCAGTTTTTACTAAACCTCATCAACAAGTGAAAAGCAAAGTCAAACAAAGCGCAAAGCACATACTTCCCAAATGTGCCATGAATGTAGTTCTTTCTTTGTAGTTCTAAGCTTCGTGAGTTAATCCGCTACCCTTCAAGTCTCCTGTGGACTTTCTAGTGCTTTAGTTAGGTGGTGGCATCCAGCATTACTGTTATTATTACAGGCAAAGCAAAGGACACAGAAGTATCTGACAGGACAGCGGCATTTGACATCCTGAGATAAGAATCTGTCGCTGTACTTCCTGTTTAAATGTTAGGATTTTAAAAAAATCCTAAGTAAGCTGGGTTAACAACATCAGAAACTTTCTGTTGTATTAGGATTTTGAAGATGCTCCCATCATGCAATGTTTCTTTTTCCTCTCACATCATCAACTTAGGTATCATCTTTTGGTCACGTGAGAACTCTTTGTTGAGTCCATATGTCTCACGAGATAGACAATCCATTGTAATGTTGACTGTATTGAGTGAGGAAGACCAAGTTACCAGCGTTAAAGCTATTAAGTGAAAGCAAGAACCACTATTGTTATTACAAATGGTAATAAACACCAGAATTTCTTTTTTCCAACATAAACAACCTTGTCATACTGAGTAGTGACATATATTAGTTCACATCTAAACCTACTGAAATGAAATGAATATTTGGGTCCATGAACAGGCTCATCTATCATGCAAACAAGTCCAACATTTCCAGGCACCATTTGCAGATAAGCAGGTTGTTAATTCCTAAAGGTTCCTTCTGTTCCCAGTATAATCCATCATTTTGGCATCAAAGACACAAACATGCACGTCTGCTGCCTGCAGATGCTTTTTTCACTGTGAAATTTAAGGCAGGGAATAATAATGATCAACAGAAAAGCAATCTAATGACACAATTACATGTAAAATTACTCGTCATATAATGTAAGACATCTTGTCCTTTCCATGTCAGAAAGTAGCAGCTCATCCACATCTTCGTCGCTGCTTTTGTTAGGTGTAAGAATGATGTGCAAAATCCAGAACACCTTAGCATCTGCTGATGACAAACATTCAAACACTATAGCACTGTAGGAAGAGTTAACCCTCTGTGCACAGGAGTTTGAACTGGAGCTCCTGCTGTAAACACTCAGATGCATAAGGTTTAGCCAACTCTTAGACAAGCCCATCAATCCTCATTCAATGCATATGCTTGTAAAGGTACCCCAGCATTATACTAAACCCAAAGGATTAGAGACTTTTTGTTTAATGCACAGGCTTAGTCTGGTAAACAGACATTTTGACCCAATTTTTGGTCCGAACTACAAGATTTTCATTATTCTAGTCAGTGTCTTGCAGTGTCCAAATATAACCAGAAAGTCAAACAAAGCATGAGACTGAGAAGTTCAGGCAGCACACAAACGCTACTTTGGCAGATCCTGTCCACCTTTGTTGGGAAATGGCACCCCTTAATGACGGTGGATAAGTTCAAAGACACTAAAGCAGCTATGACAGAATGAAGGGAACCTTAACAATATTAGGCAAGAGCTTTAATGATGTGGCTTCTCACTTAATTTATCAAGTGTCTGTACAGTATGACAGAATTTACAAGCCTAGGACACTATTCCAAAAACACTGAATTAGGAACTCCACCATGCTAAACAAGCTAGTTTGCTAGTTTAAGCAAGAAACAAACATTTCCATCCAAACGTGCTCGGATTCATTTTCAAGACACAATGATCTTTCTGATCCTGTTTGTGACTCTTACACGCATGGCTCCTTCACTTCTAATGATGATTAACAGCTTATTGAGGCACAACTATTCTGTCTTTTTCATTTTAAACATGCTGGGGTAATTCCGTTACTCATAAAGTCTAATATCGATGCCAGTTCTGCTAGCAACTATTTCAAATGTGTTACTTATTATGAACTGAAACAAAAGATTAAAATAACCAATCAGATGCATGGCAATAGACCAACACACAGTTCACAACTGAGGTCAAGTAACAGCAGTTACCAAGAGTGTTCAATGATCTTAGCAGGCTAGAAAAGAGGCCAGTTATTCAGACTGAGATCACTACACTGCTTGTCCATCTTCTATTAAACAACACAGAATAACACAGATGCTGACCAGCACTGGTTAACCAGGCAGGCCTCCATCTGCATGTGAGCACACACACACACACACACACACACACACACACACACACACAAATTGTTCTAAGCCAATGCCATTCAAGCTCCGAGGTTTCTCCCTGGCCAATCACGAGTACACATCCATCTCAATGACATGGCTACTCTAGAGAAAGGAAAAAGGGCTACAGAGGGCTGTAAAGAATGAACCAGAGAGAGGAAAAACAAAAAGGGAGGACAAAAGGAGACAAAGACCTAAGAAGAGCAGAGTGAGGAGAAAGCAATAATAGAGTGACTTATTAAGTTTAATTAACAGCTCAGATCATTAAGCTCCTAATTACACAAACTGAAAGCCAAGGTTTCTTAAATATGCAAACTGTGGTGTTGTCATTAGGTGCTTAGTGAAGTAAAAAGCATATTTTGACCTTTGCACAGCATTTACTAAAATCAATATTTATCTCTATACATCTGTTCTATGAGCACTTACAATTTCGTGCTTAATCGGTTATACAGCCAATTGTACAAGATTGGTTTTAGAGTTCGTGTCCCCCAGAACACTGGATCCACAACAGATAGCCAACATGGTACAGTCAATCTGATTGCCAACTATTGCCACACTATTCTCACAGGGAAATAAGTCACCGTATGAACAGATTAGCATGTCTGATTTGGCACTGATTTTATGTTGGATGCTCTTCCTGATCCAACTGTGCCATTTATCTGGGTTTTGGGGCCTAACTAGCTTATGACCCCTCCCCTGTGGCTGGGTTTGTTTCTCCTCCCAGTCTCAAACTGGTGATCTTTCTCCTGTAGAAATGTGCTTACTGCCAGCCACAGTTTAAATGCAGACCTGTCCACTTAAATTAGGTCTGATTTAACGCCAGTTAAGACTAGTCTGCACACAGTCAAGACAATATCTGTATTAACCTATCTAAGCAGTTGCTATTATTTCTGTTCTTTCTAGTAACTAAAAATGAATCTCCTTCATTAAGTGAATTCGCAACTAAATACAAAAACAAAGTTTTATGAGAACGGGAGGTTCCTGAGCAGTTCTGATTACGGAACAACACCTTTGACATAAGGCTGACAAATCAAAAAGTTCACACAACAGTCAGCCATGAAAGCACTAAAGAAAGAAACCTTTTCTGTTATTGTTGAGGCATGCTGACATGTTGAGTGGGAGCTAGGGGAAATAAATAACAGGGGCAGATTGCAGTGGCAGTCAAGACTGGATATTAGTCATTGGGCATTGGACAGACGGTAGACACATCTGAGAAAAGAGCTGTGCAATTCAATAAAGTTTATTTGAAAAAGCTGACAGTGTCCTCAATTCTGACCAAAACATAGGGAGCACAACATTTTGTGCAATTTTAAAGCTAAAATTGCTGAAACACTGCTGGTTTTCAGTGAATAGCCTATCAAAAAGATTCAATTCAATTTTATATAGTACAAAATGACAACAGTCCCCTCAAGGCACTTTTTCACTGTAAGGTAAAAGCCCTACAATAATAGAGTGAAAACCCCTATGAGCAAGGACTTGATGACAGTGTTAAGAAAAATCTCTGAGAAACATCCAGCAGAACCACGATCAGGAAGGAACAGGCGTGAGCAGTTGTAGGTGATGGGAGGAAGACGCGCTACACCCTTTGAGAACACACAGATCAGGTTGACTGTGTGCTTTTAATTTTGGCACTGGCAGCATTTCAGTATATAACATATTATGGTCACTTTTGAATTGAGTAACTACCTTCGTCTCTGCTATATGCAAAAGTTTAAGAAGTGAAGATCATACTGAACCTTTCCTTTTGCATACTATTACACCCTTAACTAAGAACCACCGATCAACAAGGGTTTGAAATTGCAGAAACAGAGGAAGAAAAGACCTCTAAGACTTTCCCTGAGGGAAAGCCCAAAGGACTAGCAGATGAAGAAAAGAGAAAACCAACAATCAGAGCTGTTAGAGGATGAGTGGAGCGTCTGCAGTTACAATGTAAAAGGTGCCATACTCTCTCTATTCGTCTCCACAGGAAGAAACTGGAGCACTCCCGCAGTGAGAAGCAGTACCTTCTTTAGCTCAGTTTTACCCCCTACTGCACTACAACCTAATACACACCACATTCTAGTTCTTGTCCACCATCTTATTATTTTATACTCTATGTTTCCACCAAGTTCTCTGAATATATCGCACATAAGCAAAACCCCAAAGAAGATGGGATAGGTTAGAGCCCCTGCACAACACTGATGTGGATAAGCGGTTTGTTTTGTTTGTTTCTGAAAGAATTTTATCAATGCCAATATAAATAGTATTGATTCTAATTCATATCAGGACGACTTTTTCCATATCTTGGTATAAAAGACAGAAACATCGCTAGAATACAACCAGCTGACAGCCATTGAGTCGTGTGCACTGACAAAAACTCGGTCAAACCGATGGCACACTTTGGCAATCTATCAGCAGCTATATCCAAAACTTTAACAATCCCTCTGAGAGTGACTACAGGGAGTGCAGAATTATTAGGCAAATGAGTATTTTGTCCACATCATCCTCTTCATGCATGTTGTCTTACTCCAAGTTGTATAGGCTCGAAAGCCTACTACCAATTAAGCATATTAGGTGATGTGCATCTCTGTAATGAGAAGGGGTGTGGTCTAATGACATCAACACCCTATATCAGGTGTGCATAATTCTTAGGCAACTTCCTTTCCTTTGGCAAAATGGGTCAAAAGAAGGACTTGACAGGCTCAGAAAAGTCAAAAGTAGTGAGATATCTTGCAGAGGGATGCAGCAGTCCCTATAATTGCAAAGCTTCTGAAGCGTGATCATCGAACAATCAAGCGTTTCATTCAAAATAGTCAACAGGGTCGCAAGAAGCGTGTGGAAAAACCAAGGTGCAAAATAACTGCCCATGAACTGAGAAAAGTCAAGCGTGCAGCTGCCAAGATGCCACTTGCCACCAGTTTGGCCATATTTCAGAGCTGCAACATCACTGGAGTGCCCGAAAGCACAAGGTGTGCAATACTCAGAGACATGGCCAAGGTAAGAAAGGCTGAAAGACGACCACCACTGAACAAGACACACAAGCTGAAACGTCAAGACTGGGCCAAGAAATATCTCAAGACTGATTTTTCTAAGGTTTTATGGACTGATGAAATGAGAGTGAGTCTTGATGGGCCAGATGGATGGGCCCGTGGCTGGATTGGTAAAGGGCAGAGAGCTCCAGTCCGACTCAGACGCCAGCAAGGTGGAGGTGGAGTACTGGTTTGGGCTGGTATCATCAAAGATGAGCTTGTGGGGCCTTTTCGGGTTGAGGATGGAGTCAAGCTCAACTCCCAGTCCTACTGCCAGTTTCTGGAAGACACCTTCTTCAAGCAGTGGTACAGGAAGAAGTCTGCATCCTTCAAGAAAAACATGATTTTCATGCAGGACAATGCTCCATCACACGCGTCCAAGTACTCCACAGCGTGGCTGGCAAGAAAGGGTATAAAAGAAGAAAAACTAATAACATGGCCTCCTTGTTCAACTGATCTGAACCCCATTGAGAACCTGTGGTCCATCATCAAATGTGAGATTTACAAGGAGGGAAAACAGTACACCTCTCTGAACAGTGTCTGGGAGGCTGTGGTTGCTGCTGCACGCAATGTTGATGGTGAACAGATCAAAACACTGACAGAATCCATGGATGGCAGGCTTTTGAGTGTCCTTGCAAAGAAAGGTGGCTATATTGGTCGCTGATTTGTTTTTGTTTTGTTTTTGAATGTCAGAAATGTATATTTGTGAATGTGGAGATGTTATATTGGTTTCACTGGTAAAAATAAATGATTGAAATGGGTATATATTTGTTTTTTGTTAAGTTGCCTAATAATTATGCACAGTAATAGTCACCTGCACACACAGATATCCCCCTAAAATAGCTAAAACTAAAAACAAACTAAAAACTACTTCCAAAAACATTCAGCTTTGATATTAATGAGTTTTTTGGGTTCATTGAGAACATGGTTGTTGTTCAATAATAAAATTATTCCTCAAAAATACAACTTGCCTAATAATTCTGCACTCCCTGTAAAGTCAGTCTAAGTCACAATGCGTCTGTTTGTAGAAAGGTTGCCTCGTAAAGTGGTTGTGCAACACCCTTCAGCTCTGGGCAACCATTTAGTCATCAGAAGTTGCAATTGGTTGAGGAACGTGAACAAATTCATTACGATTACAAGGCAGCCCTCAACTGTGTCCAGTGTCGGATGCTTTTTGCGGTTGAGCCAATTTAATGTAAGTTTGCTTGGCCGATGTTATCTCAGGCTGGAGGGGCATGAGATTAGCACTCTTGTTCATAGTATTTTCATTTATCTAATAAATCTTGATATTTGGTGTCCTTGTATTGATACTTAAAATATGTCAATACTATGCAATATCGATGTTTTCCCCCACCCCACTGATAGTTAAGGTAAGTATCACCTGTGTAGCTACTACGTACTAGCTGGTATGACACTGATGCAACTTTAACAAAAGAGTCAAGACGTATAGGCATCAAGGAAGGCAAAGCAGACTATTAATTTCACACGTGAACAATGTTTAAGAAAAAGGAACAACAAGGCCTACAAATCAGGTCGGCCAGATCTTCGTGAGGTAAAAACACAGAGCACTACTCATTTTCTGGTTCGCAGAAATGTTCACTAAAGCATTCCAGCAAAAGTCAGAGCTACAAAACCAGAGATGTGAGCGACTGCAAAGTTCCACTGGAGAACACGGGAGGGAAAAAAATCAGATTCAATTACGAGGTTTTCCTGCCAGCGAAGCAACAGACAGGGTTGTGCATCCACTCATCTGTGAAGAGCTGCTGCATCTTCTGATTAGACCACAGTTCCCATGTCAACTCCCGAGGGATGTGTCTGTCTCAGTTTCTAACTGCACCAAATGCTTTTCACTTTCTTGTCAACCTCAGAAACCTCCCTTCCTCTCTCCCTTATTCACTGCAGAATAACCTAGTTGGATTCTGCTTTCTTTTAACCACCTATCTTAATCTTTTCACTCTCATTCCCACGGCCACTTTGATAGAGCAACTAACCCCTTGTGTGCCCCATGATCATATATTTTCTCTCCTTTACTCCCTGGCTCCTCACACACCCTCTACCCTCTGTTATCTCTCCCCCCCCCCCCCCTCCCCATGCCTCCCGACTTCCCCTTTTCTCCACACACCGGTGCCTGATTCAATCTCAAGCAATGTTGTTTATGAAAAGGCATTTCATTTTCCAAAACCATCTGTGTTTAAGATGCTGTGCAGGGTCCATCACGTCTCATCAATCTGAGCGACGCGGTAGTGTCTTTGAATCAAAGCCAAAATTTCCAATTGAATATATTTTGGCACATAATCACACACGCCCACACGAGTACAGAGCATTTAGCATATAAAAGGACGAGCGATATGCCGTTAAACTTTGGAAAGCCAATTTAAAAACCACATAATTGAAATGCCCCTTTCTGAACAGGACTGTAGCTTTCGACTGCGTCTTTGTGAGGTCTACAACAAACTTCCTGCCTTCAAAGAACTTCATGTGAACCTGACAACAACTGAATGTTTATTCGCAGTACACACTTTTAGTTTGCAAGTGGAGTTACATTTATGTAAAAGAAGACTAGAAAATCTATGTTTTGACTGGAAGTAAGTTGCTGGAACAAGTTTCCCTAACTGGGGATAGCTGGATAGCAGGGCCTGAATTTTCAAGGATTCTTCCACTAGGATTGTGGACTGCAGTACTCCCTCTGAGAGACAATAAAACAGAAATGAAAAATAAAAGTATACTTAGATAACTCATAAAGTAAACTTGGGAGGCTGTTGCTACACTTGGTGGACCACCCAAGTAAAGTTTATCTGTAACGAACGCTTTGTGATATCAGTGAACTAACGTCTTGATGCATTCTCAATCATCCAGGTAAGTAAATCTTCAAAGGTTGATTCTGTTCATCTGGACGTAGCATTTTGTGGGAAAAATGTTTCGTCACTCATCCAAGTAACTTCTTCAGTCTCAGCTGACTGCAGGTTTCCCCAATCTTATAAACAGTACATTTGCATAATGACTGAAACCAGCCCACTGGTCAGTTCCTTCATCATGATTATGTAAATTCTCATGACCATTGATCAACAACCACTGATCAAAGACCATGAGTACTATTCACAGAGTGTTGCGCTACAGACGCTACATCGAGATGAACAGAATCAATCTTTGGTTGGTTGATAATGCATGTATGCACAAAGTTAGCTCCATAGAGAAATTGATTTGCTGATTAACTGGGGAAGAACTTGATTAGCATTTACATCCCAACTATCACATTACGCCATGTTCATGTTCGTGAACTTGTTAGTAAAGCCTGTTGATGGCAGGTGAAAAAACATCTCCATGTATGATAATCAGTTAAAAACAATGACATATAATTTTTGGTCCATATCACCCAGCCCTAACTGAAGCCTCATTGATGTTCCTTAGGTTGAATGGGAGTAAATCCTAGTAGCCAGCTTCTAAATTCTGATTTAAAGAATACAAATAGAAGAGGAATAGTAAATGATTGTTCCCTTTGGTTTTGATATAAAAGAAAACTGCATTATTTGTGCATCCAGTCTGTTCCATTATCAGTGTATTTTGGCCACCATGCATAGCATAGTAAAGAACAAGAAACATCAAAAGAGCAAATGGCTGCGTTTGTGCCTCTGAGGATGTGACGCAATGAGTTGATTAAGTATCTCATCAGACTACAGGGACCTGTGGCTGCAGGCTCCTCTGAGGAGACAGCGTTAGTCACTGTACTCTGCATGAACACCTGTTCACTGAATCAATGCCAAAACGAGGCAGCTAGCCGTGTCCCTCATTCATCATTACCACATAAAAAGCAACATTTGTGACCGCATCCATTTACAAAGACATTTCAAAATCTGGTCTCCAAACCATCCGCAGTGTAACTTCTAAAAGTAACTTTAGATAAGATAAATTAGGCTTTCAAAGACTGTTTGCACAGGTTCCCGTTGTGTCCTATAGGAAACAAGGGAAATCTATTTTTCTGTCGACTGTCACAGCTTTAATGCATAGTTAAAGACTTTCTCCTCTCGCACTTTGTCGCTGTCTCTCAACCTTGGATCCTTGTATCAGACTTTGCTGCCTCCTGCCTGGACGATGTCTTTTCTCTCTTTCCCTCTGTTCCCTCTGAGGTCACGTATATCTTGCATAGATTTATGCACACAGCGAGATAAGCTTCAAAGACTATAGTTCCTTACATCGAAAGCATGAGAGATATTTTTCTAATAACAGAGGAAGAGATTCATATCAACCAGATCGTTCTGACTTGCTGCTTCAAATGTAAGATGATATATCAGAAGCAGTTCCTTAGAAACCGCTTCAGCTGGCTTCTCTTCAGTGTTACAGAGTGCTGCAGAACTGTTCAGTCAGTGGATTTATTGTGAAACTGATCAATACAGCCTTTGTTTGTGGGAAGAGGAATTGAAGATGTAACACCTTCCCAGATAAATGTGATGATGGATTCCAGGGGGCCACTTTACTATCAGAGGGGCACATGAAAGTGAGGCTAATGTCATTTTAGGTATTTTCAGCCGGCACATCAGTCTTTTATCATCAGCTTTGACATTTTCCCTATAATGTCGTCCTCCACCTACAGTCACAGGAGCAGAGGGAGGGAGGGAAAAGAGTTACAAAGGCTTTTCTTTGCTCTTATTGAACCATGTCAGAGGAGAAATCCCTCTCTTCCCCAAAAGGATAGTGAGACAAACTCAATTTAGGAGCTGTTGGTGGATCGACAAATCACTTCCAGTGCGCCTTCATTTTCAGCGCCGCGCTGCATAAAGACTCAAACTGCTAATGGCCCTCGTTGCTTAGAGAAATTACAGCTTGCTTTCATTCATAATAGATTTTATTTGATGATGAACCCGTCAAAAAGAAAGTGGAACCACTGATTATGTTAGGAGAGCCATAATTTTTAATGCACTGCCTTTTATAAGGAGGGCACTGCAGGGTGTTTAAAAAATGGGGGGAAAGATTAAAAAAGACACCACGCTTTGAACCTTGATAGAAAAGCAAAGCCACGAGTGAACGATTTTCAAGAAAGACATTTGGGCAAGGTGACACACTAACAATTATAGCAGTCCATTTGTCCAGGTAATTAACGCCGTCACCTCACAGCACAACGGCTCTGGCTTTGAATCTTCTGCTCATTTTATTATCAAGGGCAGAAAATAAGACATGCTTTATAGTGCATTAAATATCAGCGCAATTAGCACTAAATTGTGAGTTGCAAACGTTGGTAAATCACTTTACATTCTTCTCTCTATATTTTGCATCTTTAGCAAGGAGCTCCCAGAAATGCATATCCAACAGGGTCTGTCACATAAAATATCCGAGTTGCCACCTCCTGCACGCAATATTATCACTTTTTTTAAAGGTCAAAACCCAGATTCAACTGGTGCAATGCTTGAGTAAATCTGGTTCCACTGTTTTGATACTGTATGTGCATCCTAGCTTGATTGCATGGCTTATCAATATTTTTCACGTTGTCTTTTCCTGTGTGATGAGTTACAATGTCTTCTGTTAAAAAAACCCTAAACCAGTCCCCAAGGTGCACCAAAATTCACATTAACAGCCTCAGTGTTACCTGATATGCTGTTTATGGTTGTTTAGTCAGACAAAGGGACTTTCAACAGCCCTTTTGTGGCATCTTTACATAGCATTACACATCACCACTGCATAAGCATATTCCTAAAACTACATTAAACTATCACAATTAGGTGCCAAACCCTAACCTAAACCTAATGTGACCTTCAGCCCTGAAGACAAACCATAACATTCAAATAGGCCTTTGAAAGGAGGTGAAAAATGAGAGCCAGGCCAAACAATTTTAACATGTCAATTTTTCATACTTACATCTAATCCCACAGTCTGCCTGTTGTGGAGAGTCACAATCACACAGATTAAGTCCGTCAGAAAGCCCTTACCTTTCCGAGGATAGTAGGCGGGCCCAGGTACGTATGTTCTTTTAGAGCAGAGCTACAGATTAAAAATGCAAAGGAGGTAAAACCTCGAACTTGATGAAACACCTGGCGACGCATGGCGTTTTTTTAAAAGCCCAGAAATGCACCGTATTTGATAGCTTGCTGCAGGACCTCACACCGAGTGCGGGTGTGGTGCCTGTTCTCGGACCCGGAGTTAGCAACATCCCCCAAGAACCCGAAGAGAGTCCTGGCCCCTAGCCCTGCCAGTGTAGCAGAATGATGACGGATGATGATGGCAGCAGCAGCCGTTATTCTGTGTGTGAGTAGCTTAATGTTGTTCGTGTGTAATTTACGTTGAGTAGGCTAACCACGTTATTAAATTAATGCATGTAAGGTGAACTAGCAAACACCGTCGTAGTTACATGCGGCTGTCTTCTTGTTTGATGGCAGATACTCCCTTCACCCTGGCCAAAAAGGCTAAAATGACCAAAGAAAAATTGGAAAACAGCTAAACATGAGAGGTTTTGGACAAAGTTTGTGTTTTGTTTTTTTCATTGTTTAAGCACTGCTTCCAGCCAAGAGTGATACCATATATGCCCCATAGCTGCAGAAAAGGCTAACATTGTTATCTTTTTACTAAAAAAAAAAAAACAGCTAAACATGAGAGGTTTTTGGACAAAGTTTGTGTTCTCCATTCTTTAAGCACCAGTTCGAGCACTGTTTAAGCACCGGCACCGTTTCAAAAGTACCGCTTTGGCACCGGTATCGGATAAAACCTAAACGATACCCATCCCTACCTGTATGTGACATGTTTAAGGGACTTTCGTAAATTCTAGCTACAAAATCGTACAATCCTCTTGAACACTGCATTAGTACATAAAATAACTCCACATGCAAAATTTATGTTTTTATATTGTGACTATGGAGTGAACTGGGAGTTGTCAAAGCTGTAGTGCAAATAAACCTTTTAGTCAAACATAGTCTTTACACTATTAGAACAGAGATTTTCACTGGACCATGAAGTGTTACTTGAGTATGTACATCAGTGCCAGCAAAATGTGTTAAGTGCAGCAGGGTAAGAAGCCTCAAGTGCCAGAAAGTAAGTGTTTAAAACCCTTTTTTCCTGCACTCACAGCCTTTGGGTCAAAAAAATGAACCCAGTGCAGAATGTCTTAAAACCCTGAAGGGTGATAGTTGTGGTTGCAACAAGACCTATAGCAGTCAGTGGGAAAACAGTTTTCTAACTTAAACCTCGGTAAACACTTTCCTGTTGACTTTCTTGGCTTTTTCACTCATTTTTAGTCATACTGAAGAAAAGCTTAAATCTACTGTTCTACCATGTTTCAGAAAGGAGGACTATCTGTGGTACTCTTGGTTCGCTCGTCACCATGTTCATCGTTTATACCGTCTACGGTTTGACTTGACGCAGCATGTTATAACAAGAGGATGGAAAATGATTACTTTTGGCAATTCTTTCATTATCTGTGGCAAAAAGCAAATCTGAAATCAATCTTTTTCTTTTTGTGACTTTCTATGACAAGCCTTTAGCATATTTTAGAAGTCTATAGAAGTCTGGTAGCAGAGCTCACGAAAGCTTCAAAACCTTCTGAAAGCCAAGGAAACCCTTCAATTCGCTTTATTTCTTCAGAAGAGGCGGTTTGTAATTTCAACTTCCAAAACGAATACATATCAAGGAGACAGTTGTTTTCAATGTGATATAATAGCAGGAGCGACAGCAGAGCACTAAGCCAAATGTGTGTGAATACAGGCTACAATTAGGTCCGACTGCCTCTTTATTCACAGCAACCTTTTAAGACGTCCTATCAGTGAGTGTCTGGTCCTATGAGAGACACACTCATTAACATGTCAAAGGATGCCAGTCATGCTCTCAACTCCAAGGTGACACAAACCAAAATGATGGAGGGTGTGTGTGAGTCTATATGCATGTCTTAAAGCCACATTAGCTTTAGTGCAGGGCAGCTTCTATTCTCCAGGCATGCACAGATTTTTTTTTAAATTCATATTTGCAGTATAACCTGGAGGGTTGACTCTTTCACCATAAAAGCCTTTAAATTCAAACATCCAGCTCTGTTATTACTTAAACTCTAGTGGAATCAAAGCTTAAGCTGCGTGTGTTCTGAGTAACGTAAAAAGGAGGAAAAAAAGAAAAAGAAAAACAGAGAGGGTATAAAAAGGAGCAAATGAAGATGGAAATGGCAAAGGCAGAAAAATGACGAGGCAGGTAAAAAGCCTTCTGCAACTGTTTTTCTTTTTAATTATGCGCTGTGTTTCTGTCACAAGGATGAACTTCTAATGTTCAATTCTACAATCATGTTCTTCAAGGGTAAAATTAAATAAAAGGTAAGGTAGAAGGCTTTTCACCTTCACCTATCTAAAAGTATTTCTTAATGTTGGTGACCATCAGAAGAATTAAAAAAACAAAGAAAAGCTAAAGAGGACGGGACTGTACGCAGAGAGAAAGGCAAAAGGAAACCTTTATGTAAGCTTTAAAATGTTTATTGTTAATTAGACCTATGCCATCTCTTCACTCATTCAATTTTGGTTTTGCTTTTTTTTTTTTTTAAATCTGGGCAAAGGCATCAACTGTGAGGCCAATTGTGAGTGCAGTGTGGCTAACTAATCGAGGTCGCTCAGACCGGCTGTGTCCTTCAATAAGGACTGGCTGGTGTTTACAGCTGGCACGTGAAATGGACTGGTACTTTCTGTAATTTGAACATTCAAATTGCTTTCAACTACCCCTCTCATCCACCCAATCACACACATTCACAGTTCTTTCTTTCGTTTACTCTACACCTAAGCACTTTTATCTAACATTCAAACACATCAGGGTTCGTCTTGATACTTCGACATGAGGACAGGAGCAGGTGGAGATCGATACCGCCTGAGCCACAGCTGGTGTTTCTTCTTAAGAATAATCAGTGTCATCACCGATGCCCAATACTGCATTTTCATGCTTTTATTTACCTCAACTGTGATGACAGCTTTATTTGAAACCTAATTTTGAGAGGATTGGAGTGGCTTCAGTGTTGAAGTCCCTCAAGAATGTGTAAGTGTGTGAGCAACTTTAATCCCTCTGAAAATGGGTGTAATGACTAGACGACATCAGCTCACAGACGCTTGCAGCTTTAGCAAATCCACAAGTAAGCAAGACACGTGTCCAGATGTGCCAAACACTTCTTTTATCCATTTTAAATTAAATGCACTCTATCCCTGCATAGAAGTCCAAATGTTTCACCTCGCTGTGCCCAGCTTTAGGAAACGCCTGCAGAAACAGATGGTACTTATGATTCTTTAAAACTTTTTGGGAGTTAGTAGTTTAGCACTGCCAGAAATTTTGGATTACCGTTTCCTTCAGGCTCTGAGCTTTGAAGCAAAAATTAAAATGTTATCCAGTCCTACGTTTTCCAATTAAAACCATCTCCTATTAAACCAAGTTGTTCGTGCCTCAAATACAGCAACTCCCTCCTCTTTGACATGAAACAAACAAACCAAAAACAGTAATTTGGAATGCAGCATGCTCAGCTTTTTACTGGTTTTAGCAGATTGTATCACATCACCTCAAACCTGGTCTCTCCTCACAGGCTCCTAGAACGCTCTTTTTTTTTAAAGAATTGATTTTAAGATTCTACTGATCACTTTTAAAGCACGTCTGGGTATGCCCCCAAGCTAAATAGCAGAAGTGTTCACTCATGAATCTGCTGGCATCCTCAGGCGGGGTCTTTTGGCTGTTCCAGAGTTGAGCTGTAACTCTAAAGGTGACCGTGGATTCACCTTCAGGGACTCGTGGCTCTGGTTAATTTTAATTTGTTTTAAATTGTGTTACTGCTTTAATTTGCCTTAACTTAAAGTTGTTGTATTTACTATTATTATTAGCATTCTTATTAAGATACTAAAACTAAGAAAGAATCAGTTATCAAAGATACAAAGTCAGATTCTGTTCCTACAGGTACAATCTACTGGTCCTTAAAGTAAGTAGGGACCAAAAAGGTACCGATACATCATGGAAACAAATTTAAGTTGTGGGTATTTATTTAACAGCTCTCTTGAGTTCTCGCCACAGGATTTCAGTCAGTTTGAGGTCTGAGTCATTGCAACAACTTAAACAACTTTGCATTTTTTATAATTTCTCAGAGCCCTGCTCGGTCTGACCTTGCTCGGCATTGTGAGGCGCTCAGCTAATCAAGTGGATATGATTAGCAGCACCTGGCTGATATTTAGCCACTTAATACCAATAAGCAGCAATAAGCAATATGTATGTATTCAGCTTTTACAAACTGCAGAGTCCTGTGAAAACTCTTTTTGCAAAAAGTTCAAGATTTCATCAAGATTTCAAAGTGCCAGATCAGAATAAAAAGCACTGCTGTCTCACAGCGGGAATGTCCTGGAGGTGGGTTTTCTCTGGTGCTCCGATTTCCCTAAAATCCAAAGATTTACACGTTGGGTTAATTGATGACTCTTGGTGAGAGGTGCAGAAATTACATTACTGAGAGCTGTAGGGTAAGGCTAGAGAAGGGAGGGCAACCTTAATGAATTAATAATATCAATTAAGTATCCCTCTACTCAATTTTGCACTCTTTTTAAAAAGGAAGAATATTTGTACCATTATGTTACAGTGCAAAACTGTCACAATACCAGTCTCTACATGGTACAGATTTCACAACTATAAATAATTACCCCCCCAAAAAGTACACCAGTACCTTTAAAGGCACAGCTCTAGTGATGATCTGTGTCCTAAACTTCAGGAAAACATGTTTTAGAACAGCAGAGTCCACAGTGACTTGGCCTGCTGGTTGGTTCAGACAGTCATGGAATCCTGTATGCATGAGGCGTGGAGCCAAGTTGTCAAACCTCCAGATCCCCTGTTGCTCCATTTCCTCCATATCACAGTGCTGCACTGAACGCTGGACCGGAAAACTTAAAGAGTCAGTCAAGAGCTGTGCTGTTTTCACAACTTCAGAGAACAAAAGAACAATGCCCAAAGCTAACCCAAAAGAAAAACCATGTGATCTTTGATTTCCTAAACCTCTACACCACACCTCGGCAAGAAACGCACATGGAAAGAAGCACACTGGTAAACAGGAGGCAAAAAAAAGAAAAACGAAAACCCATCAACCCATCACTAGAGCAACCAATTAAAGGGAGGAACCTCTGGTTGACAAGGTGGTCTTGGCTGAATTAAATTACTGTGGGCTGAGGTGTTTCTGGCTGACTGTCATGATAAAGCACTTCAGGAGACACAGTAAAGGATTATCAGCTCTTACAGCTTTAATTGGCAGTTTAATGAAGCTGCCCACAATACCGCTGACAGTAAATGCCGACGCTCCTGTTTGTACGCTTCGCATGCATGTCAGCCTGGAATTTCACAGGAATGGACTCATGTTCAATAAATCACTCAGAGTGGATCACAAAAAGTGTGTCATGTACCTTCTCCACAATACTGTTAAAAGTTGAAGGCTGTCGTTTAGGGGGATGCTCCCTTCTGCATCTGCTGAAAAGAAGCTAAAGCTACACGGTGGGATCAAATATTACAATGAGGTGTTTTGGGATTAGCATATTTTGGGATATCAGCAGTATAATCTACCAACAAAAGAAGTATGAAGACGTCCTAGAGGCAAATACATCACAGCTTAATGAGAATATCAAGCTCTGGAACAGCCCATCAAATCTCAGATAAATAACGCTTTAAAAGCAGCATGGTGATTTTAAATGACTCTAGTTAACCAAAGACGTGCCTGCAGGTAACAGAACAGCTTTTTCTGCATTGTTCAGAGCTGCTGCCTGAATGGTAATGCACTTTCTACAAGTACTGAAAACGAGGATGAGACGGCTGTCTGAATAAGTCATCAGACAGCCAAGTCATCCGCTGCTTCCACCTCCCAGATCTGATGTGCCTACATCAGTGTGGCACATCTGGATTTGGGGATTTTCACACGTGTCTTGCTTACTTGTGGATTTGCTAAAGCTGCAAGCGTCTGTGAGCTGATATCGTCTAGTCATTACACCCATTTTCAGAGGGATTAAAGTTGCTCACACACTTACACATTCTTGAGGGACTTCAACACTGAAGCCACTCCAATGTTGATGCGTCTGGGTTGTTAATATCCTCCTGAGACAAAATACAACACTGGTCCAAATCAACCAAACAAAGAAAGAATAAACAGTCTAAGGACTAGTCTAAAACTAAGAAACACTCAGATATCAAGTAAAATTTGAGGGCTGTTTAATAGACAGTGTCACATTCTTCAATAAAGAATCATACTTTAAATGTCCTGTATTTGTATAGCGCTTTACTTAGTCCATATGGACCTCAAAGCGCTTTACAGTACATTCAGTCATCCACCCATTCACACACTGGTGACGGCAAGCTACATTGTAGCCATAGCTGCCCTGGGGCGCGCTGACAGAGGCGAGGCTGCCGGACACTGGCGGCACCACGCCCTCTGACCATCACCAGTAGGCAGCAACGGGTGAAGTGTCTTGCCCAAGGACACAACGACTGAGACTGTCGGAGCCGGCGCTCGAACCGGCAACCTTCCAATTACAAGACGAACTGCCAACTCTTGAGCCACGATCGCTTCCTACTTTAAATGCTGCTTAACTGTATGGCACCTCACATAATGTATTATGAACATTGCATATAACTATACTACACTCCAAACAGACAAAGAAATAGAAAAAAAAACCATTTGAACTAATAATAAATATAATATGAAAACATGTTAAAATATGACAAATGAATATCTGAAAAAAATAATAAATTGTGACTTAAAAGTGTGCCGCATTGTGGTGTGCATTTTTAACTGTTTACATTGTTCTACAACTCACCACAACCATCTCAATAAAAGTTACAATGAAAAATCAATAAATCATCTATCAATTCTTTCACTTATCCAAAGTGCGGTCGCAGGGAGAGCAGCCCAAGTAAAGAAGTCCCTCCCTCTCCCTAGCTGCCTCATCCAACACATCAGGGGAACACTGTGAAGTTCCCAGGCCAGCTGACTGTTTTGGGATTACCCCAGGGCCCACTTCCGAAAGGACATGCCTGGAGCACCTTGGCCGCATTGACTCTCATTTCAAATAAAATCTAAGCTGCTTGGTGAATTTTTTCTTAAGAGAGTTGACATGAATTCCTGCTTGTGCAGAGAAACGACTTCACCCAAGTCGTCTCTCTTAGATCTGCACTGAACTACAGCATCAAATACAACCAATCACAACTCCTCTTGAAAGAAATGAGCCTTTTGTAATACACAATTTAAGAAGTGAACTACAGTGATTTACATTAAATGGGTTAATGTCATTTTAATCATGTAAAGTTTTTGGTTTTCTCTTAGGAATAGCAAAATTACAGACGCTATCAGCAATTCAATACGTTTATAAATACCCTTACATTGAATCTGGGACACCAAAGTCTTTGATATCATTTTATTTCACAATTTAGTGCGAGTGGATTTAGCAGAAAGAAGCAGACTTGTGTCTTCCCACTTAAGACTAAGACCACAAAAAGTATGGGGAGTAGCACATATTCCATATATTCTATGCTTCCTTCATAACAGATAGATTTTCTGGCAAATTAAATGAACAAGCACAGCTACCTTAGCACAGAATGAGGCTGGATGATCGATAAGTCCACTTGTAATTATGCACTCAAAGTGGGATATCCGATATGGTAAATAGTGGCTGTGTAGCAACAACAGGAGAACAGGATATATTTTGTTAACATGCAAAATTCATAGTTGACCAGAGCAAATAGTCCATAAATGTGCACAAACGTGAAACGAAGAGAGCTGCCTTTCCATCACTCTTCCTGTGGTACACCAAGCTCAGCACAGGAAATAAGGCAGGAAGGGAAAATAGAGCAGAATCATCTATTGTTTGTCCTGGCAAAAACCACTTGCTCATTATCAGCCATTAGGGTTGTTTGGATGTGACACTGGCTATTATTTACCTTCAGACCACAAGTCTGGAAATGTGAAAATGCCCGTTGTGTAACTGGCTGTCATTGCTCCTCAGTAGCAGCATGACTGACTTACAACTTTGCACCGTAATCAGCTGTGATTCACCAGAAGTGATGTTGCTCATCGAGTGATTTCAGAGTTTTACTCCCTACAGGCCCATCTTTACTGGAAATGTCCTTCAATCTGGCTGACGTAAGGCATTTTGGTGAGAGCCTTTACCGAACAGTGAATATCTGAGACTAGTGATCAGATGGAGAATACCCCTTTTGTCTGTCTCTGCACTGTTTTCTCTGCAGCATCTCTGCAGTATATAGATTGTAATCTGAGTTAAAGAAATTAAACCTTTTTTAATGCTTTTAACAGCATATAAATGTTTTCTTTGCTACAGTTATAAAAGAAAATCACATCTGAGGATCAGCTAACGTGATACCAACTTATTATAATAATAACAAGTTAGTCTCATGTTATTAATAACTTATTTTATAATTTTGTATGATCATTTAGTACGATCCTCATGTTTACAGTGTATATGTATGTCTCTATGCTGCTCTACAGCTGCATGCCTCAGTGTTTTAGTCAGTAGTGGCTCACACAGGGAGTGTGAGCAAGTGCTAAAGACATCAAGCTAAATTATTTGAATATATTCACGCCAAAAAGTCTTGATCTCAGAACACCACTGAACATATTTGCTAAGTTTGCTATAAGGATTAAACACGTCTAAATGTGAAGGTTTTGTAAACCCATCACATATTGAAATCATTTTAATCAACTTTCAGCTCCTCATTAGACTGCTCGCTCTCAGTACTGCAAGCTGCCTCTTCTTTGCACAGTCCATGATGTCTAGCCTCCTACTCCTGACAGAGCCCTGGTGCCACAGCGTCACCTGTACTCTGCAGAGACCCATCTCTATCCTGCCTCTGATTACCTCGAGGCTCTTGCTTGTTTAGTGCTATGGTTAGATGAGGAGGCTTAGGCAGAAATGTCAGGGTCAGAGCCAATCAGAGGCAGAGAAGAGGCAGATTTTATGTGCGTGTATGTGCTTCAACTTCAGTAGTTCCATGGTGGAGCCTAGTTTTTTCATTATATGTTTTTCTTTAGTATTTACCTGGCAATGTGGTGGGCAGCCTTCTGAGATTTGCTTGCCCCAGAAATTATATATATATATATATATATATATATATATATATATATATATATATATCACACATTCGGTGTTTGGCAGTTGTGAAGCTGAGAAACTGGTGGCAGCTGCCCATTGGGGTTTTTACTGCATCCATAAAGTCTATAATGTGGACGACAGACTGATGAAGGAATCAGTCCTGCTCCCTGCAGAGTAAGGGAAATGTTTTTTGCACTGTACTTGACTGCCACAAACTCACTTATTGGCCAAATACACACACCCCAGCAGTTAAACCCACCCCCTCCATAAAAAAATCAATCATATATGCTTGTAGGCTTGCAGACAAATGCTAAAGCACACGCACAGACACATACATAAACACACAAAACCATCATTTTTGCCCGGCGAATGTCAGTGCTCACAGAAGAGTGAGAAAGGATATAAAGAGGGAGGATGCTTCTGGACGCACTTTTCCCAACAGTTGTTATTCTCCCATTGAGATTATTCCACTCAAAAACCAAACAAATCCTAAAACAGCTTGACAAGTGAGGAGCCAAACACAGTGTGTACTGTAGCATCTCCTGTCTCTCCTCTGCACAGCCATTCAAAGCAGAAGCGTTCCCTGTTCTCCTCTGCTATCTTATCTCATTGTTATAAAGCAACCAAAAGCCTTCATCTACACAGTAAGTAAGGAGGACCTGTGCGATTACGGAGCTGTGGTAAGCTGTGGCCAATGTCTCCATGTTTAACAGTCTTATCAGCTGTACCACTGGCTCCCCTGCTGAGGAAAAAAGAGCTAAAGAGGCAGATAGGGGCAAATTTCAATTGTGACACATAAATACATATAAACTAAATACAGCTAAATTAGGAGCGCAATTAAGCAAGATTATTTCTGCTCATGATTCATCAGATGAATCAGTACTTCAAAGTATTTCTGCTAGTTATTTCTGGCTTACAAAGATATGAAGCAGAGAAAAGTGGCAAGCGTTTGGCATTTTGTTCGATTGTAGCATAATCAGCCAATATGCCAAACACAGCTATGTCTATTTTTATATCAACAACAGAGCAAATACATCTGTGTAGTATAAAAGGGGGCAAAAACCCACAGAATTATCATTACCTGCAGTAATAATACAAGGTATTTTGTGGCTTTTAGCTTTTAAATGCCACAGCTGTGCCACAAAGGTCCAATGCTATTTCTGTCCACTACATCATAGCCTCTAAAAGCTATTTATTTTCCTAGTAAGTTGACAGAAACCACAGATTGTACACTTTGCACATATGTAGTCACTGTGATGTAATCTTGTGGTCTCCTTGACCACATTATAGGCCATGACCAACTTGTTTGATTGATGTGACTGAGGAACTGCACAATGGTTTAGTACCAATTTGTTTGTGACACGGTAGCCATATCCCAAATTACATCCTACTTAACTCTTCATGACACTGTATTGTACAAAATTATGTTCCATTACATAATGCCTGAAACCTGCTATTGAGACCACAGCCTCCTTAGGAAATGACTTACTGAGGTCATAATAAAGTAACAAATCATTTTCCGCACTACCTTCTATAGACATCAGACAACCAGAAGAGTTGCCCCCTGCTGGCCAATGAAAAGAATGTGCATTTAAGGAACTTCTGTACTGGCTTTGCTTTGGTCCTGTCTCCCTCCCCTCACCCCCAATCTGTTGTAACCGATGGGTGCCACTCCCTGAGTCTGGTTATATTGGAGGAATCAGAGGGAGTTTTTTCTCCCCACTGTCGCCAAGTGCCTACTTATGTGTTGGGGTTTTCTCTGTATTATTGTCAAGTCTTTACCTTACAATATAAACTGCCTTGAGGCGACCGTTGCTGTGATTTGATGCTATATTAAAAGAAAGAATTGCGTTAATAAGTGGCTAGGTAAGTGTTTCTTAGTGTCCAAAATAAAACATCGAATCCATCGAATGATTCTGTCCCAACAAAGTTACCAGATAACAGGAGTTTCTTCCATCTGAACACTTTATGAAACAGGTCCTGGTCAAAGTGGCTATTGATTGCAATTTGTAATTTTTACATCCTACTGCTTGGAAAAGATAGGATTTCATTTGTGGTCACTTGAAAAAGATTTGATATAGAGGGGGAAATCCCAGTGCCATCAGTTAACTTGTGAATCCCTGGCAGGCACACCTCTATTTATCATCACCTAAATGGCGACCCCACATCTCATCTGGATTTTTAGACTTCTTTTTTCCTATCCTGATAACAGATCTTTACTTTTCTCTCTTGTGTAGTTTCAATAACTTAACTTAAAAAAGAGTACAGGAACACTTCTCCTTTCAAACCGAACCTATAACCACAGGCGCAAAACTCCACATCCAATTCACACTGGAAAGGGGCAATCGGGACAAAACTTTATAAGCATGTCGCTGCCTTTATCTGTCAGCATTGGAATGAATATGATTAAAGAGTTAAAATTACAGCCCCGACTCTCAAACTTCTACATCCAGATTTGCTTAATATCACTCTGAAAGTTCAGACTGAAGGTGCACTCCACTTTCTGCCAGGCTGCCTCCCTTCTATAGATCGATTAACACCTCCAACATGCATATTCGTCCTAAATATGTCACAACTAATCCTGTGGTTTTTTTGGTACACGAATTAAAGCCCAGTTATTTCTTTATTTAATGACGCAATCTGTTATAATCCTTTGAAAAAGCGATCATGATGCAACATTGTCCAATCACCATTACAATGAGATCTTAATGAATGTCTGTGTGTGATATCTAGCTCATAAGTAATACCTCATTAATACTGCATTGGCATTTTTTTCTTAGTTTATTTGGATGTTTTCTCTCTTCCAGAGCAGCTCCTGTGAGCGCTTCATTTACGTCGCACTGCAGCACCAATTCAATAACCACATCAGTAAAGCAATCTGGGAAATTCTCATCCTCATCTCAAACTCAACATACCATTTCCTCAACTCTCCATGCAAATGGGCCTCTTTGTTCCTCCACTCTATAAGCTGGTGGCAGAAATTGGATTTCCCGTAAGCACATGGTGGTGAATTTAAATGGCTTTAGAGGAACAGGGGGGAAATCCTTTGTCAAAGCAAAATTATAAAACTGGTAGAAAGAGACAGAGAGCGAGAGAGAGACAGAGAGAAAGGTAAGGTAGGTCTATTTTGCACAAGATTGAATATGAAAGCTCGGGCATTCAACAGCGAGATTCCGGAATAGGTTGGGGATGTGACGCTGAGAGGGGAAAGTAAGGAGAAATTCAGCCGCTTAAATCAAATGGCGTGAGGTCAGTAATCGGCAGAAAGAAAGCGAGAAGCTGGGATGCCAGCATTGAGAACAGGCCTTTTTGTGTCTGCAAAGTAAAGAGCCCTTAGAGACAGGCAAATGGGAAGAGCTGCTCCAGGTCAAAAGGAAGAAAAAAAAAAAAGGGCCGCCGTGTCTTTTCGTCTGTCTCGCCTCTCGTGCACAGGCAGGTAATATTACATATGGAACAGGGAAAATTGCATTAGTGATAGTGAGCCTCGGTTATCCGCTCCATTAGAGTTGAAGCCAGGTTGGGGTGAAGCTTTCTCAGGAGGTTTCATACATGAAAATGAAAGTTAAACCCATTTCAGAGGAAGATGCTCAGCTTGGCATAAAAACCCCCTCAAGCTTGGAAGTAGACACCCATGTAATTCATTCATGCTCTCTTCAGTAGAAGACCCCTCCTCCAATCACCCAATCGTCCCTGCAATCAAACACTCCATACAGACGTCTCCATTTGCAAAGGGCATCTTAAATTTGCCACATTAATGTTTCTCCCCAATGAAAACAGACTATGATTAAGGGAGTTGTGTCAAAGCACCGTTGTGCAAATTAAAAATTCCTTTAACGTTCCGAAGTTAGCCAGAGGGTTTTCCAGTTACTCCGAAGAGGTTCGGGGTTTAAAATGTGTCTCCTCGTCTCACATTCTTTCACATCTGTCCATGCTAACAAACAAGATGCGCACACAGACTAGATTCATGCAAGTGTGTGTGAGTGTGTGCTGCTGGCTTTTGTGGATGCAAGTTTGCAGGTTCGAATTCAGCTATCCTGTTTGTCCGAACAGCTGACTGCCTTGCAAATGACACCTTTATTTCCAACTTGTCAACCACTGTGCCCCTTCACTCACACCATACGTTTCATTTCTACTGTGTGATGTGGAACTTCCAACAAATGAAGAAAAAGGAGTAAAGGTGTGGGATCAGTTCCTGCAGACTCTCCTATAAGGATCCTGCCAGCAAATGCTGCCACAGGCTTACAGGCAGTGGTCGACGCTGTGATGTGGGGCCATCCGGGACTCTGCATGCTTAGCTGACCACGGAAAAAGCCACAGAAGGGAACCCAAAGCCAAACCTGACAGGCACTTTGCTTTGCTTCTCATACTGTATGTGTTTGAGCCTCAGGGGAGTAAAGTGGAGAGAACTGAAAGACCTCAGCAAAGAGAAGAAGATCATTATCAACATTATCAAGGCTGACATTCCAAAGCCTAACAAACTAAAAGAAGGAATTAAATCTTAATCAGACAGAGATGCACAGACAATCACAAACATGTACACACATACAAAAAAAAGATATTAAGAAAGAATCTATGCTTGTACCCAGTCCTCTTTTCTATCCACAAAGTTGCTTCAAATCCAGTCCACCCTCTTTAGTCAAATATCAGACACGCTCTCGCAGCGCTCGACCAAAGCTGGGCTGCGCTCCATTTACGCTCTTGACACACAATTTCATTCATGCATACACTGACGCAGGTAGCGCCGTGCTCAGACGGCTCCCCTAAACCGATGCTGAAAACAGGACAGGCTGGCAGCTTAAGCAGTGATACGGGCTTTGCTCTGTGAGGTGAAGCTACTGTAAGTATACTGTTTGGTCCATTTGTGGACTTTAAAATGTTTGTTCACAATTAAAAGCTTTAATGGACTTTCACAGTAAGCTTCTATTCTTTTACTGTGCGTTTAAATAGATATATATGAGTCCAGGTGGACAGATTCAAGTTAGAATTGAGCCATCGAGTTCTTATTGCCCTGAAATTTAAACTACAGCTTAATCTTTGCAGTTTACAGTGGTGATAGCTAGCAATAATCTTACTCACCTAACACCTAAACACCTAAACAATACTAGGGATTCAGCTTCAGCTTGGAGGAAAACCTGAACATTAGGTCAAGTGTTTTCAAAACAAGATGAATACCCTCTGTTACACATTTTAGCATCAGTAACAGTTTTTACATGAAGGGCAGCATGCCGGCGTGGTGGAGCACTATGGCCTCATAGCAAGAAGGCCCTGGTTAGTGGGGGGTTAGGTTAAGGACTAGGTTAAGTGATGATTCGAAATTCTTACTGGATTAATATTGACATTGACAGAAAACTAGGCAAGGCAAGGCAAGGCAAGTTTATTTGTATAGCACAATTCAACAACAAGGTGATTCAAAGTGCTTTACAGAGACATTAGAAACAAAAACAAATAAAAAGCATGATTTAAAACTGATTAAAACAAGCAAACAAACAAACTAATTAACAAACAAACAAAACAGTATATAAAATCAAAACAGATAAAATCAGAACAGTAGATAAAATCAGTAGTTAAATGTAAGTTTTGAAATTTAAGCTTAAAGTGTGGGTTTGGTGCTTTATTCAAATGCAGCTGAGAACAGGTGAGTCTTCAACCTGGATTTAAATAAACTGAGTGTTTCAGCTGATCTGAGGCTTTCTGGGAGTTTGTTCCAGATATAAGGAGCATAAAAGCTGAATGCAGCTTCTCCGTGTCTGGTTCTGACTCTGGGAACTGATAAAAGACCGGATCCAGATGACCTGAGGGATCTGGAAGGTTCATACTGGGTCAGGAGGTCACTGATGTATTTTGGTCCTAAACCATTCAGAGCTTTATAGGCCAGCATCAGAACTATTCACACCTGCGGCTGGCAACCAGTCCAGGGTGTACCCCACCTCTCGCCCTATGGCAGCTGGGATAGGGTCCACCCCAGCCCCCCCAAAGCTAAATCAGATAAGCGGAAGAAAATTCATAGACTGACGGAAATTGTTACACTAATATACAGTGTGAAATTTGGGAATTCACAAACATCCAACCGAAACTCTATAGAAGTCAATGGGCACGCAACCTCACGTCCTTTGCTAATAAACAATCTTGTATTGGTTTAATGTGGTCAGTTACAGATAATTACAAGACTGAGAACATCTATTAGGAATATCCAGGATATTCTCATTGGCTACCAGTCTACAAGTCATTTGCCAATAGGCCTGTAGTTCCAGCCTACCCCATCACTAGCAGTGAGAGCAAACATGCTCTGTTCTAGGCTTTAAAACAAGCCTGCATCTTCATTTCCCCATTCACATCATTTGTCTTGATCTCCAGCTCAGCTTCTCTCCTCTTCTTCTCTCTCTTCATTACACATCGCCCGTCCTCCTAAAAGCTCCAGCTGTTACCCTCTAGTGATGTTGCACGGTAACTATGGTACGCACACCTCCATACCGGACTTTTTGCACCATCATCCACATTTCCATCACAACAAATTGCCGCCAATGTCAAGTGTCAAGGCTGCGGGACATCTTCCCAATCTCGCAATCCCACTCTTATCTGCATGACACAAAGAATGGTGCGGATGCCGAGATGAAATGAGCCCCGGTCCAGTTTTACGCCTCACTGAGAGTCGATCACCTGATGTAGGTCGATAATTTCAAAAATGCAAACATGGTCACGGGAAGGTTACATTTGCAATTGCATTTTTCTCCCAGGTGTTTTCCATCCCCTCCCGACTACCAGGACAGACAAAAATCTTTTTTTCCTCTCTTGTAGGAGAGCACTCGCCTGTGTGTGCTTGCTGCGGGTGGCCGACAGAAGTTTTCCCTTTCCACTTCTAGGTTCATGCTTCACTGTCTCTGAGGTCCTGTTATTGGCAGCCAGAGATAAGGGAAACATACCAAGTCCTACGTTTCCAATCTTCAAGGTAAGACTGCAGAGGGTAAGCTATTATTGCCCAAGGTGAGTGGATTTATCCTCCATTAAGCCAGACTCTCCATTCGTAAGCGATATTGGCTGTGTCAGGAAAGGACCAACAATGCTGCTGATAGAGTCCCTTCGGAAATCGCAAAGTGTATGCACACTAATTGTGGAGAGGAAACAATTTCGGTGAAGACAGCTTTCTCAAATCTCTTCACGGGGCCAACAACTTAACACGCGCGGTCTTTAGTAGAAGACTGGAATTACATAAGAAAATCCCCAGCATGCTGCTCTATATATGCATGCCCCACAGATAAGAGGCATAAACCTTATCCTACACATACTGTAAATAAAAGTGCTTCATGAATTCAACGCCAATTTGACACAACCAGCTTCTGTTTATGCTATGATTGCCTTGGTAACAATTTTGGTGCCGTTTCACCTTTTAGTGTCATTTCACTCATGTTAGCGTTCATGGTGAGGAGCTAGCGGAAGCACATCAGACATTATCGCAAGACATTAGCTTTTTCCAAACTAATCTGAAGATAGGCACTTCTGATGTTGGTCCCTCATTTTCTGCCCATCTTCTCTCAGCACTGCATCTTGGTGTATATCTGTGTTGTGCTGCTGGTATGAGGTCATCAAACACTCAGCAGGTGTTACTGTGTATTGCTGTTGTGGATGCAGGGAGGAGAGAAGAGTGCTGGAAGCCCTGTGCACACAACACAGGGCTTCAACAAATATCACATGGTCAAACTGTGCTACCCGACTTTATGACAATATAACCAAGCGGTCACATGACCTTCCTAAAGAAGGTACAGGAAAAATACTTACAAGAAAGCACTCAATGTTGCAGAATAAAAACAGACATGACTAATGGACTTTAACATTGAGGGTAGAAGTCAGCAGGAATTTGACTCCCATATATAAACCAAAACACCAGATCATTGTTTAGGTCACTTCATCTATTGATTAGGGCAGTCACAATATCAGAACATCCCTGATTTCCTCTCCATAACAGCAATATTATGATGACCATTAAAGAGTAATTAAAAAGGAAGGTCAGAGCTGATGTCAGTATTTTTAAATTTCACTCTTTTAATCACCGCCAAGTATGAGGAGTGGCAACATCCTTTCTCCAACATAGTGGACTTTATTGGATTGTTTCTGACTGAGCTAGCCCCTGACAGTTACTCATTGTTCAGCAGCTATGGACATCATTTTTATTCTCTCTCCCTGTCTTTCACCTTCCCTTTCTTCCTTGGGGTGAAACAATCTCTAGGTGCAACCTCCACCTGCTGTGGGGAGCTCACTCCTCTTTGCTACAATATTGCTGCTTATCTGATCACAGCAGGAAATGTCTTAGGCTACGTCCACACTAGCCCAGATAGATTTGAAAACGTCGTTTTTGTTTGAAAATGCTCCACGTCCACACTAGCGTTTTCAGTCGTTTTAACAGAGTTATGCGTCCACATTGAAATGGCTGAAAACGCTTATGCTCCAGTACTGCGCATGCGTGAAACGGAAGAAGATTTGACATTTCTGTCTGCCACTCATTTAAAGGGAGAGAAAACGATGTATTTTCAAACAAAAACGCATTAGTGTAGACGTAGCCTTAGTGCTCACAGTAGGATGTGGTAAAGGTCAGTGGTTATATAACTGTGAGGTTTATTAATGTTGGAGCTTAATGTATTTATTCATTCATTAGTTTTAATGTAGTATTTACTTGCATCCATTAACTAACTAGTTACACTGACGGCTAGGAAGACTTTACCAGCATGTTTGCCTCTTAGATCCTTCGCACCCACAAGAGTGATGATCAACATGGTGGCTACATCTTTAGATTTAGCAAAGTTTTGACAGTAAAATATGGAATCGTGTTAATGAGAGGCAGGTGGCCCATCTCTTAACACCTAAGTGAGGGGTTGATTTTCAAATACGCCCTTAGCAAGACTCATAACTCAGTTTGTGCTCTTGTTTGATCATCTTTAACTTAGCATTTTTCATTTAAGAAGTAGAGACTCTGTTTTGGCTGCTGCAGAAACAACACCCGACTGCATTCCTTTCCCCTTCAGAACCTCTTAACGCTCAGCCGCGGTTACAGAGCAGTCTATCTGTTGCACTTGCATTGCCTCAGCTACAGAGCTGCAGCTTTTAGGCCTCACTGGGCCCAGAGCCAACACCACTACCGGTAATTGATATTTAGCCATTATGGTCCACCACCACACCAATGACCACTTCAGGGGATCCTAGAGGGAAGCAGTCATCCACCTCAAAAGAGCCCTCAGTGGCATAAGTGCCTTGTGATTGTGTGTTACTCTCCATATTTCACTGGCCTGAGGACGTCACCGAGAACAACCCCTTACACTGCTTTACACACCCTCATTTAGTCACCCCCAAAGGCCCATACAGAGCCAGGAAAATCCCTGGATAAATGTCAGTTCAGCAAAAGATTTCAAGGTGTATTCATCACACCAAACAAATAAATGCAATGCAGAGGAACAGATATCATCCTGGACACCCAAAATAATCCCAAGAAACTAGTAGCTGTGAAAAATCTGCTGTTAGTTAGAACAATGCAACTACATTGTGTCAGCTGTGTCCATCTTCCCTTAAAAAACCACCAAAAAAACATGATTACCCTGCTTGTTAAATGAAGCCTGTTAAATGTTATTTTAAAAAAACTTTCCAACACAGCACTTTTTGGGCCTTTATAGTTTTTCCTTGACATTTAAGCTGACTTGTTTAACACTAAAAATCCATTTGCCTTCCAACTTTCCATGTTTCTCACTCTTGTATAAACAGCATGCTGTACATCAACCTGGCCTCTAATTAATACTCATGAGGAAAACCCCTCACCTTACTTCACATTTTAATTCGTTGGCGTTTTCTTGATCATTAGTTACCTATGCTATCCCCACATTTTCCCCAGAGGTGATTCCCTGTCAAACTACCCCACGGTTTTCTGCAGTGTGGGTGATGTATGAACTCAGTTAATACCCCAACCTGTGGAGAACATTACGGCCATCCCATCATAAAAAGCACATTATTTCTCCTACGACTCCCCGGCTTGCTCTGATGAGGCTTCTTCTGATGGATGGACTCAGGCCTGCTCAAAGTTTTGGCAGTAAGACTAGGGGCGGCAAATTGTATCAGCTGTGGTCAACTTTGCCATTAGGGAACAGTTCAAAGTATAGTTCAAAGCCAATGAGTGCAAAGCACTGTGACAAAGACACTCATTAGTCACAAATGGGTCCAAATGGTTTGCAATTTGGCTTTGTAGCAATAATTCTTCTGTATGAAGAGAAGGCTGTCCACTGGGCTCGACTCAAAATCCATGCAAATAAAATCCAACCGACCATTACCATTATGGCTGCAACAAACAATTATGTTTGTTATTGATTAATCTACAGGTCATTGCTTGTCAATTTGCTGTATAACTCTTCAACGGCTAACTTGCTATCAAAACACTTTGTTCAGTCATTGGGAGAGGAGCTTCCACAGTGAAACAAAGAGTAGAGGATGAAGACACACTCTTACATTGGTGTCATAGTTTCTATGTGTTAAAATAGACAGAAATTTCATTACTGGACGTGAACAAGGATGTTAAATTTTCACAACTACACTGATGATTCAGCAGAGACACTTCACTACACTACACCAGTGTGCACCCTTTAAATGTACATCAGGGTTGACTATACATCTCTGGGACCTGAAGCTATCTGAATCACTGTCCCCAGTGAAGTATAACCTCCTTCTCCTACTATTGAAATAAAAAGAATGTAAATAAATATATTTAAAAAATAAACAAAAAATCTGACTACCATATTTTTCGGACTATAACACTTGCCACACAAATTATTACCTCAGCGAAGGAGGTTATGATTCTTGTAGTGTTTATTCTGTCTGTATGCACTATGGCTCAAAAAGTTTAGAATTAATTCAGATAAAACTTTGTAGGGGTGTAGAGTTTGGTCATGATAAAGATCCATTAAAATTTGGCTTGTATCCATCAAAATCTACAAGGTCAACTTAATGATTTATTGTTGAAAACTTGACAAAAAGCCTTGTAATTTGGAAATATAAGTCTTGCAAGCGTGGTGCGTATTGTATCAACATATAGAAAGTACCGTATAATGATTTAAAATATCGTGAATTTGACCTTTGACCTCCACTTCAATGTCAATAGATCTAAATTGATCTGAAGGGAAATGTGATGATAATGCTATAAAGAGCCATTTAAAATTATGTTTCTTACTACCATTACTTATATTGGCAACATACAGGCAGTGTTATAGAGCAGCGGTCCCCAACCTTTTTTGAGCCACGGACCGTTATATGTCCGACAATATTTTCACGAATCGGCTGTTAAGGTATCGCGAATAAATCAAAACATGGTCAAAGGAAACTTTTATTTTTTGTGGGAAAACAAAATAAACTGTTTGCTATGCTGCACAAAGATATCTACATGTATTCACAGTTCAATGACATTAAATACGCCAAAAGTATCCAGTCATAGTCAAAATTGTGCAAGAAACCCTGTAACACTGAAGGACAGTTATGGGGGAAAATCCAGAGGTATTGTACTCTGTTCAAATATATTCTATTCTAATATTAGAAATCAAATAGAGCCACGTATTTGTCACACAGTGGAAATTTGTATTTATCTTGTATATTGTTTTTATTCTGATTTTTAGTGTTTATTTATGAGTGTCGTTTTATTTGCAGGGTTTTATTCTGTATTTAATCTGTTACCTGCAGTGAGATCACAACATGACTGATGAAGAAGTGTAAACTGTTTTAATTTGAAAACCTTTCAATTCCTGCAGAATCTGTTGTGATATCTATGTTTTTTTAGTATAATGCATAAAGTCATCGGGGGAAAGAGAGGACAAGTAATGAGGCTGCTAAAAAGTCACCCAGTTTCTTTTTCTTAATTTTGACTTTTAAATGAAGAAAAGTTGGAAGCCAGTTCAGCAGACGTTTTAAAGTTTTACACACAGTCTTCGTGAAGTTTAATGGGAGTTTACAGTTAGACAGGAGCGAAAGAGGTGAATGGATATAGATGTCAAGTAATTATTATATCCAATAAAGAACTTACAAGGCACTAAACTGATGTACGCTTTTTCAATCAGTCTCTCAGGGCAGACGCTTTAGTCGTGGCCTCGAGGCTTTGACGAGCAGGTTCTGTCACTGCCGTGAGTGGAAAGCAGGCTAGACAGATTCATTCTAATAAAGTGATTATGTGTTCAAGAGGCTGCTAGCATCCTGCTGTTGATCAGCTCCGCACTCGCCTGGGGATCCAGACAACTCAGGCAAGACACTTAGTTTAATTTCTCCAATTGGATTCTGTGCATCTCATGCTGAGATAACATGGAGCTTAAATGAGTAAGGACAAGCTCCGCTAGACAAATGCTATTAATCCACGACAGAAATATCATTAGGTCAGAGACCGGTTTATAAAAAGAAGTCCTAAAGAAGAAAAGAAAATGGTTTTTTAAAAACGAATAAAAATCACTTATTTAATGGGCAGCAAGAAACAATGACTTTGAGTTTCAGCCCAGCCCAGTTACCATGGCACTGAAAGGTTGTAATTATTTTTGCTTTGTGTTCAGGGGCTGTATTTATTAAAAAAAAAACAAAAAAAAACAAAGAGTACAAAGTGCGGCTCGTAGTGACAAAAATTCTCAGGAAGTTTTCAGAATCTTGATGGTAAATAAGACAAACTCTCCTCATGGCAAACTGACTGATCACACAAACAATCAGATTGCTTGGGACCAATGTTCCCTCTAATTTTTCACGTGTCTGAGCGAACACACAAACTCCCTGAACGGTCCCTTGGACCACTGTGAGCGACAGCAGACGTTTGCACTGTGGTCACACCGGCATCTAATCCATCCAAGTTACATGGTTTATTAAAATAATCAAATTACAGCGTTTACATTTATGTTATACTACTTTTAATTAACTGCTTTAGCCCACTTACAATGAAAATGTAAAAAAATCTAGTCATTGACCTGTGTAGTATGTTAACACTATTGGAAGTAAAAATAACTTGAACTCCAATTTCGAAAACACAACTTTCTTTTTTTAAATTATTTTTTTATAAAGCTCTGACTTGTATAATGAGTCTGTGGTCTGGGAGAGAGTCCTGTAACTCTCTGTCTGTAAAATACAGTATATAATGACCAATGTTGGGCAATTAATTATATAGTTACTTGTTCAAAAAAGTAACTCAGTTTGGCAAACAACAAAGTTTTTTGCAGCTATTTTTTTTTAAATGCAGCCAAGGTGTTTTTAAACAAACATTTCAAACTATTTACAGAACAATCAGCTGTTCTGCATCAAATTTGATGCCACACAAATTATTTGTGCCACTCCGCCATCACTCCTAAAACTTCCCCCCGTTTCTTAACAACTAGATGCCACGTTGCCATATCATTTTTTGATTGGTCGGCATGGTACTTTTTTGGACGAATAGGAAAGGGAGAGGGGGGTGGAGGTTGTTTTTGCTCACAGGCTTTCAAGCTTTTTTTCTTATAAAAAGCCGTTTTTACCGTTTCTTCCCGCAGTAAATATAAACAACGACGTATTCAGCAAGGAAACCAAACATTGCATATCTTAACTCTGGTTTTACGTGGCCTATCAACACAGTTTAAAAACTGGTATAAAGTTCACACTTTTTCCGTCAATTGTTCCGTCTGTCCTGCTCACATCTCCAATGGTTGTACACGTTGTCATTAACGTGGCTTCACTCCACATCAGCCACGCCGCTTTGCTAGCTAAAGCACCGGTGTCGGCATAAAAGACACCGGTGCTGTCATAGCCTGTCAACGACGTTGATTAGCTGCTTAGATACGAATGTGAATCACATTATTGGCTGGACTATGGGATAAGGTGGCATCGTTCTAATCCCATACGGGAGCAGCCAGTCACTTACTGACTAACACTGCAAAACAGAATTGTTAACGTATTTACTTTAATTTCAATTCAGGTTAGATTTTTTTTCTGTGCACAACGCAGATTTTCTGTGTGCAGAGACCGTGCCAGCAGCTTAGAGGGAACACAGTTTGGCTGAGGAAACACTGCTGCTGCTGCAGGAACAACTAACCGGCATCTGAATAAAGAACAAAGACAAAAGAAACAGATGAAAGATGTTAATATCAAATAGATTAAAACTCTGCCACACACTCATAAAAATAACTATCAGTATGTGAATAAGATGCAGCATCGACAGGCCTGTGTTTTCATCATTCAGCAGAGATGTTCGTTCCATAAACACGTACTTGTAATTCCACCAGGCGCTCTCAGAGACTAAACTGCACGAGTACGTCTATCATTTTACCACCCACTGTATGGATATTACTCCTCCGAGTTCAGATTTGTTTTTTACCCAACCAATCACACCGTTAAAAATTTAGGACATATAAAACAACACTTGCAAACAAACCTCCTGACTGTATTAACGTGTCAGTCCCTTCCTTGTTCTGAGAATTTTCCTGAATCACTGCAAAGCTCAGACTGCTTTTTTACTATATAATCCATTTGCAAAGTGATGTTGCCCGCTTTAGCACAGAAAAAGACTTTTGGTCCAATGTGGCAGGTCAGTGACAAAAGATGAACAGAGATAAACTTCCCTTCCCAGCCAGAAGATCGCCTTTATATTACTTCCCTCAGTGTGAAGAGAGGAACATAAAAAGTCATTTTATCTAAGCTGTCACTCACACAGAGTTGATTTCTGACGTCAGGGAAACACAGAGACGTGATGGGTGCAGTTTACAGCTCATCCCACTGCAGCTGTTTTAGTCTTTGTGCAGTTGTGATGTATTTTATGGTTTTCATTACTGGGCAGTTTCACTGTCATGCAGCAGAACCCATTTATGAAGGTCAACAAACACCAACAGGGGTTGAATAAAAAACAAACAAACAAAAAACCAAGAACTATGTAACCAGCAGTATGTGGTATTAAAGGTGAAAAAAAAACCTAATACAGTTTCAATGCACTAAAGCGAAGATGACTCACCTTTTCATTTACAAACTTCAGCATGTGTCAGAGCTGTTTGTTCGCAGACCCTCTGACACCTTGGGAGCATCACACATGCAATTTTCTATCCTCGGTGTTATGCACTGACTTCATAATCCCATCATTAGAGAGGTTGGCAATTATCCTGACCATCTTGATGATGTCCAAACCATTCAGGGTCTATTATCACTTATTAGAGGGCCACAGATGCTGCATAGCTGGTATTGTGTGGCTATTACCCGTTAGTTAGTTATTTAGTTAGTTATTTAGTTATTTAGTTATTTAGTTAGTTAGTTAGTTTTACAACATGTCAAGATTTCATGTGTCATGCTTGATTTTCTGTCTTATTACAGCAACAAACCTGGCGATGTGAAGCCCTCGAAGCACATGCTTAGCATGTGAAATATGAGAATTAGCAGGAAGCAAAATTACAGGCTCATTTAAATCGGCACAATATTAGAGCATCAACCCTGTTCACACACAGCGGGTTTACTTTCAATTAGCAGTGATTACACACGCTGAATAATCTACAGCCGCCATCAATACCTGCTCCTCAAGTTATTTAGTATTTATTTAAATACCCGTTTTCATTTATTTAACCTTTGTTTAACCCTGCCAAAGTGCAGTTTTCATGACTGTATCTGATTAGTTATTCTTTTCCTTTGAATTGTGAGCTGCCAGTACTGACTTTTAATGATTCTTTTTTTCTTTTAAAACTATTATTAAAAAAATTTATACAAATAGAAAAAAAAACATCTTTATTGTATAATGTCACTTTCACAATAAAAGGAAATGTTAAAGTCTACAACTTAAAATTGTGCCAGAAAATGCAGTAAGCTTTAACTTACACTGAACGTAAAGTGCTCTGCTACAGCCAGGAAATAAGCTGCTGTACACCCAACTTTACCTGACATATTTTACCTCACCAAACAAAAGCAGATTTATATAACAAAGCCAATGTCAGTTACTTACAACCTTCTCCTGTATGTTTATAACTTCGACAGGTAACAGGTCTTTAACCCCTTCTCTTGTCTTTTCTTTCTTTCTTTCTTTCTTTCTTTCTTTCTTTCTTTCTTTCTTTCTTTCTTTCTTTCTTTCTTTTTTATTAGTCTCCATAATTATCCTCAGAACTGCTTAGAACCTTAGCTATATATGGGCTAAAATTGTGGTCATAAATATTTTGTACTTGTAAATCAGTTTTGTATGTGTAAAAAGAATTTGTGTGTGCGTAAAAAAGACAGCCAAACCCATCTGTTCTCTGATTGGATAGTCAAATTTGTGATTGACATGACATTGGCCCATTAGATGAAAGGAAGAAAAACGGTCAAAATTCGTACTTGTAACTTGAAACTTGAGTGCAGAGTTTCACATGTATTTTTTGGTCCACACACAAATTCTTTTTACACATATAAATCCTGATTTACAAGTACAAAACTGATTTACAAGTACAAAATATTTATGACCACAATTTGAGCCCATAGCTACAGGCCTCAGTATGAGCAAACTCTGAGTTCTGGATCAGAGTGACTTAAGTGTTTCATTATGTCTGATTTAGTGGTGGTTCCTCCCACGGTTTACTTTGGCGAACGCTCCATCTTCACTCACAATGAGGAGCTTCCGTGCTAATGACGTTAGCATGTGGCTGTGAATGCGGGTGTGGTTTTTTGCCTGTTACCGGTCGCTCACTGGTCAGTGCCGGGAAAATGAAAAATGGCCAATTTCGTTCCCTGGCTGACTGATCAGTGCATACTTTATGTTTTATCCCATAGTCATGAGCTGTAGCAATAAACGCCTCAAGAGTAAAATCTACTTTGAAAGGAAGACTTGGCAAAGAAAACACACTATGTCAAGGTTAGAAGGACAATTAACATTAAGAGAAACAAAGGACTAAAAGATACATGATGGTAGAATCAATGTAGAAATAATAATTCTTCAGTTATGTTAAGTTTTCATTACATCTTTTAAATCTCACAGTGAGACAAAGCCATAATTGAGTTCTGAAGGTCATTCAATGACCAGGGCATGGAATACAAGTTCTGATTAAATTCTGTGTAACCTGTTGAGCTAAAATCATAAATGTTGTTGTAAGTGATGTAAGATTACACAGATAAGAAGCTGTGATTAAAGCAGTATCATTAAGAATTTTGCTCAGTTGGAAAAATAAAAAAAAGAAAAGTGCTAAATTCAAGAGTGGAATATGCCAATATCTAAGTCTTCCACTGCATGAATGAAAGCCCCAGTTGATCCCAATTTATATTTTCATTCTCTGTTTATCATTAATAAGCAAAAATATGCAGGAGAATAATTATGTGGATAATCCAAGCTATCACAGCTCTCTGTGTCAGGCAATTTATCATCATTTGGGGGTTGGTGGAGGGGAAGCAAGTGGACCATATCCCATCACCCACTTATTAGCACGCGATCAATGTTTTAAAGCATAGCTAGAAGGGCATGTTAGTACTTAAAGCCCTTTACCATAAGTACAGTCCTCCAGTGTCATTAGCTAATACAGTTAATAATGTTAACATAGACAGCAAAGGACAACCCATTAACCTGCCATGCATTACCAAAGAACAACTTGGCTACTCAAGCACTTTTGTACTGCTGTTGTCACATGAAGGGTGTGTCGGAATCCTACAGTAGTTTACAATAGAGAATCATTGAGGGCCCTTTCCTGTTTAGGAGGAGGAGGGAGATTGTGTTGCAGTGGGAAAATTCTGTAACACATAACAGGAGATGTAGTTGTGACAGGACAGTAGCTTGGTTGGTTGAAAGGTAGCATGAAGTTCAGGTTTAGTGTTTAACGATTGTTTGGACAAGCTGAGCTCTTCTGTTTATGACGGGGGTTTTTTTTAACTAAAACTGTTCCTCGAGAGTGCTGGGATATCAACTCTTGCCTCGACACATTTTAGTACAATTCAGGGAGTATAAACGCAGTTGTTAGGTTTCAAACAGGAACAAGATATGCAGCAAGCTTTAAAGAAAATCCTGCCACAGGTGCTGGCGAACTTCAAAGCCTCTGATAGTAGACCTTATGAATATTTCACTAGCAGGTTACAGTGTTAAGCTCTGAGGATGTGCTATCAAACCTCAAACCTATACAACCCCCTGAAGTGCCTAATGAACTCACCAGAGCTAAACTAACAGTGACAGAAGGGTGCAAGTCACATCATTTAATGTGACTTATATAACCATAGAGACCACCTGGTAATATTTCAAAATTAAATAGCATTCCTTTCTTTGGACCTGGAGAAAATACATGTTTTCCATTGCAACACTGCATTTGGCTTGTCTCTGGGTCAGGAGTATGAAAGAAAATTTTTAATTATAGCTGGGGTCAAAACCAGTCTGAACCTAACTTGGTGCATCGTTCTACCACTTATGGTTCCAAAGTTAGTCTATGACCAGTAAGACCACTCCCCATAGAAAACATTCAAAATGTGATTTTCGAATATCGCTTTGTATGTTACCTAAAACGATCTATAACTCTACTGGCCTGTAAAAACCTGCGGTAAGCTTAAATCAGTTATACGTAACACTTTTATAGCCTGACAACAGAGTCAAAAAAGAAAGAGCAGAAGGCTAGTTGCCTTGCACACCACTGTACTTGGACCAAGCATTATGGGATTTTTATCCATGAGTGCCAAAAATGAGTGTCTAACCCTGCCTTAACAATCAACTACACTCATGAACGCAATCTATTGTCTTCGATAAGTTTAAGTATCTTTGGGCTGCGGAAGGAAACCAGTACTCCTCCAGGAAACTGGTGAGCATGGAAATGCCATTCGAGAGTGAGATTCAAACTCAAGCTAAACTGGTAAGGTGGAAAACTTACTTCAAACTAAATGTTGCAATCATAAATTATTGGCTAACAAACTGTCACCAATCATTTTCAAAGTAATTAATGTGTTCCAGGATACACTTTGATCTGACATTTCCAACTGGGTTATTTTCCTGCTGCTGATGGTTTGCAGAATGTATTAATAGTGTATCCGAGGCCAAAGTGCAACCAGCATGAAACTGAAGCTCAAGACATCAATTTAGTTCTTTAAAATTCTGATGACTTTCCCTGGTGATTTCTCTGAGCGCAACACTGAAAATATGGAAAGAGCAACACGGTGGCAGCTGTTTGTTGACAATTAACCACTTTGGAGAAAGTGCATTAGTGTATCTAAACAGAATAAGACTGTGCTTATACGACAATAAGCACAAGTCAAAGCCCGAATGAGAAGACATTTTATCAGACCATTAACATGTTGGAAATGGTCTAGCCAGTATTAAAAACCTGTGACCCTCTGATCAAAGGCAAAGATACAAAACCAGACACTGGTTTGGAATCATGAGCATGTTGATTTGCACATTTAAAAAGAAATCATGCAGAAGAATATATGCAACAAAATTAACACTTTAAGAAATTACTTTTGCAGTTTAATGGTTAGTTTCCAAGCCAGCTATTCGAGGGAGCCCACGCCTCTGTGATATAAGGGGTCATACAGGGTTGCCATTTTGTCAGTTTGGTCTGAAATGAGCAGTGGCCGGAAGGTAATCCCTCATTGAGACCAATTATTCTGAATCTCTAGTGAGATGGCAAATTAGAGCAGCTCCAAGGAGCACTGAGGATCAGACTCTTAACAGCATTCCACAGGCTCGTTCCTTCATTCAAACTCAGCACTGTGGGAAGTTCAAATAGACGTCTTAGAAGATTTAAAGCAGAGAAAACATCCCAGAGGATGCCCAAAGTTCAGGAGTAATAAAAGGTCACCTTTTGGCCACTTTCATGACTTAAGTGTTTAATAGAATAGAATAGAAGTTGTGCTACTTGTGATTCGGCTATCTCTGTCAGCATCTAAGCTCTGGTCTCAAAGCACATTATCAACTTCCTGCTTTGCCTGCTTTCTTTTTTTTTCCCCTTTGTTTTCCACATTCAAGGTCGATAACTTGAGTTCATTTCTTCAATCACAGCGACTAAGGTTGAAAAAACACTGCAAAATGTTTTCAAGGTATTCATTTCCCAAACAGCATATGTTTCAGTGTTTAAAGTCACTACGGGAAGTGGATCTTCTTGCCATTCATGCAACAACAGTGCCATTTATGGTATGCTTATGTGTACATTAATCTTTCTGGAAATGAGATATAGCACAAAAGTAGATTTGTATGTCTGCTTCCAGGGAGCTGCGAATAAATGAAGTTGAATGGGAATGGTGTTGAACCAGTATGACTTCTTGTTATGTTATTAATACTGACAGATCAATCAAATCCAATCAAAAACCCCAATCAGCTTGGGGTCACTTTTATGTTTGATACCATCCTGAAAGGCAGACATGAGCATAAAGCATTGACCAAAGAATTGTTCATTCAGTCATTAGCGTCCGTTGTCCACATGTCATCGTTTGTACTTTTTCCTCTTTCACTGAAGCACAAGAACAATACTGGATGTCGGTCTGTCCAGACAAGAATAGGTGAAAATGTCTGCCTGATGTTTGTTGTTCCAGTATTGATGTTCCTCAGCACGATGGGTCACATTATTTTAGAGACTCCCCTCACCTTTTATCTAATGCTGTCATCGCCCTCTACAATACAAGCTCTCTCACAGAGATGAAGTGGTCTACTTCATAAGCTCTATCCACACCAGTATGACCAGTTTTTGGTTTGATGTCTCTCCCAGGGGGTTAACTTTGATGTGTGTACAGCAGGATTTAAGCAGACAACCTGCTATACCTCCTAAGACACAATATTACACAGGACCTATCCCTTCAGCCCTGTCCTAGGCTCAGGTTGATTAACTTCTACACGTGTCTCACGGCGCAGCAGCAGATGACAATTGACGTTACAGAGCATGCAGAGGATCCAAATGGGTATAAACCCCCTCAGGATGACAACAGCCTCAGGAGGAATGTCACAGTTTCAGCTCTAATAAATCTCTTTACTTTCTATTCCATCCAGCACTTTTACTTTGCAGGGTAATGGTTATCACAGCTTCTTGGGGCTACTGCTTGACCATTCAATTTTAGGATTTGTTGCAGCAGAATATTGCAGAGTACAGTTCGGAGCCCAAACACTAGAATTTTTTCCTGCTGAGCTGGTCAGGTTTTTTTTTTTTTTTGCAGTGCAGCTCACCAAATCACAGCCCCGCTGACCAGACTGTGCTACACTGAGGCCAGAGGTATTGTTCTCCCATTTCCCCTCTATAAAATTGCCTTCCTGAACCTAGATTATGCTTCCAGTACACACACACTCACAAAACTATATTTAAGCTATCCCAGAATTCAGCAGAAAAAGCAGGCTGGGTGGAAATGTTGACATTACACACATCCTGATTATTATTTAAAAACAAAAAAAGAGTCTACCTACACTCCTACACCCAAACGCGCACACTCCCACAGGATCTCGTTATGCATACAGTGTGTTTCTCTATGTGTTGGTATTAGCTCAGCGTCCCCAGTGAGTGTGAATTTTCAACATCTTGTTTTATTCATGCTGCACAAACAGCACATAACATATGTCTATTGATCTGTGTTGATTTATAGTAATACTCTGACACATGTTGTCATCCTGGCTTACTTTCAGCACGTTTTGTTTTCCATCTGTTAATTTGGGACTCGTCTCAGGGTAAACACGACGCCACAAAGTGTGTGCCAAAACAGAACAATGCGTGTTTAGCTCTGTTGTGTGCTGACTGAGATTGGGTTTTTGACACTAACATGACTCCGGTAAAACATTTCCATTGTTGCTGTAGAAAAAAAAAAGATGCTTTGATGATTTGAAAAGGTGCGAAGGCCTAAAAGAGGAACCTTCACTACTGAATAACTTCCCTCCTTTTTTTAAAAATTCACAGGCGCAGGTCCCAGTGTTTAAATACAGGCACAACTGAGGGTCACCAAGTTGTCTACAGGTAACAAGACCATGTTAAAACTAGAGATGGCACGATACCACTTTTTTATGTCCGATACCGATACCGATATCATAAATTTGGATATCTGCCGATACCGATATGAATCCGATATAGTGTTTTTTAATCAACAAAACTGTTTTTTAAAATATCTTGCTGCATTTTGCAAGTCTGCAAGTTCATACTCAAGTTTAAAACAACAACTACGCTAAAGCTATTCTGTTATACCTGTATACAAAAAAAACATTTCATAGTTCAGCAATACTGATCAATCTAATAAACTTAAACCTACACCATCCTCCCTATTCTGGTATTTTAAAGAGTACTTAGCGTAAATATTAAGCAACCTAACTAATAGGGTTCCAACTCCCAGCAACAACAAAAATAAATAAATAAAAAATAGGGAACCACCCCTCACGCTCCACCTCATGATGCTTAATCAACGTAATCAACCTTAATTTGATGCAGTGTGAAAAAAAATGCACAGAAATCAATTATTTTTCAAGAAATATTAAATAGATTCAACATCTTTCTTCAACAAAATTGCAGACTGCACAGATGGTACCTTCCCAAAGGAAAATGTACTATAGCTTACTAGGGTATATATATATTAGACTTAATAGTTACTATATACAGTAATTGACTTCTATTCATTTTACATCAAATTAAAACTTTGGGTGTCAGATAATTATTTATTAAAAGCTCGACATTTTAAATGAGAATAAGAAAGAAAAGTATGTCTTTGTGCCCCCTTTTCCCAGTTAATGCCCTATCGGCCCCCCTGGCTAAACTTTGCTAGATCCGCCCCTGCACAGTTACCAGCCGTCAGCTACGTAGAAAAAGATCCTGGTGTAGAAAGTAATATTAAATAAATTGTAACAACAGCTGATCAAGCTTAAACGTGCTGCTGTTGTTCAGCCGCTGGTTTGCTCTTTCTGGCGCAAAGTGGACCAAAAACAAACAAGAGAGACGGACTCGCCACAGAAAAGCCGATCAGCTGATCATTAGCAGTTTCACGATTGAAGTAGCAGCCGGAGAGCCAGAGGCAGTCGCTCGTTAAGCTTAACGTGGGAATGCTTTACAAACATTCAGAGATGGACTTACACACTTGCTTTACTTCTCTCGGGGATAACTTTGTCGGAGATGAAATGCCAGGTTGCTAGCCAAGCTCCAAATGCTATCCAGACCACCGACAGGTCCCGCATGCCACAGCTGCTCTATCACGTGATGCATACTGCTCCGACGTTCTGAGGCGAGTTACGGCGTGTTGCAAGTTTTGTGAGGTGCTTTCGTGATATTTAATGGATCGGATTACATTTTTTATTTTTCTCCGATATCCGATCCAGTAATTTAGGTCAGTATCGGACCGATACCGATACGTAATATCGGATCGGTCCATCTCTAGTTAAAACCACTACAACTTAAACTATATACACACCATAATATACCATTTCCAAGAAAACTCATTGATGTTGTCAGTGGCATCCATCCATCAACCACTGCTTATTGGAGTCCAGGTCATGGAGGCACCAGCCTAAACAGATTCCCCAGTAACTGAAGGAAGCTCTTTTGGGGGAACACCTGGGTGTTTCAGACATGTTCAACTGGGAGGAGTCCCCAGCTGAGAAATTACATCTGTTCTCTGGAGGTGTCCAGCAATCAGATGCCAGAAAACCTAAACTGCCTCCCTTCAATGTGGAGTAGCAGAGACTCAACTCTAAAAATGTCCCAAATGAACAAACTCCTCACCCTCTCTAGCTGAATTCAAATGAAAAGACAGAAGATAAATGAGAATATTTGGCAGAAATTAGTTTCTTGTGAAAATTCTACTGGACCAAAGCATTTAACGTTAAAGTAAAAATTAAAACCAATAATGATATTCCAATCTCTTCAACATAATTCATAGTTTTCTGGTTGCCATTTTAACCACTAATGAGCAGGCTAGCTGGTAAGATCTATCATGATCTTCAGTGTTTTCATCTGTATATTGTAGGCCTAAAATACCCCCAGGTTTTCGTATAGTGAAAGACTTTATCAATAACACCCCCACCCAGTCGCAGCAGGTGGTGTCGCCTCCCTGTGTCTGGTTCTGCTGGATGTTTCTTCTGGTTGAAAGGAAGTTTTTCCTTCCCATCGTTTCCAAGTGTTTGCTCACAGAACATCTGATTTGGGGGTTTTCTCTCCATTATTGCAGGGTCTTTACCTCACAGTGTGAAGGGCCTTGAGCAGCTATTGTTGTGATTTCGCACTATATAAACAAAATTGAACGTACTGTAACTAGCAGCATTATGGTTAACGACTTTAACACATTGAAAACAAGGGTAAAAAGGTTTAATCATACTATACTGCATGAAGTAGTTGCATTGAATTAGTTATATGTGTAAAATGGAAATAGTGCCATTTTGTGCTAAAGCTCTTGAGGTTAAGTGTTAAAACAAGTTCAAACTGAGTTTATTATTGGTAAATGTATATTTCTTCCACAACCAGCTCCCTAATAACCCACCTTGGGCAAAGGGTAGGTTTATGTTTTTAATGCTCTGTTAAGGTTTTGAAAGATTTACAGCAGAAAAACTGTAGTGTCAAATTCATTGAGACATCATTGAGACACGAGACATCATTTGAAAGCTAATATCACATAGTTTTTTTTAAATGTAGTTTAATTAGGATCTGGGGAACGCAAAGACCAACCCAAGTTGGGTGATCAATATCTTGTTGGATTTTTAGAGGTTAAAACATTCTAGTTTTTCCAATATATCCAGACTGCAGCTGTTGGTAGCTCGGAGGTGAACAGTGTAACCATTATTTCATTGCTTGTCACTGGGCTGCTTTATTAGGCCTCCCACAGGACTCATTAAAGTGTTTCATTGCTCTCCATGTCTCTAGTCTACTGTCCTTTTACACAACCACAAAGTGTGATATTTTTTTTTAAATCCAAAAACGAATGAGCCAATTGCAGCTAAATCTTGAATGTGAAAAAGTTATTTTGTTTACATCCTAATTTACATTTCTCCTCCTTTCTCCGAGTTTTGGATTTTCTCCTTCAACCGTATTCTCCTTATTGGATTTTTCACTACTTCTGTGGCAGACATGAAGTCATGATCTGCCCTCTAACTGGGTCTAGTTTGTACAACCAGCTAATGAGATGAAAAAAAAAAAACATCACTGTAACAAGCAGCAAATCAGACACAGCAAAAGCAGCAGTCATACATCTGTTAAATGATGGATCGTGCGTGTTCCTTGCTTGCATGGCTGCTGCAACTTCGGCTCTCTGATGCTGCCTTATCAACGCAGCTGGCCTATGATGCCTCAAAATCCACAGTACAGCTTGATTCATTGGACTCAGTATTTTTTTTTTTGGGGGGGGGGGGGGGGGGGTGCTAAGGTTAACCAAGTGCATTCTGGGTCCATGGCAAAGTTCCCCAAAGCTATTCAGAATCTACAACACAATGCTAGGACGAGAGAGAGAAAATGCTGATGAAATTTCATCATGCTGCTCTGCAAAGGCAATTTGTATGACGAGTTTGAGTTGGAAGAGTCACAGCAGAGCCAGAAAATGATTGCCACTAAGATGGAATTTGTCTTTCCAAAGACCTGTGGGATGTGAGTGGGAGGTTAGATTCCTAAATTTGTGTTTGAAACCTTCGGATGTGACTCCGTGACAAAAAAGCCTTAAAGGTTAAAGAAAACACTGAAGTTTTATGCTGTCAATGTCTTTCTGCTTTCTTTCCTCTCCCCAGCATCTGGTACTGAGAACATTGATATTTAAAATCCTCCATTGATCATATTTGTGTGCGTTAGGTTTTTTAACCTATTACCATTGCTAAGCATTCTCCTTCCACTCCAGTCATTTACAAGTACTGGAAATGGAAAAGAGGCAGAATTAAATTAATTACTTACAAATGAAAAGCGCTGTGTCGAATGAGGTTTGTTGTTATCGATCTAGATGGTCTCGTACGAATATCAACTTGATGCCAGAAAGAACCTTGTTAACAAGAAATAATTCTGACCTCCTGAACTCATGTAAGACTGGCTGAAGGCAATGCTCTGCAATGCAGCACATCAGCAGCAAAGGCAGCAGGTAAGTAAAGTCTCAGGACTGGTCATAGCCATTACAGATAAATGAGGATGGTGAGTCACTTCTAATGACGATACTAAGGACGGGATTGTATCTCTGTATGTTGAGGAGGTCAGTGACTTTTTTTTTCCTGGGAGTTTCAATTAAATAATTGAAATTGAGGCAACAACGTCATTAAAATGTCCCCCTTCTTTTTTCTTTCCAAGTATATCAACTCAGAATTTCATTTCTACACAGAAACAATTAAAAGCAATACTGAAGGAAACTGATGTGTCCCTTGTAATAAAAGGGTGACAAAGAAAGCCATCTTTTTTTGGCAGCAGTGCTCTGGAAGCCGGCTTGGGGTTTTTATCAAAGTGGTCTGTCATTTTAAAATGCTTGAAAAGAGTACATAGCAAAATGTAGCAATGAAATTGCCCCAAAATGCAGACCTTTGCTTCTCAACAGGAACAAGAGGCCCTCACATAATAAGTAATTTCATTATCAGTGATTATTTTGTTTCAATTAACAATTTCTACACTTAAAAATAGCTCTAAATCTACAAAGAAACTATGTAAATGTTATGGATTTTCTGTTTACCTTATATCCATTCATTTAGGTCCACTATGCAAAGTGGGGTAAATAAAATTGAAATTTTTATTTCAGTCAACAACAACAACAGATTATAATTTTACATAAAAGTACTCAAACAGTAACCGAAAAAGGAATAGGCTGAAGCCTTATGGCTTATATTTATAAATAATTTATCCTAATGCTCACAGTCTACGATTCTGGCAAATTCATCCAGCAAAATTACACTGTCCATGTGAACGGCAGGATTACAAATAGGTAAGTTGAATACTGAATATTTTCAACACAGGAAATACTGGCACAGATTGTAAGCATCCAGTGAGCAAAGGCATTTACAGTTTCGATTTTGTAAACCAGAGCAAATCAAAATCAACAACTCAGAGCAGACTGAAGCAGACCAACAGCGGCGTCTTTCAATCTGTCAAAATGCTTTCCTTTAACCCTTAATCGAAGGTTTTCGGGTGTACACTCACAGCTGTCTGGTGATTTCAAGTGTATTAGGATTTTATCAGTTAGATCCAAATAGAAAACAACAGACAGACACTGAAATATAGTGTCCTATAGACAAGGAACACATGAATGGTGAAGCACAGAGAGATGCCACTGTAGTGCTGTGAGTATAAAGACACTGGCAGGATTTCTGCATCTTCGCTGAGAGCAGCCTGTCATTCTCTGGAGCTCCCGTCCTCGCTTCTAAATGACAAGAACAAAGAGATGATGTTCATCGAAAAGTCTGACCGCCACAATAAAAGCCTGGCATGACAATCAATTAATGGTCACGTGTCACTGGGTTTCTCAGTGGTCAAGAATAAAAATATTAAAAAAAAAAAAAAAAAAAAAACACGCGAAGGACTCAATGTAGCAGCACCAAAACTCATTTTAAAGTTTAAAGGCCTCATATTTGCTGCACAACACCAGAATCATTTTAAGTGAAGAAACAACCGAGCAGCTCGGTTAGTGTCACAGTCAGTGTGGAATGAAGTGTGCCAAATAGAGGTGGGCGTGTTGTGCGCGTGTTGTGCGCTCTGCTGAGAAGGTGATTGGCTGCAGACTCCCATCTCTGCAGGACCTGTACACCTCCAGGACACTGCGGCGTGCAGCCCGGATCTCAGCTGACCCTTCTCACCCTGGACACAGTCTGTTTGACCTGCTCCCCTCAGGCAGGAGGCTCCGGTCCATTCGCACCAGAACCTCTCGCCACAAGAACAGTTTCTTCCCCTCTGCTGTTGGACACATGAACAATAACCATATGACTGTCCCCGCCACTAACTCATGACCCTACGCTGTGTCACTGCATCATTTCATGTCTGGCACTGATCATCACCTGCACTCATGTATATATCTTTCTACGTAGCACTCATAATTCTTATTCTCATGTATATATCTCATGTATATCTCATGCACATATCTTTTCTTCTACATAGCACTTTAATTCTTATTGTTTGCACTGAAGCACCGCAGCAATTTCCTAATGTTGTAAACCTCAACATCTGGCAATAAACCCATTCTGATTCTGATTCTGAATTGATCTGCAGATCAATAACGTCGATACTTTGTTTTTATCCTCCAAGTTCAGCATGTAGCCAACTCAATTGTATTGAATAATTTTTTGGAAATGAAAAAAAATATACCTCAGACACACACTATGGGAAAAAGTTCTTTTTGTGTTTGACGGTCAAGTCTATTTTATTTATTTGTACCATTTTTCCCCCCATATTTTACCATAGTTAACCAACAGAAGTTGACCCAATGTGCTTAAAGACTTGCACATTTACATTTCAGGTCTCCAAAATAATAGATGGAAAGCTGAAAGGTGTGTTTTGTTGAGTTAACGAAGTTATTGTGGAAAGTAAAACTCAAATTGTTTTAATGATCATTAAAATGTGGTCAAAATTTGATGATGATTCATCTCTTAAGTCATGACACACTGCTCTCCCCGTCATAAGCTGTGTTTAAAAGGTAAAATCATCTGCACTGATATTGGTAATACTGGCCAAGTATTTACTTGGTAAACTTGGTAAATACCAAAATTTGCAGTATCACACAGCACTCATGTCAAAATCAGCCAAAAGTCACATTTGATCATTTGCCAAAGAAGAAGAAGTCATACTGGTTCAACACCAAACATAACTACTTGTACACGACACTTGTTTCATCATAAATATCGACATAAATACACACGTAAACAAGAACGGACGTTCTACAGCCCGAGAAGGCTCAGCTGTGGAAAACACGCAACAGTTCTCAATATGAAACCAACACGGAGCTGTGCCGAATGAAACTTTTATCACTCTATTCAATATTCACTCGCTGCAGTCAAATTTCCACAATGTTGCCATCTGACCATAATCCAAAGAATTCCTCCGTAGCAGACCGGGATTGTCAGCACTCCGTCATCATCACCACATGGCTGTTGTTGAAATAATCAACCTTACAGTACTTCCAAGCACCACGGTGATGAAAGAAAGTTACAAAGCTTTCTTGAAATTGTATGATTCCTCTCTTCACTAACACAGAAACATGAAGAGGAGAACGGTGGAAACTGCAGCTGTCTCTCCTGTGCAGATGTCTGCAGGAATCTGTCGGGCTCAACTACAGCTAGCCTTATCAGTAGTGCTACAGCAAAGACATGTCCCACAGCAAAAAGAGAAGAAACAGGCAAATGAATTTCATTTTAATGGAAAGCATTAAATGTCTGAAACTGCTGTTGCTTATTTTGCTGCTGGGATAAAAGAAAAACAGACCATTCAGAATCTTTTTAATGCCATCATCTTTCAAGCGTTCCTTCCTATTAAAGACGAACATGATCAGTCAGTAGAAGGAGTAAATTTAATTTACTGCTGACAGCTGAGCATCTATACAATCACTGCCAACATAAAACCCTCTGCTCTAATTTACGACATCGTTATGTGGATACGTGTGAGCTCCACCAACACCCTGTGGATGTAATGGCAACAAACCAGCTATTTAAGGCCACTGCAGACTTAATGACACGGTCTACCTTTTGTTCGGTCTTTCATCCGACGGAGGGAATGAAGAGGAGAATTGTAAGAGTTGGAACAACGGGCTGGTGCTGCTCACATTTTTACTTTTAGTCAGTACTTGTGTTTTTTCATCTTTTCAACTTCTAGCGCTAAAATGATAGATGACGACGATGATGACGAATGGTCTCCATGCTACCTCATCCACCCAGCAGACTAAACTGAAATCAATTAGGAGGCACGCTCTCCACTGAAGTGTAAATGAGAGAATAGGTAAGATATCCATCATCTACTCCTACTCCTCTGACATGCATGCCAGCTGGGGTGAAAAACCACAGTGAAGAACAAGTCTGTGGTGTTTCAGAGGTTTGTGTGGGCTGATGTTTTGAACAGATACTAACTGTTGCAGTCACAATGTAATTAAAGCACATGCAGGATTTGGTTTGAGTTGCAAATACCATATATGTAGATTCACCAGCGTGTTTGGCTGCAAAAACAAGGTAAAAACAACCTGCTGAAGTTCACACTAGCATCAGAATGGAGAAGAAAGGTGATTTAAGTGACTTTGAATGTGGCATTTCTGCTGATGGCAAATGGTCACAACCATGTCTTGAGTTTGTAGAGAACAATGCGGAGAAACGAAAGAGAAGATATTTGAGTTCTTTGAGTCAAAATACCTCTTTGACACTAGAGGTCAGAGGAGAACGGCCAGACTCTTTCAAACTAATAGGAAGGCAACAGTCCGGCAAACAATCACTGATTACAACCAAGGTATGCAAAAGAGCATCTCTGAAAGCACATGTTGAACCTTGAAAGCGGCCACACTGTAAGGTCAGAACCGAACACATGCATGGACTCCGGTCAGATGTTGCTGTGTCTGATGAGCCTCGATTACTGCTGCAACACTGAAATGGTAGGATCACAATTTTACTTGAACAACATGAACGCATGCTCAATACCAACCGAGCATTTTGGAATGCAAGTGTTTCCATTAAGTGTGATGCTATCATGTCATTATGGACCAACATCTCTGAGTGATGTTTCCAGCACCTCGTTGAATCAATACCATGATGACTTACAGGAGTTTTAAAGGCAAAAGGAGGCACACCCCAGTAGCAGCTAGCTGCAACTTCACAACAGTTTGCGTACCATAGCTCTTTGACCAACATGATATTTCCTGAAAGCAGTAGAGTAACGTTTCATACACAAAGCTTTAAGTGCAAACAAATCATTTCATTACTATGTAACTACACTAAATTGCTCAGTTTCTCAAGCTTCATTTTTAGAAATAGAAATATGAATGGAGAGGTTGGCTCTGAGTCAGTTTTTGTTTCTGCATTCAAATATTTAATATCCTACTAGCTGTTTCTTTATCATTCATTGAGGTGAATGACTCTAGCTGAAAGAACGCCCTCCACACTATAGCAGATAAAGTTCCTTCAGAGGGAGCACACATGATATAAATGGTGTATTATAGCAAAACTATATTTCTCAGCCTAGTTAAAAACATCCTGAAAAGACAATGGTTGATGCCGCACCGAAAGCAGTGATTTTGTGCTGCTTTCCTGGATAAACTGTGATGGCACCATTTGGAAATGATTCCAAGAAACAGTTGCTGCAGCACCCAAAGATAAGCCAATGCAGACACAGACTCCTCATATTCAGTTCCCATCCTGTCAGACAGACTGAATACTGATCACCTCTTGCTGACAAGGTCCACCCTGTCAGCATATCTTCACATTTTTAGAACTGATAGGAATGTTTGTAATTAATTAGTCATGTAAACGTTTGAGGATGGAGAATGACGCACAACGAGGAGGTCAAACTCAACCACATAAAGTAGTTTAACTGTACATTTAATCCCTGAGATATCTCAATAAAAGAAAAAGAAGGGCACTTTCAACAGTACATTTCAGCTTTTTTACATCATAAAGACATGCTGCTGTAGTTAATGAAAGGCATCTTTCAGTGTGACTTTTTGGGCTTAAACTGTAAGGAATAAATGTGGAAAATTGCAGAGAAATTTCTGGTAACTCATTGCTCAGAATATCCGGTAAATATAAAGAAGAAAATGTTTGTTCATTCACAGAAAATGACTTGTTTTTTATTGATTTATTAATTAGTTTTTTTCTGTAATTTCTATAGTAAATGAGGGGAAAAGGAAAATTCTTAAAAACGGAATAGAATAGAAAGTATTGTTAAAGTATTAATAATATTAAGCCTTCCAGTTGTGAGAAATATAATAACCACTGATAATAAAAAACACAGGTTTTATGCAGAATCAGACATTCAGAATACCAAAGCAGCTGACTCAACAATTACAGAGCCTCTGTGTGCTTGTGTTTTCTAACATGTATCATTACAAATTCCACTGGATTATAACTAGTAATGTTAAAGTATTTTGTACACTTGCACAACAGATGTTTTCAAACCATATAATCAGTACGTTAGGGAGTAAAAGAAGCGGGAGTGCTGGCAACAAAAAATAAAAAATAAAACAGTCCAGTCAGAGAGAGCATATGAAAGACCAAAAAGAAGGAAAATGGCAATACAACAAAGACCGTTTGTGAGTTCAAGGCTTTGTGAGGAGTCTATCCACACAGCGGCTGTGGGGAAAGTGGGGTTGACAGCAGCAGCCGGCAGCTTTAATGAAAGTGTCTGTGGAGGGGAAAAGGTTTCATTAAAACCATATTGGAGGGCAACATCATTTCATCCTCGCGGCCACACACATGCAATGACACACACAGACTCTGGAGATCTAACAATCTTAGTAACCTCCTCATCATCATCCCCTTTCTTTCACTCTTTCATCTGTGGGTGATCTAAAAGGCAGCGAAATCATTTGCCTCAATGCAAGGCGGACGTGCTCTTGATAACACTCCTCGACTTGTCCGGATTTTCGTGCATTTAGGGAGAGTGGGGGCAGTTAGGTAGAGGAGTTGTTAACGCTCGCAGGAACTCAATGACTGAAATATACAAGACAAGTACAAGGTTTAATATTATTATTGTGTCACATATTTACAGGAAATGTCAGCAAACATGCGTGTGCATCTTTGATTTTGTCGAACCTCGTACAAAAGACACGGCTGGTTCCAAAACATTTTAAAAGGATTAATGGAAGCGGGGATGATGATTTGACAGACTCGAGGCTGACAAAATAAAAAGGAAAAGGCAGAGGAGGGCAGGGGAGAAAGGCGTGGATGGGAGCTGGCAGCATTAAGAGACAGGAAAAGGATGCAGATAAGCACAGGAGGGCTGAGTGCAGGATTGAGACGCAGCCACAGTGGAGAGATAGGAGGAGGGATGGTTGCAGTGGCGAGATAATGCCGAGGCCTGGGGCTGATAGATGAGGGCAGCTCCAAGGTCAGCCTGAGAGCAGCAGATGACTGCATAACATTATCACTTGGCTGCCGAGTGTGTGCACTCACAGATATGTGAGTTTCAGACCCTTTCACCAGGACGTGAAAGGGTCTGAAAATGTCGTATGCAAAAAAAAAATCATCATGATAATAAAAAATTATTTTTAATTTGAGATAAAGTCCAACAAAGCAAACACACACAGCAGACAGAGGTGAGTCATACTTTATAACAAAATGCTTCTAGCGATAAGTTTCAGAACTGGCATCTATCTTGAAATGCCTGGAGGATGTTATCTGCGCATGAACAGAATCCATGAAATAATTCAGAGTAAAAACAACTTGAAAGGTTGCTGACTTTGCACAAAAAGAAGGTTTTAAAAAGCCTTTTTTAGCCCTGGAAGTTATACTTCCACCCCCATCTTATCTGTTGCAGAACTCTCCCATAGTTTGCTTGGTACAGGCCATCTTAAAAGGGCTTCCATCTATAATTATTTACTGAACGCTCAAATAGCAAACAACACAGCAACTTGACCTTTAAATTATGCACTGCAATCTGACTGCTCCGATAGGCAGGACACAGTCACTCTATTTATCAGTGTTCTGCCTGCCAGTTCACCAGAACACTTTATGCAGATGACGCAGCCATATGTACAAGCTAAGTGTATATTCAATATCCAGTTTAGTAATGAAGAGATAGAGAAGGCTAAACATTTTGGAATTTTAGGAATTATTTAATAATTTAATAAAGAAGAAGATTTTACAGATGGTTGAGACCAATGTGAATCATTTTTAGCTAATATGAAACCACACACCCACTCTGAGCAGTTATTTATTTATTCTGTGATATTTTCTCATCTGTTGCATTTCACTAAAGGCATCATCATCCATAATTAAGCACTCACCAATATATACAACCAATCCCTGAAAATAATGGATAAAAATCCTTTTCGGTGGCATCATTGTCTCATTTATGACAAACATTAAAAAAAGAAAACTGGACCATGTTGAATGGTAACTGTAGAACGCTTTATGACAGATCTAAATTTGGACGATCACAGTGCTCAATAAAGGCTAGTGGTTTGCAAAATAGCCTCAAATTATATTTGTGATAATAATATTCAGGACTGTATTAAAAAACAACAACAATAAAAACGCTGAACAATGATTTCATTGGTAACGTCCAGATAGCAGCATTTACTAGTAAAAACAGAATCAAGGGCATTTTCTATCTTTGCTTACCAAAGAGTGTCATATTCAGTGAAGACAGAATACCCGATTTTCTTGCCAAAGTGTGCCAGCAGCAGCACCATTATATTACCATGGCACTGACACTTCCATATATAAAGGAACACAGCACAAGTTTAATGTGAGCCCAGGTAATTGTGTTTCCCTGGAGTTTTTACTAAAGTGTAACACATAACTGCTTAACCACTGTATTGCTTGTGAATGCTTCTTTGCAGGCTGCTGTGCTCTGCATTGTTATTTGACTCTTTTGCAAATGAAACATCACAGAGACAGCCCACTGATGTGAAAAACCCATTTATTTCAGATTTCCACGACACTCTGACAAAAACAATAACTAAAGTAACCTAACCTTGTAACTCTTCAAAAACTCTACAATATTGTCACACATTAAAGTCGAAAAATGCCTGGGATGTTTTATTCTGGATCAAGGAAAAAAACACACCCAAAGACCTGTTTTCCCACCATGTAACCACATCCACTGGCGGATGGGAATTACCGGATTCCAGTTAGAAGTGCGCTTCACAGCCTGGCTTTTGCCTTAAGTGCTGAAACAAGTTTGCCTCTACCTGTAGCAGGACCAGTTTTCTTACATAGTTTGCAAAGTACTGTGCTCAGTCGGAGGTTGCTAAAGTAGCTCCGTTTTTTTACACCCATGCCCGATTTAGGCTTCTATGTGAAATCCAATTCGTAACTTACACGTAACCAGAAACCCCTGTCAGTCCTACGCCATAACCGTGCACATATCTTGAACCTTGTACCTCCCAAGAAGTTAAACACGTCAGGTTGACGCAGCCTGCAACGACTGACTGGTGTGGAAGTTTATAGCATAGGGTTAAAAGGGGAAGGGAATGACACGTGGTGGTGTGTGTAAAGAGGAGAGAGAGTCGCTCTCGGTGAGAGCTGAGCTATGGAAAGCACGCCAACTATGGAGGCAGTTTGCAGGGAAGACGAGCTCTTCAACAACGACAGAAACTATGCAGGGAGGAGCGGTGAGGAGAGGCTGAGGAGGAGGAGGAGGCAAAGGAGAATGAAGGGAGAGAGGAGGGGCAGGAAGGAGGAGGAAAAGCAGAATGAAGGGGACAGAGAAGACAACATACTGAAGAATACAAGGGGGGGTGGGGTGAGGGGAACTGAGGGTGATAGGGATGAAGATAAAGCGCAAAGAGGTGGGGGGGGTGGGGGGGGGGATAGAAACAGGAGGTAAAATAAAGATAAAGTCTAGAGAGAGGAAGAGGAGAAGGAAACAGAGCATTATTAGATGAGGATAGGAGGACGGGGCTGACGGAAGCAGAGCAGCGAAAGCAGCCGGGGGGGGAACCTTGTTCCTGGCCGTGTCTTCATTTTCCACCTGTTCCTCAAGGCACTTCTTTAAAAGTTCACTTTCAACTGGAAAGTGGGTGCAGAGGGGAGGAAGTCTTGGAGGATCAGTGTGAGGCTGAAAGGTCAGTTTGCCAGAGCAATTGCATGCGCTCGTCCAATGGTGAGAAATCTGTAACTCTGATTAACAGCTGCTGGACGTGCCAAAACCTCAGTGCAAGGGTTTCCTTATGGTAGAAAGGTTCAAGTGGTTTTTGTGGAGCCTTGATCTCAAGACCTGATAGTTAAAGATCAGTGCGACGTCTGAGATTCAAGAAGACAAAGGGTTAAAGCAACACCCCCTACAGACCCAAGAGTAAAACAGCTATGGAGCTGTAATGCTACCAGTTAAAATCAGGCAGCTAACCAAAGACATCATAAGAGAGATGCTCAACATTCAAAGAATCCTGAGTAGAAGTGTTTGGGAAACCGGACGTGTTACTTGACTGATGCAAGTGCATTTGCAGTCCGCTGAGACAGGTAAGTTGGTGTTTTGAAGCTTAGTACACGCACAGTACAAGTTAAACCTACAGAAACGAAAACGATTTTAAGCTCTCGTCAGTAATTTACATTTTGTTTCTCCCTGCCTATGGTTTGACCGCTGACAAACAAATAATGCTCAACAAATTTACCGGATCACTGCCCAACGTAAGGTTTATGTCACAGCTGCCCGCAATTAACAGTACTGGAAATGACCAACATCATTTTTCAAATGTATTGTTTTGCATAAAAAGATGAAAAACATAGTAAAACATAATCATTATTTTTTTTTATTAAGATGCCAAATTACAATTTTTTATTTGCAATCATTGAATAGAATAAAACATATAATATTTTGATTTTCTTCTTAGGTGGTCTAACAAATTTGCTCAGCACCGTTCGTGTAGTTCTTTTGTCTTTGTGTCAATCAATGTGGGAGACCTGCATAACATAAAAACCACTAAAACCATTTTTTCTTCTCAGTGATGCAACTAAATTACCTTAATTCAAATCTGAAAATGTGCTTTTAAATTTTTTGGTTAAACAGTACATTTGAAAATTCATAAATAACAACAATGCAATCAGGCAACATCTCCTTAGCACGGCATCAACAGTGGACTGGGTTAGAGGCAAATGCCATCCACAGGTGTCACTCATGGAAAACCATGACAGTTGCCTTGCTGGGAAAAGACTGTTTCTGTTATTTTAGCTCCCAGCTGAACAAAACTGAGTGTGTGGGCTTTTAGGAAGAGAAAATTAACAGCTGTAAATCAATGGGTTTTGCAAAAGAAAATAAGGCACTTGACAGCAAAGTGAACAAGAAAACTAATAATTTCGTTCCAATTATCTTGTTTAGAAAAAAAAAAATCAAAATTAAAAAAAATTATATTTGCTGAAATAAAATTGAATCACCCAGCCTTACTTACTCAGGCTTCTCAAATTTTCCTACATTTACAACCAGTTCTTTAACCCACTACGGTTACAAAACTCAGATGAAAAAAAATCATGAAATGAAATCTGGGAATGCACAGTGAGCTTGAGATCCCCGTTTTGTCCGATCCACTGCCTAAACTCTAATACATTTCATTCGCAGTAATCAGTGATCTACATCCACTCTTTAAGGTTCTTACGTTAGGCTTTTCACTTCAATCATCGATTAATAAAGCAAAAATTTATACCAAAGAAATCATTTCTTTTTTGTGTGTATAGCACTTTTTGCTAGCACAGTATATTCCTGAATTTCACGCTGTCATTGTAGAGTAAATGATACTGTCAAGCCAGGAGCTCACAGCTGTAAATTACTGACAAAAGCAAAAAGATCACTTTTACATGAAGAAAACCTCACTCCAGCTCCATGACCAATTGCCTTTCACTGCTCAGCAAAAAGAGATGTAAACAAGCATTAAGAGGACAAATCAGGCCTGATAATAAAAGGAACATGAAGGGCACGTGTTTGCAAGTGTTTAAGACAGACAGAGGATAGTCTGAAGCAGGAACTGGTGCATGACGTCCAGTATGCTGGAGCAGAGAGAAACATCTCATCTCTGAAGTTTGATGTCATTCAGTTTATTTCGGACATATTCTAGCTACACCATCTTGCAGGAGGTTGAGAGCTGGGTTATGTGTCCTTACTCCAGGATCACTGTGGGTGCAGAGCAGAACAAGGACTACTATAGGTGGCTGGAGTCCAAAATACTGGTGCTGGTATTGATTAGCAGGAGGCAAAACCTACTGGAGAGCAGCTGATTATACCAGGAAAGGGACCTTCTGAAAGCTCCCTTTCCTCCCAGGCACAGCATCTCTACCACAGTACCTTCCCATGTTTACGCTGCAGGGCACAGCAAAGCAGCAACCAGCTCAGCACTCCAACAACGCCCCCCTTCAACTGTCCTGGATCACCACCGTCCTGCTGCCCGCCCCAGGGCACAGTCAAGATTCATTCTTTGGTTAACTGCTGACATTTATAGAAAGAAGGTGGAGGTTCAGGTGGCACGTTGGGCCACGTAGGGTCTGGGTGGAGTTTGAGGAAATTCCGGCATGAACCGTTGGGAGGGAGCCCTGCAGCATCTGTGTGCTATTACACTATATTATCTTGTCAGAGAAAGAAGATGAGCAAGTGAGGCAGCGGGTTGTGAACGGTGGCAACGGAGCATGTGGAGAAACATAAGCTAAAGGGGAAAAGATGGAGGCAGGAATCAAAGGAGGTAAAGATGTAATTGGAGTGCAGTTAATAGTGCTGACAAGGCTGTTTGCCTATTTTGTCATTGCAAGCTTAGAGGCAGTGGAAAGAGGTGTGTGCGCGCTCTCTTAAAACAGGAGTACAGCTTCGTCGTACACCAACATTCAAACCTGCTGGATCAGAGTTAATTCACTGTCTAAACCTGCAGCAAACACTTTATACGCTTTATATCTTTCAAGCACAGATACATAATCCTCCTAAAAAAACACTTTGATTTACTTTCACATCATCGCTTGCATAGGCCCCCTGATTGAAATAAGTAGAAAATATGAACACAGTGTTGCTCACACAGAGACTTTACTTTGGCAGGCCGCCCAGGTATATTTACAGCTCTAATAGTATATCTGCCAACTCAGAGTTCTCTTTTTTTCCATCAGTTCTAGAGAACTACACCATCCTCAATCAACGGACGGTCCTGTTTGATTTCCTTTTACAAGTTCAGTTGGTGCTAAATACCAAACACAAGCCTGCTCAGGTTGTTCCTGTAGTAGTCCTCAAAATTCATTCAGCTACTTCACCAGCCCCTTGTTCCTCAGTCAGATGGACTCCAACTCTGTTATCCCGAACTGCTTCTACTCAGGAGAGTACCACAACCTGGACGGTGGAGAAGTCATTCAAGCCCAGCTCACCAAGACCACAGAGAAGAAGAAGTGTTGCATGATTTGTTGCACACCTGTTATATGGAAATGTGAGTCTATTTAATCAGTGTTGTTATTCTCGTTCCCTCATTTGTCCCAACTTCACTTCACCCCCAACCAATCACAGCAGATTATGCCGCTGCTACTGCTAACTGTTGTGAATAATAAATGGAACATAGGAAAATGTTCATTTTAATTTTGTGAAGCATATGCAGGGAAACAGGGAAAATGCTTACACATTCTTTATGACTACTAACCAATGATAGGATGTTCTGTTAATCATAAAATCTGAAGAAATTTGTGTCTACGTGCTTCTGCGATCCAATTCACTCAACAACTTTACCACCAAGACTTTCCTCTTTTGCTACAACATCTGCTTTTCAAGCACAGACATGGACCAGGTATCTGTCAAATAGCTCCTTTTTTTTTCTTATTTTCTTGAGTGATATTTCTAATGTGAAATCAGGAGAGAAATCCCTCCTCCTTCAACCAGGAGCAAACTGGACAATTTGGTTGTTTGATATTTATCTGGGGGTTATTTAATGTTCCTGAGACTAAAATGTTAATACAAATTTCACAGGATGAGACATATTTCGGTGGCATGGCAGGCGTTAATAATAAAGTAAGAGGGGAGGGATCGAATTAAGTCTGTGTGGCCATTAGTTACAGCGAGGGCTGACAAAGACCCTGGTGTTTCGGAGAAAAAACCCCGTTAATCAGCCAGAGTTTCACTCGGCCTCTGATGAAGGGCAGGACGATGTGACAAGCAGAACAGATTGTTCATGGAAAAGGGGGCCACGTGCAAGAGGGGGATTAAATGAAAAGGCCAGGATAAAAGGTGGGATTACAGAGAAGAGCAAACAGAAAGACTTGCACATTTAGGACTACATATTATTCTTGATTGTAGCCTTAAATTTCAACAGAGAAGCCAAGCAGGAGGAGGTGTGTGTTTGCAAACCACATAAAGGCACTGGGTTGCTTAGTCACACATACACACAGTGTGTTGGAAGAGCTGAATATAGCTTGAAGACGACCAAGTAAAAAGCTTACAGACAGAAATGAAATGGAACCTCTCATATACACTGACTAAAAATTATGGGGAAGATTCTTAGTAAGGTGCTAGGCCACTCCGTTCCACCACAATAGCTTCAATTCCTAACAGCTTTGGATATCTTAAGTCTCCTGAACTACTCGCGAGACAGAATACCATTCTTAAACACTATATTCGCTCAGTCTGTGTTTTGATGATGCTTCCTGTGCTAAATTTCTACCTCAGATGACTAATCAGCAGTGTGCTGCTAGTGTTCCAAATACACCTCCATGAATATATTCTGCCAACTTCCAAATGTAAGCATATCGCCTATCCTTATCAGGGTTACCATGAGGAAAACTGTTAGTGTGGTGTGTATTGTCACCATAAAAAAGTCCTGTATAAAGAGTTACAATATTGTGTTCAAGGTCAATAGATTTATCACAGTAACTCGGACTATATAGAGCTATTTAAAACTTTCTTACTACCATTTTTTCCATTGACGACACATAGGCATACCAGGACTCTAAATATCATGTTATCTAATTAGGACTTTATAACATACATGACAATAACAGGTTATAACCATTTAAATACATGTACAATGTTCCTGGAAATACTATACTATATTTATATTACTGTAATACTATATACTATATTTATTGCAAAACATTTAAACACGTTTTACTTAATGAAGTGAATCCTACACGTACAATATCCTCATACATGAAAACAATATCAAATAATACTTCTAAGAAATAAAAAATACTGTTACTGAAAATTATGTATATTAAAATGGGTTTTAAACATAGCAAATAACAAAAGCCTGCACTTTGCACTTGTTTGTACTGCACTACAAACTTTTTTGTACTATAAGCACGACGAAAACAAAGTGAATGTATACAAAATACAACACTTTTCTCCTTAAAGTAAATACTGCCCTTAGAGTGAGCTGCTTTGGTGGAGGTTTGCTTCTTGTTTTTAACTTGGTTACAGTAAGTGGATTAGCGAGAATCCTGATTATTGCTTTTGTCCAAGAGCACCAACAGGGGGTCACTAGTGTAGACCCAGCCTATTGGGGCATTTGGCCCTGTTCACATGATAAACGGTGGACAGGACAGCAGAGTTTATCATGCTTCTACCAAGCTGGGGGGTGACTAAGGGCCTGACAACGGCCAACTAATGAACACAGAGGAAAACGTGTAAAACTTCAGGCAGTCAAAAGATGTTTACCTCTTAGGGCTGTTTTTAAAGAATGCAATGCTCCTTAAAAGCCTGAAAATCCTTTTTTAAACAGCATCATACAGATTAAATTGGGCTTAAATTTCAACCTTGACATCCGTTTTTGCTTTGTTTAATGGCTCAGTTCTAAAAAGTTACCACACGCTGCTTTTCAGATGCACTGACATAAAAATCATGCCTCCAACAGCACTGAGCTGAATAAATCATTACTCCATTAACAATTGAGTTACATACCATTGTTAATTAAGCCTTACATGTTTGAGCCTTTAGCTCAAAGAGATTCCTGTAACAACCTGAACCATAAGTAAATAATGGAGTGTGTATACATGCCATCTCTCAATCAGCAGCTCGCCAAACCCTCTGCTATCTGTAACGAACACGGTAAGTTAAATATTAGCCACTTCTTAAACACACTTACATGGAAATGACAGCCTGCCTGCTAGCACTTCGCTGACAGCTAGCATAGGATAAACCGCAGGGATAAACATGACATTGAGCAAGTGTCCCATAACATTAATGTAAACTACACAGAGGCTCATTATGATCACTTAACCTTCCAAACCAATCGTCTCAAACGATGAAAACGGAATTTAAGGAGCAACTGGGGGCGAAAAGGGAGGGCGGGTAATGAGCCAAACACAGGTCATTATTAGCGCACTTCATGACCTTTAAACTGTGACCTGAAGTTTGAAAAGGACCTCTGAGCTCTGGCCAAAACAAAAGAGAGAGAGCTTGAAGAACACAAAGAGATGCTTTAAAACACTCTACAAAGAAATTCATACATAAGCAAAAATGGTTTAGCATAAATCTTTACCACTTCAAAACAGCAAACACTGCGTTTTACTTAAGAGGAAACCCTTTGGATAAAAACCCTCCTTCACACTTCCTGATGTACTTATAAAGACAAGCACGTTTAGCAGGCTTCTTCATGAGCACTCCAGGAGTTTTTAGCAGGCCTCTACTGATCATCCATAAGTCACAAACGTGGTAATAACCTTTATGGACTAGTAGATCTACTCTGAGACAGTTTCTGTGTCGAGTCTGTGTAGAGGCGCAGTTTCTTATTATACCTGCCATCCAACAAGAAAAATCCCTAAAACCCTTTAAAGACAGATAGTGAAACAACAAGCGGAGAAACCAGGAACTAGTCAGCTAAACAGATTTTATTTGGTGTGTTTTAATACATGATGGCATAATCCATTTTTATCCACTTTCTTCCAACCTCTCCAATCCCCTAAGTGGTCCTTGAGCCCAGATTTGAGGCTGTTACACACAAAAAGCCCACTCGAACAAGGCTACCTTCAATTCACTGTTTTCTACATTTCTCTGTGCTGCACTTTGCTTACTGTTTATGAGCACCAACATGTTTTAGCTTGATGCAGTGCTGTTGAGTCTCTGGCTACAAAGCAAGGAATTGATGACATTTTTCAGAAACATATTATCTGTTTGTGTATTAGGTCTTTTTCTCAGTTTTGCAGAGCATATTTAAAATAGAATCAGATCGACTAATCTGATAATAGGATTCCAGGAATGAATAAGTGAAGGCTACCGTCATTTCACATTTCTTCAGCTTAAAGGACACTTCTTATGTTAACTTTCAACATCATATGTTTTTTTATTTTTCTTCGAACCCCATTTTTTTTTTACCTTTTACTAATGGGGGTCTCTTCTTTTACCTCTTTTCACTCTCTGCATTCTTACACGACTTTGTATTTAATCATTATTATTATTAATATCTGGATCTCTTCCACGGTGTGTCTTTGTCTTGTGTTCTAAACTGTGATTCAGTTCACTGGGAGGTTTGAATGCGACGGGCTGTTTCCACTGACCTGACATGTCCGTGTTATTTCCCCAGCATTACTCTTCAGAGAGTTAGTCAGCGTGGTTAGCCACTCAGACATATTAAACATAAAGCCATTGATCTACTGTTGCTGCGGTGAGGACGAACAGTATGTAGGCATGTATGGAAAATACCAGCCAGGTTTACAGAGATCTCACCAAACTGGCTGTTTTTCCCGGTTTAATTTTCGACCTCATTAACTGCGGCTCAGTGTAGATTTCACACTAAATGCCGGCTCTTTTTCTACTGTAAATTTTTTAATGTACATATTCAAACACTTTTCAGAGAGCTTTACCATAAATTAGTTACTCTACAACTTTCTACATGCCATTTACCTCTGTAAATACAATCACACTGCACTGTTCACAAGAATCTGTCAGTTTTGACATTCTGTAGTATATCAGCAAGAAGCTGCAGAGTATCATGTAAAGCAATCATCACAATGCAAAAAGAAGATTCAATACAAATAAGTCACACAACAGATGAGTGTTTGAAGGTCCTTCATAATGCAAGACATCACTTCTTAGAAAGTCCATTTATTAATTCAAGCGGATTACATGAACAGAGCAAAAGCTTCTTTACTTCATTAAAGTCAATCAAATAAAGCAGGTCAGCTCTGGCTGCCAGTAATTAAAAGACTTTTTATCCTGATGGAGAAAGGCTGTCACTTTTACCAATAATGCTCACCTGTCAGCACTACTAACTTTCTGCTTCATTAGTTGTCCCCTTTCTGTGGTTGAAGCAGTTAATTCTCTCCTTGTGAGGACTTGAAATATGAACACTGTTCATATTTTCTGTCTGAAGGGAAATAAGCTGAGGCAGGTGTACACAACAGACATAAACTATACATGTTTGCACACAGTCGATAGAAAGTCTAAGGCAAAGGTACAAGCAACTGTACAATTACTTCACTGGGCCACTTAGCATAGCTGTCTCCGTGATAATTACAGTTTGGTCACATTAATGTGATGTTGTATCAGGTCCTCAAGCACAGTGTGAAGCTGGATGAATTAAGTCACGGTTCAGGGATATTTAATCATTTCAATTCTATAACTTCTTTGCTGGGCGGCACAAGAAGGTTATAGGTTCATATCTACTGAACAAAAGACACATTTACAGAAGAATACAGCCATTCTTTGGTTGCCATTTCAGTGTTTCCTCTTTAAATTAAATAAGAAGTTAATTACTGTACTGTATTAACTGAGTTTCTGGTCTTTCTTGGAACTGTTGCACGATATTTGTTTAGTCACATTTCGCTTATTCTTTGCACTGCGTGCTTAAGGTGATACTACATTTAATGTACAGTATCCCTCCCTTAGTTAATTATCACAGCTTCCTCCTTCCTCGTGCCACACGGTTAAGGGAGTGCTACTGTATTTAATGTAAGCACTGTTAAGACAAACACTGGCCAGACCAAATTATTCCCTACGGGAGTCTGTTCTATGGTGGCCTATTTCTAGCTGAACTTTGTACTGTGTTCGGTCACACAAACATCAGGAAATCAAAACCACGGTGATCAAAAGTCTCTGAAATGAGCTGAAAATAATCATCACAAAACTGCTACATGATTCAAACGTAAACATCTTTATTCCCACGAGTCTTTGGGCTCGCAAGAAGGAACAACTAATTTTAATAGAGCACAAGACTGTTCAGTACTGTAAATATTTCCTCTCAGTGCCTAACTGTATTCACAAAGATTGCACATTACTGTTCAAAACCTCCATCCAATTTCTGCAGTGGACAGTTTGTGCAAAGCTTTACGACAGTTTGCTAAAATGCTAACTAAAACCCAGACTAATAAACTTGCACTGTGCTTTCCAGCCACCAGCTAATTGGTGCACCGAGCGAACACAAAGGTCCTGGTTCAGCCTGACAGCCAGAGGAACTGACAAAGCATTTCCATTTCTGTCTTTTACGCACTCCAGCTCCACCGCTGTGCTCTTTCAGCCCTCACAAATGTCTCGTCAGACACATCTAATCTTCTCATCCCATGCTGCTCAGTCTTCCTACAGTCAGTTAACCCAGCAAAGGGCGATTAATGAGAAATTAATCTCTTTAATTCACTGCAAAGGTCTTCTCTTCTTTTAACCAGATAAGCTGCTGCTGCACTTTTCCAGATTATGATAATAATAAAATTAATTTATGAAGACCAGCATGTAATACAGGATCCTCATCTCTGACTGGTCTGTAGCTGACAGGGAGAAAAAAGGCAAAATAAGACAAGAATGCATTTAGGTGGATTTTATTTTATAGCTCTTTCAATCTGTATATGCAAGTCTATCTTTTCACTAACAGAAGAAAGGAAAAAATGTGACATGATCCTCATTTCAGCTTTAACAAAACAGGTGGAGAAAAAAATCTTTATTAAAATATATCTTTGTCATTTGATGATTCACTATATAACTGCAAAACAGACCCTGAGTTCCAAAAAACAGGAAAAAAGTTCATAAATGCATTAGTAACTTTTTCAACATTACATTTCTTTCAGCTGGGAAGTTTCACTAAGTGAAGTGAAAACTGCTCTTCCCATCTGTTAAGTGTTTTTCTCCATTCATTTCTGGAGAGATCATTAATCATTCAACAGCAACGTGCAACACAGTGGGTGTGTTTACTCGTGTGTGTTTTTATGTGTGTGCGTGTGTGTGTAACAAAACGTCAAATCCTGCCGGTTTTTGCGTTCGGCTCCATTCTAGGTGCCTATTTCCTGCTCTGCACTGTTGTCTGTTTGTTATCAGCTACCAGCTTACAGGTGACTCATGCACACAATGAACAATGAAACCATACATCAACCGGTTGCCAGGCAGCGTCCAAAACTTTGACTGACTGCAGAAATGGAGTCTGATAGTAACCTTGCAAGAAAAACACAAGCTGCAGGAAAGCATCATTTTGACTAACTTTCACAAATTTCACAAGCTGCCGGTGTTACACGAACATTTCAATTAGAAACAAAACATGAGTGCCGGTAACAGTCAGCTTTGTTTGGTAGCTGTCATATAAAAGACAAACCAGTTACTGTAATTGTGGCAGGGAAATAGGAAGTTGTGTTCACATCTTTTATGATTATTCATCACACTACTGCATTTCAACACCACAGAACTTGGAACCTTGGGAAAAACTAGCATGTTATCTTTTGTCTAGGCATTGTTCTGATTCCACTTTTATGTTGCTGTTCAGGGATCGCTTCCCTGAACAGCTTCCCCCGGAACTTTCTTCAGCTGCTCAACAGTAACAGCCTGGGAAGCGAGGGGAAAGTTGATCAATTCCATAATGAAAAGCTCTGTTTTGATGTGGTACAAATGAAACGCACAACACTGATTTTTATTTTTATTTTCTGTACAATTAAACTGAAGAAGGACCAAACATTTTCAGGGATAGATAATATACGTCAAGAATCAAGAATAAACACTGTAGGCTGCAAGAATGTTGCTTGATGCCCAGTTGTAGTCCTTAATCCACAGTGAACTGGTTTTATGGGGCAACTCTAACTGCAAGGATAAATAAAGGACAGCGCCTCTATAGCTCCCTTTGTTGTTTCTTTCTAAGTGAAACTAACGGCAAAGACGCATGATTGTCTCTGCCAGTCATAAACCTGCTGAAGATTACAGTGTTTCTACTTTCGGTGATTTCTTTTCCTACTTAAAAAGTCCAGATTTTGCATAAGGTGTAAGCGTGTACTAATCAGTAAATGAATGCCCTAAAAGTAATTAAACAAACCAATCATTTCTGCATTTACCAAAACATACTGGGGCATTCCAGTGCAGTTTTCTTACATAATCACTGAGTGGAGACTGCTTCGGCATACTGGTAACCCAACTCAAACAAAATGCCTTCAGAGTGACTCCTGCAGCGCCCCGATCCCCAACGTGATCTCCATTCCAAGTTTGATACCTGTGGTTTCCCTCCATTGTGTTGTCCAGCCAGTGTCAAACCATTTTCACACCGGAGGAGCCAAACCAATGCTCGTTTTCTTGCCAACAACAACAGCTGCCATGGCAGCATTCCGGGAGGTCCACTTTTTAGGAGCAGGTCACTTCTTTGTTAAAGGGCCAACGAGAGGGTTTTTTTTTTCAACTCTGCTCAAAGGTTGAGCAACTTGCTGAAATGAGCCAATGGCAGAGCAAAACTGAAGTCTGTTAATGAGGGAAAAGTGTCAGCATTTTAAAATAAAATGTCAGCATGTGTGTGGGGGGCACAATTTTCTTTAAAACCACAAGATTATAAATAGGGACAGAACTAACACTTCGTTTCCACCTACAAGTTCAGCACCAGTCCCCGAAAACATCAACACCTCCAACAACCTACATCAGCTTGCCGCAATATGATTGGCAGACACATTGATTAAGATGAAGCCTTCTTTTTGGGAGTGAAAAAGCTGTAAATCTTGGATTTACACAGCAGAAAGAGGGGGGGAGAGAGGGGGTAAGAGTCACACTCCAGTGCACCGCTTCAAAGGAAACTTCAAAACACTGATGGAGCACATGGGAGACCAAACCTCCCACCAGGCAAGACATGTCAAAGACACTCAAAGGGCTCCACGTTTAAACTCCAAGGTGTGTTCACACAAAACCAATGCTAAATAACAACACTGTGGCCTTCTCCAAGTCAGTTTTACATGGCCTCACATGGTAATCTGACATGTGATTTAAGCATTATATGTAAAATTGATATTTAAAAATCCAACTGAGTCTGTCTCTGAATTAAATGAGTACAAATATTAGAGGAAGCATAATTGCAGTGCTCATTATTAGAAGTAATAACTAAGCTATAAGCCTATAATAAGCTAAAGTTACGTTCAGGGTCCAGTTCAATAGCATTGCGCTCTTCCATCATAATTAGCTTCGCAATGCCGAAAAGTAAACAGATTTTAAAAGAAAAAGAAAAAACCGTGGACAACGTGGAGTCGTGTCCTATCAAATGATGTGGAAAAGGAAAAATATGAAAAAATGCAAGATTTTAAACGGCGTCCTGTCAGGCTCCCTTCCACTCACCCGTATTCTTCTCATCGCTGCCACAATCTCCACTCGGCTGCTCGGCCGCGCCACATCCAGACTGCCAATGTACTAAAATATGACAGGTACAGCACATTAGTGAAAAAGGAAGCTGACTTTCCTTTAATTTCAAACACAAGTTCCTACAGTAAGGTAATAATCAGCCCAGCTTTGGGCAACTTTTACCTCTTGACAAGCTGACAACTTAAGTTTACTGCGTGAGCACAAAACAAATTCTCGGGAGACCCAAGAGTCTTATGCCAGTTACCTGTTTTGTTTACGGTATATACGAGTTAAACAAGGCGCTATTCAGGCACAGGTTAGTTAACGAAGAAGACTCGGTGACATAATAAAATATAAATGAAGTGCTGCGCTAACCACTTCAAAGTTACTTGGAAACTCACCTTTGCCTCGAAGTTGATCCCATGCTGGAATGCTTCCTCGTTGTGCAATGGGATCCTCAGATCGTGCCCATCATCTACGAGGTTGTACTTGGTTTTCCCAGGCATTTTGTTTCATCCAAATATTCCTACTCCACGGTGCCAATAGGATATATGCGGGAACAGCTCGGTTTACCGGGGATAAATCCAAGAAAACCAATTCCAAATCCGATCAGTGAATGTTCTCCATAGCGGCAAAGCGTCCCGACGCTACCACACCGCCGTCAACAGCGGCCACAACTTCACCGGCGCTCCGGGAAACTGCCGGCCCGCTAACGGTCACCGCTACGGCTTTAACGACACACGCAGGCCGACACAAACAGCGTCATGCGGGGACAGATGTGTTTTCCCGACTTTTCCTGTGGCGAGTGTGGAAGTTCGTCGGGTCCTGCCTCCGGTTCAGGACTCCCCCCACCCCGCCGCCCTCATGGAGGAAAGGTGTGATTGGAGGAGTCCGGGGATCCCGCCTGTTTCCATTGGAGCAGAGACGCGCCGTGGCCATGAGGAGGAGTGGCTGAAACGCTCGTACCTGCCCCCTCCACCCCACAACCTGCCCCCCTCCCTGTTTACACACACACACACACTATAATGGAAATAACCTGAATGACACCTATGCAAGTGGCGTGTATATTTACAGGTGTTTACTGTAAACGCTGGCTTTGGTCAGCAGTAAAATAACCTGTATGTAAACGCACTGCCTGGAGACTGATGCAAAACGATGTCCTTCAATTAGCAGAAAAGTAAATTAATTAAAAAATGTTGAATTTCATCTCTTGTGATGTTATTTAACATTTTTGGAGAGATATTGTGAAGAAGAGATAGCACGCCTTGCTTTTGATCTTTTTGCCATTAAAATAAGAAACACAGCCTTACAGGTGTAGCAAGAACACAACTGGGATTTTGAATTAAATAAAAAGGACAAGGCTACCAACTAGTGGCCACATCTGCTAACACCTAGTGGGAAGCTACTACATAAACGTACAAGTTAAATATATTGTGATTTTTTTTAAAAGCACACCGTACTTTTATAAATATTTTTATGAATATTTTTTTTTAAAAAAGGAACCGTCACAATAAAACATGATTTTTTAATGTTATACTCATATTAACATCAGGAACTTATAACATGTTATTTAAAAATTACAGTAGGCGTCTAAGTTTTTATTTAAGAAAAATAGAAAAACCTCACTTAGTAGTTTGTTATAATTGTTTACATCTTCTATTCAGAGTCTTTCTGAATAAATTTAATTGAACTTTTTACATTTTATTTTATCTATTATTCTGATGTCTTTTTCTCAACACATCATTTTGAAACCTTTAAATATTACAGGCTTCAGTATTGGGAAAAGGAATTATGATACACTATTCTAGATGTTTGCATTGCATTGTTTTGTCTCACTCCAAAAACTCAAAATCTTACCAAGTATATTTGTCTTATTTCTATTCAACTTAAAACACTTAAAATAAGACAAAATCAGCTGCAGAGCAACATTTCAGTAATATATAGGGACGTAAGTGTAATGAGATAATTTTGACTAGAAATAAGACAAATATACTTTTTTAAAAAGTTTTTGCAGCGCTTTATTTCAGATTTGTCACACCCCTATAAAAACATACATCAACAGAAAAGAGACCTTTAAAAAAAGTCTGACACTAGCATCCCCAGGCTTCTACCACCACCACCGAAAAAGAGACCTTGTTTGGGGACTGAGACAGCGAAAGATGGCACAGTGTGGCGTGAAGAACATGTGGGGACCTGTCTCCCTTTCACCCCAATAGAAGCGTACGCTGCAGATGGAGAGCCAACGGCTAAGGCCAGGAGAAGTATCTCGAGTCGCCTTCAGAGCTTCCTGTGTTTCGTCACTCTTGACATGCTTCGTAGCATTCAAGAATGGACTATTCAACATGCACAGCAAACGGAGCATGTTCATTGGTTCATGGACCTCCCTGAACTAATGGCATTTATTGCAATTGTGATCTTGCGGGGGGTTTGCAGGCTTCCATCTGTAAATGACTGCTGGTCAGCAAACCTGGGAAACCCACAGATAATTGGAATTATGGCACGAAACCGCTTCCAAAACATCATGCAACACCTACGCTTTGATGACAAGTCCACCCGCTGTGATCGAGCAAAGACTGACAAGTTTGCTGCAATTTCCAGTGTGTGGGGATCATTTGTCACCAACTGCATCACGTGCTACAACCCTGGTCTACATATCACCGTTGATGAACAGCTTTTCCCATCAAAGACTCGGTGCTGTTTCCTGCAGTATATTGCAAGTAAACCTGACAAGTTTGGGATCAAGTTTTGGGTGGCTTGCGACCTAAAATCCAAGTACATTTGCAATGTCTTCCCATATCTTGGCAAGGACCCCAGTCGTCCCACTGGGGAGAGACTTTCTGAAAATGTAGTAATGAGGCTGATGGAACCATTCCTAGACAAGGGCAGAAATGTTACCACGGACAATTTTTTCACATCGCTTTCACTGGCACAAAAACTTCTTAGACGGAAAACCACCATCCTCGGCACAGTCAACAGGATTCGCAGGGAAATTCCTCAATCCACTAGACAGACAGATCGCAATGTATTCACCACTCAGGTATGTTGCAGGTCTTTTGTGGTTCTATGTTTATGTGTTTCATTGTGTGTAAAAGGGCTATGAAAATAACAATTTATCTTATTTCTTAGGTGTTTTCAACCTCTGCTGCCACGCTGACGGCGTATGCGGCCAAACGGAAGAAGACAGTCTATATTCTTAGCAGCATGCACAGCGTGGTTCAGACTGATAACACTACCAAAAGGAAGCCAAACACTGTCACCCTTTACAACAAAACAAAGTGTGGCGTGGATGTGATGGACCAGATGGTTCGGGAGTACACTGTCCGCAAAGGAACACGGCGCTGGCCAGTCGCCGTGTTTTATAACATGATTGACATGGCAGCACTGAATGCACATGTGCTGTATCAAGCATGCACCGGGACGAAGGAAAGACGGGTGGACTTCCTGGTGGAGCTTGCAAGGGAGTTGGCTCGCTCTCATGTAGCTGCGAAGAAGGCAAGAAAAGATCAGTTGCTTCGGACACAACCCTCCACACCTAGCCCTGGAAAAAGAGCCACGTGTCAGGTCAAACACAAATGCAAGAAAAATCAGGCCACTGTGCGATGTGTTCACTGCAAAAGATACACATGTGGTAAATGCAGACTACAGGTACCATGGCAGTGCCAGGATTGTGAGTGATTGCTGACAATGTTGAATTATTTGTAAATATGTGTACAAATGGTTGGTTTTTTGTACTGTTTTTATCAATAAATGTCAGCAACAAAGGACATACACCCATGTGTGTTGATTTCTCCCCAAGATGGCAAACTGAAACACTCCACTCCCCCACCCCCACTCCCCTCCCTCCAGAATTCCTACTTAACAGCCTAATATACATATGAATGACTAGCCAATTTAGCAATTTAGCTTCCACTTCCACCATTTGACTGCTCTCCGGGTTTTATAGGTAGGAATCCCTAAAATGATGGCTCGCGGGGGTTTAAGTGGAGTGGAGCAGCACAAATTCACATTCACGCCACCTCTGTGGAAATTTCCAAAGTGCTGCTGCTGCTGCTAATAGGGCTTGTAGCAGTGTGGTATGATTTACTCCAAACTGCCATCTCCCAAATTCCCACCTGCTTTCTTAATTATCATCGTGCTTCAGTTAAATTAGAACATCATTCTCATACATCAAAATTAACTCCTCCGTTTAGCAACTGAGCACTTCCTAAATGCTGTGGAGGTGGATTACCTTCAAACCAAATCACGTAATTACAGAGAACATTAGCTGGCCTCTCAGCTTTAAATGAACAAACACACATGAAGCCCTTATAACAGCTCACTGATATAACTATCAGTGAGCTTCTTTTTATTCTGCCTGGAGTATTTTGACAGGTATCTCCATAAAAGACGGCTGTATTACACCAATCCTTCAGCCCTTGTGGTCATGGCCACCTTGCCCTCGCGGCAGCTATTTGGCAGACATGAACAGCTGCTGTCTGTGCATGAGGAATTTATGCTCAGTACAACCAGTTACCCACTTAGGGACCCCATGTGTTCTTAAGGCTCTTTAAAAAAGGATAGAGAACAATTTAATCCTTGCCAGGTCACCAGCTTCATATTGATCTGTTGATTAGGGATGCGGCATCATAAGCACACGCTCCCTGCATGAACTAGGTCTTGAATACTGTTCACACAAACAGCATGGGTCCACATAGAGGACAAAAGGCAACATGCAAGGTTGTCACAGTCACATATTTGTGCCCTTGTAGGGAAATCTTTAACCTTCAGTGACAGTTATGTTGTTAACCTAAAGGTGAAAAAATATACAAGTTTTTTTTTTTGAAGAAATATGTATTCTACATTTGGAAATAGACTAGCATTTGTATGGATGTTTTTTCAGGGTTACTACAGCCACTTCAAGCTTTAAATATGTCACCTATCTCACATCTACTGCCTAACGTGGATGTCTTTGGAGTGAACTAGAGCAGTCAAACAAATTCCACCAGTCATGGGGAAATTGAAGTTAACAGTAACCACATACACATCAGATATATACTGATATATAAGAAAGGAGGAAATAATAAGTCCTTTAAATCTGAAGGAAAATTATTTAAGACCTGAAACAGATTATTTCCTGATACTACATCTTGAATCTAGGATAAACACTAAAAATGCAAGTTTTTTGCTAAAAAACACATTCATATCTTTTTGGCCAATTCATTTTATTCTGGCACAGGTATTTATTTGGGCATTATAATATAGCTCCTGCCCTTCTAACACTCTAAACATTGCTGTGATAGCCTCTAAATACACACTGTGTCATTTTAAGTGGATCTTCTACTAAGTAAGGTTTACTTATAAAGTGCTTTTAAAGAACAAAATTCACAAAGTGCTTTACAATTTAATATTTTCAAATAATTTTTGCAAATATGGCCTGTCCCTGTGGTAAAAGAAGATGGCGTGCGCATCAACAGTTGAAGTTGATGTGTTTCTCTTAACCCATTCCTGCACTGCACTTGCTTACAGTAAAGTAATCAGGCAATCAGGACATGATGGCCAAGACCCTGTGGCATGAGCTGCAAACTGGCCCGGGTCTGTGTCACACTATACATACAGATATTGTCTGTATGTATTGTATGTATACTTTTAAGGTGCCTTTTCAATACCCCATCATGTTACTGATCTGTTGTCAATTAATGTAATTTGTTGCAAAATGTTACTCCAGTGGTTTCTTTTTATTAACACTTACTTTTCCAGTTTTTTTGTTGTTCCTTTTCAAAAAATTGTGAGATGTGTTGCATGCCCAACTCCTGTCCTAATGTCTTTGGAAGTGGGATTCTACGATGATCATAAAATGTATGTTACCCTTTAACCACCCAAGATTTGAGAGCAACAACACAAAGAAATCAAGGACTGCATTAATAGTTAAAGATACTTTTCTGCAATTGTAGCCCTTGGCGCTATGGTGGTGGTTACAGTGAATGGGCACAAATGATAGAAGGTGGCTTCTTGAAGTAAACGTGAATTTACCAAGTCAAGTATCAGGGATTAATTAGTCTAGGTAAATGCTGGTTACATTGGATTGGAGGATAAACTGTGTTTTTGAGACTGCCCCATTTTCACAGACCACCTTTAAATCATAAAGGGGGGAAATAAATAAATACAAGAAAGGTGAGGTGGTATTTTCCATTAGTTTCAGGTGGCTGAGGCATGAACATATTTAGGAATTCCACTCATACCACTTCATCATATCTATTTTGCTTTCCCATGAGGAAGGACCTTGTCTGAGACTATTTACCACAACATTCATCCACACTAAGCTGGTATTCTAAAAGATGCTCACTTCAGTAGCTTTATCTTAACTCATCAGTTTAGTTTTTAGTGTGAATCAGAGCCCTGTTGTTCTTTTGGTACCAACATCATGCATTGTTAAGGTCAGCAGGAGCTTTGAACCTGGGATATCTTTTGTCTTAGCCACAAGCAACAAGAAAAACACAGACACGGTAGGTTTAAAAGACAGTCCCCACACAACACACACACATGCATGCATGCACAGCCTTACACATCTTGAGGGCCTTTTAAGCTAAATTAATAATGGAGATCTTTAAAGAATGTGGGCCACACAACAAAGAAGACAGACAAGAAGGGAAGCAGCGGGACAGCTAATGACATTTACAATTGTGCCTGAAGCTGTGTAGCAACATGCAGTATTAAAAGCTGTCTTCACTTCACACTTGGGGGTAGATTAGTACAGATATAATCTGCCTCTGTTACAGCATCCAAGCACATAAAAGGCTTATACAACCCAGTGTTAATTATGTAGCAGGCTTGGACGTGCAATTAAATGTAAGTCTTTGCTGTGCTTGTTTGTAAAAGTGAGTGAAGTCACATAGATGGTAAAAAAAAGAGGATCAACTGAAAGATATGTTTGAAGAGATAAATTAGTCTTACAGTCACTCCAGTTTGTAATTTTGATTCTCATAACAACCACCGTTGATTTTATTGCAGTGTTTGTTTTAATGGTGTTTTTGAGACTCATGCCAAATATCTGCAACACTGTCATGTAGCTCATATATTGTGGTTTACAGAGGAATTTAAAAGCTGTATCATTCATCACTTTTAGGATCAACCCAAACTGATGTGTCTATAGCAAGCACCAACATCCAAGGCTGAAGAATGAGGCCAAATGGGGAACAGCCAAATACAGAGTGATTTCTGAAGTAGCCACTCGAGGCTGGCTCCAAAAGTGTTTCAGTGATGTAGACTGTATATAAACAATGGATATAGACGATGATTCACCTGATAGTTTTAAAATACACATTTAGAAGCTTCAATGTACCATTCTACCATTTGTTTGAGTTTTCTTTGGCTATATTTATTTGTTTTAAGCCAGAAGGAGATTTAGGTTAAGTTAGTTAAGTTACAAGGTAACACTAGCAAGCTTGGGTAGCAAGATACATTACATATATTTGCTTACTAGTATTAAGTAATAAATAAATGCTAAATAATTATTGGAATTTTATTCACCTAAACTGATGCAGAGATTTTCTTTTTGACCATGCTGTAAAAAACAGCAAGCCATATTTTTTTTTTATGACAGAAATCCATTAAAAGAGAAATACAATCAAGAATACTGCAAAAAGGTCCAATCACACCAAGAAGGGGGCGTAAAGGCTACAGACACAGACTGGATACAACTGCTTATTTCCAAAAAAGAAAAACCCAGATGGCGTCCAAAATTCTACTGTTGAGGTTTCAAATTGCTATGGCCAGAAAGCAACGGGTAGCCATTTTTATATACAGTCTATGACCAACAGTTAGTTTGGTTTTTGGTGAGACTGTGGCTACTTTGGCACATTTGCTTTGAAGTAAATGCTCAGCTTGATGCTAGCATTTACTAACATTAAAATGTCAGCATCATACTTGCAAATGAAGATGCAGATATTTTGACCTCTTGAGAATATACTTTAGGTATACAGTATACATTTTACAATATAAAAATTTTAATATTGCATACTTTCTATATATAACCACTGTGAAAGCGTTGCAACTACTTTCACTTTAAATTCTGACTACACCCACACATAAGCTACATAAGCTACAAAGCACTTGTTTTTACTTCATTTATTATTTTCTATGCTATTTTCCATGCTCAGGGTTAGGTTTATTCTTTATTTTAGTTAATTGTTATTTAGTGGTGTGAAGGGAACCTGCAAAGTAAGAATTTCATTGCTCTGCGTAACCACTTGTGTTTTGCAGTGTGACAATAAACTTCTTGAATCTTGAATCTTAGGTATAACTGAGCAATTGTGAAAAGTCCTGTAATTCATCCTGGAGATGGCATGAATAAACATTTACAATACTTAATGCTAATCCGTGATATATTGTAAAAACATGGGTGAGACTTCAAGTTTCCCATGGTGCTACTAGGAGAAAAAGTCAGGTAGTTTTCTGAGCACTATAAATATTCAAATGCAATTTTATGGCAGTTTAGTTAGATTTCAGCCCCTGCAGCCAGTTTGGAAGCACAAAAGTGCAGCAGTTAATCCAGTAGCATAAAGGGAAAAAAGAGAAAACTCTGAAGTTATCTTTTAGGATTACTGGACAAACTGTCCAGTGTGAACTCGTTGAAGTGAAAAGAGAGATAAGGCTGACACCATGTGGACACATCGTAAAGTGTGTAACACTGGATTGGTTAACAGAAATAAGAGGAGAATTAGCTCAGTTTCCTTGTCTTCTATTAAGAAGAAACCAGTAGTTTTGAATAGTATGGCTTGTTATTTCCAGTGTGATTTTTGCATCTCATACATCTTTTTAATGTGTTAGAAAACACAATTTATGTAGGCTGTTGATGTCTGTTTTAACACAACTGTCAACACAGATGTGGTAGCAAAGCATTTGACAGATAAAAATAACCACATGTTGTTCTTGGCAGCCAGAAGCCTCTTTTATAAATGAGTATATCAATTTGTATTTCTACATGAGATGGCAGTCTGCCAGGTTTATTCTTCTCCTGAACCGGCCTACATTCTGTCACAGTGCACACTGTGTGCTTCCGCCTTAACGGCACACGAAACTTTCACCACAGATGACTGCAGTGCTCTCCTGTTGTGGGCATCACGAGTCAGCCAAGAGCCTAAAACTGTCTAAAAAGAAAGAATTTGCTGTCTGATATGACAGCATGAAGAAAACTTTTTTAAAGGTTGTATTAGTTACAATACATTTGTAAACTGATTGTGTATGTGTGTGTAATGGTACATACACACACACACACACACCGAAGAAAGTGTTATATTCATAGATAAACAGCTGATGATGACGATGATTACATTACGTTTTACTTTTTCGTAAAACAAAGCCATATATAGACATACACATATGCGCACATACTACGTGTACACACACACACATATATATTCATAGACATACACACGTATGTGCTCAAACAAAATCTCACGTGAAGTAAGAACTCAATCACCGAGTACGAAATGGAGTAGGCGGAAATATGTACACACTTATTGCAGCCACTCTATCTATTCACTGTGTTCGTGTCATCCCTACTGGTATATACTCGCTATACAAAAAAGAGAGAAAAAAGTTACAAAAACCTACGTATAGAGATATAATTATTGGTAATATCTATACGACCAGTAATGGATTTCATACTCTTACAAAAGCACTTTGGCAAAAACTGCCGTGACCCGGATTCGAACCGGGGTTGCTGCGGCCACAACGCAGAGTACTAACCACTATACGATCACGGCGAGCTGTCCTCAGTACGCCAATTTAACCCGCAATATTTGATCCCATAGACGTCACCAGCCCCCCAACGGAATGGCCTGAGATACCGCCGATCGGTCTGGGAAGTGCTGAGGGTTGGTGTATTTCTAATGCATTTCAGAGCTAGATATTATTTGTGCTATGGGCTCTCCAACATGTGTTCAAAAGCTTAAGTAGCTAATGCTTTTGTAGATGCAGATTATTGGTTTTAAATACAACTCTGCTGCTAAATGTTTCAATGTATATTACTCATTAATGGATCGTAATAATGATCTAGTAGGCTAATATAAAGTATACAATTTTGAAATATGCATAATGAATATAATTAATTTTCAAAACCATGAGAATTCCCAATTTTTATGTAGTACTATGGGATTTAGAACACAAGAATTTTACATTAGAGCAGGCAGGATATCGCGAGTTACCGCGAGATACCAACATTCCTGACTTGCTTACTGTGTTTCAGAGAAAGGGATGATAAATATGGAAACAAAAGTTTTGTCTCTGTGTTTTTGGACCAACAGCAAATCTTTCTGTCTTGTCTCTGTTCAGCACCAATAGATATCACATTTCACCTCTACAGGTTTCTTATCTTGAAACGAAATGCCCCTTTTGCCGCCAGGGTTTCTGATTTCAAACTTATTCTCATGAGCCACGTGTGAAGCCTCTGTGAGAAGAGAGAAAACAAGCAGATCTGATTCTGCATTTCCAACTTGGGAGCTTAATGTCTGGAGAAAGTAGTTATGCCGTGGCCCGGATTCGAACCGGGGTTGCTGCGGCCACAACGCAGAGTACTAACCACTATACGACCACGGCAAGTTGTCCTTGAGAGTGTAGGTTTTATCTGGAATATCTGATCCTGCAGACGTCATGCACACCCTCCCTCCTCTCCCCCCAATGGAATGGCCTTAAATACTGCCGATCTGTCTGGGAAGTGCTGAGGGTTGGTGTATTTCTAATTCATTTCAGAGCTAGCTATTTTGTGTGCTTTGGGCTCTCCAACATGTATTCAAAAGCTTAAGTCTGCAGATCTAAAACTGGTAATGGAAACAAAAAAACATCTATCATTTAGATATGATGAGAGCCAATCAAAAACGTGATAGCCTCTTGATAAGTTTGTTAACTTATGCTGTTTAGCCTACAAATAGGCTAAACTGGCCAAATCAACAAATAATGAGGTCATACATACCCCCCTGCAAAATAATAAAGTAAAATAAATAAATAAAACAACCCCCCCAAAAGTAATATGTAGCTTAAAATGAGAAGAGTTACTTTTTAAAAATAAAATGTGTCCAAGAAGTTGCTACAGTGGGGTCATTATTTGATTAGGTAAAGTACCGATTTGCTAAACTGATAGAAATAAATTATACAACTTCCAGCTGTGATAAATACTTTATTTAAATGATCAATGAACAGTAAAGACAGATTTTTTTTCTGTATTAATTGCAAGGTTTTAGTTACCATTTCTTGTCTTGAACTAATTGCAATATGGTTAAAAGCAATCTCTGGACTGAGTACTGAAGGTTCAACCAATCAGAGCCTGAGATTCCGTAAACCCAGATTGTGTCTGCGGGGTCCGGGGCAGGAGCTGCCTGCTGGTGAAGCTCTGGGAGAGGCAGGCTGATTCACCACAGTCCCAAGGTTCTGAGACACGGAGAGTGTAATGTCTGGGCTGGGTGAGTCTGAGTGGAGGTGCTCATGGGGATGCAGGTGAGTGTGGTTATGCTGCTGGTGTTCAGTGTGCACACTGCCTGCTTTTGCGTGAGCCTGCGCCTCCACAGAGGAAGCCTGAAAACGGAAGATAGTCAAGAGAGCGGTGGTGCTCAGCAATGAAGCATTTGTCAACATTTTCGAACTGTGTTTCAAAAACCCTTTAACAATCAAAATATCAGAAGTGCAGTGATAGACTGTGAAGATTTGTGAACTTTTTTTTATTTTTTATTTTATTTTTTTTAAAGTTCACAAATTTGTGATTTGTGAACTTTTTTTTTATAATTTAAGTCTTGTGTTGTTCAAACAAGTACCTGAGGTTCATAGATCTCACATTTCACCTCTACAGGTTTCTTATCTTGAATCAAGCCATCCCTTTTGCCACCAGGGTTTCTGATTTCAAACTGATCCTCACGAGCCACATGTGAGCCCGAACAGAAGCCTCTGTGCTGAGAAGAGAGAAAACAAGGAGAGCTGAGCCTGCATTTACAGCTTGGGGGATTTTTGTTTGGAGCCAGTGGAGATTGGATGCAGTACACAGAGCACACCAAAGGTGAGACCAGGCACATGAACATAGGTTTAAACATGATAAATTAACCACCGAGTCTTAAGACAAATATTATAATTATAAATTGAGTGTAAGGTGCATTACTGGTCTTTAAGATATCTATGCGTATTCTTTCATCACTGTCAGAGGAGTTTCACATTCAACAGCAGATTATTGGCAGTTTTTCAGCTTCAGCCTGGTAGCAGTCCAGTTTTATGAACATATGGTGAGTAAACAGAGCATTATTTTCTCATTACTTACAGCAAACTGACAGTCCATAGGTGTGCAGCGGCTCAGTTCACTGACATCTGTTTCCCTTGAACAAACTGTCTCCACTATAGTGAATTCCACAAAGTAGGACGGACCAACAACCCACTGAAAAATATATTTATGAAAGCCTAGTTTAGGACAGAGGTAGGTCAAAATAAGCGAACTATGACCAAAACTAGTCAGATAAAATTGCTAAGAGCTTTACATTAGGTCTAGTCTTTTGAAAAGAATAGAAAACTAAAAGTACTTGCTTAGAAGAAATCACACATAAGCTTAATTTGTATTCAACCTGTTTCTTTACTGACTCTCTGCCTGCGTTTGGTTTCTTTTTCTTTTTCATTTCTTTTTCTGTCTTAACCTGTGAACTGGCTTTCGTTATGTTCTCCAGAGTAAAGTAGTTGGCCAGGCGGCTCTCCTCATTGAACCTCTGCAGGCAGAGATTGGCCGTCTCTTTGACAATGGGCTCATTCAGATTTTCGGCCGTGGGACAGTCTGGGCACGTGTCCACCACTGCAGTAGCTGGAACTGAACACAAGGATCAAGAGGTTCAAAGGTCAAAACAAAATTCTGAAGCCTGAGGGTCATCCTGTCTCAATCAATCAACTCATTTGTCACTTCTAGGCTTGACTATTGTATTTAGGTTCTTCTAAAATCTCTATGAAAATACATGATTTATCCAGAATGCCACAGCAAGACAAGATAGAGAAACGGAATTACTTCACTAGTGAGTACACACTGTTAACCCTTGTGTGGTGGATGGCATTGTTCTCAAACAACAATTTCCTACTCTGAGCACACAAAGCACTTTTTAAATACAAGCCATATTTGCCAAAGCACTTTTATGCCCAATTGATCTAACATTAATACACATTCCTTCACAGGGAGCAACTTCGGATTGGCACACAGTACTGAACCAGCCAGGGCTCAAACCACCAACCCTCTAATTATTAGAGGATCATGTTATTAGAGCAGCTATGCTTGTAGGTTTGTTGGACCCTTGCTTTGTTTTTTTTTTTTTTAATTTGTAATTATAGCAACCATAGAAATTGAACCCTTAATAGATGTTTACTTTATCCCTATGTCAACCAAGACAGACCACATCCATGTTTCATATGGGTTATTTACCTCTGTTAGAGCCAATTTCTTAATAAAAGTGAGATTTACTAAAATTTAATAGAAAAAGAAAAATCTGTCATTATCAAGATATGGGTCAAGTTTTTTATTTTTTTTTTTAAGCAAAGTTTATTATCACTACTGATGTTTATTTCTTGGAACTTGAAATTGATGAGATTCTTGTGAGTCTATAGTTCAGCCCTCAGAAATGCATCTGCCCGTTCTGGTTTACTAGTGATGGGAATTCCGGCTCTTTGTAGAGAGCCGGCCCTTTCGGCTCCCACCCGGCTTTTCAGGTTGTTTTGTTGCTTTAATTAATTTATTATCAACAACAATATAAAATTGTTGTCATAAAATGCAAACAACAACACAATAACATATAAATGAATATGCAAAACAAAAGAAAATGCACATTCTCTGTCATATAGGCCTGGGATGATTTTTTGGGAGAGGGTTTTCCTGGTTGGAATTGCATACACAGGATTCAGTGCATGAATATTCTTTCTGAATCCTTTAACATCCACAACTGGAAATGGTTGAAAATCAAGTGCAGTCATTTTTGCCAGGTCTTTATCAATTGAGTTCTGTCTTGTGGTGAACCACTGGAGGGCTCCACTCACACCCAGTTCCTTCCATTGCACTGATGGGTGGACAGTTCTCAGCCGCCTGCGCAGGTTGTTTGTGGAGCCGGCTCTATATGATATCCTTCTCTTGCAGACTCTACACTCTGCCTTTGTATTGTCAATAAAATTGAAATGGTTCCAGATTTTGCTTCTTTTCTTGGTGTCACTCAGTTTCATTACTATACCTTTCTAATGTGACGATGTTGTCTCTTGCAACAACCCTGGCTCTCTTTCTCTCCCTCTCCTGCTCTGTTCCTGTGCTACTGCGAGTGTAACTATCACCCCTTTTATCATGTTTGTGCATCAGTATTTTTAGCTTTGCTAGTTCCTGACAGGTTTATATCGAGCTGGCTCAGGTGCTGCTGTAGCACCTGGTTAGTACTGAAGGCTAGAGTCCTCACTGCACGGGTCTGGGTCTGACTCTCTGCCCCCACACCATTTCCTGTGTGTCATTATTCTTCAGTCTGCCCCCACTTCACTCTCTAATGTCTGCACTGTCCTGTTCACCAAAGACAACAAACTCATATTCTGAAAACTCTTCCTCTTTGAGGTTTTTTGATCAGAGAATCTTCTCACCGTCTTGCTAATTTGTTGAAAAAAAAAATGCAGAGTTGTTCCTACATGAGGGAGGGCTTTAGATAAAAAGACAGATGTAGGTGATAGAAATGTAACAGTGTTGGAACTGTTGTGTGAACAAAACAGAGTCTGATTGCTTTCTGTGGCTAAGACGCTGTAAATAATTTTCTGTTTTATACAGTGAAGTTGACAAAAATACAGAAGAGTCTCAGTGATGCTTTGATCTACCTTCACGAATTGTACAGGAGTAGCTTTGTAGTTTGACTTGAGTGTGAACATAGGCAGATACTTGACACTCTCCATACACCTGAAATACACAAACACATTTATACAGTAGCTAAAGACACATGTACGTGTAAGAGGTGAACCACAGCAGCTAAGAAATTTCATACATTCATAAAAAAAATTATCTATTTACACTTTACTAAGCTCATACATGCAGAACATATGAATGTATGCATTACAATGCAGTGCTTTGTAAAACAAAGACAACAGAAGACTCACTGTATTAAAACTCTGAAAAGGTTGTCGCTGCAACTTCTGGTATTTTAAGTCAAATTTTCTGATAATTTTATACAGCTTTACTTAAAAAAGACCTAAATATTTTTTGTCAGTCTGGTATTGTGAAATGAATCAGGATCTATAACTTGGGACAGATATGTCAAAAAATGTCAAAGTATTGGCCGGTAAAAAATCCACCATTCAAACTCTCATTTTGAATTCAAGTTTTTCAGATCAGTTTATTTGTACAGCGCCAATAGTTGTGCTGAGGTGACTCTAACACTATAAAATAAAGCATGTAGAATACTTTTTAACATTACATTCTTGGTTACAAAAATAAAGAAAATGAAAATTTCCTTTAATTTTGATGCCGGATTATAACAATTTATATCACAAAAATATCATTTTTGTCCTGATTGTCCTGTGCAAATAGTGTCAAAAATGCTGGAGTTTCAAGATGCTAGTTATAATGTAGTTATGTGTGCATATTTTTCATTTTGAAGACCTGGGTCAATCCAATCACAAATCATATTTTTAAAGATATTTTTTCCTCTGCCTCCACAATTTGCATGAAAAATGTGCGGCCCAAAGTTTGCATACATTCAAATATCAGGCATGGTAATATAGACCAGTAAACATTTCAGGTTTTTATCTTTGACATATTCACTTTCAAACATCGTCTCAGATTATAATGTGTTCTGTGACATGTGCATTGCTTGGTACTTACTGGAACATTCCCAATATTTCTGACTTCACATTGTTTCCACGGTTTTCCACTGGTGATGTGGCATTTGGTCTCCATGACATCGATGGTTAGTTTGTACAGAGATCCATCTTTCCCCTGGACACATTCATAAATAAGCAACTCTATTTTCTTTCTTCCTTTTGTGACTTTTCTAACATAAAAACAATATGGCTGCTGGTCAATATGTTGCAGCATGCCTTTGTTGCATGATCATGTCTTTGTGCATGCATATGCATAATTCACCCTGACCTGTTCTGGAGTGTGAGGCAGATCATAGAGCCTGTTGAGGCTCCAGATGTATCCAATTTTCCTGTCCTGGTTGATCTGTTCCAACGCCTCTTCTGCCACTCGCACTGCATCAGGGCTCATGCAGCCTGGAGGGTCCGAGGCCTCCCCTCCCTGGGGCAGCAAAGCCAAACATACGACCAGCAGGTACACACTCATCCTCATCTAACACACATACAGACTGGTCCTAATAAAACAAAAAATCCCACCTACTTGAATTACTAAATCTTATGCTGGCAGATCATTTAATAATGAAACTGAAACATGCATTGACCTGGAAATCTTCTTTTGCAGGACCTAATAAGTAATCCCAGTTTTTACACAAAGAGTTGTGAGAGACACATGTGAGACTGATGCTGGACTTTCTCCTCTTCCTGAAAGGATGAACAAACAGCTGCTATCGGCTGCTCTGCAGGCCAATGACTGGCTCAGACAAACTGAGCGGTCACAGTGCACTGGGGAACAGGGCAAATCAATTAAAAAGCTCACTGCACACCTCATTTCAGTTCTTGAATATTACTTTAAAAAAAATTCTTTAAGAAATGAAGTCACGCAGTCTTGATGAACAGGAATGCCTGTGAGCTTTCGATTAGCAGAACTCTTCTCAGCTCATCTCATCGAAGCTTAAAAGAAAGTGAGGGCCATTTGCAAAGCACTCCATCAGTGTAAGCCACTTCTCTGCTGCTGATTCTTCTTTTTATTTTATGTGTGCCAGTTCATACTTCCTCATAGTAACTGTAACTGGCAAATCTAAAAAGCTCATGTCAGTGGTATCATATAAAACTTAATGGGCTAGCAACAGTGGAGTGTGTGCTCTTTAGCTGTGCTTTTTGTTCATTTGATTTCTTTTTTCAAAATGAAGAAATCTATCTATTAGTTGAGTTTAGAAAAAGTTTGAGTTATGCTGCAGGAATCGATCAAAGAGTTTTGGATATACTTTTATCTTCTGTAAATATTTCTGTTGGAGTGTTTCCTGAAATGTGAATTAGAGGTTGACTCACTTTTTTCCTAATCGTTTTTGTCACATTAGCAAACACTCTGCATGCTCTTGTGCAGCCTGCTGTGCTAGAACAGATGCATTACATGAACATCAGCACCGTGTGAGTGTCTGAAAATAGTTTGAACTCGTACTGCTTTACTTCAGTAAAAGTCATAATCCTACTAAACTACAGTAATATGAAAAATGTTTTTGAATCAAAATACGGACATGTGTATTTTTGGTGCTGCTGTTCTATGTTTGTGTATAGGTGTGTGTGTGTGTGTGTGTGTATGTGGCAGAGCACCCGTTCTTCAGGCCTGGTGGGTGTGTCAGCCAGGCCACACCTGCGGAGGAGAATCACACACACCTGATCAAGCCTTGTCTGGGAGCTATTTAACAGTTTGGCTGAGCGCTCTTTGGCGCTGGATTGTTGTGTGAGACTCCACGTCAGTCATCTAGCGTCTGTGAGTGTATGCCTACTGGAATTAAGTGTCTTGATGGCTGCCTCTGTTATTTCCCCTCAGGAGGAGCGTGGAACACCGCAGGGCAGCAAGCACGGGGTGTGGGGACACACGGGAGTGGAGAGCACTGAGCATGGACTTTGGAGAAGAAGACACGACACGGGAGTCATGGAAGTGCACGGGGATTTATTGTCATTTTGCTGCCACTGTAAATAAACGCTTGTTCAGATTAAATAGAACAAAATACAAAGCATTAAAATATGTTAAAAACACAACAGCCTTAATAAACCCAGAGTAGTTTGGAGCCGGTAGTAGGGTTCATACGTCATCACTTAAAGATATCCCACCTGCTGTGAATGTTTTAATGCAGTACAGTTGTTATTATTATCACTTGTCACGTCCTCTTTATGACAGTTAAAATAAATAATTTTCATATAAGAAATAAAATTGTCTCATGTAAACTGTATATGGTGTTAAATAGGCCTATACTATTGTACTTTAATGTTAATCATAAGGGTGGTACTTCAACAGCCATATATTTTATGAGGTGGTACTCACTGTGAAAAGTCTGAGAACCACTGATCTACAGCAATAGTTCCTCAGGCTTACTGGACAATTTTCTGTTTTTCAGTTTTCCTTTGTACTTTAACCTTTTCAGCAGAATGTTTTCAGTTTTTAAGCCACTTAACACTAACCGATACATGATTCAAGGAGAAAAACATTACCTAAACCAAGGGATGTCAGCATTAATACATTACATGTAACTTAGCAACGAACTAATTTTAAAGTACCAAGCACCTAGCTGCAGAATCCCATATACACACACACCTTCACTGTGTACTGTACCACTGCACACGGTTGGAATGACAATAAAGCCACTTGTCTCAACTAAAGTGTACCTTCCCAGCAAACATGCCATTTGTGACCCATATGGGCCCATTGTCCCAGATTGCTCTCTGATGTTTCCTTTGAAATATAAATGTGTGTCGATGTTAGAAAGCACTTATGTAGTAAAAGCATAGAAAACAGTGCCTCTATGAATGAGTGAATGAGGTCGAATAAGAATGAAGTTCTATAAAGCACTTTGAGTCCTCAGGTAGCATAAGGAAACGCTATACGGTGTAAGAACCAGTCCATTCTCACACACACACACACACACACACACACACACACACACACACACACACACACACACACACACACACATTTATTTATTTATTTATATATTTCAGTAATTAAATGAGTTTTGCACACTGTGTTTATTACATTTTCATACACCACATTATGCAGCCGGCTTGAACATGGGGTCATTAGCAAAGAGAATCCCCACACCTTGATCCCCTCCCTTTTTGGTGGGGCACAGGGCAGAGACTGAGGTTGGGAAGGGCTCGATGGCGGGCTCCATCTGTCCGGGAACCTGAGGGTCAGGCTTAAGTGGGAGAGTGACTCCAACTCCAGGCCCACCGGCGGGGACATCAGGGAAGGAAGGCAAGGTCACAGGCTGGCCCAAGGCAGGCAGGACTATCACTGTTCCCTTTGCATCATCGTGGGGTGTGTTCTCATGTTCGTGCTCGTGGGGATGGTGGTGGTGCTCGTGTTCATGTAGGTGACCGTGCTTGTGGTCGTGGTCCAGAGCCAGCTCGTGGTCATGCTCATGGATGTGCACACCTACAGCGTGCTTGTTGTGTGCCTTGGCATGATGAGTGTGCACATGATCGTGGTTCAGACCGTGGTCGTGGGAGTGGTCCCAGTGCCTGTGGGAACTGCCTGTGGCATGGTCATGTGTTTGGTGGTGATTGTGGTCATCAGTTTGGTTCCTGTTGTGGCCATGATGCGAGTGGCTCTTGGTGTGGTCGTGGCTGTGTGAGTGTGTGTCGTTGTGGCTGTGGTCAGTCTCTCCACCCAGCAGGGGGAGCATCATCTGTCTCTTAGCAGCCTGGAGATTTTATACAGAGTGTACTATAATAAAGAGTTTACAAAACAGAGCCAGCCCAAGGCATAAGGAAACTAAGCGCCTTCTTAGGTCCCCCATCACCATTTATTACTTACACTGTTCCCTATGCGACTGAAGGATATTTGAACAATACAGATATGACATGTTAATGAGTCTTACCTCAGGCACATAGAGCTCACAGTCGACATTAATTTGCTCCTCATCAAAAAGAGGCTGGAAGAGGGATGCCTTACAGAAGCCCTTGTGCTGAGAAGAGAAAAAGAAGAAAAAACTTAAGAAAGCAGAGGATTGAGGATGCCTGTGGTTTTACTACGGTGGAACAATTACACATACTGAATGAAAAAGTAATCCTCTGCTGTCACAAACTAGTCAGTAGAACTTAGAACACACTGGATCAGAGCTTTGAGTGGAAAGCAGAGGTCTTTGATTGCAGCATTAAAACTAAAATGACCCCCTGATCAGAAAAGCCATACTGCACTGATCTCATCAACCCGTCTGACTACAACTTTACATGAGTGAGACTAATAATTCTTTCTCCTGACTCACAGCAAACTCGCAGTCCATAGGGGGGCAGTTCTCAGCCGTCACTGCTTCTGTGCTGTGGGGGCAGGTGGTCTCCTGGATGGTGTATTCCACACGGTAAATTGAACCTGCGACAACCTGGAAACACAAACACAAAAAGCATAACAATATGTCAATCTAAATGAGAGTCCATGATGAATAAAAGATCTTTCTTATCCCTGTTAATATTCTCATTCATTTCAGATTGATCGAGGGCTTTTCAGTGAACCTTTTGCACAAAGTGACAATACTGAACTATAACAGTTTAGCCCAGAAGTAATGACTGTATGCGCTAGTTTTTCAGTGTCACCCAGTGTTAGGTTGATTTTGATAATAGTTGTCATTGTTGTACTTAAATTAAACCTCGTCTTAAACTGTATGTTTAGAGATTTTTCTGTTCCTCCCCTACACATCTAGGATGGGGGGGGGGGGGGCAATCAGCTATAGTGTTTAACTGCAGACATTGCATGTAAGGTTCTGGGTGTCCTTATAGTAGGGGTGGGGGAAAAAATCGATACTGTGTAGTATCGTGATATTTTGTTTGCTAATAATGTATCGATACAGGGACAGCAGAAATCGATATTTTGTTACAAAAAAAGTTTTTGTGCTCTGACTTCAGAGCATGTTGATCAGCTCCTTTTTCTGAGCAAGAATCCTGACATTCCTTCAATGTCCAAATGTGTTTAACTTTTTTTTTGGCAGCAATAAACATGACAGTTTACTTATTTTAATTTAAGACATGTTTTATTTTAATTCAGTTTAAAACTTTTTTATTTAATGTAAAATTATATTTTGTTTTAATTTACTTTCAAGTTCTTCAGTTGCTGAAGGGGCTGCATAGTTTTTACAAATTGCATAGTTCAGAATAGCTATAATTGTACCAGATGGTTGCATTCAGTTAAGTTGGACTAGACTGTAATACAAACCGTTCAGTTTGTCAACAATAAAACTGACTGAAATGAGAGAAAGACTGAGTGCGAGACTTTGATATTAGATATAATGAATATTGATAAAGTTTACCTTTATGTACAGAATCTGAATATCGCAAAATATTTTTAAAAATTGCAATAATATCGTATCGTGTGTTAAGTATTGTGATAATATCGTATCGTGGGATGTATGGTGATTCCCACCTCTACCTTATAGGATGTTTTACTTCCTGGCCTAAGTAAGCCAGTAAGTATTTGGTTAGATAGCATGTTTCTATGTCACATATCTTGATGTTTCTTTTGGATATGTGGTAATCTGACCTGTGCAGTAGCACGGGAGATTTTGAGCAGAGTGAACCGATTGGCCAGCCTGCTCTGGTTGTGGAATTTCTCCAGAGACTTGGTCACAGTCTTCTGAACTTCAGCTTCCTCATTATTGCGAGGTAAATATGGACAGCCGGGACAGCTCTCATGCACCCTACCTGCAGGAATTGAGCAGAACAAAAAAGTGGTTTTACATGTTGGTGCTGCACGAAACCTGTAATTTCACCAAATTGTCTCTTTTTTTTTTTTTTTTTTTTTTTTGTGTCCCGTTTGGATCTTTAGCCATCAGAATTGTTGTCTTAAGGCCAAGAAAGATGCCAAGCGGATTTATTTTACCAAGTGGATCATCATGGCCTTGCCATATTGGTCCATTTGATTGACCTTTATTATAATTATGTATTTATTTTATTTTCAGTTGTTCAGGTGACCCGGTGAGAAGGGGGGAAGAAAGAAAAAAAACAACAACAACAAAAAAAACAAAACACCTGGGTCACCTGTATGGAGAAAAAAAACAGAAGAGAGAGCAAACAACAAAGAGCAACATAATAAAAAAAAACGGCACCATCACAATAAACTAGCTAGCAGTAGATATCAGTAGATACTAAATAATAAACGATATTGTGCAGCACGCAAGATAGACAGCGCACAATGTGCTTTGAGGCAGCAGCCAAGAAAGCTGTAGTCCGCGTCTGTGAATACCCGTGTGTACACCTGTGTGCATACCTGTGTGGATCAGCATGCTTGCATTCCAAAGGTTTCTCCATGTAACGATCTGCTAGGGAGTGAGGGGAGCCACAGCCCCGTCCTCCAGGGTATGAAGCAGGTATGGAGGAGATCAAAACTTCAGACATCCAGAGGCCCCCAGAACACAAGAGACCAAGGAAGACCAACAGAGGGGCAGCCGCGCCACTGTCCCAGTAAGAGCTGAGGAGAGTCCCAGATGAGGGCTCACTCAGCAGCCGCGGAGCAGAAGCCAGGGGGAGTTGCAGTGACGCGCCCGTGAGCTCCGCCGGCAGCCAGCTGTGCCTGAGTGACCGAGCCCCAGGCCGAGAGGCCGGGGGCACCCCACCTCCGAAGTGGCCCGAGCGAGCCCCAGGCTCCAGGCCCCGATAAGCGGCCGCCAAGGAGTGAGCCGGTGTGTACCCGGACGCCCATCCCCAGACACAAAGAACCACCAACGCACCGATGTCTGAGGGAGTCCGCCACTGGCAGGGGAAGTGGTGGTGGGTGGAGATAGGCCTCCAAACCTTGGAGGGCCCGAGATGTCCCCAGAGAGGTGGCGTCTGATACCCAACCTGACATATAGACACAGACATACAGGCACACACAGACACAAACATCCATTCCCACCCTCATGCTCTCATATGCACTTACTCCACACTCAACCAACGTGGAGACAGACATAAAGAGACGCTGTACACATGATCACACTCCCCAAGCGTACTCTACGAACCGGGTCTAGGTACCCTTGCCCCTGGAGGGGGGAACTGCACCCAGACCCAGGTGGTGTTACCCTTTTCCCTGCGGTGGGGGGAGGCAGACCGCCCCGACTCCGCAGCAGCAGGGAGGCCCCACACTCCAGACCGCAGTCGGACGGCCAACTCCTCCTAGCCCCCCTGCTCCAGCAGGCCGCAGAGAATGGGGGTGAGAGAAGACTCCAAACCTCCCTCCACCCGCTCATTGTAGTGTTGATGCATGTGTGTTCTAAGGTGCAATTAAAACCCAGGAGGGCATGGAGCTACCTGCCACCAAATTGTCTCATAAGGTGCAGCCTGTTTTTATTTTTCCTCCATAAAGTATGCTGCTGTATATGTAGAACTGGTTGTCATCATAGATATGATCGTTAAAAATCGCAACTCCTTTTTTCATATATATGTAATATTTTTCATACCTGGTCTGATAACACAGCTGTATTTGTAGAGGCGCTCCACTCTATGCACCTTATTGATGAAGATAGCAGCTTTGCACTGTCCATATACCTGCAAACACAAATACAATATATCAACACACCAAATTACTTTATTCCCCTTCCAACTTCTGAACTAATGCTTAGGGAACAAAAACCCAAGATGATCACTACGCTGAAACAGAAAGATTTGAGGATTTTAAGAAAGCCTTGCTGCGTTCTCTGTGTGTGCGCACTTAGAATAGAATAGAATAGAATACTTTTATTTGTCAATTTCTTCAAATGTACTTGCCATACAAAGGAATTGAAATTACGTTTCACACTGTCCCATGCGTAGACATTGACAACAATAAGGTGCAGATGCACAACAAAAACAGCCCTAACAATAAAGTAATAAATAGTAATATAATAATATAAATAGTGCTAAAAGAAATACTAAAAATATATATATAGCAGCAGGTGTGTGCAATTGCAATGCAAGTCAGGAATGTTTTTGTTTGTGTTTTTTTTTTTTGTTTGTGTGTGTGTGCGTGTGCGTGTGCTCTAACCTTGATATTTTCCCTTGGACGAATGTCACAGCTCTTCCAGTCCTTCCAGCTGAGAACACTGCAGTCGGTCTCCACAACATCCAGAGTGAGGTAGAAGACCACACCATTCTCTCCCTGTAATGCATGCACACACACACACGCACACACTTTATCAAGCAATGTTTACAGTCAATAAAAATGTAATTGAATTTAACAGCTTTCACTTGGTCACTTCCAGTGATTCATGGTACCTCCTAAACTTTCACACAAGTCACCTAAATTTGTTTTTCTTGTTTTTATTTTGACCATTTTAAGCCAGGTAGTGTCTGCAAAACACAAACACTATTTATGACGGTTTCCAAGCATCATGCATTCAGTAAACAGCCGGACTTACTGTCATAAAAAATGAATGTGATTAATTTCTGTTTCACCAAATCTGGCACTTTGTTAGAAAGTAATTCCACCCTAAACAGCACTGGTCTATCACACAGTAATAATACTGCAAGCTCAGCAGCATGGCTTACATGGCTCTTTATGTGGGCGTTGGACAGGTGGTGCAGGCTGAAGACGTAGCCCTCCTTCCTGTTCTGGTTGATTTTGGTAAGAGCCAGTTCAGCAGCTGCTTTTGTTGATGCGTCTTCACATGAGCCTGGCTCCATGCCACCATGCTCCACTGGTGCACCATTGATGGTCACACAACCCAACGCCAGCAGCAGTGATAACAGCACGCAGGTCTTCATGGTAAAGGCCTGGGACGACTCTCTTACACACTGTCACACTCGAGCTTCCAAAAGAGCTGTGTAGAGATGGAGAGGTCACATTTTATATCCTGCTACCCACATGTGCACACACACACACACACACACACACACACACACACACACACACACACACACACACACACACACACACACACACACACACACTTGCTTAATAAAGTTATCAGTTGTTAAATAAACAGGCTGTACACCCTCTCTTCTTTTGGATCAATAGGCACATGGTCCAGTGTTGCCACACAGTTGAGCCTAATCGACAACATGGCATAAAGTTTTGACCTTCTTCAGTTTGCTTAACCTTCTTCTTGAAGTGGTGAGAATGCTGTTATCCAGCTGTTGCAGTGTACTCACTCTCACCTGGATGGTACAGGTGGCATTGTTAGAATCATGTTTTTTTAAATTTCTCCGGTGCTTTAATTCCATTCAGCTACTTCTTCTGAGTGAGAAGCTGCTCAGGATGGCTGTCACCACCTTCTGAATGTTAGCAAGACTAAAGAGATGGGAGTTGACTTTCTGAGGAAAAAAACTGCGATATCATTGGTCAGAATGTGGAGGCGTTTGACTCAGTGAGGGACAGGAGGTCACTGAACAAACGGCTCTCCATCAAGGACAACCCATCACACCTGCTCCACTCCACACTGTTGAGGCAGCAGAGCCCCGTTTCTCTGAGATCGATTCAACCTCGCTGCCATAAAGAATGCTTTAGGAAATGATTCCTACCAATGAAGCTGTTTTTCTTAGATTTAAATGGTACATATTATTTATTAATGCATTTGCACTTCTGTCTTGCACTAACTTTGAACTAACTTTAGTTTTACACTTATATAACACAGCATTTTTCTTTTTCTGAATATTTAAAGGGCTTTTTACTACAAGCCTCACTCACCCAATCCAACATACATTCATAGGGTACTATTATTCAAGCTCTGTGTCTAATATTCATGAACAGACCCACAATCCAGTGTGCATCTTGAGCAACTCAAGATTCGGTTCCTTGTCCACACGTCATCAGGCAGCTTGGAGGCACCAAGGATATAGTGCCTCCAAAAGAATAGTCTTTCGCCCCTATACCCAGGTCAGACGACCGATTTGCACGTAGCTGCCATCACCAGTGTGTGAATGTGTGTGTGAATGGGTGAATGACTGGATATGTAAAGCACTTTGGGGTCCTTAGGGACTAGTAAAAGCGCTATATAAATACAGGCCATTTACCATTTACCATATAACCAGCAACTTTTTGCACAACCTGCTCTATATCCTGAGCCACAGCCAATCTCTCTGAAGAAGACTGCCTAAAGAAGAGCCGAGCCTGGATTTACCACTTGGGAGTGGAAGCTTCTTGTGGCCAGAACACAATGTATGCATTACACGCATAGCACACAAAATGTAAGACCATACACATGACAAGTTTCCCCACGCACATTTTCCTTTGTGTACAAGTTTACATCTGTAAATAAAGTCTTGTTAAAACTGAGTTTCTGTTGTCCGTGTCTGTATCTGTGCTTGGGTCCATGTTGCATACTGGCCTCTGGGCCCGCCTATGTCATGGCTGTAGGCCGACTCGGGAGAAAAGGACTCAAATGCAGGACGCAGGCGGAGAACTGGTTAATGTTTAAGTAACAAAGTTTATTTTCAAAGTAAGTGAATGTGCAACGAGACTATTAAACTGAACTGTGAGCAATGAGTATTAACATGTGCCATGAACAATGCTAAAGTTTTGAGCACTTATGGAACCTGAGCTATGCAAGCAACAAGAAAAACAAGAACTGCAGTTCTGTGATTTTGGGGCCAAAGGGGAAGTCAGACTGGATGGCAGGGTCCAGGGGGGTCAGAGTCACTGAAATAAGAGTAAACAAGCTCAGGTATGGTTCCAGGTGATTGCTGTCAGATGATGGTTCTGAATGTTCCTTTAAGCTGTTTACTTGCCACAGGTGGATCAGTAGCGTGGAGGGGAGAGTGGTAAGGAATCCAAAACTCCTGAAGTTGAGACAGGCAGGTGCGTGGAGTGAGCGATAGCCTTGGCTATAAAGACCGCTGAGAGGTCCAGCGTCCAAATGCAGGTTCTATGGAGAAGGTTGGTGTCTGGCAATCTGGTGAGTAGCTATGAACGAGAATCAAAAGGTAATTTACTATGACGTTCACAAAACACTATGTTGGCCTGCACTAACTCTGTTTGCTGAGAATCTCGCAAAGAGAAGTCGAGAGCGCTGGCCTTATAAGTTGACAGCTTAATTACCCACAGGTCAGAGCAATGAGCAGGAACACTGTGGCTCTGTATTATTGAAGGGTCTTTACCTTACAATATAGTGCTTTGAGGTGACCGTACTGTAGTTGTGATTCTGTGCTATACAGTATAAAATGGCGGGGGCATTGCAGAGTTGGAGTCTTCCTCTTCGTCCAACAGTGGAAGTTCCAAGTTGGTTAACTCGTCTCCTTCAGTGTTTGTAAAGAGATCCACCTTTCTCCTGGAGACATATAGACATTTAAAAAACAATTCTCTCTGTATTTGCTTTCTTTTTCTCCTCTTATATTTTAAGGCTCTGTAAACAAGGCTGTTGGTCAATCTGTGAATTACCTGTCTGTCATTTGGTGGACAGGAACTATTTTTTGGAGTGACACAAACATCTTTTTGTACTGTAAAGAGTTTGTACACAACATTCCAGAGGCATTTCCTGCATTATTATGTAAATAGTTGTATATACCTTTGTTGTTTCCAAAATTTATGCATAGGTTTTTGAAATTGACAAGTTGATAGAATGATTTGTTAAACATGCTTGTGGTTTTCACAGAAAAAAAATTTTTCCTAGTCTTATTTTATATTTGTGTGATTTTAGGTCAAAACGAAAAAAATAAATGCAAAATCAGATGCGAGATTGTTCTGGAAAGAATGATACCAAATGACAAGGCTGACCCTTTTAAAGCTGAAATATAATGGAAAAATTATGAGTAGCCAAAAATGGATAATTATCCCCCTGTACCTACAGGGTTAATATTAACACATATGCTAGTCTGAAAATGTTCTTTGTGGGGCCTTTTGGCAAACTGATGCTGGACTTCCAGTAAGGATGAGCAAACAGCTGGCATCTGCTGCTCTGCAAGCCAAAGGCTGGTTCAGAAAAAATGAGAGGTCATAGTGCATTGGGAAACAGGGTATGTTTATTTTTTAAAACTTAAATAGTCAGAAATCCTCATAGTTATTGTAACTGACAAATTCAGCTAATGATACTAACAACAGTGGAGCCAAAGCATTTTGTAAATACTCCAGCACTGAATACCAAAAGGAAATAGGTTGCAAACACATAAAACTTGTGTGACAATTCTCAAATATACCAATTTATTTGGCCAAGCCAACAAACATGCTAATGTTTCATCCTTTTAGCCTTCATCAGACTATGAAACACATTGGAGGTAATATATATTTCTGTCAGACGACCATATTGAAAGAGTCACAAAGTAAAGATTTTTTCTAATCTCTTAATAACAACAGTTTATATTAACAGTGCTTATACGCTTATATTCGTCAAACAAAGACAGCACTCAACATATTTCAGAACATGAAATCAGTTATTTTAAGAATATTATGAAGGTAAACACGGTTCTCCTGCCACTCTGCATTTCTTTGATCTTTAACATGTAATTGTCCCGCCAGAGAAGGCAATCTATATAAGCACTTTCTCAGAGAGAGAGAGAGATGTATTGGAGCTCAATGCTCAACACAGTGACACTTACAGTACTCATCTAAATGATTTGTCTTTAAAATACATTACGTGTAGGTTTGCAGTTGCTAGGCTCAACATACTGCGACCCACCATGAGAGATGAAGTTATAAAATCCTGGTCCGATGGTCGGAGAATATAAAAGATGAAAAAGGACCATAACAGATAAGCATTGCAAGCAGACTGAGTAACAGTTTATCCTTTTTTTTCTAGAAAATTTTCCTTTGCAGGGCCTGTTTGCACTGTGATGCTAGACTTCCCGTAAGAATAATCAAACTGCTGTGTGGCCAGACTTTTCTGGTTCAGACAAACTGACGGGTCATAGCATACTGTTGAACTGGGTAAATGGACTCAAAGAAATACAATTGTTTATTTTTAATAATTAATACTCATAGAAATTCTCAAAGTTAATAAACCCTGCAACATATTTAGGGTGTATACTGCCCTATCATAGCTGGGATAGGCTTCAGTCCACTTGGGATAAGGATAAGCAGAAGAGAGTGGATGTATGGATGGATGGATGGATAGTGTAACTCAGTGATTCCTGAGATTAGGGACAAAACAGGTTTTAATTTTCTAAAATATATTTTTTGATTTTTCAAAAACATATTTACATATAATTGTTACACAAAGGTTTGGCCGTCTCACCATGTTTTGGTACAATCTCCCAGGTGAAACATTTTTTAATAATTTATGCTTTTGCTGGAGAAGTGCAAGGTTTTTGTCAACACCGTCAGACACAAAGAAATGCAAAAATATATATTTTAAATTAAGTTGTTTCAGCTATTTTGACTATTAGCAGCTTCTCTATTCTATTTTTTATGCACATATGTTTTCAAAGTAATTATACTACATTTAAAAGTAAGATTGTTTTGGCTGTTTATTATTAGAGTTACAGTCATACATATTTTCAGAAGCTTGTATTTAATCTCTATAAGAAACAATCATATTAAGCAGGATGCAAATTACACATTTATTGAGAAAATTACGTATTTTTATTGGAAGATCATGAGGGAGGAAACTATATGGTTCTCCAAAAGAGAAAAATAAACAAAAACTCCAGTTGACAAGGTGCTAATGGTGGTGACACACTAGTAGAAAACAAGATTTTATTTCTTTCAAAATGACCATTAAACCTTAGCAACCTTTGTAATGTCACAAGACACATCATAACAATTCTGTTTTTGCACATGTCAAGTTCTACATCTTAACAGTTCACCAGCAAGTAGCTGCCTACTACTCCTTGATTCCTAAAGTACTCTGTGGTTGTGGACCCTGCTGTACTTTCTCTCCTTTTGTCTCTCTGTGCTTGTTTCCAAAACCTTCTCTTCTACCTTTTTTCTTGTCCTTTCAGATCACTGATGTTCTTTATTTTTCCCTCTTTCACTCTATTTCTCCATCTTTCCCTTTCCTTTATGAGAAACTCAAGCTGGCTGTTAATTTTTTCTCTCATTCTTTTTTGATCATCCCTGTTCCTTCTCTTTCATTCCTCTACTGACAGGTTCCCCTTTGCCATTCTAGTCTGAAATGTACCATTTTATAATCACTATAATTTTTCTGAACCTTATGCTTTTTTACAAATTAAGGATGAATATTCACAACACAATTATGCATTAAGCAATAGAAATGCTATCCGGTCTTTAAGTCTGATGTCATTAGTCATTTCCAGGTCCAAACTCTGCTGCAGATCCCAAAGTCAAAGGATCTCTGCGGCATCACTGAGAGTTACAAACTGTCTAAATTCTTTCATCTTTAATAAAATGATCAGTGTGTGGCTCTACCAGGTGTAACATCCAGGCATCCATGAAAACAGAATATATGAAATTTAACAGAGTTAGAAGTTAGATTGCTTGTTTCCCCCTAAACATGATATACCAGCTGAATGAATGCTAACTTTTTTCCACTTGATAAAAGTTAACGTGAGGGTTCGGTTAGGCTGACAGTGATCACTGACTGTTTTTAGGGGCTTGCTCAGATGTAATAGAACAAGATAAAAAGCATTAAAACATTTTAACAGCACAACAGGCTTAATAAACACAGAGTAGTTTGGGCCCGGAAGCAGGATTCATACATCATCACTTAAAGAACAGCTCTCGGGGCAGAGATAGCTCAGTAGATGCCACATGATCGGAAGGTTGGGCATTCAACCAACAGCGGCTATCCTGGATTGGTAGCTGCCCACTGCATCACTGAGTGAATGGGTTAAATGCAGAGTACTAAGCATTTTCCTACAGGATTAATAATGTATACATAAACAATGAGATTCAAGATAAGTCAAATTTGATAATATTTGACACATCTGTGAAGCAGAAATATCAGTAAAACACACAGGAAGTAATATATCTGAAATATTAGTAAAAAATAACTTCATATAAATGGTGAATAGCACACTTTTGTGACATTTGTCAACACCATTAGAAAAAGGGTCAACACCGTCAGACAAAAAATCCTGATGGTGTTGACGTCATGTTTTTCTGACAGAAACCATCTTGTTTTTCATCATTTGTTTATGGCCTCTACAATCTACCTAAATTAAGCTCTTTTTACAAAACAAAATAAATAAATCTTGGTTTACATCGACTTTGGTGTTGACGCGCTATGGTTGTGACACAGAGTTTTATCAGAAAGGTGTGTCATAAATGAAATAAAAATAAAATAAATTATCACAGCAGTGACCTCATGGCATGTGTACCAAACAGGAAGTGGTAAAGGGGTCCTCAGAGTGTAAGCTACCCACAATAATTCCCGATTCTTTTCTACTAGAAAAAAGTAGGGAAAAATTTTTTCAATTGCATATTTTTGATATTATATAATGTTATTGACTTAAATACTTAGTGACGAAAGCCATGATGTTTAATTTTACATTACTTTTACTTTTTTTCCCTGTATTTTAATATTATCACACCTGCTTCTGGACAATGGATTTTTAAGGTACTGGTAATCTATTGTACCATTTAAAATAAATATATATGTATAAAAAATGCAAATTCATGCTTTTGTTGCATAAACATTGCCTTGGTTTGTCTGTTAGTCAGTGTGGTTAACACTTGTATTCATATTTTTAACCCCAAAATTGGGTTTTATCTGGCGGACATGTTTTGTCCCTTATCTCAAGAATCACTGAGTAACCAAACGGGGGCCACCGTGAGGTTTTCCAGCTCTTGGTGCCTCATCAGCTACATACCAATGTGCTCCACCTGGTTCGTGGTTCGGTGGCTGCGGGTCACTTCGGAGTCACCATAACTTTGCAAAGACTTCGGTCCTGGTTCTACTGGCCAGGGTATCACCAAGATGTAGAGCTCCATCAGTATGATGCTTGCACTGCCCAGAAGGGGCCATCAGAATGGCCCCCACTTGCAACAGTATCAGGTGGGGGCTCCCATGGAAGGTGTTGGGGTAGTCATCCTTGGCCGTTTCCCTACCACTAACCTAGGGAACCGCTATGTCCTTTTCCTGCCATGGACTACTTCACCAAGAGACCTGAAGCATATACTGTCGCCGCCCAGAGTGCTGTTACCACAGCTGAGTGTCTGGTCAATGAGAAACATAATACTCAAAGAAGGGGGGAAGGTCTTGCACCCGGCAGGTGTGGGTTTATAGCCCATAGAGGAAAAAAGGCCTTGCCAGCATTGCCTTCCCCAAAACCTCCAAGATTTGGCTGAATGTAATCTGTTGTAATCTGTATGTTATCTCCCATCATGCCTCTGGCAAACTGTGCTTCATGTTAAGTTTAAGGAAATTGTCTTTGCTGTATCTGTTATTGTTATCAAACTTACTTAGTTTTGTTCCTGCATATTGTGCTGTGTTGTTTTAACATACAGCTGTTGTTATAGTGGAAAAGAGATGTTACACCATAAGTGAAGATATATGCAGGGTTACTGACCCTCTTGGAAGCACAGTGTTGGGTGTCTTCTCAATGGTGAATAAACAAGCTCCCCCTTGTGTGTCACTGGGATAAGAGGCATTATCTAGAGAGCCAGCACCTAATTGTGAAATCTCTGCTATGTGAGTGCTGAGCTTGGTCCAATATTTTGCATGACAAACAGGAAACATCTCTTAAGGACATGACTTTCAGATACTAATCCTCAGTCTTTGGTAATTTTTTAGGCCTGACACTTATTTATGTTTTTTGCTCCTCAACTTCCTCAGATTTATAAAGCTAATGATTCTTTGCGAATAATCTTGATTATTGGCAGAAGTACAACTATATGTCTGCTAAATGCAACTAACTTTACATTTGTTATAGATTCAACTAAACAAACTGTATGTTTTTGCAATAGGCTGCTAGAAACAAAGTGCCTAAAGACACTATTTAAAGTACACTGAAAAAATGGGAATTGGCAGGCTTTTGAATTTGCACAAATGAATTTAGTTAATGCTACACAAGCCTTTCATGTTTCTCTTATTTACATGATTAAATAAAGTACCATTTACTTGATTATAAACAATACTGAGACTACTCATTTTTCTTGCATTGATTTAAAGTGACTAAATTAGAATACTAAAACCATTGTAATCATGTTTGACAACAACCGGAAATGATGCAATATATTCAAAGACAACAACTAAATATGATTGGATAATAAGACCTAGAGTCTTATCCAATAAGACAACAACATAATTTAAGGAGAGCGCAATTGACCGCCAGATTCTGGAAGACTGTTTAGCCACATGCAACCTTTGGCACTGAGTCAGGCATACTGAGAAGGTAAGTAATTTAAATACATTTGTTTTAGTTGGGTACGTTTTCACAGATGTGTTGTAGTGCATGCTATATAAAAATTAATCTGTAATGCATCTACATGTTGTTTTTACAGTGCTAGCTAAAGTTGGTATTAGCTTTGTGGCTAAAACTGAAAAATAGTAACAAATTGCAGCTGTTGTCGGTCAGATATGGAATTTATGCATGTGACAGAGAGCACTGACGTTTTTGATGGCTTAGCAAGTTAAAACATCACTGAGAGAGCGCAGTAGTGTTTGTGTTACTCGTGCTAGTTATGGCTACAGTGGCTAATTAGTCCGGCTGTAACCGTCAGAGTTTAAGAAGCTGGGAGCCCCACAGTGCTATACCTTAATTCTTGCTGCTGACACGCAGCAGTTATAATAAGGATCCTGCCACCTTAGACGTGGGTTTAAGAACCTGTGCCCATAAATGCCAAATCATTTTTCCATTTAGTCATTGTTTTAGGTGAAGTGTCACTTACTTGACTATTCTATTGGTCACGGCCAAGTAATACAGCAGATATCTACAAGGAGATAAGTTTGTTCAACAGACTATGTCTTATTAAGTGATGTATTGTGAATTTTCCAACATCGGCCCAAAACAAATTAGGACCCTTTCCCCCCCTCTTTTTTTCTAGTTTGTGTAGAACATATGTGAGCTGCTTCTCAAAACATTATGTATAAATGAGGGAAAGATTGGTACTTTAAAGAAACCATTGATGCTCTTCTGGACTGGAATACCTTTTTTCAATTAAAATTAATGTTTTTTGTGATGGTAGAATTTTTACCTTTATGATTACAGAAGTCAAAACATCAGATGATGATAGCTTACTATCTAAACTCCCCATCTCTTGGCAAGTCTGAATTAGAGAGCTCAGCTGTATCGGCCTTTCTAGTGGATTTAAAGAGTTAAAGAGGAGATAGCTTAAGTCATTAGGTACATATTCCCTGACATTCTAGAGGTCAACCTTGCACAGTGTGTGACATTAAAGGGCATAACTTATAGAAATGGAATGGTACTGGCCCAAAGGGCAGCAGGTGGATTGCCAGAATACTGAAAAACCATATCTGCATTGTACCACAGCATATTCTACATTGTCAGAGAGCTTGGTGGCTGGTACAGAGAGCACGACAGAGCTTTTGAGCTCAACCCAGTATCATCAAGAATATTCACTCTCATTTCACTCTGTGAACTCCTTGAAACTTATCCATTGGTTGTCTATGAGATTGGATCAGTCCACATTGTGACTTTAAAAAGGCATATAGAAATAAAAGGTGTTCATATAAGTGTAATAGGTTCAGTCGCATGTATTTCATTAGATAAATTCTTCTTTTTTATGTCTGATCTTTATAACTTTGACTATTGGGTATGGATAGCTTTATGAAAACTAAACTGAAAGGATTCTTTCTGAATATGTCATTCTTTTTTGCCTACAGTCCTATGGTCCTAAAGACTGTTTTGTCTCACTCTCTAATGGAGCGCCTGAATCAACTGAGGATCTCATCGTTGAAGTCAAGAGACAGTGTTGTCTTCAGGGCAGTTTCAGACTTCAGTTTATGGATTCCTTGTTTGGGAATGAGTTTCTTAACCTCACCTCAGTTTCAGAAGTAGCAGACAAAGGGACTCTTAAAGCTATTGACATGCCAAAGCCCACCACATGGACATAAAAAAAGAGTAACAGAGTTGGTGAAACTCAAGATGGAAAAGACTTTTTCATACAGAAGACATGAAGTTGTCCATGATGCACCAATGGTGGAGGCTTTCATGGCAAGATGGCCTGATCTATTTGATTTCCATGAGGTAAGGTTTGCCTCATACACGGTGTTCTTGTGGTATTAGCCTAAAATGGTTAAGGCACAGTTGTTATTTGACAGCCCATTTCTTCAGTATGAGTGATTGCAGCCTTCTTCCAGGTAGTAAACCTTTGAAGCTCATTCCTCTGTGCTCATGTTTTCAGATCAACACTGAGTTTAAGAGAATTGCCACCATCCCCCCTCAAACAAAGTTCCTGGCTCAGCTGGATCTCCACTTGGACAACCTGGTGAAGTTGGTCAACAGAAGAGGAGAGCTTGGACTAATACTGAAAAGAATTGTGGCATAAATGGATAATGTAAGTGATAAAGCCTGAATTTCAAATGTTTTCCCATGATAAATTCTCTCATATTGTATTTTTACATCTGCTTGTTTTTTTAACCTTCACTTTGTCAACTTATTATTAATTGCCAGTAAACCTATTATTAATTTGTGTGCCTTTACTTTAAAAACATTCATGTAAAGTACACTATTAAAACTTAAATGAAGGACAAGGGCTGAATGAAGATGCTAATTACATACATTTCATTTCAGTGCAAAGATGTTGATGCTGCGTCTGTCAAGGGAGTGTGTATCTACATGGGTGAAGACGCTGGCATGCTTATCCGGGAGTATGTGGTATGTACTTGTCTTTTTTTTTCTTCTTTTTTTTCAGACTTTCCACAGTTTGTCATATTACTTACTTGGCATGAAATGACTAACGTGGCTTCTTTTTTACAGGGCATCGAAGAACGTGCCATCAGTGAGACTGTTGAAGACACCACTGTTTGAATTTATCTTCTTAAAGAGCAAGCTTCAGCAGATGAACAAGAGTTGTCCTTGCAGGCATCAGGGTGGCGAAGACTTTGGATAATGTAGCATTTGCTGTGATAATGCTATTTGGACTCATGTATGCATTAAACCTTGCTTACCCTGCGGACCTGCGCTACAACTTTGACGTTTTCCAGAAGGTTTTCATGGAACTGGATGGAGCTAAACTCTCTAAAGTTCTTGCTTTCAAAAACCATCTGTTTCATTGAGAAGTCAAAGACTGCACTTCTGCAATTCTTTGCAGTTTTTCATTTTGTGTTCAGTAACGTTATACTGCTTATGTTTTTATTGCTTTCCCCTCATGTGACTGCAATGCAGGATGATTCTTCCTTTTGGTATCATGTTCTAAGAAATTTTTACTGACGATTTTTAGCAATATGTTCTAAGTCAACCTTAATGTCCTGCTTACATGTTTAAAATGAAGATTAAAATTCATGTAGGTGTTTGGTATTAGTTATGTAACAATGTCATTTAAGGCTCAACTTAGTTGAAATCTTGTACAGATAAATACTTGTACAGAAGCTGAAACTGTTGTCAAATAATACACAAGTTATATTTTGTAAATCTGTTTACTCATAAAAGCGTGTTGCTTTTTTCAGGTAGTCTTAATTTAGTTTACATTTTCAATTGTGTAATTAATTCAAATGTTATATGTAAGAGATGACAGGATCATCTATAAGCACTTTCTTTTATTTGCTGCTGAGGTCAGTTTTTTGTGATATATTTGCAAATATATTCTCAAACTAACTTTTTCTTTTAGTTATTTCTGCAGGCTCTATTTAAAAATGTGTTAACAAGTTTATATGGATGTGATTTTGGATTTGTTCATGGCAGAATTGCTGCTTTCACTGCTGTTACAGTTTAATAAAGGTGAATTGTTCAGTAGCACTCACAGTCTTTGCCTTTTTTTTTGTCAATAATGATCAGTTAATATTTCAATTGAAAAAATTAAGTAGGATTTAAAGCCATAAGTTGTGTTGCAGGAACATAATTGCAATGTGTTTACATTACATAATATCATTGCGTACGACTGGCAAATAAAAATAAGTTGGTGTTAAACATTAAAATATATTGACATTATGCAATACATTGATGTTAAGATAACCGATTAATATTAGTACATCAAACATGATTTTTTTAAGTAATCTAATGTAAATAAAATACTTTGATTTGACAAGCATTAATTACTTGAGGGAAAGTGGAAAATTAAGTCAGTCATACTTGTTCATATTATGTGGGACCGATGTACAAAATAAAATCAAGTAAATTGAAATAACTTTTTTTTTCAGTGTAGGCTCTTAGCTGAGTTTTGTGTTTTGCGTAGACACCAGTTCTTTCTTTGAGCTATGTGCCTTTTCTCTAGCTGTGGGTTCTCAATAATGACAGTAATGACAGAGCTGACGAGACAGGGGAAACGTAAACTGAACACACTCACATCAGACAGAGACCTTCAGAATAAAACAGGAAACTTACAGACACAGAGAACCAGACAAGACACTGAACTTAACAGACCAAGGGCGTAGATTTGGCATGGACGGAAGGGACATGTCCCCACCTATATCCAGCGATTATTGAATTTTACCCACCAATAATTTGATCTCTTCAAGTAAAAGAAAAACACATAAAAAGAAAGAAAAAAAAAGATCTGTCAAAGTGGGAGAAAGAGTTAAATTACATTCTCCACTGTAGTCCTACATCATGTAACAAATATGGCCAATGTGATTGGCTGTGCCTTTAAGGGAGCTCTGTTTAGTTTTAGCAACAGCAAACCTGGGGTCCGTTCTTCGTACCTCGCTTACTACATCCAAGATCAAATGACACATCCAAGATCAAATCATCGCGCTAACTTTGAGCTCGCTATTCCGGTTCTCCGAACACACCTGTTGTTGACGATTAGTATAGCTGGATGAAGTAATGTGAGATCACTGGGTGTCGTAACAGGGGCTACGCATCGATAGTAGAAACATTGATCGGCAACCCTTTGATTGGTCGGCGAAAATGTCGAAGGAGCGCGCTCAGTATTTTTCGGCAGCAGAGCAAGAACTCTTGATTGAGGGATTTCAGGAGTTTCAGAGTTTAATTAAAACGGAAGGGAACACTGCAAAGGCTGCAAAAGCAAGGAGAGAGGGCTGGCAGAAAGTTGCTGACAAATTAAACTCGTAAGTAATTTAATAATAATAATAATAATAATAATGGATTGGATTTATATAGTGCTTTTCAAGGCACCCAAAGCGCTTTACAATGCCACTATTCATTCACTCTCACATTGACACACTGGTGGAAGCAGCTACGGTTGTAGCCACAGCTGCCCTGGGGCAGGCTGACAGAAGCGAGGCTGCCATATCGCGCCATCGGCCCCTCTGGCCAACACCAGTAGGCGGTAGGGTAAATTTATTATATTATATTACATTATATCACATTATATTATATTACATTATATCCTCTTTCACATCAGAGCCACAACAGGACCCACTAGAACATGGGAACAAGTAAAAGTGAAATATAAGAATATTCTACAGAATGGTAATATTTATCACTTATATTGCTTTTAGTCTCTTGAAAAGAGACCCTGAAGTAATCTGTTTGTTTATAACAGCAACCAAGAAAAGGGCAGAGCAAAAAAAAGACAGGTGGTGGTCCTGCACCCCCTCGTCAACAAGCTGGTTAAGTAAATAATACCCTCACGGGAAAATCGATATCTCTCTATGAGCACACTGTCGCGCTGAGATAAAGGATCCTGTCTATCCCGCAATATACGCTGAATTCTGAGGACTCTCCTTATCAATCTTGCACCTTCCGCAATGGGTGGCTCGCGGATACGGACAGGACATGGCTGCGACAGACTTCCCAAATCCACCTTCGCTTTTATAGCCGTGGTCTCTCATCTTGATTACATTAAGTAATTTACTATTACTACTCTAAAATATGAATTACATCTGAAATAATCAAATACATGAAATAGAATGATTAATAGTACATTTCCCTTTTTTTAGGAAATGACCTGTATGTATCTGTATGAAATCAATGAAAGGATCAAGTACTGCATTATCTTTAGTTACATTGATAATATTTATTGATGGTAAAACAGTGGCAAAATATCGCTGTTGCTTTCGTATAAATGAAGCGGACATACCTGAGTGGCCGCGATCTAATCTTGTTTACATAAAGTAAGCCTGCTCCCGAGCAGGTCTACGCTTACGGATCTGTTGCTATGACAGCAAGTCCCGTATGAGCTTCGGGGAACCGAACGATCCAAGATCACACGAAATCGTCAACAATCAAATCCAGCTAACTTACTTAGCGAGGTACGAAGAATGGACCCCAAGTACTGCATTATCTTTAGTTACATTGATAATATTTATTTATGGTAAAACAGTGGTGGAATATCGCTGTTGCTTTCGTATAAATGAAGCGGACATACCTGCGTGGCCGCGATCTAATCCTGTTTACATAAAGTAAGCCTGCTCCCGAGCAGGTTTACGCTTACGGATCTGTTGCTATGACAGCAAGTCCCGGATGAGCTTCGGAGAACCGAACGATCCAAGCTCACGCAAAATCGTCAACAATCAAATCCAGCTAACTTACTTAGCGAGGTATGAAGAACAGACCCCTGAACTGCGAGGACCTGCAAGGGAGGATGGCAGCACAAAGGAAGAACCTGGATATAAGAAAGTATTTTTCAAAGAAACCTGTAAGTCACTTAAAGCCAAGTTCACTCATAAAATGTGTCCGTCATAATAACGTTACAGGCTATGCTAGGCTTTGGCCCACATCAGTCTAAAACTGTATGTAACCATGAATAACGTGCTTTGGAAACTAACTGCACAACAGGGAGCACTATTAGTTATCTCAGTCTCAGAGCAGCATTTCTAATTTTGATCGAAACTGTCAGAGAAAACGGCAGCCTCGAGCAAGCCAGGATATTAGTTTACAGAGGCTGTTAAAATTATATGTCTAACGTGGTCAACAATGACTGAAATGAGATTAAACAATTCTGCTGTATGTCCACCAGGAGAGACTGGACAGTATAGATGTAAAACAAACATGCCAACAGTTTATCTCAGTTAACGAGAGGAGAAGGCATGTGTTTGGCTCCTTCACATAGTGGACATTGAGCTCATCTCTGACGGGGATGAGTCTGCCTACAGGAGGGAGGTTGAACGTCTGGTGTCTTGGTGCAGCCACAACAACCTGGTGCTGAATGCCCAGAAGACAGTGGAGATTATTGTGGACTTCAGGAAGCACACAGCCCCACTCCCCCCCATCATCCTGACTGACACCCCCATCACCTCTGTGGACTCATTCCGCTTCCTGGGTACCACCATCACCCAGGACCTGAAGTGGGAGCCCACCATCACCTCCGTCATCAAGAAAGCCCAGCAGAGGATGTACTTCCTGAGGCAGCTGAAGAAATTCAACCTGCCAACACGGACGATGATGCAATTCTACACTGCAATCATCGAGTCCATCCTCACCTCCTCCATCACCGTGTGGTACGCTGGAGCCACTATCAGGGACAAACAGAGACTGCAGCGTGTTGTGCGCTCTGCTGAGAAGGTGATTGGCTGCAGACTCCCATCTCTGCAGGACCTGTACACCTCCAGGACACTGCGGCGTGCAGCCCGGATCTCAGCTGACCCTTCTCACCCTGGACACAGTCTGTTTGACCTGCTCCCCTCAGGCAGGAGGCTCCGGTCCATTCGCACCAGAACCTCTCGCCACAAGAACAGTTTCTTCCCCTCTGCTGTTGGACACATGAACAATAACCACATGACTGTCCCCGCCACTAACACATGACCCTACGCTGTGTCACTGCATCATTTCATGTCTGGCACTGATCACCACCTGCACTCATGTATATATCTTTCTACGTAGCACTCATAATTCTTATTCTCATGTATATATCTCATGTATATGTCATGCACATATCTTTCTTTCTACATAGCACTTTAATTCTTATTGTCTGCACTGAAGCACCGCAGCAATTTCCTAATGTTGTAAACCTCAACATCTGGCAATAAACCCATTCTGATTCTGATTCTGATTGTGTGGGACACCAGGGGCCCGTTCTTCGTACCTCGCTAAGTAAGTTAGCTGGATTAGATTGTTGACGATTTCGCGTGATCTTGGATCGTTCGGTTCCCCGAAGCTCATCCGGGACTTGCTGCCATAGCAATAGAGCCGTAAGCGTAAACCTGCTCGGGAGCAGGTTTACTTTATGTAAACAGGATTAGATCGCGGCCACGCAGGTATGTCCGCTTCATTTATACGAAAGCAACAGCGATATTCCACCACTGTTTCACCATAAATAAATAACATCAATGTAACTGAAGATAATGCAGCACTTGATCCTGTTATTGATTTCACACAGATACATACAGGTCATTTCCTAAAAAAGGGAAATGTAGCCTACTATTAACATTCTATTACATGTATGTGATTATTACAGATGTAATTCATATTTTAGAGTAGTAATTGTTGTGATATTTTGATACCATGGTAGCATTTACAGGATATTGTTTTATAGTGATATTATACAGGAAAACTGTTACTCAATAAGGCCCATTTACTAGTTGTTTTTCTCTTTCTCTGTGACCCAAGAATTAATGTGTAAGAATCACAGGATGGTACCTCAAGGTCGAAAACACCACAGAGATCACTTCTTTACTCCCATCCTCCCTTCTTTATCTCCTAGAAAAGAGCTTGTTAAAGGCCAGGTGGTTTGTTTCAGAATTCACTAATGAAAGAACTCTGTATTCTATGTCTAGGAGTGTATTTTGCTGGAATGATCATAAATTGTAGCTGAACTGATAAACTACACAAAGGATACTTCTTTGCTCAGAAGGCAGGAAGACGTTTCCTTATTTGGTCTGTACCGGTTTGAACTGAGAATCTGCTGACACACGAACCTTTTTTTTCCTCTATATAAACTGTTGTACTGAATAAACCTTTGAGTTGATTGTGGGAGAGCAACCTGAAACAGTCTATGTATCACTTTGTTCTCCTAACTGCTCCCGGCGCTGTAACTAACCCGCTGAACGGCATACTTGAGCGTTACTTTGAATAATTAGGAATCTTATAAGGAAAGGACAAAACTCTGCTTATCGGTGATCACGCCTCGGAGGAAACCCGATCCACGGATGAACCCGGGACGGAGATTTCTTTCAGTAATTGCAAATTACTTCGTGTAATCAAGATGGGAGACCACGGCTATAGAAGCGAAGGTGGATTTGGGAAGCCTGTCGCAGCCATGTCCTGTCCGTATACGTGAGCAACCCATTGCGGAAGGTGCAAGATTGATAAGGAGAGTCCTCAGAATCCAGCGCATATTGCGGGACAGACAGGATCCTTTAGCTCAGCGCGACAGCGTGCTCATTGAGAGATATCGATATTCCCGTGAGGGTATTATTTACTTAACCAACTTTTTGACGAGGGGGTGCAGGACCACCACCTGTCTTTTGTTGCTCTGCCCTTTTCTTGGTTGCTGTTATGAACAAACAAACAGATTATTTCAGGGTCTCTTTCCAAGAGACGAAAAGCAATATAAGTGATAAATATTACCATTCTGTAGAATATTCTTATATTTCACGTTTACCTGTTCCCATGTTCTAGTGGGTCCTGTTGTGGCTCTAATGTGAAAGGGGATATAATATAACATAATATAATATAATGTAATATAATATTAGATAATATAGTGTAATATAATAAATCTACCCTACCGCCTACTGGTGTTGGCCAGAGGGGCCGATGGCGCGATATGGCAGCCTGGCTTCTGTCAGTCTGCCCCAGGGCAGCTGTGGCTACAACTGTAGCTGCCTCCACCAGTGTGTGAATGTGAGAGTGACTGAATAGTGGTATTGTCATGCGCTTTGGGTGCCTTGAAAAGCGCTATATAAATCCACTCCATTATTATTATTATTGTTATTATTAAATTACTTACGAGTTTAATTTGTCAGCAACTTTCTGCCAGCCCTCTTTCCTTGCTTTTGCAGCCTTGCGTTCTGATTAAACTCTGAAACTCCTGAAATCCCTCACTCAGGAGTTCTTGCTCTGCTGCCGAAAAATACCGAGCGCTCTCCTTCGACATTTTCGCCGACCAATCAGCAGAGATGGGCAGTAACGCGTTACTTGTAACGCGTTACTGTAATCTGATTACTTTTTTCAAGTAACGAGTAAAGTAAGGGATTACTATTGCAAAATCGGTAATTAGATTACCGTTACTTTCCCGTAGGAACGCTGCGTTACTGCGTTACTAAAACCGTGATTTTTTTTGCGAGAATGTCTCATGACAGTGACGTAAGCAAGTGCGACGTTGGTGACAGCAGCTGTGTGCAGATCAACAATGGATAATATATCGAGTGCGGGAGAGAGTATGAGCGTGCAGCGTTTAAAGTGTGGAAGTACTGACCTTACTTTGAGTTTGATTCCATAAAAAGTGACAAAAACATTAGCGTCCATCGTGCGTGGGAAGAAAACTTCTTTTTACAGCGAAAAAAACCCCTAAACTTCCGAGCAAGCACCGAGTAGCTATGACGTGATGGGAAACTCACAGAGACACTCGCGTGGATTCTTCAACTGACCGCAGCACACCTACACCAGGGTAACCCTCCACCTACCCTGCTCCTGCTTTACAGGTGAAAATAGAGCAAAAGGACCGCTGAGTCTTTGGCTTTATTTATTTTCTGCTGTGTTTTACTTGCATCTGTTTGAAAGAGTGAGTGAAAACACAAAAAATATTTTATTTTATGTGCTGGAATGTGTAGAAAATAGGTTTAAATGTTAAACTAATTTATTCAAGTCAGAGAATGTTGCATATAATTAAATGTTTTGCTTGATGCATAAAGTTAAAAGATTAAAACTGATAAAACAAGTTAAAAAAAGAGACTTTTCCATTTGATTACATTTTGTATGATGGATTATGTAGAAAAAGTAGAATTGGGCTGAAAGATCTATCACTTTATCACCTCTTCAGGTTGTAAATCGTGTTTTTAAAAAGTAACTAAGTAACTAAGTAACTAAGTAATTAATTACTTTTGAAAATAAGTAATCAGTAAAGTAACGGGATTACTTTTTGGGGGGAGTAATCAGTAATTAATTACTGATTACTTTTTTCAAGTAACTTGACCAACACTGCCAATCAGAGGGTTGCCGATCAATGTTTCTACTATCGATGCGTAGCCCCTTTTGCGACACCCAGTGATCTCACATTACTTCATCCAGCTGTACTAATCGTCAACAGCAGGTGTGTTCGGGGAACCGGAATAGCGAGCTCACGGTTAGCGCGATGATTTGGTCTTGGATGTGTCAATTGATCTTGGATGTAGTAAGCGACGTACGAAGAACGGGCCCCAGTAGTCCATGTCTGTTGCTGTAACAGTAGTTCATGTTTGGAATAAAAAAATCCCAGCTCACTGATTTGATAGGAGCAATAGTGCCTAAAATGTTGCATAATTTTGCTGAGAGATCTTTTACTTTGTGCTAATCTTAGATGAGTAGTTTTATGGACAAAACCCACCAGGTCATTCAGTGTTCCCTTAGTGCTAATGTATAAGAGATGTTGGTGTAACTGAAGTAATGTTGTTAAGTCCTTAAAGTCATATTCTTTTATTGTCATGACTGTATTTTTATTTTTGTATGATACCTGATTTATATGGAATATGGCTGAAGTAAATTAAAGTCTAAGATACTTAGTCATTTGTTTAATTGTAATTTAACATTATATAATTCACATATAAAACTATGACTTTTAATTTTAAATGGTTTAACAGCATGTAGAATAGCATATGTAGGCAAGTATATTTCTCCTTTTTTTAAATTTTTTATCAAGAAGCAAAGACAAAAAGGAAAAAAAAAGAAACAGGGCAGAGTTCGGTGGTTGAATCATCCGTCCCCACCAATGCCACAAATAAAGACAACATCTAATTTGCCCTGGTTAAACAAAGAGTGCAAGAATTTAATGAAAACAAGAGATCAATTACTAAAGCAGTTCCTGAAAACAGGTCTAACTCTGGATAGACAGAGACTTACTTCAATGCGGAACAAAGTAATAAGAAGTTTGAGACAGACCAAAGCAAAAATTTTTATAAATATAATTGAAAGAGCCAAAGGTAATGGTAAAATTATCTGGCAACACTTAAATAAATTACTTGGCCGTCATTCAAACAAAAGTAAAAATACAATTGAACTTTATGTAAATAACTCTATTGTTAGAGAGCCTCTATCTATTGTCAGTAACTTAAACACCTTCTTTATTTCATCTGTTAAGGAGATCAGTCAGAGCTTTGACTCAGTCGTATGCTCTGATAATGTGAATGATGTTGGTCAAAATTTGTTCACCATCACTCATATTTCAGACACTGAAGTTGCTAAACTAATTACAGGTTTAAAACAATCAAAAGCACTTGATGTATATGGTATTACACAAACTTCCTAAAGGAACATATGGATTTGCTTGTACATCCAACAACTCATGTTTTGAATATGTCTTTCAAACACTCCATTGTTCCAACAGATTGGAAAATTGCTGCAGTTACATCAATTCTCAAAGCAGGTGTGAAGACTGACATTGCTAATTATCGCCCCATAAGCATACTCCCGGTCGTATCTAAAATAGCTGAGAAGTGGGTGGTTAAACTCCTCACTGCTCACCTAGAAAACACCCAACCCTCATTACATCCATTGCAGTTTGGCTTTCGGGCACATCACTCCACAGATACCACCCTGTGTATGTTAGTGGAGAACTTGAAGAGCTTGCTGGACAAGAGTCCCTGTGTTGGAGCTAGATCTGAAGAAGGCTTTCGACTCTGTAAACCATCAGATATTGTTGTCCAGATTGACTCGGTTTAATACCTCCAGTCAGGCTCTTCAGTGGTTTGCCTCATATCTCTCACACAGGAAACAGTGTGTGGTGTTGGATGGGGTTAAATCTCCATATTTAGACTGTGATACAGGGGTTCCTCAAGGATCTGTTCTTGGGCCCTTATTGTTCTCTCTTTTTATCAATAACTTACCTGAAGTCTGTCCAAATATATTTACTCAAATGTATGCGGATGATGCAGTTATATATACGCAAGCAAATAGTGTTCAGCAGGTGGCAAAAGATCTTACAGCTGCTTTAGCATTAATGCATAGCTGGTAGGGCTGAACGATTATGGAAAATAATCTAATTGCGATTTTTTGCCCCAATATTGCGATTGCGATGCGATTATTTTTTAAGGTCTTTGTCTTCTGTATTATTAAACAAAGACAAGCAATACATCATATAGTATGGCCAATACTATATTACATTAATTTTAAACTGTTCTTTCCTGGAAGACAGACCTCTGTTATGATGACATGAGGTGATGCATGAATTGATGACTGACATTTTTATTTAACTTCTTCAATCACAACAGTATATTTGAACATACACAATAGTTTATTTTTAGCTTACAAACATCTGAGCATAAAGTGCTGACAAGGAACCCTGGTGTAAACATTAAAATGAAAGTCAGTACAATGTGCAGATTGCAGAAATATACATAAAAAAAAGCAGTGGCTTTACCACACTCAGTTTTTCGACATCTGTGAACTACTAGACAGTCATTAAATTAAAAAATAATATTAAATAAATAAAGCTAATAAATAAAAAATACACACATCTTACTGATCTCTGCAGTCAGTAACATTACACATAAAGTGCAAACATAATAGCAATTGTATAAACACACACACAAACGCGTGAAATTGGACGGTCTAGCCTTCTGATTAGCGTCACCACTGTCTCGGTGGAGTTTAATAAACTCGGCCGTCTGCTTCTTGCTATCTAAAATATAACCAGACACTGGTGTAAATTCTCGACTGTCTCATACTTCTGTTTAATAAGTTTTCTGTTTGACGTTTAGTCAGCTGTGCGAAAACCAAGGAGGAACCCACCCGGGGGATTAATAAAGTTTTATTTTATCTAATCTAATAACTTTAATCTCAGCCAAACCGATTTACTCACGAACAAACAAAACACTGAAAAAAGCCCAACAATAACATTTTTAGGTTGTCTAAGCGACTTATATATTACGTTTAACCCGAGCAGCGAAAGTCCGCGGTGATCTGAAAATGATGTGCCGGGAGTTGTGCCGTTCTCGGCCGCATCAGTAACCCTCGAGCTCCCGGCTAGCTGTCGAGCTGGTGGGTAGCAGACGCCTCCGAAAACGTCGAAGCACTTTTGCAAATATGGGATATCTTGATAAACCGAGCAGATATTTGATGTTTACACAACTACTTTCTCGCCTGAAAATATGTTAAAAGTTTATTTTGTGATCCAGAAAGATTAGTATGAGTAATTTTAAAACTTAGTAGCGGCCGCCATTGTTGGAAACTGGAGTTTGGCTGGGCCGCGCTATAAATTCTGGGATATGGTAGGCCACGAAGGACACACCCGACCCATCCTTCAAATTCGGGGAAAAGGAGGACGCATTTGTCGGCTACATTCGGAGGAGTCTACGAATTTGGACAGCCTTCGGCGCGTCGCTATGACGTAATCGGTCTACAAATGCGGCCTCAGGAGGATGCAGCCCATGAATTTGGACATATAATATAATCGCAGCCTTTGCGGTTAGAAAATTGCACTTGATCATGTCACGATATTATCGCAAATGCGATATATCGTTCAGCCCTAATAGCTGGCTGGAGGACTCATGCCTAATGTTGAACACCTCAAAAACTGTATGTATTTTTCAAAACGCCCCTTAAACTTGAAGCAGTCAAACATATTCCTGGATGGAGTAGAGCTTGAATTAGCTCCAGAATTTAAATATCTTGGGGTCATTCTAGACCCAACATTATCCTTCAAGAGTCACATAAATAAAGTGTCCCAGGTACTTAAATTTAATAATTGACATTTTAATCATATAAGTAATAATTTAAATATTAATGTTGCAAAAACTTATTTTTACTCAATGATCATCTCTCATATGGACTATTGTTTGATGTCCTGGTCACTTGCTTGTTCAACGACACTTAAAACTATTGAAAACATTTATAAAAGAAGTTTAAAACTACTTGACAAAAAACCGACTTCCCACCACCACTGTCATGTGTTAAAAAAACATACATTACTGAATTTCAATAACTTAGTGTAACTTAAAAGAGTGTGTTTAATATATAAAGTCTTACACTCCCTTGCTCCACCACCACTAAAGCAGTTCATTAGGCATAAAGAAAGCTTAGACAGGACCACTCAAGCTACAATCCGAGGAGACTTGTTTATACCCCACAGACGGACAGCATTTGGGCAGAACGTCCTCTCTGTCAAGGGAGGCCATCTGTGGAACAGTCTTCCTCAACCCATTAGAGAATGCTCTACACTCAATTTGTTTAAGGCAAAGGTTAAAAACTGGTTATGGACAAATCAAGTGTGTGATCATGTATGAGTTGTATAGTTTTAATGTTTTATTTGGGAACAGAATGGTGTGTATGTGTAAGTTTGGTGATGGAGTTTTTATTATGAATGAATGATGAATTTTTATGTCTATTTTTTATGCTTAAGGACAACAGATGGAAATTAGCCCTTGGCTATAATCTGGCATGTTTACATTCATGTAATTTTTTTTTTTACATTTATGTTCATTAACATGCAATGTCCTAAATAAAATAAATAAATAAAACCAAATCTTCGCCCAGACAGACTCACAACCAGACACAGTGACACCATGGACAGACAGAGGGAACACAGAGAAGTGGGAGCAGGCAGGCACAGAACAAAACCCTAACGAACAGCAACCCTTAACAAAAGACATAACAGAATAAACAAGAACATAGAATAACATAAAGAAACACAAAACACAGAGTCGTCAGACTCAGGGCCATGACAACACCATTACTTGAAGAGAAGGTATCCTGCTCTCCTTGTGTGTGTACGCTACACAATTCAGCAGTAGCCTAACTCCACTTGAAATAACGCGCGAAGTCAGGATGTAGCGTCCAACTCCTTTTAATTAGTGAGTATTTCCTCATGGAGTAAAACTGAAATACAAATAACATAGCTAAAATTAACCTAGCATCATTAGCATAACAAAATTAGATTCCAATACACATCCATTAGCGTTAGCACACAACTACTAAAGTATTCATCTACAGCAAATATTTCCACAAAATATACATAAAATACAATCCTACAATTCAATACAAATGAAAACTTACAGACGGTGGTGTCGATGGCACAAACAAAAGGCAGATGTCGCTGGATCAAATTTCCCCACATGTGATCCGCTAGGAACTAAACAAACATGGCTGACATCCTGTCACTTCCTGAAACTGGTTTTCAAAATAAAACGAATTTCAAAATAAAAGTAGCTCATTGCAAAGAGCCCCTATATTGCAATACATTAAGAGCGGAACAGAAGGTATTTTATCGAACTGGTGTTAATCACATGTGAACAGCAACTCTGCCAGTCTGCCGTCAGGTAACTCCTCTCTAGACCTCTAGCTCCCCCTACAGTCTGGGCATATTAACAACATCAAACACTGATACTAAGCAAATATGCATTTGCTGTTATCATTACACCATCCCTTTTTAAAAATATAATAATTCTACTTTCATAAACATAAACTATCTCTCCTTTTACTTGTTAAACCAAGCTTTGTCAATAAAAGGTTAAAAGCACAAGTAGTTTTCAACAATCATAATCAGTTCAACACCAGTACACAATTATAGTGCAACTTGTGTAAATACTATGACAATATTATCTTCCAAACAACGTATCAACACCTCTGTTCAATCAGTCTCATAGGTGGCTTTACTTGTCTTACAGATCTTCTGTGTTTGTTCTTATGTATGTGTAGCTGTTCCAGGTGATAGTATCTCCAGTGTGTGTTGGGGTTGTTCATCAGCCTCCAACCTCTATTCTACTCTACATGTCCGGAAGATCTTGGCGATTTTGTCTTCGAATAGCATTATCTTCTGCCTGAATGATGTATGATTTGGTTGAGCTTCCTTTGGAACATTTGCTTTGTGGCGTTGTGCGGTATACTAGCAGGCTTTGTTAGAAGTCAGTACTACTGTCTCTTGCCTTGCTCAGCAGCCTCTTCACTGTTTGGACTGACTTTTCCACTTGTCAATTAGATTGTGGGTAATGCAGGCTTGATGTTGTGTGAACAAAGTCCCATTCCTTGGCAAACTGTCAAAACTTAATATTTGCTTCACATAAACATAGTCATTAATTCCCTCTTACTTTTGCTGTTTTGCTTTCACCACGATAAAAATCACACCTCACATCTGCACAGCTCTCTCTCTCTCTCTCTCTCTCTCAGTGTGCTTCAAGAACAGTTTCCCATCTAAAAATCTCTGTTTCCTGCATTATTCTCTTGCTTATTACCAGTGATGGGAATAACGTTACTAACAGCATAATTTTTTTCAGTAATGAGTAATCTAGCTAATTACTATTTCTATTGTTACAACGCCAGTACTGTTACTAACAAGAAAATGTGGTGCGGTGGCGTTACTATTTTTCAACAAACAGACGGTTGAAGCTGTGTTCAGCTTACCACATCTTATATCAGTTACACGGAAGTAGCTGTAAGTAATCTGGGCGCTACAGCTTTAAGCAGCTGCGCGCGCTCCCGCAGACGGCAATCACTTTCTGGCATACGATCACTTTTTGGCAAAACACCTGTAGCTAGGGGGCAAAACAATTGCATGAGTGCTGTTGTTTGACTGAGGAAGAATAAAGTAGTCGTGGTAAGCCAATCACATGATCACTTCAAGATGACAAAGCAACAATGTGATAAATACCAGGTTTTAAATTGTGTAGATAGGCCACGTAAAACCAGAGTCATGATAAAAATATGTTTACGCGTGTTTTTTCCTCAATAGTTTCGTCACGTTTATTGTCTAAGCTAAGGACAGAGCTAGCAAGCACTCTCTGCTTATGATCAAAAAATAAAAAAACAAAACAAAAAACATCCAGTTCGTGTTGACTAATCAAAAATGATATGGCAACATGACATTTGGTTGTTTAGAAAGAGGGTTAAGTTTTAGGAGTGATGGTGAGAGAGAGAGAGAGAGAGAGAGAGAGAGAGAGAGAGAGAGAAAGAAAGACAGCAGAAAAAGAGAGAGAGTGAGTTTTAAGAAGTGAGAGATTTGTGACGTTTACCGTGTTTGGAGTGTGTAGTTAATGTGTTGCCTTTTGTAGTTAGTGTGTAGTGTTGTGTGTCAGAACAATGGGGCGACTGCTGTCTCCAGGTAAAAAACAATGGGCCAGCTTGTATATTTTATATGTATATTTTATATGCTTGTAGTGATGGTGGTAGCACTCATGTTCATGCAGGTGACAATGCTTGTGGTCGTGGCCCAGAGCCAGCTCATGGTCATCCTCGTAGGTGTGCACGCCTTCAGCATTCTTGTAGCCATCTTCATAACAACAGTACAGAGTGTGACTTTTATTTTTTAAATCTTCTGTTAGAACACTATTACAGCTTAAACTGAGAGGTGTGGGTGCTGTGACTGAGAATCTGGACAGCATAAACCACAGTAGAAAATCTATGTTTGCTAAACTTTCTTTGCAGTTGAAATGTTTACTTTAAACAATATTATATTTTAAAGAGGCCAGAAATGTGTGCCCTTGTGTAATCAAAACAAATGGGTAGTTTCATATCTAGTCTTGGCAGAGACTAACTTGAAGCTTTATTTGTGAAGAGCAAGTTAGCTAGCTAGTACTGCTAACATGAGCATAAAAGGGTGGGGCTAACTGCAGTGATGCTAGCATTAACCGTGTTAGCACGTTACCTTAAACAGTTGGTTAGTCCACAGGTGTACACTCAGAGGTTCAGCTATTTATTTCATTGCAGAGAAGCTGAATCAATACTTCAGCTAGTTCCCAAATTTTTAAAACAAGTACCTGTACTTCTTCTCAGCTACAGAATGTCTTTACCTTTTGTCACCTGTATTCAATTTTTAAGGTGCCACAAATTTTTAACTCCACAGCATGCTGATTTATGGCAAGGTTTCAGTTGTAACCTATATGGGAATTGCTTGGTTGGTGCAAAAAATATTAGCAGCCTTTTGCCAAAGCAAATCAGTTGTTTAGTGGAATCTATGAAAAAATGTGCATTTAAAACATTTTTTTTGCTCTAGGACATGAAACGGTAAGATTGACTCATGCAAGCAGTCCTTTACTGACAATGTGTTTAATGTAGAAAAATGCAATGCCAAATAGTTTTCCTTCTTTTCATTACACTTGAGCCTTTGTGTGTGTATTTAAAAACAGTTTTATAGGCTTTATGAACTGGCTGCAGCTGGCTTGAATTCGAGGTCTTTAGTGAAGAGTTCATCCACATTTTTATGCTTTCCCGCTGTGGTGGGGCACTGGGCAGAGACTGATTTTGGGAAGGGCTCGATGGTGGGCTCCATCTGTCCAGGAATTTGAGGGTCGGGTTTAAGTGGGAGAGTGACTCCAACTCCAGGGCCACCAACTGGGACATCAGGGAAGGAAGGCAGAGTCACAGGCTGGTCCAAGGCGGGCAGGACTATCACTGTTCCCTGTGGTTCATCGTGGGGTGCGTTCTCATGTTCGTGCTTGTGGTGATGGTGGTGGTGCTCGTGTTCATGCAGGTGACCGTGCTTGTGGTCATGGTCCAGAGCCAGCTCATGGTCATGTTCATGTGTGTGCACACCTAGAGCATGCTTATAGTCGTGGTGGTGACTGGGAGAGTCACCGCTGTGGTTGTGTGCCTTGGCGTGATGAGTGTGCACGTGATCGTGATTCAGACCGTGGTCATGGGAGTGGTCATGAGCGTGCCTGTGGGCGCTGCCTGTGGCATGGTCATGTGTGTGGTGGTGATCACGGTCATCAGTGTGGTTGTGGGTGTGGCCATGATGAGAGTGGCACTTTGTGTGATCGTTTGCGTGGTCGTGTGTTTGGTCTTGGTCGTGGCTGTGTGAGTGTGTGTCATTGTGGCTGTGGTCAGTCTCTCCGCCCAGCAGGTGTAGCTTCTTCTCTCTCTCAGCAGCCTGGAGAAGAGATAAAGAGTGTAGGATATTAAAGAGTGAACAGTGTATTATAGATTTGCAACCTCTAATGGCCATGTGAATAAAATATGGTCTGGTGCTTCCATCTTCAGATTTTCAAGGCCCACTTAAGTCCTGAAAATAACAAACAGCAATTCTGGCCTCCATAGCTATGGTCTCCCTTCACGACAACAGTACAGAGTGAATTTTATTTTTTAACTCTTCTATCTGGACAGTTAGAGCTTCAAAATAGAGGTGTACCAGGTGTGACTGAGAATTTAGACAGGCTAAAGCACTGTAGCAGATCTGTTTGCTAAACTTTAGGGGAACGGTGTTAACAAAACTCTGGATGTGTCCATCTGATTCTGTAGTTTAAAAAAAATACATCCTCATTGGAATTATACAGCAAAGACATGTATAAACAGTTTGTGTTAATTTAGTGAGTTCCAAAATTAAAATCACACAATCCACCAATCATCCTTTTTTTTCTTATGCTGTAAAAAGACATTGAAGGTAAACAGCGAAACCATCTAAAAGAGTCTCACCTCAGGCTCATAGATCTCACAGGCTCCCTCAATCTCCTCATCGCCATTGAGAGCGTGGAAGAGGGATGCCTTACAGAAACCCTTGTGCTGAGGAGAGAAAAAGAAGAAAAAGTAAGAGTGCAATAATTATGCCTGTGGTTTTACTACAGTATAAAGGCCTTTACATGTACAGTTTGTGCAAATGTTTCTTGTTTTAAAAATACTTTTGGACAAATTTTTTTGGATCAAGTTCAGTTTTTCTGATTCTCGCGTGTGAATTAACAGATTGGACCAATCAGACCACTGCATTTGGCAAGTGTGCATGCTGCTCTGGGTCATACTGCTATCTGAAAAATATTTCTCTGTCTCCTCAGGTGTGGTCTACCCACAAGAGCTCAGACTTCCTTACTGACGTCCGGAATTATGTACAAAAGCAGCTGTGATGCAGCTTCACCTCTTGGATTAAAACAAGAAATTCTTTTTGCTGCTGCCTTCTATTTAGAATTGGATGATGTCCAGAATGGACAGCACAGTGGCATGGTTAGCACTGTTGCCTCACAGCAAGAAGGTCCTGAGTTTAATTCCACCATCAGGCCAGGGTCTTTCTGTGTGGAGTTTGCATGTTCTCCCCGTGTTTGCGAGGGTTCTCCTCCCACAGTCCAAAGACATGCACTTTGTGGGGATAGGTTAATTGAAAAGTCTAAATTGCCCATAGGTGTGAGTGCAAATGGTTGTCTGTCCCTGTGTGTTAGCCCTGTGTCAGACTGGCAACCTGTCCAGGGTGTACCCTGCCTCTTGCCCTACGACAGCTGGGATAGGCCCCACATCCCCCGCGACCCTGAAAAGGGTAAGCAGAAGCGAATGTATTTCTGGATGAATCCAGAATCTCAGTTTCTTCATTTTCTTGTTTAGAAACCTTACGACCAACTCATCGTCACTTGATGCCATTACACTATATATTTGCATCTGAAAACTTTGTAGTTTTACGTTGTTTTTTCTAAACTAGGCAAACTAAATATCAAAGTAATCTCCTGCTGTCATACACAAGCCACTGATATGAAGCTAGAACATACTAAGCTTTGAGCAGCAAATGAAGGTCTTTTCCTTGCACTGTTAGAAAGTAAAACAATCCCCTGATGGAGAAGGTGAGTTGAACTTGATTTCATTTGAGAATAAACAGGGCAAAACCTAGTAGATGAAAGATTAATAAAAGACTCACAGCAAACTCGCATTTCATGGGGGGGCAAGGTTCATCTGCTCCTGCCCTCTGGGGGCAAGTGGTCTCCTGGATGGCGTATTCCACATGGTACTTCCTACCTGCGACAACCTGGACGCACAAAGACACAGAGAGAAAGGAAAAGCCCAAATTAAGGAAGAGACTTGATATAAAATCATGTGTGAGAATTGAGGCAGCATAGTTAGTGATGTTCTGTGGCGGTGTGGGATACAGCAAAGTTTTGGTATAGAATACATTTTAATAACCACTAAATTACGGTGATTCTTTTTTCACACAGTAACTAGTTAACAGAATGACCATTGGCAAGTCTGGAGGTGGTGTAGCGCCCCCTGTCACGAAAGTAAGACATAGTCCAAATGCAAAAAAATGAAAAAGATTAAAGTTTAAAAAAAATATTTTAAGCACTATTCTTGTTCTTATTTTTGTCAGAAATATGTGATTAAGGAAGTTGTGTGAAATTTTCCCGTTCTGTTTAATTAAATTAAATCAATTTTAATTCAGTTTTTTTATATAGCCTCAAGGCATTTTATATTGTAAGGTAGACCTTTCAAAAATACAGAGATAACCCCAGTAATGAAATCACCAGTGGGAAGGAAAAACTCCCTTATAACAGGAAGAAACCTCCAGCAGAATCAGGCTCAGGGAGGGGCAACCATCTGCCGTCACTATTTGGGGAGACAAACAAATTAGCTTTGTTTCTTCTGTTTTCTGTCTGTTTCTTCTTGGCTGCTGGGCTGTGGTCTGGTAGTTTCAAAACTGAGATACTTTTTAGTGCAATATTAGAATGTGACAAGATGAATGGAAAACTGTATACATTTTATTTCTTAGAACCTGGAACCTCTATACGTTGCTCCACTTTGTCCCTTCCTGCAGCCTGCATAGTTCTGCTTAGTGCTGCTGAGTCATGTGACCGCAGGTCAACGAAACACAGCAGAGCAGGGAAGAGTGGGTGGAGCAGAATCAGAATCAGAAAGGGTTTTATTGCCAAATGTTGAGCGGGTTTACAACATTAGGAAATTGCTGTTAGGAAATGTGTCTTAATGTAAGTACCAGAGTACCATTACAGTAGTAGTAGTACCAGATTAGGTATGGATACAGTCAGTATAAGTCCAGGCAGAGCAGTGCCACTACCATAAACATTTATGTGCCTCCTTTCTGTTTATACCAGATTTGGTAGAAAACTTTATGAAATATTATACAGTTTATGCAAACTTTACTTACAGGCTACTGTAGTTGTTTAATCAAATTTTTGCGTAGGAGCTTCTCTGTGTGTTTCCATTAAATTTGATGGTGTAAATTTGTAAAGGGGAATTCTGCCACCTTATTCTCAGCCTTGACAGTGCATGATGAGAATATATATCTATACAATAAAAGAGCCGAGGATACATTATGTCACACATCTTAATTTTGATCTCCCTACCTGTGAAGTAGCACGGGAGATTTTGAGCAGAGCAAAACGATTGGCCAGCCCACTCTGCTGATTGAACTTCTCCAGAGACTGAGTCACAGCCTTCTGAACTTTATCATGATTATGGTCAGTTAAACCTGGACAGCCACCACAGGACTGATGCACCCTACCTGCAGGAATTGAGCAGAACAAAAAGTCATTTTAATTATGAAGAGACTGCTGCACTCCACAAAAACATGTTTTAAGTCTGGACCTTGATGTCTTTTTAGATATAATGGTTGAATTTGAATGAAAACCACAATCACTTCTTTTTGATACGTGTAATATTTTTCATACCTGGTCTGATAGCACACTCGTATTTGTAGAGACGAACCACTCTGTGTACCTTACTGATGAAGATAGCAGCTTTGCACTGTCCATATACCTGCAAACACAATACAATACATGATGTTAGTGTACTGCTTATACATACAGCATCACATTCGCAAAAGAGTTTATTTAGATTTTTTTTATACCCTTTTTATAAATTAGTTGAAAGAACAATGACAATATCTTGTGATACTAAATATCTTTATTCACCTGCCAACTTATGAACTATTGCTTATGGAACACAAAACTAAGATGCTCACTATGTTAAAAAAGAAAGATTTAAGATTGTAAGAAAGCCTTAAGCAGAACACAAGAGACAGTAATAAAAACAATCAGGACTAACACATGTATTAATTACATACGCAAACAGATTTTTGGTAAACTTGTTGATGAGAATTTGCACATGCAGTGTTTGTGTGTGTTTTTTCTAACCTGCGTATTGCCACTACGAATGTCACAGCTCTTCCAGTCCCTCTTGCTGAGAACGCTGCAGTTGGTCTCCACAACATCCAGATTCAGGTAGAAGACCACACCATTCTCTCCCTGTAAAACACACAAATTTAATCAATCATTATGTACAGTCAATAAAGCGCTAATGAAATTTATTTTCAGTGGTTACTTGTTTAATTTATGTTCTGATCTTTCACATGGTCATTTGTTTTTCACGTAATTTGCCTAACATGGCATCCCCCCCTCAAAAAAACCCCCCAAAACAGTCTGACTTGTCGTACTTACTTAAAACATTGGTTTAATTTGTTTTTGTTGTCTCATTTGGTCCAATCACAGTGAAAAGTTTTTGGAACATATTTGTTTCATGAAAATGTTTCTAACTGACTTTTTCTCCAGACTTTTAGTCAAATCACTTTATGATTTGACTAAAAATGCCAAAATACACAGTAATGCCAAAATACACTGAACTTCTCTGGACTCTGCTAGAAAGTAATTCTGCCTTAAACAGCTCTGGTCTACCACACAGTAATAATACTGCAAGCTCAGCTTACATGTCTCTTTATGTGGGCATTGGACAGGCGGTGCAGACTGAAGATGTAGCCCTCCTTTCTGTTCTGGTTGATTTTGGTAAGAGCCAGTTCTGCAGCTGCTTTTGTTGAAGCATCTTCACATGAGCCTGGTTCTATGCCACCACGCTCCACTGGTGCACCATTGATGGTCACACAACCCAACGCCAGCAGCAGCGATAACAGCACGCAGGTCTTCATGGTAAAGGCCTGGGACGACTCTCTCTCTTTAACACCGATGTGCAGAGACGGAGAGGTCACATTTTATATCCTGCTACTGTTTAAGTCCCCCCCATTCCACCCACACACACCTCTTGTCAATGGTAAATATGACCATTGATCCCTACCTCTCAAAAAGCCATGCTCACCTAGCATCCAGACAAACATTTACAGTGCACACTTGCACAACGGAGCTTATCAGTTGTTAGATAATCACTCATGCAATCGATCTTTTCTTTTGGATCAGCGTGTGCAACCAGTTTGTTGAAGGTCATATGATCTACTCTCGGCACTGAGTTAAATCAAGGACAAAGCTTAATGTTTGTTCAATAAAAACAGCAAAAAGGTAAAAAATGATGGCGAGTAATCAAAGCAGCAACTAATCTCACAATGCTATCCTATAGTTGAGCATGCATTTACAACTTGGTGGGATCTGAGGTCAGAGGAGACTGGACAGAACACACACAGAGCACATGAAAGATAAGATCACACATATGAAAATACATTTAAAAATTATAAACTGAATCTTACATTCAATATCATAAATAGAAACTGAAACTGAACACAGTATACTTTTCTTATTAACAACACTAGAGCTAGCTATTCATTCTTTCTTCATTCTTTATTCTTTCTCTAGCAGCCTAAGTGACTGTAAATTTCAGAACACTGTCACATTCAGCATCAGGTTTTTAAATTCAGCCTCTTAAAAGCACATTTTAATGAAATTACTATAAGTAATTAGATAATAAGCTCACTTTGTTTTGAAGTATTTGTTTGTTACGTGAAGCAAAGCCACAATTCATAAATGTGCACACAGGGAGAGTCAGTTGTTTCCTTGGTGGTTGGTTCATTGTGATTTTTGGCTCTGGGACAGTCTGGGTACACATTCACCACCATTGCTGCTACAACTACACATGTTTCTTTTCCAAATATTTATTTATAAGTGACTTATGTATGTATGTATGTATATATATGTATATATTGTACTATTCTTAGTTAGCGTATTGTCTGTCTTGTCTTAATGTTGGTTTAAAATGGAGCACTGTAACAAAAAATAATTTCCCCCAGGGATCAATAAAGTATTCTGATTCTGATTCTGATTCTGATATTAACACAAACTAAATGGGAGGATCAAGAGGGTGAAAGGTCAAAAGAACATAGCATTTATTTGTGCAAACGGACGGTTGGTGCACAGCCATTTTCAGATCTCTCCAGAGATGTTCAATTGGGTTCAAGCGTCTCTCTCTCTGGGACACTTAAGAACATTCACAGAGTGGTCCTGAAGCCACTCATGTGGTGAGTCCTTAGGGTCATTGTCCTGTTTGGAGGTCTGAGGTTTAGAGCACTCTGGAGCACGAAGATTGACCTTTGGGTTCTTGGCATCTCCCTGACTAAGGCCTCGACTCAGACATGATATCAGAGGTTAGTTAACAGAGAGATCTTTCTCCTGGATACACACACATTTAAATAAGCACTTCTAACTCTATTTGCTTTCTTCTTTCTGTGATGTTTCTAGGCTCTCCAAAGAAGGCTGCTGGTTGATCAGCTGATTATGTTGCCACATGCTTTTTCTTTTTGCATGCTCATCTTTTTGTGCACGTATTTGCTGAATGTTCACCTTGACCTGGTCTCGAGTGTACAAGAACAATATCAGTATCAGTATTGACAGGGAAATCTTCCTTTGCAGGACCTGTAAGCCTAGTTTTTACAGGGAGAATTGTGACAGACTGATGCTGGACTTTCTCCTCTTCTATCTGTTGCTCTGGAGGCCAATGGCTGGCTCAGACAAACTGAGGGGCCATAGTGCACTAGGGAAGAGAAGAAATCAATCAAGAACTTATCAAATTCACAAAAGTAAGTGTCACTACAAGAAAAGAAGTGAAATTACAGGCTTTTTTTTTTTTTTTTATCAACGTAAAAGATATATGACATTACCCTGGCCTGCAGTAACACTGTGAGAAATCTTGGAGTCATTTTGATCATAACTACTGTCATTCATTTGCTCAACTAAAACTAGAAACATCCTGTCTCCGAATGATGCTGATAGGTCACTTCACACTAGGGCTGGGCCATATTATACCGTTCACGGTAATACCGGTATAATGTTAGGCAATGATAGGAAAATGAAATATCGCGATAGAATATGAGTAAAACGCGCATGCGCAGTGCCTTTGTTTTCATACGCACATGGCCGATTGTTGACTGAAACAGATGAACCAGAATTGGTTTGTAAAAATGGTGCAACTTCAGTGATGTGGAACTGGTTTGGTGTTTGTCCGTCAGATACACGACAAAGAACATTTTTTTGCAGAACATGCAAGCGGCCGTCGTTATTGTCGTATTTGTCGGACTAAGATGCTCTTAAATCTGGGAGTAATCTGGGTCCTAAACTCTGTATGCTTCAGGTCAAACGAACACTGCAGCATCACTGAGAGTTAAAAACTGTCTAAATTCTTTCATCTCTAATAAAACGATCAGTATTGCTGCTTTACCAGCTGTAACTATGAAGTTTAACTTCCAGGCATCCATGAAAACAAAATTTATTACATTTAACGGGGTTAGAAGTTAGCAGGAAGCTAGTGGAAGTTAGCTCGCTAGTTTCGCTAGTTACCTAAGCATGATATTGCATGTTCTGACTGAGAGATTTCTGAAAAAAATCAAACCTACAGCTCTGCTATCGCTTCCAACATAAATGAAGACAGGAAACTAAACAGCAGTGACGTTTGTAGGGTTACTGAAGTTGGGCTAGCTGGTATATAATGATGTGCTACGTGATCGCTAGCGACACAGCTATGTTAGCATAACATAAACAGTGAAGCTGGAGGACGAACACTAACACTTTTCCACTTATAAAAGTTAACGTTAAGGTTCCTGATAGTTAGAGACAAATGCAATCGCATGGCAGGATGCTGTAAACGGACCAAACTTCAGTCAGGAGAACAACTGAGATAATCCATCCACAGGTTAGTCATTAATATACTGCAACAACATGGGAATAGAGCAGCTGCCAGAGAATTCAACATTAATGAATCAATGGTACAGAAGTGGAGGAAGCAAGAAGAATGAGTTTAATAAAGTTTGATTTATCTGACTGCTTTGTTTCACTTAATGTGCCTTATAATCCCGTGCACCTTATGGTCCGAAAAATACGTACTGCACACTGCAGTTTAATGTTGCAAAGCACCTCCTTTTAACTTCAGTGGATATTATACATGGTTATGCTCAGGATATGTCAGCCCATTTCTACTGGAAATGCCTTTTGGTTAAACTTTCAGCAAGGAATTTGCATTTGCACTGTTACATTTTTATAAAGCTTTAATGTACATAAAAACCAGCTTCTTGTTTAAGTGAAAATAAATGTAAAGTTGTCTTTTTGCGCTAGTAATGTTGTGGAGTTGTATTTTGTCTCGCATCAATTATATCGTCAGTTATATCGTTATCGCAAATTTTCAAATATATATCGTGATAAATATTTTTGGCCATATCGCCCTGCTCTACTTCACACATTAATTTCTTCTAAAATAAACTATTGTAATTCAAGATCTACAAACCTCCTGAAAAACCTTCAGTTGATCCAGAACTCTACTAACTGCAACATGAAAGCAAGTGCAGATTTGTCCTATATTATGTTCTCTGCTAAATTCAGAGCTGGATTTAAAATATGTCTCTTCACATACAAAATCTTGAATAATCAGGCCTCGTCATATCTTAAAGACCTTCTAGCACCTTATTATTCAAATAGAGTACTTCACTCTCAGACTGCTTACTTGTGGTTCCTAGGATATTTAAATGTAGAACGGGAAGCAGAGTATTTTTTGGTTTTGTATTCGAAGTGTTATAAATAGCAGATATTCTATGAAGGCATCGATCTGGGAGGGGTCAGGTATAAGATGGACAGGACCACAGAATGGGGCACGTATACATGCATTTGTCTGGTTGTCATTGTGTGTTTAGTCTCAGTTGTAGCTGGTTGAGTGTGTGTCACTGTGGTTGTGGTCAGTTGTCTATACCAGCATGTGGAGCTTCTTCCCTATCTCAGAAGCCAGGAGAACAGTATACAGTATAACATAGTTAAGCAACCTCAGTGGCCATGTAAATATGTGCATACAAACTGTGAGCCGGTGCTGCCATATTTAGATGGAATGAAATTTGTTTTATGGTTACCAGAAAATCCAGCTTTCTTACACATGCATTAAGACTACAAAAGGTGGCTAGATAAATGAAGTGCTAAAAACTACAATTCCACTGATTACCCTGTGAGGATGTTTCCAGTTTTATCAAAGCAGACTTCTGATGTGCCTGGAAACTGCTGGAGTCACACTTCTAGTTTGGGGGTTTCAGTTCCTAATGCTTCTTTATCACCATTTTGGACTTGAACTTTCACATCTGCCCCAGCTGTTCTTTCAGGCCCTGATACTTCTCAGTTTTCTCGTGCTCCTTCCTTGTTTCATCCTGGATTCTGGCCCTGACACTAACTAATCTTTCCATTACTCACAGAGCCTCAGGGTTCTGGACATCAGATATAGTCCTCTGTGGATTGTGAGGGGTATTTGTGTCTTGAGATCAGTGGTATCTATGTTCTTCTGTGGCCAGCTTATTATTCTGCCTGGATATCTGACGACGAGTCAATGTATTGATGGCTTAGATATTATTCCTACCATTCAGTTGGTTTCTCAGCACCTGTCTTACCTTCTGTTGCTGACCTTTGTGGATTTTTATTATGATTGTCATTGTAACATGGAATGCCGTTGCACTTGTAACTTGTATGCCTGATATTCTGCCTTCTGGCAACTCGTCCCTTTCAGTTTGGATAATCCTGCCTCTCTTTGCAACATTCCACACACTCTCCTTATTAAGGAAAGCCAAAACATCATAAGCATTTATCAAAGGCTTGTGAAAAATTAGTCAAAGTCAGAGTTCAACATGTGGATTTTTAATGAATTCAAATCACAGAATTCATCATGCATGCATTTTCCTGTTGCAGCACTTCTCAGCTGTCACTGTTTCTGCACTGTGGGGGCAGGTGGTCTCCCGGGTGTTGTGTTCCACATAGTAAATCCTTCTCATCTGGATGTACAATTACAAAGAAGGAAATAAGAAACTTATGACATGCAACCCGAATTCTGAAAAAGTTGGGACATTGTGTTAAACGTAAATAAAAACAAAATACATTGATTTTTGAATCTCACAATTTCACATATTTTATCCACAATAGAAAATAGAAAATATATTCAATGTTTACACAGGAAAATGAAATTTTATGACAAAATATGGGCTTATTTTGAAATTGATGACAGCCACATGTCTCAAAAAAACTGAAGGAACTGAGGAGATCAGCTGCTAAACTTTAGGGAGAGGAATGTTACCCCATTCTACAGATAGAATGGATTCTAGCTGCTCAGCAGTTCTAGCTCTTCTTGATTTTATAATGTTTTCATCTGGTGAAAGACCTGGGGCCCGTTCTTCGTACCTCGCTAAGTAGGTTAGCTGGATTTGATTGTTGACGATTTCGCGTGATCTTGGATCGTTTGGTTCCCCGAAGCTCATCCGGGACTTGCTGCCATAGCAACAGAGCCGTAAGCGTAAACTTGCTCGGGAGCAGGCTTACTTTATGTAAACAGGATTAGATCGCGGCCACGCAGGTATGTCCGCTTCATTTATACGAAAGCAACAGCGATATTCCACCACTGTTTCACCATAAATAAATATTATCAATGTAACTAAAGATCCTGCAGCACTTGATCCATTTATTGATTTCACACAGATACTCGCAAGTCAAGATTTTCTTTTTCTCATCAATGAAATCCAGAAGGTCTCAAGGTGCAGTGGAGCTGAAGGGGAACATTGCCCCTGTCTCAAACAAGATTCTGATGCTTAGTTTGATCTTATACAGTAGCTATAACTATAATTTCCTAAATATTGGATAAGTGGAAGAAAAATGGTACATAGAATAGTACATATAATATTCCAAATAAAGCCTTCCTTATTTTTATTCCTATTCATATGTGTCAGGATGTGCTGTGTGGCAGGTAGGAGATGAGGACTAAAAATGCAGGACTCTCAGACTCGAGGGATGAACTCAAAACCACAGCTTTATTTGCTAGTCACAGGAAAACGAGCATGCAAACTAAACTAAACTAAACTAAACTAAAAAATGACAACCTAAACTTACAGGAAACACAGGGCGATCCGCACAGCATGAAGGACAACGCGACACTGACTCAGAGAAACACAGGGTTTAAATGCACTGGGAAGTAATGAGGGGAATGAGACACAGAAGGAGGGCACAGCTGGGAGAAATCAGAACTGATGAGAAAGGAAGCAAAGTAGGATACACTCACATGAGACACAGACCTTCAAAATAAATCAGGAAGTATAACACAGAGATGCGAACTTGACACGGTGGAGACAGCAACTAAGAAACACAGAGACATAACCCATAAAGCAGAGGACTCTAAGAACCAAAATACACGGAGGTAAATACTAAGCACGGAACACAAGAAACTAGACTCGTGGGAGTAACAAAAGACCATGAGATATAATTCACAATACAGAGTGACAGAAAACACAAGAAACTCAAAACATGCAAAGACACAGACCAAGAAACAGACTTACACAGAACAGAGGGGGCACAGAGAAACATGAAGGGCAAGGGATCAAAACTAGAAACCATAGAATAAATCTCACGAGTACAAAATACAAAAATCACAAAGAACTAAAAACGCTGGGTCAGGAGACCCAGGATCCTGACAATATGGTGTGTTTATATCTTAATTTGCATGAATCTTATAATATGTAAAAAATCCAAACAAACATTGTAATGCTCAAAAGTAATGCTATCACTGGTTCGGTTCATGCTCCTGTTGATTGAAAGACTAACAGTACTCTGGTCCAGTGTCTTTAACCTGTGCGTGCGTGTGTGTTTAGGCTACGTTCACACTGCAGGTCTTAATGCTCAATTCCGATTTTTTGATCAAATCAGATTTTTTTGTCTGCTCGTTCACACTACAAATAAAATGCGACAGCAAACGCTCTCTAGTGTGAACGCTCAAAGCGGCCCGCATGCTGGATGCGTCTGGCTTTCATAACAGGATGCAGGATAATACTGAGGCAGCCCCTGTTCTCTCAGGGAATGGACTGAACAAATGTCTAAGATGGCATCATATGAACGGGTTATGTACAGAATTAAGGGGAGAGAAGATATTTTTGAGCAGGTCTGGGGTCCTTTTTTGTTGTACATCGACAATGTCTCCTAGATATTGTGATAAATGTTCTTTTGGGGGGGGGGTTCATGTGTCGTTGGTATTTTTGTTGTTGTCTATTTTTTACTTTGAAAGTCAGTAGAGGGAAGAAATTGTCTAATGTCATCAGTGGTCAAGGTTATGTTTTGTTTTTAGACACCCAGGTGTTTTGCCCCCATTGCTTTTGTTTTTGCAGATGTTTCCCAGGAGGCGGTATATCATTTTGTTTCTCCTGGTGTTTTTTTTTTGTTTGTTTGTTTGTCTGATTGTCTTAGTTATTGTTAGTCCTTATTTGTTGGTTGTTGTTAAGAAACGGACAGAGAACTGACAGTATGATTATTCCAGTTGTATATTTGTTAATGTTTCTGTCCATCCAAAATATGAATAAAAAAAAAAAAAAAAGAAAGCGGCCCGCATGCACAAAAGAAGACTTCACACACAGCGCGCTCTGTTTAGACCCAGAGCAAACAGTATTATTTGACTGATAACCCTTAAAATAAAGACTTCGGACTTTACGTTTCCCAATTTTTGCTTTAAGTTATTTTGTTATTTACATAATAATGTAGATAACCTAATAATTATCCTTATTGCTGTTTTAGAGGAGCGGTGCTTCAAAGGATAGTTGCAGATTTCTGTCAGAATCTGCAGATTATAAAGTACAAATAAAATTTTCACGTTTCTCCAATGTTGTCTTCCCAAAAGTTTCACTGACATCTACACTGGATGGCCAGGAAGCGTTCGCGGTGTCTTCTCGGGCGCTGATAATTGGCGTCTGTTTGTGTCAGTGACGTAAAAGACGGCTTTAATGCGACATGACCGTTCAAACAGCAGTCGCTTTCTAAAACATCGGATATGTATCGGATTCAGTACCACATACGAAAGTGACCCAGATTGGATTTGAAAATATCGGATTTGTGCCGTTCACACTGTCATAGCATGATCGGATATGGGTCGCATAGGGTCAAAAAAATTGGATTTGATGCGCTTTTGCCTGCAGTATGAACGTAGCCTTTGACATCTTTGTGAGGAAAGAAAATTGGGATGCCACTATACTTGTGGAGACCAACAGGCACTAATGGGTACAAAATGCCCGTCCCCACGAGTTTGAAATTTTTTGAGGCTCAAAATGTGATTTCAGGGCTCTAGACTAACTTATTGCCACAGTTGCACTGGTGCACCAAACTTTTTTTCTTAAGTGCACCAGCACAAAAATTAAGCGCATTTTTCAACAATCTTGTCAACACAAAGTTCTTTATTTGGAGCACAGTTCTACAAGAAAGATAAGTGTGAAAACAGAGATTTGAAATGGGAAACTGTTCTTGAAGTACAACGAGAGAGAGAGAGAGAGAGAGAGAGAGAGAGAGAGAGAGAGAGAGAGAGACCTGATCAGGAAGTGTGATTTTTTTTTTTATAGCGGTGGAAGCAAAACAGCAAAAGTAAGAGGGAATTAATCACGATGTTTGTCAAATGTGAAGCCTAGTTTTGATCTTCTTTTGCTGCTGGTTCAGTCTAATTTGGTTGGAGAGAGACAAAACCTGCAGCATCAGAATCTAGGGCAAAAAAAGATGTGAACACAAAGAGTGGACCTGACGCATCAGAATCAGTGAGCTGTCGGCTTTCAGCCTCGACAGCGTGTCTGCGTATGTGCCGTCGGGTGAGAAAGCAGACATCTCACTCATTCTGATGCGTCGGTTCCACACTCTGTGTTTATGTCTTTGTGCGGAATCCGTTTACCTGCTCTGGTTTGCTGTTTTAGCTATTTGGTGGGTGTTGAAATAGTTTTGATAGCTTTAACCTTAGATTCTGGCGTTTTCTGCCAATCAGAGAGGTCTGCCCCAGACTATGTCTGACTGGTTTGGACCACAATATGGGCATGTGTGTCTGTTGTTGACCACAGTTTCAGACTTTCAGAGTTGCGGAGACTTTTTCTTTTTTGTACTCGAATGGCAGGTCGCACCGGCGGACAAAGCTGAGCTCGATCAGCTCATCATATCTCCACTATTAAACAGGCCTGGACCTGAGGAGTTTTGGTTGTTGTTGTTGTGTGTGAGCTGAAATGCTGCAGCTGAGTGTTCAGAGAGCAGCAAACGGGAATAAACTGTGTTAAATGAGTGAACTATGCGGTCAGGTACGTCATTCCCGTTACAATTAGGTTTAGGCCAAGGGTTTTGGGTTAGGCATTCATTTTTGATGCTTAGGATAAGAAGCTAGACATGTGAGAAGTGATGTGTTACAATGATTGTGAATGTTTTTATTGCAAATGTATCATATATCATATAGTTTTCCATTCTTTGTTACACTTGAGTCATTGTGTACATCTAAAACAGTTCCATAGGCCATGTTATACAGCAAGCATAAAAAAAGCATCCTCAGCAAAGAGTTTCTCCACCAGGTCACGTCCTGCCTTTGGGACAGGACACTGGTCTGAGACTGAGGTTGGGAAGGGCTCGATAGCAGGGTCCATTTCTCCAGGAATCTGGGGGTTGGGCTTAAGTGGGAGAGTGACTCCGAGCTCAGGGCCACCAGCAGGGACATCAGGGAAGGAAGGCAGGGTCACAGGCTGGCCCAGAGCTGGCAGCATTGTCACCATGCCTTCTGGGTGGTCGTGGGGTGCGTTCTCATGTTCGTGCTCGTGGTGATGGTGGTGGTGCTCGTGTTCATGCAGGTGACCATGCTTGTGATCGTGGTCCAGAGCCAGCTCGTGGTCATGTTCATGGGTGTGCACACCTTCAGCGTGCTTGTAGTCATGGTGTTGGTTGGGAAAGTCACTGCTGTGGTTGTGTGCTTTGTCGTGATGAGTGTGCACGTGATCGTGGCTGTGACTGTGGTCATGGGAGTGGTCATGAGCGTGCCTGTGTGTGCTGCCTGTGGCATGGTCATGTGTGTGGTGGTGATCGTGGTTGTCAGCATGCTTGTGGGTTTGGTCATGATGAGAGTGGCTCTTGGTGTGATCGTGTACGTGGTCGTGTGTTTGGTCTTGTTCGTGGCTGTGTGAGTGTGTGTCATTGTGGCTGTGGTCAGTCTCTCCGCCCAGCAGGTGGAGTGTCTTCTCTCTCTCAGCAGCCTGGAGAAGAGATAAAGAGTATACGGTACATTACAGTAAAGCAAAATCCAGTGGCCCTGTGAATAAGTCCTTACAAATTTAATGGTGACCAGAAAGTGAAGCTGTCTTGTTTAAGAAAAAGGTATTTAAAAAAAATTAAGTCAAGATGGAAGAATTACAATCTGAACTTCTGCTAATGGCCCCATAAGGATTCTATGATTTGATCACAATCTATAGCGACTACCGGATGAAAGCTAATCACTGCATTTCTCATTAAAAGTCAAGTGAACTTTTACCACTATTTTCATTTTTCTTTACAGTATTAATTTGGAAAAACTCCTATATTGTAATTGTTGGTGATTGTTGGAGTTGCTTTTTTTTTATTATCATAGGGTCTTTACAACATAAAGCACTTCGAGGTCACTGTTGTTTTGAATTGGTGTTATATAAAAAAAAATGAAAGGAAATTAAATCGAATCATTCAATGATATTTTGTTTGCCCTGGTGAGAATTTAGCTGTATCATCTGATTTTGTAATGTTAGAGCTTGAAACAGTCTAGAGCACAAACAAGATATCAACTTTTACTTTAAATGTTACGACTGTAAAGATGACACTGTGTAAGGTTGACTAGCTGGATCCTGCTTTTCACCATCCTACCAAGCACCATTGTTTCAAAGTAAAACCTGCCACTAACTAAGCAACGGAGAAATTCGTCTGGTTCCTGTGGTATCACAGTTTACAGGTTGTATGTAGAAGTATGATGAACATTAGGAACGAAAAAAAAGTGTTTGACATCACAGATAAAAAATCAAAATAAAACTTGACATACAGAGGAAGACTTGCTGTCCAATAAAGGAAGCAAAGCTAGGACAAACACAAATTCCCTGTTTTGTAGTTTTTCCTAATTAGAGTCAACAGTTTGTGTTCATTTGTTCAAGATCAAATATTTGTTCAAGAGGGAGACAAAAGTTTCAAAGGTTTTATTCTAATAAATTTAAAATTTAGACTCAATCCTGTATGTTTTCTGTGCTATTGAAAGATGTTTAAAAAAAAAACAGAGATCGTATCCTGATAAGACTTACCTCAGGCTCATAGATCTCACACTCTACGTCAATGATTTCATCATTAGTGGGGGAGTGGTAGAGGGATGCCTTACAGAAGCCCTTGTGCTGAGGAGAGAAAAAGAGGAACAAAGAGCAGAGAGGAACGCCCATTTTACTAAGGTTTAAGAATTAGAAAAACTGAATCTAGGAATAATCTCCTGCTGACATAAACTAGCCAGTAATATAAAGCTAGAACACATCCTTGCTCGAGGCTTGACTGTAAACAGAGGACTTTGCTTGTAGTGATAAAAACTGATAGCCCCCTGATTGGAGAAGCCACAGTGGAGTAATTTCATCAAGCAGTTTGATCAAAATTTCTCATTTAAAAAATTCAGTTCAGATAAAATAAAAAAGTTGTGAAGTGTTTATCTTGACTCACGGCGAACTCGCAGTTCATGAGGGGGCACTTCTCAGCTGTTGCTTCTGCGCTGTTGGGGCAGATGGTCTCCTGGATGCTGAATTCCACATTGTAATACATACTCATGGCCATCTGAACACACAAATAAACAAATGTTTAATTGAGAAAATCATTTGCAGAGGAATTATTAAGTAATCTAGAGTGGTGGGAATAAAAACTGTTGAACATGAAAAGTAGGCCCATGAGGTTTGATGGAAAGCCAGTATTTAGTCATTTATTGATAAAGATTTTAGATCAGGGGTGCTCACACTTTTTCCGCATGTGAGCTACTTATAAAATGACCAAGTCAAAATGATCTACCCACTACAAAAATCCAAAACATATACTTATTTATAAATATATTGAGGATTCTTTATATCTACAATGTATATACATGCATAACCGCAATATCCAATATTTCACAACACAATTAACTATGTAAATTTTTTGTCATTACCTGAGTTTACTCTGATGACTTGCACTGAATTGAATCAGCCAGGGATGCATAGTCCGGACAGTAGCTGCTGACGGCCAGGTTTAAGAGAAAAAACCGAGAGCTAAAAATTGGAGTTAACTCGCTGACTAGCTTGTCAGTTTTACTACACTTCGCGCCGCTGTTTGCGCATGCGCAGCGACCTAAGCGTCAGAAAAAAATCTGATGTCATCTGACTGGCTTCCCTGTATCAATCAAGTGACGGGATGGATGATAGGCTGGCATCTATTTTTTTTTAATGCCATGCGATCTACCAATACTACCTTTGCGATCGACTGGTCGATCGCGATCGACGTATTGAGCACCCCTGTTTTAGATTAACCTCTAAGAAGGATATTTTTGTGTGATTGTTACGGCCGCTGGCCTCAGGTGGCCCCGCCTTCCTCCATGGAAGCTACAGTGCTCCAGGACTCACGGGGGATTGGCTGGCCCGGACATATGCCCGCCCCAACTTCATGCGGATCCGAGCCTGTCAGACTACGCACACCATTGGCTGCCGCAGGAGCCTGGAGTACGACGGACAAGTGACACAGCTGTCTGCAGTTATGACAAGTGACACAGCTGACTGCAGTTAACTGATAGTATAAAAGGCTGAGGAGTCTTCATTCGTCGAGGGACTTGTTGATTTGAACAGACTGTACAGAGAGTCCCTCCCTTTTGCCTTCTGCCTGTGTTTTGTGTTGCCTCCTGCGAGACGTTTAGTAGAGCAGTGCTCTACTGGTGTTATTAATCGTGGTGTTTGTTTAAAGTTTCTCTGCTGCCTAGTGAGTTGTTTCACTAACGGATTTCAGTTGTGTTAATAAACCTTATGTTTGTCTTCCTATCTAACTCCTTGGTCTCTGGGCTCGTTTATGTTACGTCCGCTGCCGCCTAGCAGAGCCGGGCCGTAACATAAGTGGGGGCTCGTCCGGGATCTCTCATAGGGGGTCTTTGTTCCTGGGAGTGGGGGTCAAAAAAAAAAAAAAAAAAAAAAAAAGAGAAATTGAATTTGCTAAAGATTAAGCACTATGTCGGCTGCGTTTTGTTTACAGCGCTTTTTAGCTGCCCCGTCTCTTGAGATTATTAATAGCTGTCGCAAAAATGATTTGCTGCAAATTGTGGATCACTTTCAGCTGCAGGTTTCAAAAACTCTCCGTAAGAGTGAAATAAAAGCCTTAGTGGTGGACAAGTTGGTGGGAGCTGGTGTGCTTCAAGCGCCTGTTTTGCCTGTGGTCTCTGGTGTGCCAAGCCAAGCTGCCGTAGTTGAAGAGGGCCAAAATGGTTCCAGTGGGGATGGTGAGGGGGATGAGCGGGGAAAAACGCCGCGCACGCTTCCTCGCTATGATCCACTCTCTTCTGGGAGTTCCGAAGGGAGAGAAGGAGCTCGGCTGAAGGTGCGGCTGGCACGTCTCCAGATGGAGGCTGAGGAGAAGGCTCAGAACCGGCGGGTTCAGCTTGAAATAAGGAGGCTGGAAATAGAGGCAGACAAGGCCGTTAGGCTCCGACAGCTTGAGCTGGAGTCACAGTCTCAAGCCTCATCTGTCTCTGCTGTTCATTCCGGTCCCACCTCCACGTCCACTTCTGCTTTTAAAATTGATAAGTGCATTTCTTTAGTGCCCACTTTTAGAGAAACTGAGGTGGATACATACTTTGCAGCATTTGAACGAATCGCTGGCGCGCTGCAGTGGCCTAGTGAGATTTGGCCTCTTTTGCTACAGTGCAAACTGTCCAGCAAAGCTCAAGAGGTGGTGGCTGCTCTTTCTTTAAAGGACAGTTTAGATTACTCGTGTGTTAAAGCAGCTGTCTTGAAGGCCTATGAGCTAGTTCCAGAGGCCTATAGGCAGAGGTTTCGCCAGCAAAAGAGATTGCTGTCGCAGACTTATGTGGAGTTTGCAAGAGAAAAGGGGGTTCTCTTTGATAAGTGGTGTGTTGCGTCAAAAGCGACTGACTATGACGCTCTGCGCGAACTAGTTTTGTTAGAGGACTTTAAGAAATGCATTCCTGAGCGTATTGTGCTGTATTTGAATGAACAGAAAGTGACGTCACTAACATCTGCTGCTGTTCTTGCTGATGAGTTTGTACTCACTCACAAAGCCTCATTTACTGACAGTGAGAAGCCACGGGTTAGCCCTGTGCAGCAGCGCCACACAGCTAAAGAGTCTGGGTCCAGGGAACACCGTGAATGTTTTTACTGTCATAAAACCGGACATGTGATTGCTGACTGTTTAGCATTAAAACGCAAAACATCACATGCTCAGCCACCCAAAGGGGTGGGTTTTGTAAAAGCTGAGACCCGTCACGAGGACCATGAGTGTGGTGGTAGGGTGCCTGACCCCTGTTTCGAACCATTCATTTTTGATGGCTTAGTATCGCTAACAGACAATCCATCCGAGTTAAAACCTGTGCGTATTTTAAGGGACACTGGAGGTTCTCAAACTGTCATCCTCTCAAGTGTATTACCATTTTCTGCTAAAAGTGAATGTGGTTTTAATTCTGTTCTGCGGGGGATAGAGATGGGTTACGCTCCTAGACCAGTTCACAGAATTTTTATTAAATCTAGCCTTGCTACAGGATTTTTCCCTGTTGCCGTTTGCCCGGCCTTGCCAATAGAGGGTGTGGCCATGCTGTTGGGCAACGACATCGCAGGAGGGGTAGTGCTCCCTCGTCTGGAGGTTTTAGACAACCCCCTGAATCAGAAAACTTCTGATGTGTCTATGCACCCTGGGCTGTATCCAGCCTGTGCAATTACTCGAGCACAAGCTCGGAAAGATACTGATATTGCCCTCTCTGATTCTGTGTTGATGTCCTCGTTTTCCGGGGAGAATGATGTACCCACTAACAGAAACAATGTTCTGTCACCTCCAGACTCTGTGACGCCCGAGGAGCCTGATCCATTTCCTAAGGACTCTGTACTGCCTTTGACTAGAGATCAGCTGTCAGCAGCTCAATTAGCTGATGAAACAATAAAGAGCTGTTTCAAACGTATGGTAAGTGCTGAGCAAGCCAAAAAGGAGCAACAAGCCTATTTCATAGAACATGATGTTCTAATGCGTCAGTGGTCTCCACCAGGTGCAGAAGGTGCAGATTGGAGTAAGGTCAAGCAGATTGTAGTGCCCTCTGCGTACCGGCAGAAGATCCTGGCCCTTGCCCATGAAAGCCAGTGGTCAGGACACTTGGGCATCACAAAAACATACCAGCTACTATTAAAACATTTCTTTTGGCCTGGTATGAAGCGTGATGTTTCTAAATTTTGCAACAGTTGCCATGTATGTCAGATTGCAGGTAAACCCAATCAGGTCATACCCCCGGCTCCGTTGTGTCCCATTCCTGTAGTGAGTCAGCCGTTTGACCATGTCATAGTAGACTGTGTGGGTCCACTACCTAGAACAAAATCAGGAAAGCAATATCTACTCACGATAATGTGTGCCGCTACCCGCTTCCCCGAGGCTGTCCCGTTACATAAAATTACAGCGAGATCTGTCGTTAAGGCGTTGACAACCTTCTTTTCAGTGTTTGGCTTGCCTAAGGTCGTACAAACCGACCAGGGCTCGAACTTTCAGTCTAAGGTATTCAAACAAGCAGTTAGCACTCTGGGTGTTAAGCATATTGTGTCCTCTGCTTACCATCCTGAATCGCAAGGTGCATTAGAGCGGTGGCACCAGACCTTGAAGACGATGCTACGCAAATACTGCCTGGAGAGTGATAAAAGCTGGGACGAGGGTGTTCCATTTGTGTTATTTGCTGCCCGTGACGCCGTTCAGGAGTCACTTGGGTTTAGTCCCTCTGAGCTAGTATTTGGCCATAGGCCACGGGGACCCCTCAAAGCTCTGAAAGAGGCGTTTTTGAGCCCACAAGGGGTTTTCAAAACAAACGTCAGCAGTTATGTAAAACACTTCCGTGAGCGTTTGAATCAAGCCAACGCTCTGGCTAAGCAACACCTTGCCGCGTCACAGGGAAAGATGAAACGCCATTATGATAAGGCTTCTGTTAAAAGAACCTTTCAGGTGGGTGACCAGGTTCTCGTGCTCTTGCCTGTCCCTGGCTCAGCCTTGTCTACTAGGTATAGTGGCCCATTTAAAGTTTGTGAAAAGAGAGGGGAGACAGATTATGTAATTTGCACTCCCGACCGCAGACGCAAAACACGTGTCTGTCACGTAAACATGTTGAAACTGTACCATCCGCGGTCAACACCAAAGCCTGCAGGGCTCTGTGTTCCTATTGTAGCCTCAAGCCACCAGGAGGAAGGAGGGGCGGATGGGGGTGATGGGTTAAAACTATGTTATCCCACCTGTTCTAGACCCCGTTTGTCTAACTCTGAAATGCTAAAAGCATTGCCGGGTTTGCTTGAGCATCTGATTTCAGAGCAGCAAGAGGACATAATTGCCTTAATTAGGGAATACACCTGTTTATTCGGGGATGTGCCAACTGCCACTACAGTGCTAGAGCATGACATTGATGTCCAGGGCGCTAAACCTATTAAGCAGCATCCTTATCGAGCCAGCCCCCATAAGCGCGTGCTCATGAAACAGGAGGCTGACTATCTGCTGCAACATGGTTTAGCGAAGCCCAGTCAAAGCCCCTGGAGCTCGCCTTGTATAGTGGAGTCTAAGCCAGATGGCTCGCCCCGTTTTATTACAGACTTCCGGAAGGTGAACTCTGTGACTGTGGCTGACTCACATCCTCTCCCAAGGGTTGAGGATTGTGTAGACAGTATTGGGACTGCTCAGTATGTCTCCAAGTTAGATCTTCTTAAGGGTTACTGGCAGGTCCCTTTAACTGAACGTGCCTCTAACATCGCTGCCTTTGTTACACCCGATGATTTTTTACAGTACACAGTCATGGCTTTCGGCATGTGTAACGCTCCTGCCACCTTCCAGAGGCTAGTAAATAAAGTCCTCCGTGGTCTGTCCAACTGCAGTGCCTACCTAGATGATCTAGTAGTTTACACTGAAACATGGCAAGATCATTTGGAAACGTTACAACAGGTATTTCACCGTTTGGCACAAGCTACCCTAACTCTCAACTTAGCTAAGTGTGAGTTTGCCAAAGCTACTGTGACGTACTTAGGCAGGGAGGTGGGACGTGGACAGGTCCGGCCCATAGATGCCAAAGTGGAAGTGATTAAACAGTTTCCCACGCCTACCACCAGGCGTGAGTTACGTCGGTTTCTAGGGATGGTGGGCTACTACAGGAACTTTTGTAAGAATTTCTCCTCTGTAGTAAAGCCATTGACTGACCTGCTCAGCCCAAAGGTTGAGTTTAGCTGGTCGAGTGAGTGTCAGGATGCTTTTGAGAGTGCAAAAGCCCTCCTCTGCCATTCTCCTGTGTTAGCTGCACCTGATTTGACGCGACCATTCAAACTCGAGGTTGATGCCAGTGCTGTCGGGGCTGGGGCAGTGCTGTTGCAAGAAGACTTGTTGGGTTTGAACCACCCCGTTTGTTACTTTTCCCGCAAGTTCAATAAAAATCAGTTAAACTACTCCACCATTGAAAAGGAGACCCTGGCTTTGTTGTTGGCTCTTCAGCACTTTCACGTGTACCTGGGGTCCAGCATGTTGCCTCTTGTTGTGTACACAGACCACAACCCACTTGTGTTCCTGGCGCGTATGTTTAATCACAACCAGCGCCTTATGCGCTGGGCTCTGTTGTTGCAGGAATACAACTTAAGTATCCACCACAAAAAGGGGACTGAAAATGTTTTAGCTGACGGTCTGTCCCGTTTGTAAACATGTTTTACTGCTTTTGTCTTTTGTTGTTGTTTTTGCTCTGTAACGTTGGCGTTAGCCCAACATAGTTGGTATTTTAAGGGGAGGGGTGTTACGGCCGCTGGCCTCAGGTGGCCCCGCCTTCCTCCATGGAAGCTACAGTGCTCCAGGACTCACGGGGGATTGGCTGGCCCGGACATATGCCCGCCCCAACTTCATGCGGATCCGAGCCTGTCAGACTACGCACACCATTGGCTGCCGCAGGAGCCTGGAGTACGACGGACAAGTGACACAGCTGTCTGCAGTTATGACAAGTGACACAGCTGACTGCAGTTAACTGATAGTATAAAAGGCTGAGGAGTCTTCATTCGTCGAGGGACTTGTTGATTTGAACAGACTGTACAGAGAGTCCCTCCCTTTTGCCTTCTGCCTGTGTTTTGTGTTGCCTCCTGCGAGACGTTTAGTAGAGCAGTGCTCTACTGGTGTTATTAATCGTGGTGTTTGTTTAAAGTTTCTCTGCTGCCTAGTGAGTTGTTTCACTAACGGATTTCAGTTGTGTTAATAAACCTTATGTTTGTCTTCCTATCTAACTCCTTGGTCTCTGGGCTCGTTTATGTTACGTCCGCTGCCGCCTAGCAGAGCCGGGCCGTAACAGTGATTTCAACTAATCTCTGGTGTCAGAAATTCAGTCACAATATTCTCAGCCTTGACACTGTGTGTTATGGAAGTTAAGATGACAGGATACATTATGTCACATGTGCTGATGTTCCTTTTGGAGGTATGGTAAGCTTACCCCTGCTGCAGCACGGCAGATTTTGAGGAGAGCAAAACGATTGGCGAGTCCGCTTTCCTTGTTGAACTTTTCCAGAGAGTGGGACACAGTCTTCTGAACGTTGTTATTGTCGTGGTGAATTAAAGTTGGGCAGTCAGGATACATCTCATGTACTCTAGCTGCAGGAACTGAGCAGAACAAAAATTGTCTTCAAATTTTCAAACATTTTGTGGTGTGCAAAAAAAGCGCTGTCCCAGATTTTGACATGTAGTGCCAAGTGTTGCCCTACACGTCATTTCTTAATGTTTTGCAAGGAAAATTGGAAATAGGTGAAACAAAGAGATGCGGTAATTTTCATACCTGGTCTGATAACACAGCTGTATTTGTAGAGACGCTCCACTCTGTGCACCTTGTTGATGAAGATAGCAGCTTTGCACTGTCCATATACCTGCAAACACAAATACAATATATCAATACACCACATGACTTTTTCCCCTTCCAACTTCTGAACTAATGCTTATGGAACAAAAACCTTATCGATTAAGAAAATAAAAATATAATAAAAACAATTTTATTATAACAACTACTCAAGAAAGCCTTGAGCAGAACAGTGTGAGTACATGCACTTGCAGGGTGTGTGTCTTTTCTAACCGGCATGTTTGCAGTGGGACGAGTCTCACAGCTCTTCCAGTCCTTCTTGCTGAGAACGCTGCATTTGGTCTCCACGACATCCAGAGTCAGGTAGGAGACCACACCATTATCTCCCTGTAACACGCACACATACCGTTTTGTCAAAAACACAAACATTTACAGTCATTAAAACCTTAACAGAATTTAACAACAGTTTCTGGTTTTACTTCCCGGGATCTGTGAAATCTCCTGATTTGTAAGCTTGACCCCTTGCAAAATACAAACACTAGTTTTTTAGTGTTGCAGGTCTAATAGTTCCTTTCTGCCCATCTTTCTGTGCAATTGTGCTGTAACGGTTGCTGCTCTGTCTCCAGATTTCAGCCAAACGCTTTTCAGTCACAACCCTTTAAATGGCTGGATTGTACTGAAAACTAAAAGTGCTCCAGTAAACAAACAGAAATGCAATGAACTGAACTGGTTTGATACTGCAAGCAGCAGCATGGCTTACATGTCTCTTTATGTGTGCGTTGGACAGGCGGTGCAGGCTGAAGATGTAGCCCTCCTTCCTGTCCTGGTTGATTTTGGTAAGAGCCAGTTCAGCAGCTGCTTTTGTTGATGCGTCTTCACATGAACCTGGCTCCATGCCACCACGCTCCACTGGTGCACCATTGATGGTCACACAACCCAACGCCAGCAGCAGTGATAACAGCACGCAGGTCTTCATGGTGGTACACATTGTCACACTCAGGCTTCTAGAAGAGATGTGCAGAGGAGAGGTCACATTTTATATCCTGCTACTGTTGCACACACAGCTCCTCCTCCTGTAAAAAGTAAATATAACCACTGACCCCAACTCCTTATTTAAGTCATGCTCATCTATCAGGCAACAAGTCAAATACTCACCAGACTGCACAATGGAGCATGTTAGCTGAGATATAATCATCTTTTCAAGAGTCTTTCTTCTTTGGGATCAATGGGTGCAGCCAGTGGGTTTGATCCACTCTAGCCACTGAGATTAATTAAGGACAAGGCTTAATGTTCGTTAAAGAGAGACAGCATGGACAAGATACAGGACCACAGCAGTCAATGATCTAAAAAGACAAAGAATGTTGGAGAGTAATCAGAGCAGCTACTGATCACTGTACAACTTCATATCAGCTAACTGAAGCGATATCATGTCACCACTGTCTGATTAAATCACAGAAGAACAGTGGGGCTAATTGAAACTTTCCACTGGTTTGTATACTATCTTCTTTTTCCACTGCATTTGGAAACACAAGCAGTATATGTATAGCAAGAACTTTATAACATACAAGGACAGCATGTTGCAAATAGAATTGATACATAGTCATAGACATCCCAGAATACTCACTAAACCTATGCATCAATATTTAGCAAATACAAAAATAAAAGACAATGCCATATACTTAGCCTTTTAAGTACACATCATTGTTTCAATATGTTTTCAGTTATGTTTTTCAAATTTTAGTTGTTAGTTTAATCTTAGGAAATTATAATAAGCTAAGTGTTTTTTTTGTTAAATTTGTGTTGTTACACTTAGCATCGCCCCACAGAGTGCCACACAAACCCATTCTGAATAAATGAATGTGTCGGCTTTCTTTGGTCATGCAGTTTGCCATTTTTACAGCTCTATATTTATTCTTAAACTGTGTGACCTCATCCTCTCCCCACTCTTTCTTAACTGGTCACATTCACTTCCTTAACATGCTTTTTGAACCATTTTTCAGAATAAATAATTGAAATATTACATGAGTGAACGCCTCCCTCTTCAGTGTGTGCAAGTGAGGTATTTAAAGTGTTATGTTAACATTCTTTGGTCTTTACTTGATGCTGTGAGGATAAACTGAAGCAGAAAGCAGACTTTAGGTGTATTCCCCCTGTTCCTAAATTTGACCCCGAATCCCACTCAAGCGAATGAGTTGTTACTTTTTTTCCTTTAGCTGCAGTGAATGATGTGACCTTTGACAAGCATAAAGTAGTATTTTTGGAAGAACAAGGTGATATCCATAGAGTTATTAGTAAAACAATTAGCTCTCAGGGTTATTGATGTCATGTGGGATCATCTTGACACAAAGCAGGACAAAAAGCAGCCACCATTTAAAGAAGATCTTTGGAACGTCCTTCAAGAATTCTGGACTTACTTTCACGTAAGTTTGCAAATGTTTCAGAGAGAAAATGCAGAGGTATTCCATAGGTGAATATGCAATCATAACAACCTGCAGTGTTTAAGTTCATACTAATGCTGTGCGATTTTTGGCCCATTTTGAGCCGATTTTTGAGTCGTGCGACCGTTTTGGCGATCGGCCCGATTTTGGCCTTCATCGTGCGTCGTGCATCGTGTAGTATACGTGGGGTAACGAGACGCGATTAACACCTCACGACGAGCTCCCGATCATCAATCGCTTGGTCGGGAGGGTTTGAAATCCTCGCGACCGTCGTGAGGGTGTCACCGCAGTTTGTCACACTGCGCACGCGCAAACACAAATGTCAGCGAAAAAGACAGCGCAGCACGGCAGTGCAGCGTGTGATCTGGACACAAGCGATGGAGGCACAACTTGTAGAACTTTGGAAAGCTCATCCGAGCCTTTTCAATGTGGCCTCACAAAATTATCACGACACAACAACCTTGAAAATAGTTGGATCTACACTGCTGCTCAATCACAGCTGCCTGATCAATGTTTTTCATTAGCAATTTAGCAAAGTTGATGGTGGTGGTGTGTCTGTGTGAGTGAAAGACGGAGAGGGAGAGAGCGGCAGAATTTCTGTTATAACCTTCATTTTATGGACGCACAGTGTGAGCACTCAGGTCGCATCAGAGCATCGGGCCGTATAGTGTGAGACCTGCATCGTGACCTATGAACTTCTAATCCCTGCGAGTCAATCGTACAGTTTGAGCAGGAGCTGAATCGCGCGACTGAAAAAATCGCACAGTGTAAGCCCAGCATTAGGAATTAAATTTTGAGTTTCTTGAAACACACTTATTTCAACCACAAGGTGGTGCTACAGTATAGTGCAATATCAGACCATCATTTTGCACACTGAGGTCCTGGATACACTGGTTATAAGTCTGAAGCTATTCTGCACTTAAAGACGCAGCACAGAATGCATCATTCAGCATTTATCAAAAGACACAAAAGACATTAAGAGTTAATGAATAGTCTACCATGTGTATGTTTAGCTAGTGATGTATGTATATGTATATGTACATATACATGGGTGTGATACTGCAGCAATGTACATTCAAAATAAAAATTGTATCTATACAAAAAAAAAAGTGTCAAATTATTGAACCCCTGAAATAAAACAAGGTGAAACACAATTGTTTCTGATGCAAGGTAAAATTAAACATTTGACTCCAGTCATCACTTTGGCCAACTGAGTGGCCCCAGTTCATCCTGATAACAGGAGGAAATCATCTCAGTGACTTTGAAAGAGGCTCATTTGTCAGGGCACAGATGGCAGGAGCTTTAATCGCAGACTGTTCCCTTGGCCAGTGCCTCAATGGGAACCGTGACTAAGCGACATCTGCATCCAGATCTACTGAAAAGACATCAATAAATAGGTAGGAAGCCGTAATCAGCAGCGCATATATGCTGACTCTAATGCTTATGATGCACAAAACAGCAGCTTCCTCAGGTACCTGAGAAAATCTGCAGGCTGTAATCAGACTGTTGAATTAAGAACTAATTAAAAATTATAATAATGCGTGATACAGATGTAGTCTGTCAACCCCTTATTATAAAAACGTGGATTTGGAGACCCTGTGGTGCAAAAACCACAGACAATGTTCTACGGAGATGTGTGGAAAAATACTGATACGGTCAAGTGAGTCATCAGCAGCTGAGGAAGCAAGTGACACGCACAAAGAGAACAAAACTCACCACTTGATCCCCTCAATATTAGGGTCAAGCATTCAGGCCTGCATGCTTTGGGGTGCATTTTCATGTCTTAGTGTCAGTCCATATTTTTAGTCCATCTTATTTTACAGGGTAAGACCCGGCACATCACGTTGTTCTGAATGATCACCTTTAAAATGTGAGGAAACACTTGTATCCTGATAGGACTCGTCTTTGATTACTAGCCTCAGTCCACAGGGTGAGCACATGAAGATAATCTCTTCCTCAGTCGTAATGAAGAATGGGGCTTCCAGACGACCTGGACACTCAATGCTAAGGAGAATTAAAGCTATTACGGTGGCAGAACAGCTTTTTAACAAACCTGTTTTTTTTCTGACTGTTTTTGAACTGTCAGCAAAACTACTCATCATCAGGTATGATAAATGTATAGGATTTGTTTGCATTTACAGAGACCTTTACAGAGGTCGCGTCTCACATAGTCAGAATTTAGATTGATCTCAAACGTTAAGGGTCAGTGGATTTGTAAACAATGATTCATATTATAAGGCTATAACCTGTGCAGGAGAAAGAGAAGGGTTTCGGGGGAAGATGAGGAAAAATTGTAGCTCTTGGCACAGAGAGAAGGGTTATCTCATCTGTCTTTCAGATCTCACAGGTTACACAGGGAGTGTGTAATACCACTTCAGCATGCTCAGACCTGGATTTGTTTGGAACCACACTTCATATTGTGTAAGATATAATACATTGGGATTTTACTGACCGGTGCAATATTTCAGACGCATGCTGTAAAAGGTTTAATGCAAACATTAAATGAAAAAACGGACTTTCTTGTCTGTATCCTCCACAGACTGTGTAAAAGATGCTTCTAGCCACTTTGATGTCACCCAGTAGATTGTGGACTCAAACTATGAAAACTCAGCATGAGCATTTCTGGCCGCTGCCATACAGTTTTTTTCTTCCAAAGAAGTATTTAGACAAGGGAGTGGAGTGTTAAACTACCAGGGAAGGCTAGCAAGCTTTCTTAACCCCATGCCTCCATGTATGTTTGACATTTACAGACACAGCTATTTGCTAATTAGTACTAATAAACTATTAAAATGCTACATAAACTTGAATGGTTTGTATCTCACAGCAGATAATATAATTTCTCAGATTATTCTGTTGTTCTGATAGGCACAAACATAATCAAGAGGACTATGTTATGGCGTCCATCTTAGAGACTCAAATTAGCAGAGGTGAAACATACAGCAGATAGCTATCACCTGCAGTTACCTGTGTCAGCACACACACTGATGAAAACTACCAGCCCCTAACTAAGCCTTAACAACAAATGAGTAGGTTTCTAATAAATTGTTAACAAGGTGATTTAATTGCTAAATGGGCGATTATGGGGATTGATTTTCCTTTTTAGTCTCAAGTGGCCATAAGAGGAACTGCAGGTTTCAGTTCCCTGAAAAGACAGAACAAAACACATGATTTAAATTCTGTTGTGTCACCTCTTTCTCCATTCTGCTTTTGGTCTCACAAATCTCTACACTGTTCCAAAATAAAATTGATGAAATAGATTAAAGGGCAGCACGGTGGCACGGTGGTTAGCACTGTTGCCGCACAGCAAGAAGGTCCTGAGTTCAATTCCAACATCAGGCCGGGGTCTTTCTGTGTGGAGTTTGCATGTTCTCCCCGTGTTTGCGTGGGTTCTCTCCGGGTACTCCGGCTTCCTCCCACCGTCCAAAGACATGCAGCTTGTGGGGATAGGTTAATTGATTAATCCAAATTGCCACTAGGTGTGAATGTGAGTGCGAATGGTTATCTGTCCCTGTGTGTTGGCCCTGCGACAGACTGGCGACCTGTCCAGGGTGTACCCCGCCTCTCGCCCTATGACAGCTGGGATAGGCTCCAGCGCCCCCCGCGACCCTGAAAAGGATAAGCGGAAGTGAATGGATGGATGGAAATAGATTAATGTATAAGAGGAAATAATCCACAGCACAGTGAACCTTACAGAACCTCAGAGTTCAAGCTGCTGTTGTTCTGAAACATCCCATAGCTTTTCTGATTGTTCTACTCCAGTTTGCTATAATGAGCACTGTCACAATGTTTACAATGTTGCTGACTGGGAAAAGAAGCTATGTTGATCTGAGGTATTCCAGTACAGCAGCTTGGCTCCTTATATAGACTGTCTGGTACAATCCAAAATACCCTCTTTTCACATTTAAATGCACACAGAGCTGGCACAAAGTTTGAGTGAGTGTCAAAATCTATTACATTTATGAACTATGATGCATATTTCATAAATTAGAGGTGATGTAATCTCCCGGTTTATCATGCCAGTTATTTACTCTGAAACCGATTTTACCAGTGACTAAAGAAATGTAAATCAGTACTTTTGCTCTGCTTATGTTGTATGATTTTCCTGGACACTTGCCAGACAATCAGAGAGGAAGACTTAAATGTTTTAAAACTCCTTATAATCAGGATAATAATATGAATATAACTGGCACATAAATGTGGGACTATTCGGAAGAGCAATAACGGGTTAACTCCAGTATAACCAAAATTGTCTTCCTTTTAATAAGCTGAGTTGTACATGAAATGTTCATTGGCTGAGACCTAATTAAGATTTAAAACTAGATGTGGAAAATTTTTTTAAAATTAATGAACATAGTAAAAATATATAAATTGTTGTGGCATGAATGGCGGACTTGACTAGACCACATAGTTTGTTCTTTTAACCTTTTTATTCCGGTTCCTTTTCCTCTAACACATAGCTGCAGCTTTTCAGCTGCATCCCACACACAACAACAACATCAACCACAACCTCAGGTCCCGGCAAGTTTAATACTGGGTAAGTGTGATGAGCTGATGGAACTCTGGTGTGTCAGCCTCACCTGCAGTCATGCCACATACCCCCACGGCCTTCTGGCCTAGCCCTATTCCCCCTTGCCGCGAACGGGAGAGGAAATCAGGATACGACCATTGGTGTCCCCGACCCCATGGACCAGCGGCAGGGAAGGGTTGGATCGGGGGGCCGACCGTGTGTCCAGCGGCAATCGACTTTGTGTCCAGCGGGATCTGGGGGCAGACTGTGCAGGCCGCGGATGCGCAGCAGGCGAGGACGTGAGCCGAGGCTCACAGTCAACTAGATACGTGCAGGACCACTGCAGCTGTTCCCCCTGGCGGCGAAACACCACCACCTGGTCCTGCTGCGTGGCCGTGGCCACCATTCGGGCCAGCGCCTCCACTGACTGTCCCAGTCATAGTTCCGCCATTCCACCTCCTGGGTTTCGGCACCACTGTGGCATGAATGACTAACCATACTCTGCCACAATTGTATTTAAATTTGTCTACTCAGCAAAATGCATTTACCAAAAGTGTGAATAGCCTTTGTATATTAATTGTAATAATATACAAGGCAAAAAAAAGTTTTCTACAATGAATTGAGCTGTCTGGGAGCAGATGGGAGTTTGGGAAAGGCAACAAAATGTACAGCCTTGGGAAAACAGTCTATTGTTGTGAGTTTGACAGTATCAACAGCAGAAGGGGGTAAGCAAGTGACAATCCACAACAATGTGGGACCATTGCTGTCAGGGAGTTGGAAGAGGGTGGAGTAGACCAGCTAGCGGAGAGCTTCCAGACTTACAGTATTATGTGGATAGACTTGAAATGCAGACACATACTCTCAAACATCTGGTTAGTGTTGGCCATCAGAACATGTGTTGAAGCAGATAGATTGTCACTGTGGTAAGAATGGCACAAGCAAACATGGAGGCATCGGCCCAGTGAATGACCTAAAAGTGAATGCTGGACAACACATACAAACGGTTGGCAGGACCACCTCGGGCTCATACTTTTGAGGATTCCCGACCAAAGATTCTACCTCCCAAGTGAGTGAGCCCACAATGCATGGCAGAGGGAGAATTAGATCTTAGAACCTAGAACTGTTTTTGTCATTGTACAGTTTCTTGCACAGTGAAATTAGGTAGCAAGACCACAAAGGTGAAGGTAAAGAAAACAATATACAAAAAAAAAGAAAAACAATATAAGAACTTCAGTGCTTTGCAGTAGACACAGTTTTTATGTAAGCAAGAGACATCCGAAGAGTGTTCTTAGTGCAAGGGGAAACACTTGTGGCAAGGTGTACTCTGACTTGGTGGTCCTGGCTGAATTCATTAACATTAGTTACCATTCCTTAGTGCTCTGGACAGCTTCATGGGTACCGATGTAAGTACAATAAATACAGAGAAAAAAAAAGTATTTTTCAGCATTTTGCATAACTTTTGCTGTATCTTGCACAAGTAACTCGAGAAAGATAGATAACCACATGAATTAGAAGTTAAAGAACAGCGAATATTGGGCATACATATGTACAGGTGAGACTGCAGATACTTTTAACTTGATAAAAAGCACCTGCTTCCTTTCATGTGTCCCATCGCAGCTATGGGCTTTTGCAAGTTTTGTCGTTCTCTAGTTGTCTAACACTGATTAACATGTCTTGAGCCTTTTTATTATTAATTCTCCTATAACTTTAGTAAGAACGATTACTAAATCCAAGATTTGAATACTTTTATCACTGAACGTTTCAACCCATAAAAAGCAGAGCAGCAGGTTTCTGCCATGTGATTCTGTTGTTGAATTTCCTTTAAAGGATGTAACAGCTACACCCCCAGTCGGACTTTAATGAGGCTTTTAAAAAGAGAACGGCTCTTGGGCCGGGAAGAACCCCATGTACTAATGAGAAATAAAGGGAGGAAAGGAAGAGAGGAGAGGACAGGAGAAGAGAGGAAAGAAAAAGGGGGGGCAGGGTGGGGCATGAAAATGAGAACAGCAGGTATTGGAGAAGGAGGTTTTTTATAGCCTGAGGCCGGAGGGGGCGTGAAGGAGGAGTGGTCTCGCTCCTGAAATTCAGATGATATCTCCACATGGCCTGACTTAGATAGTTGTAGCTGATTAGTATGCTAGGTCTTGCCTTCATTAATTCAAGTCGCTAAACTTGAAAGAACAAGAAGTTTATGTTTCAGTTTTACTGAGTGAAGACCTCATTACTTATCACTTATTACAAAGTAACACGCTACTGTAATTACAGCGTATTACTTTTTTCAGTAATGTACTAATGTAATGTGTTACTTTAGTTACAGTAATTACACTAATTACAATTATGTCGTTATTTGTGTTACAAAGGTTTTTTTAATCTATCTGTACACAGGGAAAGAAAGGTTGAGGGACCTGGTGGAGCGGTGGAACAATGGTAAAGTGCAAACTGCATCCAGGGAGAAACAACTGCATTATATACTGTTGTGTGTGAGCTGAAATGCTGCAGCTGAGTGTTCAGAGAGCAGCAAACGGGAATAAACTGTGTTAAACTAGTGAACTATGTGGTCAGGTACGTCATTCCCGTTACAATTAGGTTTAGGCCAAGGGTTTTGGGTTAGGCATTCATTTTTGATGCTTAGGATAAGAAGCTAGACATGTGAGAAGTGATGTGTTACAATGATTGTGAATGTTTTTATTGCAAATGTATCATATATCATATAGTTTTCCATTCTTTGTTACACTTGAGTCATTGTGTACATCTAAAACAGTTCCATAGGCCATGTTATACAGCAAGCATAAAAAAAGCGTCCTCAGCAAAGAGTTTCTCCACCAGGTCACGTCCTGCCTTTGGGACAGGACACTGGTCTGAGACTGAGGTTGGGAAGGGCTCGATAGCAGGGTCCATTTCTCCAGGAATCTGGGGGTTGGGCTTAAGTGGGAGAGTGACTCCGAGCTCAGGGCCACCAGCAGGGACATCAGGGAAGGAAGGCAGGGTCACAGGCTGGCCCAGAGCTGGCAGCATTGTCACCATGCCTTCTGGGTGGTCGTGGGGTGCGTTCTCATGTTCGTGCTCGTGGTGATGGTGGTGGTGCTCGTGTTCATGCAGGTGACCATGCTTGTGATCGTGGTCCAGAGCCAGCTCGTGGTCATGTTCATGGGTGTGCACACCTTCAGCGTGCTTGTAGTCGTGGTGTTGGTTGGGAAAGTCACTGCTGTGGTTGTGTGCTTTGTCGTGATGAGTGTGCACGTGATCGTGGCTGTGACTGTGGTCATGGGAGTGGTCATGAGCGTGCCTGTGTGTGCTGCCTGTGGCATGGTCATGTGTGTGGTGGTGATCGTGGTTGTCAGCATGCTTGTGGGTTTGGTCATGATGAGAGTGGCTCTTGGTGTGATCGTGTACATGGTCGTGTGTTTGGTCTTGTTCGTGGCTGTGTGAGTGTGTGTCATTGTGGCTGTGGTCAGTCTCTCCGCCCAGCAGGTGGAGTGTCTTCTCTCTCTCAGCAGCCTGGAGAAGAGATAAAGAGTATACGGTACATTACAGTAAAGCAAAATCCAGTGGCCCTGTGAATAAGTCCTTACAAAATCTGACCTCCTTCAGATGGGAGCAAATTTAATGGTGACCAGAAAGTGAAGCTGTCTTGTTTAAGAAAAAGGTATTTAAAAAAAATTAAGTCAAGATGGAAGAATTACAATCTGAACTTCTGCTAATGGCCCCATAAGGATTCTATGATTTGATCACAATCTATAGCGACTACCGGATGAAAGCTAATCACTGCATTTCTCATTAAAAGTCAAGTGAACTTTTACCACTATTTTCATTTTTCTTTACAGTATTAATTTGGAAAAACTCCTATATTGTAATTGTTGGTGATTGTTGGAGTTGCTTTTTTTTTTATTATCATAGGGTCTTTACAACATAAAGCACTTCGAGGTCACTGTTGTTTTGAATTGGTGTTATATAAAAAAAAATGAAAGGAAATTAAATCGAATCATTCAATGATATTTTGTTTGCCCTGGTGAGAATTTAGCTGTATCATCTGATTTTGTAATGTTAGAGCTTGAAACAGTCTAGAGCACAAACAAGATATCAACTTTTACTTTAAATGTTACGACTGTAAAGATGACACTGTGTAAGGTTGACTAGCTGGATCCTGCTTTTCACCATCCTACCAAGCACCATTGTTTCAAAGTAAAACCTGCCACTAACTAAGCAACGGAGAAATTCGTCTGGTTCCTGTGGTATCACAGTTTACAGGTTGTATGTAGAAGTATGATGAACATTAGGAACGAAAAAAAAGTGTTTGACATCACAGATAAAAAATCAAAATAAAACTTGACATACAGAGGAAGACTTGCTGTCCAATAAAGGAAGCAAAGCTAGGACAAACACAAATTCCCTGTTTTGTAGTTTTTCCTAATTAGAGTCAACAGTTTGTGTTCATTTGTTCAAGATCAAATATTTGTTCAAGAGGGAGACAAAAGTTTCAAAGGTTTTATTCTAATAAATTTAAAATTTAGACTCAATCCTGTATGTTTTCTGTGCTATTGAAAGATGTTTAAAAAAAAAACAGAGATCGTATCCTGATAAGACTTACCTCAGGCTCATAGATCTCACACTCTACGTCAATGATTTCATCATTAGTGGGGGAGTGGTAGAGGGATGCCTTACAGAAGCCCTTGTGCTGAGGAGAGAAAAAGAGGAACAAAGAGCAGAGAGGAACGCCCATTTTACTAAGGTTTAAGAATTAGAAAAACTGAATCTAGGAATAATCTCCTGCTGACGTAAACTAGCCAGTAATATAAAGCTAGAACACATCCTTGCTCGAGGCTTGACTGTAAACAGAGGACTTTGCTTGTAGTGATAAAAACTGATAGCCCCCTGATTGGAGAAGCCACAGTGGAGTAATTTCATCAAGCAGTTTGATCAAAATTTCTCATTTAAAAAATTCAGTTCAGATAAAATAAAAAAGTTGTGAAGTGTTTATCTTGACTCACGGCGAACTCGCAGTTCATGAGGGGGCACTTCTCAGCTGTTGCTTCTGCGCTGTTGGGGCAGATGGTCTCCTGGATGCTGAATTCCACATTGTAATACATACTCATGGCCATCTGAACACACAAATAAACAAATGTTTAATTGAGAAAATCATTTGCAGAGGAATTATTAAGTAATCTAGAGTGGTGGGAATAAAAACTGTTGAACATGAAAAGTAGGCCCATGAGGTTTGATGGAAAGCCAGTATTTAGTCATTTATTGATAAAGATTTTAGATTAACCTCTAAGAAGGATATTTTTGTGTGATTTCAACTAATCTCTGGTGTCAGAAATTCAGTCACAATATTCTCAGCCTTGACACTGTGTGTTATGGAAGTTAACATGACAGGATACATTATGTCACATGTGCTGATGTTCCTTTTGGAGGTATGGTAAGCTTACCCCTGCTGCAGCACGGCAGATTTTGAGGAGAGCAAAACGATTGGCGAGTCCGCTTTCCTTGTTGAACTTTTCCAGAGAGTGGGACACAGTCTTCTGAACGTTGTTATTGTCGTGGTGAATTAAAGTTGGGCAGTCAGGATACATCTCATGTACTCTAGCTGCAGGAACTGAGCAGAACAAAAATTGTCTTCAAATTTTCAAACATTTTGTGGTGTGCAAAAAAAGCCCTGTCCCAGATTTTGACATGTAGTGCCAAGTGTTGCCCTACACGTCATTTCTTAATGTTTTGCAAGGAAAATTGGAAATAGGTGAAACAAAGAGATGCGGTAATTTTCATACCTGGTCTGATAACACAGCTGTATTTGTAGAGACGCTCCACTCTGTGCACCTTGTTGATGAAGATAGCAGCTTTGCACTGTCCATATACCTGCAAACACAAATACAATATATCAATACACCACATGACTTTTTCCCCTTCCAACTTCTGAACTAATGCTTATGGAACAAAAACCTTATCGATTAAGAAAATAAAAATATAATAAAAACAATTTTATTATAACAACTACTCAAGAAAGCCTTGAGCAGAACAGTGTGAGTACATGCACTTGCAGGGTGTGTGTCTTTTCTAACCGGCATGTTTGCAGTGGGACGAGTCTCACAGCTCTTCCAGTCCTTCTTGCTGAGAACGCTGCATTTGGTCTCCACGACATCCAGAGTCAGGTAGGAGACCACACCATTATCTCCCTGTAACACGCACACATACCGTTTTGTCAAAAACACAAACATTTACAGTCATTAAAACCTTAACAGAATTTAACAACAGTTTCTGGTTTTACTTCCCGGGATCTGTGAAATCTCCTGATTTGTAAGCTTGACCCCTTGCAAAATACAAACACTAGTTTTTTAGTGTTGCAGGTCTAATAGTTCCTTTCTGCCCATCTTTCTGTGCAATTGTGCTGTAACGGTTGCTGCTCTGTCTCCAGATTTCAGCCAAACGCTTTTCAGTCACAACCCTTTAAATGGCTGGATTGTACTGAAAACTAAAAGTGCTCCAGTAAACAAACAGAAATGCAATGAACTGAACTGGTTTGATACTGCAAGCAGCAGCATGGCTTACATGTCTCTTTATGTGTGCGTTGGACAGGCGGTGCAGGCTGAAGATGTAGCCCTCCTTCCTGTCCTGGTTGATTTTGGTAAGAGCCAGTTCAGCAGCTGCTTTTGTTGATGCGTCTTCACATGAACCTGGCTCCATGCCACCACGCTCCACTGGTGCACCATTGATGGTCACACAACCCAACGCCAGCAGCAGTGATAACAGCACGCAGGTCTTCATGGTGGTACACACTGTCACACTCAGGCTTCTAGAAGAGATGTGCAGAGGAGAGGTCACATTTTATATCCTGCTACTGTTGCACACACAGCTCCTCCTCCTGTAAAAAGTAAATATAACCACTGACCCCAACTCCTTATTTAAGTCATGCTCATCTATCAGGCAACAAGTCAAATACTCACCAGACTGCACAATGGAGCATGTTAGCTGAGATATAATCATCTTTTCAAGAGTCTTTCTTCTTTGGGATCAATGGGTGCAGCCAGTGGGTTTGATCCACTCTAGCCACTGAGATTAATTAAGGACAAGGCTTAATGTTCGTTAAAGAGAGACAGCATGGACAAGATACAGGACCACAGCAGTCAATGATCTAAAAAGACAAAGAATGTTGGAGAGTAATCAGAGCAGCTACTGATCACTGTACAACTTCATATCAGCTAACTGAAGCGATATCATGTCACCACTGTCTGATTAAATCACAGAAGAACAGTGGGGCTAATTGAAACTTTCCACTGGTTTGTATACTATCTTCTTTTTCCACTGCATTTGGAAACACAAGCAGTATATGTATAGCAAGAACTTTATAACATACAAGGACAGCATGTTGCAAATAGAATTGATACATAGTCATAGACATCCCAGAATACTCACTAAACCTATGCATCAATATTTAGCAAATACAAAAATAAAAGACAATGCCATATACTTAGCCTTTTAAGTACACATCATTGTTTCAATATGTTTTCAGTTATGTTTTTCAAATTTTAGTTGTTAGTTTAATCTTAGGAAATTATAATAAGCTAAGTGTTTTTTTTGTTAAATTTGTGTTGTTACACTTAGCATCGCCCCACAGAGTGCCACACAAACCCATTCTGAATAAATGAATGTGTCGGCTTTCTTTGGTCATGCAGTTTGCCATTTTTACAGCTCTATATTTATTCTTAAACTGTGTGACCTCATCCTCTCCCCACTCTTTCTTAACTGGTCACATTCACTTCCTTAACATGCTTTTTGAACCATTTTTCAGAATAAATAATTGAAATATTACATGAGTGAACGCCTCCCTCTTCAGTGTGTGCAAGTGAGGTATTTAAAGTGTTATGTTAACATTCTTTGGTCTTTACTTGATGCTGTGAGGATAAACTGAAGCAGAAAGCAGACTTTAGGTGTATTCCCCCTGTTCCTAAATTTGACCCCGAATCCCACTCAAGCGAATGAGTTGTTACTTTTTTTCCTTTAGCTGCAGTGAATGATGTGACCTTTGACAAGCATAAAGTAGTATTTTTGGAAGAACAAGGTGATATCCATAGAGTTATTAGTAAAACAATTAGCTCTCAGGGTTATTGATGTCATGTGGGATCATCTTGACACAAAGCAGGACAAAAAGCAGCCACCATTTAACGAAGATCTTTGGAACGTCCTTCAAGAATTCTGGACTTACTTTCACGTAAGTTTGCAAATGTTTCAGAGAGAAAATGCAGAGGTATTCCATAGGTGAATATGCAATCATAACAACCTGCAGTGTTTAAGTTCATACTAATGCTGTGCGATTTTTGGCCCATTTTGAGCCGATTTTTGAGTCGTGCGACCGTTTTGGCGATCGGCCCGATTTTGGCCTTCATCGTGCGTCGTGCATCGTGTAGTATACGTGGGGTAACGAGACGCGATTAACACCTCACGACGAGCTCCCGATCATCAATCGCTTTGTCGGGAGGATTTCAAACCTTGGTCGGGAGGATTTCAAACCTGTTTGAAATCCTCGCGACCGTCGTGAGGGTGTCACCGCAGTTTGTCACACTGCGCACGCGCAAACACAAATGTCAGCGAAAAAGACAGCGCAGCACGGCAGTGCAGCGTGTGATCTGGACACAAGCGATGGAGGCACAACTTGTAGAACTTTGGAAAGCTCATCTGAGCCTTTTCAATGTGGCCTCACAAAATTATCACGACACAACAACCTTGAAAATAGTTGGATCTACACTGCTGCTCAATCACAGCTGCCTGATCAATGTTTTTCATTAGCAATTTAGCAAAGTTGATGGTGGTGGTGTGTCTGTGTGAGTGAAAGACGGAGAGGGAGAGAGCGACAGAATTTCTGTTATAACCTTCATTTTATGGACGCACAGTGTGAGCACTCAGGTCGCATCAGAGCATCGGGCCGTATAGTGTGAGACCTGCATCGTGACCTATGAAATTCTAACCCCTGCGAGTCAACCGTACAGTTTGAGCAGGAGCTGAATCGCGCGACTGAAAAAATCGCACAGTGTAAGCCCAGCATTAGGAATTAAATTTTGAGTTTCTTGAAACACACTTATTTCAACCACAAGGTGGTGCTACAGTATAGTGCAATATCAGACCATCATTTTGCACACTGAGGTCCTGGATACACTGGTTATAAGTCTGAAGCTATTCTGCACTTAAAGACGCAGCACAGAATGCATCATTCAGCATTTATCAAAAGACACAAAAGACATTAAGAGTTAATGAATAGTCTACCATGTGTATGTTTAGCTAGTGATGTATGTATATGTATATGTACATATACATGGGTGTGATACTGCAGCAATGTACATTCAAAATAAAAATTGTATCTATACAAAAAAAAAGTGTCAAATTATTGAACCCCTGAAATAAAACAAGGTGAAACACAATTGTTTCTGATGCAAGGTAAAATTAAACATTTGACTCCAGTCATCACTTTGGCCAACTGAGTGGCCCCAGTTCATCCTGATAACAGGAGGAAATCATCTCAGTGACTTTGAAAGAGGCTCATTTGTCAGGGCACAGATGGCAGGAGCTTTAATCGCAGACTGTTCCCTTGGCCAGTGCCTCAATGGGAACCGTGACTAAGCGACATCTGCATCCAGATCTACTGAAAAGACATCAATAAATAGGTAGGAAGCCGTAATCAGCAGCGCATATATGCTGACTCTAATGCTTATGATGCACAAAACAGCAGCTTCCTCAGGTACCTGAGAAAATCTGCAGGCTGTAATCAGACTGTTGAATTAAGAACTAATTAAAAATTATAATAATGCGTGATACAGATGTAGTCTGTCAACCCCTTATTATAAAAACGTGGATTTGGAGACCCTGTGGTGCAAAAACCACAGACAATGTTCTACGGAGATGTGTGGAAAAATACTGATACGGTCAAGTGAGTCATCAGCAGCTGAGGAAGCAAGTGACACGCACAAAGAGAACAAAACTCACCACTTGATCCCCTCAATATTAGGGTCAAGCATTCAGGCCTGCATGCTTTGGGGTGCATTTTCATGTCTTAGTGTCAGTCCATATTTTTAGTCCATCTTATTTTACAGGGTAAGACCCGGCACATCACGTTGTTCTGAATGATCACCTTTAAAATGTGAGGAAACACTTGTATCCTGATAGGACTCATCTTTGATAACTAGCCTCAGTCCACAGGGTGAGCACATGAAGATAATCTCTTCCTCAGTCGTAATGAAGAATGGGGCTTCCAGACGACCTGGACACTCAATGCTAAGGAGAATTAAAGCTATTACGGTGGCAGAACAGCTTTTTAACAAACCTGTTTTTTTTCTGACTGTTTTTGAACTGTCAGCAAAACTACTCATCATCAGGTATGATAAATGTATAGGATTTGTTTGCATTTACAGAGACCTTTACAGAGGTCGCGTCTCACATAGTCAGAATTTAGATTGATCTCAAACGTTAAGGGTCAGTGGATTTGTAAACAATGATTCATATTATAAGGCTATAACCTGTGCAGGAGAAAGAGAAGGGTTTCGGGGGAAGATGAGGAAAAATTGTAGCTCTTGGCACAGAGAGAAGGGTTATCTCATCTGTCTTTCAGATCTCACAGGTTACACAGGGAGTGTGTAATACCACTTCAGCATGCTCAGACCTGGATTTGTTTGGAACCACACTTCATATTGTGTAAGATATAATACATTGGGATTTTACTGACCGGTGCAATATTTCAGACGCATGCTGTAAAAGGTTTAATGCAAACATTAAATGAAAAAACGGACTTTCTTGTCTGTATCCTCCACAGACTGTGTAAAAGATGCTTCTAGCCACTTTGATGTCACCCAGTAGTTTGTGGACTCAAACTATGAAAACTCAGCATGAGCATTTCTGGCCGCTGCCATACAGTTTTTTTCTTCCAAAGAAGTATTTAGACAAGGGAGTGGAGTGTTAAACTACCAGGGAAGGCTAGCAAGCTTTCTTAACCCCATGCCTCCATGTATGTTTGACATTTACAGACACAGCTATTTGCTAATTAGTACTAATAAACTATTAAAATGCTACATAAACTTGAATGGTTTGTATCTCACAGCAGATAATATAATTTCTCAGATTATTCTGTTGTTCTGATAGGCACAAACATAATCAAGAGGACTATGTTATGGCGTCCATCTTAGAGACTCAAATTAGCAGAGGTGAAACATACAGCAGATAGCTATCACCTGCAATTACCTGTGTCAGCACACACACTGATGAAAACTACCAGCCCCTAACTAAGCCTTAACAACAAATGAGTAGGTTTCTAATAAATTGTTAACAAGGTGATTTAATTGCTAAATGGGCGATTATGGGGATTGATTTTCCTTTTTAGTCTCAAGTGGCCATAAGAGGAACTGCAGGTTTCAGTTCCCTGAAAAGACAGAACAAAACACATGATTTAAATTCTGTTGTGTCACCTCTTTCTCCATTCTGCTTTTGGTCTCAAATCTCTACACTGTTCCAAAATAAAATTGATGAAATAGATTAAAGGGCAGCACGGTGGCACGGTGGTTAGCACTGTTGCCGCACAGCAAGAAGGTCCTGAGTTCAATTCCAACATCAGGCCGGGGTCTTTCTGTGTGGAGTTTGCATGTTCTCCCCGTGTTTGCGTGGGTTCCCTCCGGGTACTCCGGCTTCCTCCCACCGTCCAAAGACATGCAGCTTGTGGGGATAGGTTAATTGATTAATCCAAATTGCCACTAGGTGTGAATGTGAGTGCGAATGGTTATCTGTCCCTGTGTGTTGGCCCTGCGACAGACTGGCGACCTGTCCAGGGTGTACCCCGCCTCTCGCCCTATGACAGCTGGGATAGGCTCCAGCGCCCCCCGCGACCCTGAAAAGGATAAGCGGAAGTGAATGGATGGATGGAAATAGATTAATGTATAAGAGGAAATAATCCACAGCACAGTGAACCTTACAGAACCTCAGAGTTCAAGCTGCTGTTGTTCTGAAACATCCCATAGCTTTTCTGATTGTTCTACTCCAGTTTGCTATAATGAGCACTGTCACAATGTTTACAATGTTGCTGACTGGGAAAAGAAGCTATGTTGATCTGAGGTATTCCAGTACAGCAGCTTGGCTCCTTATATAGACTGTCTGGTACAATCCAAAATACCCTCTTTTCACATTTAAATGCACACAGAGCTGGCACAAAGTTTGAGTGAGTGTGAAATCTATTACATTTATGAACTATGATGCATATTTCATAAATTAGAGGTGATGTAATCTCCCGGTTTATCATGCCAGTTATTTACTCTGAAACCGATTTTACCAGTGACTAAAGAAATGTAAATCAGTACTTTTGCTCTGCTTATGTTGTATGATTTTCCTGGACACTTGCCAGACAATCAGAGAGGAAGACTTAAATGTTTTAAAACTCCTTATAATCAGGATAATAATATGAATATAACTGGCACATAAATGTGGGACTATTCGGAAGAGCAATAACGGGTTAACTCCAGTATAACCAAAATTGTCTTCCTTTTAATAAGCTGAGTTGTACATGAAATGTTCATTGGCTGAGACCTAATTAAGATTTAAAACTAGATGTGGAAAATTTTTTTAAAATTAATGAACATAGTAAAAATATATAAATTGTTGTGGCATGAATGGCGGACTTGACTAGACCACATAGTTTGTTCTTTTAACCTTTTTATTCCGGTTCCTTTTCCTCTAACACATAGCTGCAGCTTTTCAGCTGCATCCCACACACAAAAACAACATCAACCACAACCTCAGGTCCCGGCAAGTTTAATACTGGGTAAGTGTGATGAGCTGATGGAACTCTGGTGTGTCAGCCTCACCTGCAGTCATGCCACATACCCCCACGGCCTTCTGGCCTAGCCCTATTCCCCCTTGCCGCGAACGGGAGAGGAAATCAGGATACGACCATTGGTGTCCCCGACCCCATGGACCAGCGGCAGGGAAGGGTTGGATCGGGGGGCCGACCGTGTGTCCAGCGGCAATCGACTTTGTGTCCAGCGGGATCTGGGGGCAGACTGTGCAGGCGGCGGATGCGCAGCAGGCGAGGACGTGAGCCGAGGCTCACAGTCAACTAGATACGTGCAGGACCACTGCAGCTGTTCCCCCTGGCGGCGAAACACCACCACCTGGTCCCGCTGCGTGGCCGTGGCCACCATTCGGGCCAGCGCCTCCACTGACTGTCCCAGTCATAGTTCCGCCATTCCACCTCCTGGGTTTCGGCACCACTGTGGCATGAATGACTAACCATACTCTGCCACAATTGTATTTAAATTTGTCTACTCAGCAAAATACATTTACCAAAAGTGTGAATAGCCTTTGTATATTAATTGTAATAATATACAAGGCAAAAAAAAGTTTTCTACAATGAATTGAGCTGTCTGGGAGCAGATGGGAGTTTGGGAAAGGCAACAAAATGTACAGCCTTGGGAAAACAGTCTATTGTTGTGAGTTTGACAGTATCAACAGCAGAAGGGGGTAAGCAAGTGACAATCCACAACAATGTGGGACCATTGCTGTCAGGGAGTTGGAAGAGGGTGGAGTAGACCAGCTAGCGGAGAGCTTCCAGACTTACAGTATTATGTGGATAGACTTGAAATGCAGACACATACTCTCAAACATCTGGTTAGTGTTGGCCATCAGAACATGTGTTGAAGCAGATAGATTGTCACTGTGGTAAGAATGGCACAAGCAAACATGGAGGCATCGGCCCAGTGAATGACCTAAAAGTGAATGCTGGACAACACATACAAACGGTTGGCAGGACCACCTCGGGCTCATACTTTTGAGGATTCCCGACCAAAGATTCTACCTCCCAAGTGAGTGAGCCCACAATGCATGGCAGAGGGAGAATTAGATCTTAGAACCTAGAACTGTTTTTGTCATTGTACAGTTTCTTGCACAGTGAAATTAGGTAGCAAGACCACAAAGGTGAAGGTAAAGAAAACAATATACAAAAAAAAAGAAAAACAATATAAGAACTTCAGTGCTTTGCAGTAGACACAGTTTTTATGTAAGCAAGAGACATCCGAAGAGTGTTCTTAGTGCAAGGGGAAACACTTGTGGCAAGGTGTACTCTGACTTGGTGGTCCTGGCTGAATTCATTAACATTAGTTACCATTCCTTAGTGCTCTGGACAGCTTCATGGGTACCGATGTAAGTACAATAAATACAGAGAAAAAAAAAGTATTTTTCAGCATTTTGCATAACTTTTGCTGTATCTTGCACAAGTAACTCGAGAAAGATAGATAACCACATGAATTAGAAGTTAAAGAACAGCGAATATTGGGCATACATATGTACAGGTGAGACTGCAGATACTTTTAACTTGATAAAAAGCACCTGCTTCCTTTCATGTGTCCCATCGCAGCTATGGGCTTTTGCAAGTTTTGTCGTTCTCTAGTTGTCTAACACTGATTAACATGTCTTGAGCCTTTTTATTATTAATTCTCCTATAACTTTAGTAAGAACGATTACTAAATCCAAGATTTGAATACTTTTATCACTGAACGTTTCAACCCATAAAAAGCAGAGCAGCAGGTTTCTGCCATGTGATTCTGTTGTTGAATTTCCTTTAAAGGATGTAACAGCTACACCCCCAGTCGGACTTTAATGAGGCTTTTAAAAAGAGAACAGTACATGCTGTTACTGACTGGCCACGAAGAACCTTAATAATATATGCATGTATTAAATTGGCCTGTTAATTTAAAATGGAAAACAATCGTTTCAGTCTTAAAGTGCATCAATGGATTAGGTATAACTATTACTCCTTTTCTTGTTTAATGAGTATTGTTAAATTAAGGCTGCCACTAAGTTACATAACAAGTAACAATATGTTCCAGTTGCTATTTTCTGCCTTTCAGTTCAGAGTGAAATACTGAGCTTAAACACTTAACAAAACACTAAACGTAGAAGCATTTGACTGTACCGTGACTAGAGATGGCACGATACCACTTTTTTATGTCCGATACCGATACCGATATCATAAATTTGGATATCTGCCGATACCGATATGAATCCGATATAGTGTTTTTTAATCAACAAAACTGTTTTTTAAATATCTTGCTGCATTTTGTATAAGTTCATACTCAAGTTTAAAACAACAACTACACTAAAGCTATTCTGTTATACCTGTATGCAAAAAAAATTATTTCATAGTTCAGCAATACTGATCAATCTAATAAACTTAAACCTACACCATCCTCCCTATTCTGGTATTTGAAAGAGTACTTAGCATAAATATTAAGCAACCTAACTAATAGGGTTCCAACTCCCAGCAACAACAAAAATAAATAAATAAAAAATAGGGAACCACCCCTCACGCTCCACCTCATGATGCTTAATCGACGTAATCAACCTTAATTTGATGCAGTGTGAAAAAAATGCACAGAAATCAATTATTTTTCAAGAAATATTAAATAGATTCAACATCTTTCTTCAACAGAATTGCAGACTGCACAGATGGTACCTTCCCAAAGGAAAAAGTACTATAGCTTACTAGGGTATATATATTAGACTTAATAGTTACTATATACAGTAATGGACTTCTATTCATTTTGCATCAAATTAAAACTTTGGGTGTCAGATAATTATTTATTAAAAGCTAGACATTTTAAATGAGAATAAGAAAGAAAAGTATGTCTTTGTGCCCCCTTTTCCCTGTTAATGCCCTATCGGCCCCCCTGGCTAAACTTTGCTAGATCTGCCCCTGCACAGTTACCAGCGTCAGCTATGTAGAAAAAGATCCTGGTGTAGAAAGTAATATTAAATAAATTCTAACAACAGCTGATCAAGCTTAAACGTGCTTCTGTTGTTCAGTCGCTGGTTTCCTCTTTCTGGTGCAAAGTGGGCCAAAAGCAAACTAGAGACACGGACTCGCGACAGAAAAGCCGATCAGCTGATCGTTAAGCAGTTTCATGATTGAAGTAGCAGCAAGAAGAGGCAGTCTCTTGTTAAGCTTAACGCAGGAATGCTTTACAAACATTCAGAGATGGACTTACACACTTGCTTTACTTCTCTCGGGATAACTTTGTCGGAGATGAAATGCCGGGTTGCTAGCGAAGCTCCAAATGCTATCCAGACCACCACAGGTCCCGCATGCCACAGCCGTGCTAACGTTCTGAGGTGAGTTACGGCGTGTTGCAAGTTTTGTGAGGTGCTTTCGTGATATTTAATGGATCGGATTACATTTTTTATTTTTCTCCGCTATCCGATCCAGTAATTTAGGTCAGTATCGGACCGATACCGATACGTAATATCGGATCGGTCCATCTCTAACCGTGACCCTCATTTGGATGTTTTAATGTGGCTTAAAGTCCTGTCTTTATCTAAATCAGCTGTGTCTAATTAGAAACCTGTTATTTTAAAAATGTTTTTAAAATCATACACCCATTTATATCACCACATACAAGTTTGAACCCAGATTAAATCTACACTGTTGTGTACAATGCGCTTGTCCTTGCCCTTAAGTGTGATAGTGAAGAACAACTAAGAGGAAATGGCTTGAAATAGTATTTTCCATGGCAAACAGAGAGGCAACAACACTGACTGCAGTTTAAATGCTAAATTACACACCTCATGACTCGCTAATGGAGGACTTTGTGTGACCATTTAATCGGCAATGAACTGACAAACACATGCACGAAGACACGGTCTGACACATGCTAGTTTGCACGCACATGCATGCAAAGATAACTTCAATTGCAATTTCGCAGAGCAATATATCAATTAGGCAGACAAACACAGGCTCAGTGAGTGTCAGCTGAAATAGATTTTCCTGAGCTCCAATCCATTACCAATAACTGTGTGAATAAAAATGCTGCTGTTGTGAAAGCACTCCGTTGTACGATGTAGAGCTGATGATTTTAAACCATTAGTATTAATTGTAAGGCACACTTTAATTATGAGCGAATGCAGTCAAGAAGCTTTTTCTTGTGCAATTTATTGATTAAAAAGAATAAAGCTGAGTCTAAGTGGCAATCTCAAGGGCTGTAAAATGAAGCCAGAATGAAGTGTTAGAAACTGCAAGTTCTAGACTGGCCACTTAAGGGTTGCTCATAGGCTCTTATGATCAGCTGTAATATTTGCAGCCTGATTCAAAAAACACTTGGAGGTTATAGGGATAGTTTCCCTCTTGGGTGAGTATATTTTTTCATGACTGACCAATTTATTAGTAACATTTATCGTTAGAGACTTGGCTTTTTTTAATTGATAGTTCACTAGCAGGGACCACTTCCTTGGTAACGATGGGCGATGAGGGATGAGGAAGTGCGAATAGTGCTGTGGCTTGGGGAAGGCCTTGAAGGGGACTGGCGACGGCTCTTGGGCCGGGAAGAACCCCATGTACTAATGAGAAATAAAGGGAGGAAAGGAAGAGAGGAGAGGACAGGAGAAGAGAGGAAAGAAAAAGGGGGGGCAGGGTGGGGCATGAAAATGAGAACAGCAGGTATTGGAGAAGGAGGTTTTTTATAGCCTGAGGCCGGAGGGGGCGTGAAGGAGGAGTGGTCTCGCTCCTGAAATTCAGATGATATCTCCACATGGCCTGACTTAGATAGTTGTAGCTGATTAGTATGCTAGGTCTTGCCTTCATTAATTCAAGTCGCTAAACTTGAAAGAACAAGAAGTTTATGTTTCAGTTTTACTGAGTGAAGACCTCATTACTTATCACTTATTACAAAGTAACACGCTACTGTAATTACAGCGTATTACTTTTTTCAGTAATGTACTAATGTAATGTGTTACTTTAGTTACAGTAATTACACTAATTACAATTATGTCGTTATTTGTGTTACAAAGGTTTTTTTAATCTATCTGTACACCGGGAAAGAAAGGTTGAGGGACCTGGTGGAGCGGTGGAACAATGGTAAAGTGCAAACTGCATCCAGGGAGAAACAACTGCATTATATACTGCTAACATGCTAAAACTATGCATGCTGAACCCAGCCCAGCAGCCAGAGCTTGAACTTCAACTGTTAACAAAGATAGTGTTGAGCAGCCATGATTGTAGTCTCTGTTCCTACCCTTTTCTGGTAGGATACTTTAAAGCGGTGATGACAGTCTGTAAAACTGTTACTGCTTTGCAATCTGGCAGATGACAATATAAACACACACATAATTTCCCCTTAAATATAATCTGTGTTTATGTCATATAAACACTGACAACTGCAGTCAAAGACTGACAACAGGTGTTGTCACAGTGCATATGTTCGTCTTTTGAAAACAATTCATGGTTTACCCTTGTACAATGAGCCCTTGAAGCCTCATGCCAGAAACCTCGTCATATTTTAAGAGGATGTTTTTGCACTGACATTATTTCATTGAAATTGCTATAATCTGTGTATTGGTTTATGGAGGTGAGGTAAAACATTTTCTTCCTCCAGGATTTGCCAGGGCTTTGTAGGATTTGTCAGTTTTCACCTCTTTAGCTGGTCGTGATGGGCCCCAGTACACAATAAAAATGTATGCCACCTGAGTTGGAGCTAGATAATCACCAAGCCTCAGGACACCAAATTGTTTTCTACCTCTTTCTTTTTTTGGTTTTGAGTATCACAATAAATATTACACTGAAAAGAAGAAATACAAGGTCTGACAGGGAGTTTGCTATTATTAAAAACATTCTGCCGAATGCCTGATACACCATATGTGCTCTGACAGTAAACAGAGAATCCCTTTTCCTTCATGTAATATGAGACCTTGGCTTTTGTTATTACACATACCATGCCTCAGGAACAGCTGTGGCCTGTAACTACAACACGGTGATCTGTTGGGGACATTATAACCAGCGAAAACACTTCGAGGCTGCAGTCTGCAAGTGCACAGTCTTAAAGTACATCTCCAGAGGGGCCTGTGGTCAGTCTTGACTGCAGTTGTCAGTGTTTATATGACAGAAGCACGGATTATATTTAAGTACAAATTATGTGTGTGTTTATATCGTCATCTGCCAGGTTGCAGAGCAGTAACAGTTTCACAGACTGTTTGATTTTAATCTTTGGGTCAAACTTTATTTCTACTTGCACAAAGAATGAGTTCACTGTTATGGAGAGAGAGTGAGCGAGAGAGAAAGAAAGAAAGAGAGAACACGCGTGCGTACAAAGAGGAATGGAGTTATCAGTTGTGAGAGTGATTAAAATGGACTTTTTCACATGGCACCATTGACATTTTAATTAGTGTTGAGGAGATTTGCGGTGAGTGCAGTGTCCAAGTCAACAAACAGCGGTGTGCAGCCAACAGGAGCCAATTCAGAGCTTAAGTGAAGCTTTGTTGAGCACAGACAAAAGATTTTTTGGGTGTCAGGCTAACAAGTTGTAATAATAAAAACAGTTAAAAAAAAAATCAACAACAGAGGGCGTGCAAGAGTTCATACTTGAAATCTTTTCTTTGTGAACTTTGTGGAGTGCACATGGAAAACATCAGTTTGACAGGAAGCAAGTGGAACATTTTTCAACAGATGTCTTTTTTTAAACCAATATCTGTATTAACAAGAAGGCCAAAAACACACACACACACACACACACACAGCTCAGTGACTTATCCATCAGTGTCTCCATGTCAGATGAAAGCAGTGACTGAGGCCACCCAGGAAGAGTGATTTTGATTGTGAACCTGCATGTTGTTCCACACGTAGCCTCTTCACAGCTCATTATGACCTGTCATGACTGACTTGCAGACAGTGTCTAAAAACAATCACTATAGCAGTGCTCTCTCTTCCTTTGCACAAAATACTGTGAGTTTTCTGCTAAGGGTCATTTAGCAGAATCTGGAAAAGTCTACTGCTTTGTTTGGGTTCGATATGCTCACAGTAATCTGTGAGTGAATAATAAAAACTGGCTTCACAATTATTCCTGAATAACCCATTTATAATTCGAGTACTTACAGTTTACAGTAACGCCACAAAAAACATCCTTCGTTTAGCAAGCTATGACTTTTCATTAAACAAGCATTCCTGTCATGGTACCTTATGTGGCGAAACAAATAGGTCTTAGAATTTCTGGAGAAAGTCCTCTTTACTATTAGCGTAACTTAACCCAAAACAGAAAGCAATCATAATCCAGAGCTAAGCCTGGGTTCTTTGTATCCTTAACAGCAGTGGCGGGCCTTTCGTGCCCTGGGCGAACACCTCTTATTGCAACCCCCTCACCCCCCACCCCCACATATAAAACATATTAAGGATTGTACATTAAGATAAATATTTTACTGTAAAAACTGTTGTTTGAACTAGAGATGGACCGATCCGATATTACGTATCGGTATCGGTCCAATACTGACCTAAATTACTGGATCGGATATCGGAGAGAAATAAAATATGTAATCCCATCCGAAGTATCACAAAATCACCTCACAAAAGGTGCTACTTGGTGTAACCCAGCTCGGCGCATCGGAGCAGTATGTGTCACGTGATAGCGGCTGTTGTCTGCGAGACCTCTCAGTGGTCTGTTGGAGCATTTGGAGCCTCGCTACATGCTTCCTAACCGCGGCATTTCATCTCGGAGAAAACTATCCCAGAGAAGTAAAGCAAGTGTGTAAGTTCATCCCTGAATGTTTGCATAGTATTTCCACGTTAAGCTTAACAACTGATATATTGAGCCACAGCTGGACTGGCCATCGGAGTTCCATATTGAGGTGAAAAGGAAGCGATTTGTCCCGTACTTCAGCTAGAATAAAAAAAAAATAGACACTCAGCTTGAGTTATTCTCTCTTTGCTGCGCAGTTGCATCTACCGTATTTCCCGGACTACAAAGCGCACCTGAATATTAGCCGCACAAGCTAAAATCAGGGGAAAATCCTGTTTTGTACATACATTAGCCGCACCTGACTAAAAGCCGCAGGTGTTTCAATGTTGACTTATCATATGTAAGAGAATATGCACAAAGGGAATTGTCAGGAAAGAGATGGCTGTTTGGAGACACACCCCTTTTATTAATATTTTGAAAAACAAGTTATGGGTACATATTTGCACATGTAGTACATAACAGTAACCTACAGCACACCAGAAAAATAGATTCGGACTACCTTTTAGGCTCACGTGCAGTGACACGGCTTTAACAAGAAGAAAAGTCAGTCATTCACCATCTTTCTCTTCTTCCTGCGCACTGAAACCACCAAAGTCCTCTCCTCCAGTGTCGGATACAAACAGGCTCAGGATGGCTTCGTCATCCACTCTCCGCTTCTCTCCTTCGTTGTCACTTTCAAAACCAAATAAATCCTCGTTGTCAGTGTCAGAGTCGAACACCCTCAGAAGGGCCGTGGCGGTGTCCTCCTCTCCATCATGCAGCAGTCCAGCCCTTCAAAATCCGTTGGTGATCGTGGATGTTTTCGCACTTTTCCACGCTGTCAGAATCCACCGGTGGAGTTGGGCATAACTTGCTTTTCGCAAGTTTATCGCCGCTCGTCATCCACGCCTCCCGCTGAATGCGTAGCGCTACTTTGAAGTTTGTTTTTCGCGCTACTTCGTACGGCACTACGTTGCCTGGCGGACGGACATGTGACTAACATACCACTCTTGAACCCCGATCCTTCCGCCAGGCAACGTAGTGCCGTACAACAGCGGAACACACAAAACAAATCGTCTTACGATATCACAAAAATCATGGAAAATCCATAGAAAAGCCGCACCTGACTAAAAGCCGCAGGGTTCAAAGCTTGTGCAAAAAGTAGCGGCTTATAGCCCGACAATTACGGTACTTCTCTCATTCACTCCCCCTTCCTCTCCTGTTATTACTTCAAACATGAAACTGATCAATGATTAGCTGATCGGCTTTTCTGCCGCAAGTCCCGTCTTTCTTGTTTGTTTATTGACCACTTTGTGCTAGAAAGAGGAGACCAGCGGATAAACAACAGCAGCACGTTTAAGCGTGATCAGCTGTTGTTAGAATGTATTTAATATTACTTTCTAGTATCAGCTGAGGTTTGCTGGAGCCACGGCTGTAAAAGCTGCTGGTCATGATATCCGTTTGGATATGTGGTGAGAGGAAAACGTGAAGATGAAACCAGGAGATGTCCTTAATAAATCATCAGAGCTGAGCAGGTGATGGAGAAACAGGTTTACCTTTTAGGTGACATGAATGGGTTGAAGGGAAGTTATGAACTGTTTCTGAGAGACAAATAACACCAGGATCCTTTTCTACATAGCTGACGGCTGGTAACTGTGCAGGGGCGGCTCTAGCAAAGTTTTGTCGGGGGCCAGGTTGGGCATTAACAGGGTGAGGGGGGCACAAATAAATATTTTTCTTTGTTATGCCATTTAAAAACTTTGAATAAGTAATTATCTCAATTTTACAACAAAAGTGGTCATCTGATTAAATGTATAGAAATCCATTATTGTATATAGTAAATAATAAGTGTAATATACCCTAGTAAGCTTTAGTACGTTTTCCTTTGGGAAGGTACCATCTGTGCAGTCTGCAATTCTGTTGAAGAAAGATGTTGAATCTATTTAATTATTGTAGAAAAATAATTGACTTTTGTGCATTTGTTTTACACTTGCATTAAATTAAAGTTAATTACATCGATTAAGGGCTGGGGGGTGGTTTCCTAATATTTTTGCTGGGAGTTGGCAACCCTATTAGTTAGGTAGGTAAGTACTCTTTAAAATACCAGAATAGGGAGGATGGTGTAGGTTTAAATTTATTAGATTGATCAGTGTTGCTGAACTTGAAAATGTTTTGGGTGGAGTGTATTTTTTGCATACAGGTATAACAGAATAGCTTCAGTCTCTTGTTTTTTAAAACTTGAGTATGAACTTATACAAAATGCAGCAAGATATTTATATCCAAAATTTATGATATCGGAATCGGTATCGGACATTAAAAAGTGGTATCATGCCATCTCTAGTTTGAACCATACTGAATTTAGCCAGATAAACACACACACACACACACACACACACACACACACACACACACACACATATATATATAAAGAGAGTATGCATAGTATGCAGACAGCTTACAAACAGCCATCATAATTCGTCATACAATGAGAACAGGACAAATCAACAACTGACAATGACTAATTAATATTGTGCCGAAGACAGTCGAAAAGATTTAGTAAGCTACATCAGTGTCTACTGTTTCCTATCATAGCCAAGTGACTAAAAAATGTAAAGTTTTCACTATCCCTACTAATTAATGTTATCTTGTTGTATCTCTGTTGTGGCCAGTGCTATCCTCCATGCTCTTACATGCTGGGGCAGCAGGTTGAGGGTCACAGATGCCAACAGACTAAATAAACTGATCCACAAGGCCAGTAATGTTGTGGGGATGGAGCTGGCCTCTGTTAGGGTGGTGTCTGAGAGGCAGATGTTGTCCAAGATAAGGGACAATCATGGATAATACCTCCCATCCACTCCATGACATACTGGCTGGTCACAGGAGCACGTTCAGTGAGAGACTGAGATTACCAAAAAGCACCACTGAACGACACAGGAAATCATTCCTGCCCGTGGCCATCTCCCTGTACAACTCCTCCATCTAACACACTGTAAACACTGCAATAGTTACACCCTTTTTACACACGCTCTTCTCTACTCTGTAATATTCTTATAAATTTTCTTGATATTTATTTATAATCATCTCTGTTGATCCTTGATATTTAGAACTGAGCGATCTGTATATATTAGTGCTATTTCTTAAATGTGTAACATCTGTAACATAATGTATTGTTTGGAGTTTAGTCTTTTACTGTTACTATTTTTTACATTTACTTCTTGGAGCAACTGTAACCCACATAATTTCCTTAGGGATTAATAAAGTATTCTGATTCTGATTGTTTCAGGATGACAGGCCATTATCCAATCACACATCTGCTTACCTGTATCTTTTGCACCTGATGGCTTTGAATGCTTCTTGTCCATCTTCCATTGGTTTTAATTTTGCAGTCCAGTATGAACAATCATCCCCCAACTCGACGATCACCACAACATAACCTAACAGACCTACACCTTAGCTCACAGATTCGCTTTTTCTAGGGTTTATTTCTGGGATTTCGCACAACCCAGGAACAAATCATGAATACAAAATGGGCTTGGATTCACAACATTATGAATGAAATGTGCCCCCCTCCCCTTTCGAGAGGTTGTGTGAGAGACTTTAAATCATCAAACTTTAAATTATAAATTTTAAATTGTTATTGATCCCTTTATCCCTGGTCCTAAAGTGTATATTTATTTTCTTACTCTTCTTATATTTATTGTTTGTTTACTTGCACTGCTGTAACTGGAGCCTCGTCGTCTCGTCTCTCTATATACTGGACTGTATATAGTGGAGATGACAATAAAGTTTACTTTGACACAGCAGCAAGCAGGTGCACTGAGGGCTCTTGTGCTCACTTTTTGTGTATAGAATTTTGAAAAAACATCAGTGCAGATTATAACTCTGTATTATAATGTCTGGTGTTTTCTTGTTTGTTGGTTTGTTTTTATTTTGTTTTGCAAGTTGGTTTTTAGATGCTGCTCCAGCCAGAGAATCCTCCGCCGGCCTGCCCTATCTTCCCTGTGCCGCAAGCAGCAGGTTCACTTCGCAAACGGAGGGCGCCCTAATTTCAGGCAAATGGGTGTAAGAACACTGATCGGTGGCTATGCCATCCCAAAATGAGCTGGCATGATGTCAGGGCAGCATGAGTACGGGCAACTTTTTTTTGCCAGTCTTTGTAACTCCTGGAATAGACTTTTTTGGTCTTTGAAGCTGCTAGAGACCAAAGCAATCACAAAGTGGCTTTTTGAACAGCAAACTCCTTGCAACCTGTCCCACCAAGCAACAACCATCACCTTCCAGCAACCACTTGCCAACTGGTCTATTTTTTTCACAGTTGCAAGGAGGTTGCTGTCATGTTTTTATTCTAGTTATAGATCCTTGTCCATTTCCCTTATCCTACAACCATTTTCTTCCACTTATTTAAGTCAGCTTTTTCCTGGTAGTTCATGCCCGCCCCTTCAATGGCTCTGCGAGCCACCAGGGGTCACCATACCATGCAAACCACTAGTTTAATTGGAAGACTTGTTGAACCTTAGGAATACATCAAAGCGTTTGGTTTCTGATTGGCTGACTTTGCTCCTTTAGTCCTTTGGTTTTGCTTCTTTTGTTTTCAGAATATTTATATATTCAAATTCACAGAAGGATGAAGTAAATACTTTGCTTCAAAATTGTTTCAAAACAATCCAAACCAAAAAAGATTTTTTTTAAAGAACTTCTACATTTAAAAGGAGAGCATTTTTGCACAGATATTCAAGGTTGCCTCACAATCTGTCCCAACATCTTTGTTCATCCCCTTATTTTTCTTGTATTGTCATTATAAGGCTTAATGTTCAGCATGTTTACACAAGCTGAATTGGGACTTCTTTTGTCTTACTCGATCATCAAAATTAATTAAATCAGTCTCACATCTATGTTATGCGGTATTAGGCAATATTTCCACTGGGAGCACGTTGTTTTGAAGAGATATGCATCCTCTGTGTTTTCACAGTGGATGTGTCAGTCACACTTTCCCCTGATTCACAAAAAACTGAAGTGAAAGAATTTCATTAAGTTCATATTGGGTTATTTACACATCCTTTAAAAACTGAGGCATGATTCTACGAACAATTCATGTAAATTTTGTAGGCCCGAATGTGGAAAGTAATACATTTGCAAGCACTGATATTTTTAATCGAATTGTAGAGCACAGTAAACAACCCAAATTAAAATGAAATGATGATATCATAGGACGGCTAGCTGTACTCCGTTACTGCATTAGATTTACCCATCAGATTTAATGTCTCTCCAAATGACAGATGCATTTCTTTAGTATTTAGTATTTATTTATTTATTGTCATTGTCAAGAACAATGAAATTGCGTTTGGGGCTTCCATACAACCCAAAAAAAAGAAGAAAATAATAAATACCCCTTAAAACCCAAGTGTACATATTTAACCCAGTGTGACTCCAATGCAATAAGACAATCCTTAGCAATAATGTTCGTAGAAATTCAGACAAAGACCTGAGAAACATGACAAAATACAACAATGTAACCCATTCAATATTATTGTACTGTGAGATATGATATCAGATATGATAGTTATCTATTTAAGAAAGAGGGGGGGGGGGGGGCAGGAGGGGGAAGAGAATAAAGATATGATGCACCAATGCAGACCAGTTCATTGCTATTAAGAAGTTGGATATGGTTATTGTCCGTGAGAGGGGGGCAGAGAGTTCAGGAGCCTCACAGCCTGTGGATACAGGCTGTTGGCCAGTCTGGATGTTCTGGCCTGTATAGACCTGTACCTTCTCCCTGAGGGCAGCAGATGGAAAATGTGGCGCGCAGGGTGATGTTGGTCCCGCAGGATACTGTGCACCCTCCTCAGACAGCGAGTGGGGAAGATATTACTGATCTCTGGCAGACTTGTTCCAATAATTCTGCCAGCTTCTTTCACCACCCGCTGGAGTGCTTGCTGATCGGCCTTGGTGCAGCTGGGGAACCACACTAGAAATCCATACGTCAGAACGCTGCTGATGGCACAGTTGTAGAAGTTCAACATCAGAGATCTGGGAATGTGTGCGCTCCGCAGTCTCCTCAGGTAGTAGAGGCGCTGTTGGGCCTTCCGTACAACTGAGGTGATATGGTTGCCCCAGGACAGGTCCTCGGTCACAGTTACCCCCAAGAATTTAAAACTGCTCACCCTCTCCACCGCCTCACTGCCAATGAAGAGAGGCAGATGGTTGTTATGACCCCTCTTCCGGAAATCTACAATGATCTCCTTGGTCTTTTTGGTGTTTAAGACCAAGTTATTGTCGTGGCACCATGACTCTAGTTGTTGCACCTCTGTCCTATAGTTTGTCTCATCATTGTTGGATATAAGTCCGAGCACTGTAGTGTCATCTGCAAACTTAACAATGAGATATGCAATTATCCTTCACCAACTGTCCTCTACAGAACTGATGAGAACAAAGTCGACAGCTTATGAAGGGCTAGGTCGTCCTTCCTCAAAGGGGTGACTAGATCATTGGGGTTGAGGAGAAGCCTGTGTGGGATAATTTACTGAGATTAAGACATTTTACCAAGGCTATTCCCTGCCACCTGATGTGCTTTATGAGGATCTATATCTAGCTGCCTAGGCTGCTCTTGACCTTTGGAGCCATTAATGTGATGGGAAACACACCCTCATGCATTAAACACACCATTAAAAAAAACCTGACTGTTGTCTACATACCAAGCTGTTACCTAAAATAACTCACTGTGCAACTAATATTATTCACTTCACTTGTTTTGAGCAAACAATCAGCTGCAATGTTTTGCTAGGAAAATGCTGCAGAAAGCGTCCATGAAAAGTGAAGATTAACACTATTTTGAAAGCACATAAGCACCATGAACCCATCAAACAGCCCCCACAGACTTAACTTCAAATGTCAAATTAGGTGTTTTTGTCAGAAAAACATAACACTCAAGCTGACCTGTTTTTTTTAATCTTCTGAGCTCAAGGATTTCTCGTTTTGCTGTGTTTCACCTCAGAGCAGTCTCAGAGGTGTTGTGTTGTGAGATTTCACTTGGCCAAGAACTACCAACCCACTGCTGGATTCAAAAGTCTCATCTTAGTCCAGACTTCACAAAAAGCAGTTATTTTGCCTGAACTTTATATTTGGAAGATATTTTCTTCCAAACAAACTTGAATTTTTTGATTAACAGTGACATTCTAGGACTAAGATTGGTTCAAGCATATTATTATTATAATATACATTTTATTTGAGGGTGCCTTACTAAAACCCAAGGTCACCTTACAAAGAGAAAAAGACATAAATAAAACAGTATATTAAAATCGATTCTAATAAATTAAAATACAAAAAACAGCAAAATACAACCACAAAACAACAAAAAACATCTGTATTAAAGCGAGTAAGCCAGTTTAAACAAGTAGGTTTTGAGTAGGGATCGGTATCGTTTAGGTTTTATCCAATACCGGTGCCAAACCGGTACTTTTGAAACGGTGCCGGTGCTTAAAGAATGGAGAACACAAAATTGGTCCAAAAACCCCTCATGTTCAGCTGTTTTTTTGTAAAAACATAACAATGTTAGCCTTTTCTGCAGCTATAGGGGATTTATGGTATCACTCTTGGCTGGAAGTAGTGCTTAAACAATGGAAAAAACACAAACTTTGTCCAAAACCCTCTCATGTTTAACTGTTTTCCACTTTTTCTTTGGTCATTTTAGCCTTTTTGGCCAGGGTGAAGGGAGTATCTGCCATCAAACAAGAAGACAGCCGCATGTAGCTATGATGATGTTTGCTAGTTCACCTTACCTGCATTAATGTAATAGCGCGGTTAGCCTACTCAACGTAAATTACACACGAACAACATTAAGCTACTCACGCAGAGAAGAACGGCTGCTGCTGCATCATCATCCGTCATCATTTCTGATACACTGGCAGGGCTAGGGGCCAGGACTCTCCTCTTCGGGGTTTTTGGGGATGTTGCTAACTCCAGGACCGATAACAGGCAACCCACGCGCAGTAGATGTGCTCGGTGTGAGGTCTTGCAGCAAGCTATCAAATACGGTGCATTTCTCGGCTTTTAAAAAAACGCTATGCGTTGCCAGGTGTTTCATCGGATTTGAGGTGTTACCTCCTTTGACAGTATCACAGTATCAGCTTAAAGCACTTGTTGCAGGCTGCTGAGTTTGCATATTTTGAAGTACAGCCAGACTTTTGACCGCTTTGCCTTGGGCATTTTTAATCTGTAGCTCTGCTCTAAAAGAACGTACATACCTGGCCCCGCCTACTATCCTCGGAAACATAAAATGATTGGCTAGAATCTAAAGTGTATCACAGCTCAGGAAAAAAAAGCATCGAAATAAAGCACCGAAATGTGCGCTGCTTTTCGGTCTGGTTACTACCGTTTATGTCAGAACCGGTGCCATCATGGCACCGGACACCGGTACCCATCCCTAGTTTTGAGTTGTGACTTAAATAAGGGAAGGGACTCTATATTTCTTAAGGCTGAAGGAAGTGAGTTCCAGAGCCGAGGAGCAGAGCGACTGAAAGCTCTGTGTCCCATACTGGTAAGGTGAGAAGAAGGAACAACAAGATGAGTGGCAGATGAAGATCTGAGAGAGCGGGAAACTGTGGTGATATGAAGCAGATCACAGAGTTAAGGAGGGGCAAGGTTATGAATACACTTAAAAGTGAGAACTAAGATTTTAAAGTTTATCCTGGCTTCTATAGGCAACCACTGAAGCTGTAGAAGAATTGAGGTAATAGGGTCTCTTAAGGGAGTACGAGTTATGACCCGAGCTGCAGGATTCTGAAGAAGTTGAAGTTTATGGAGGAACTTATTGGGGAGACCAAATAAGAGTTGCAATAATCGATCCAGGAAGTAATAAGACAACGGACAAGGATGGCAGCAGCATGGGGAGTAAGGAAGGGACATCTGCCTGATCCTTTGCCCTACATTCAAACAAATTTGTGCACCACATCGTAAGTATAAATTCATTTTTGGTCATTTGACCTGTCTTTGCTACATCCCTATCTGGCACTAACTGGTAAGGCTTAAGAGCCAAAGGTACACTGTAGATCTCCCCCCCCCCCCCCCCCCCTTTCTTCTCAATATCAATATATTAAGAAAGTTTTATATGCAAAATAAATTGAAAACTGAGCAACATTTAGTAGATAAAATAATGTATATTTGCAAATCTTGCCATCGAATTTAGTACCTAGACTTAATGTTTACTCTACTGTTGTCTTTATGTGTGTAATTCAAATTAGGATCCTCTGTGCATTTTCCAGAAGCACACACGTCTGTGTGAAGCTCTACGTGTGCCAGGAACACACAGAGCCATCATCACCTTGCTGCTGTGTAAGCCTGGCCTCTGGTGCGCTGATCATATCCTGCTGTCTGGTTAGCAGCAGGAGATAGCATGGCAAAATTCATTATCAGTTCCATGCTGACAGAAACCAAACAGAGCCATTTTACCTGACCCCACACCATTATTTGGAAAGCCAAACCGTGAAGGAGAAACAAAATATACGTTATATAAAAAGCTGCTGAACTGTTCGGTCTGATTTGTGAAGCTTGGTTTTAGTCGCTCAGCACTCCTGTGAGCTGCCGGGGTGTTATATGGTACCCATTCAGCATCATGGAGACAAAAACAGTTGAGCACTTGTGTAAAAGAGAACTAAAAGTGAAAGACAAAAATCACATTTAAGATGTGCTTGAATTACTAAAATAACATAAGAAAGGTGAAAATATAAAGGTGCTTTGGCACTCAGCCAACTGGTGTGCATAAACAGATGAAACAGATTTTTTCATTGTTAAACTACAAAGGGAGTTTTGCCATCCCTCCATTCGCTTCCGCTTATCCTTTTTCAGGGTTGCGGGGGGCGCTGGAGCCTATCCCAGCTGTCATAGGGCGAGAGGCGGGGTACACCCTGGACAGGTCGCCAGTCTGTCGCAGGGCCAACACACATGGACAGACAACCATTCGCACTCACATTCACTCGCACATTCACACCTAATGGCAATTTGGATTAGAATAGAATAGAATAGAATTCAACTTCATTGTCATTGCACACGCACAGGTACAGGGCAACGAAATGCAGTTTGCATCCATCCAGTGCTTTAGTGATATAGATATATTACAATATATATTAGCAATAATATAGATATGTGAGTTTATTACAGAAATGGGTCTATTATGGTATGTTATAATGTACACGGTATGAAGTATGTTGTGAATATTCTATAACTATAAGTATGTACAGGCTGTAGTGAGTACAAGCTATGTACAGGCTATGAACAGCATATAAATATGAAAAACTATACAGAATATGAAATAAATAACTTTACAGAATCTGAGATATACAGCTATACAGAAATGATTATCCAATTAACCTATCCCCACAAGTTGCATGTATTCCAGACACAAGGCTGAACAATATTTTTGGATGGCTTCAGGCCCTCAGACAGCACTGCATTGAAAATCTGTAGCAGATGTCAGCTCATGAGCTCAGGAAGACCTCTGAAATCCACTGACAGTGAAACCCCAAAAAAGCAAGCGAAAACTCTTGTGCGCAACAGAAAACATTTATAAACAAACACCAGACACGGCACAATCGCACCTATCAAAAGCTGAAATTCTTTTTTGGAAATCGGGGACAGCACATCCCTTGGGCCAAAGAAGAACGGGACCATCTGGCATGTTAGCGTCACACGATTCAAAGACCAGCAACTTTGACGTTAAACGACTACATAGCATGGGTAACTTGCACATCTGTGACGGCGCTGTTGATACTGAGTTACAAACACAGGTTTGGGAATGGAGCCACATACTGTGTTGCAATCCAGATGACATCGTTTTCAGGGAAGGCCTTGTTTAATTCAGGAACAAAATGTCCACCCAGATTTTGCACGTCATTGCGCTGTTAAAAAAAAAAAAAAAGGGTCCAGGTGCTAAACCAGCCTATCTGTAGTTCCAACCTGAAAGTGAAAAACTTTTGGCTGACTGAGAAACCAAAATATGACAAAGAGCTTCCTGAACGTTGAGCAGACAAAACAGTTCCATTTCTAAACTACAGCAACTGGAATGTTCAGTTATCAAATCCTTGTTTTTGAGTGTTTTTAAAAGAAGAGGCAACATAGCACATGGGTAAACATGGTCAAAATCTTCTTCTTTTGATGATTATATTTAAAATGAAATAAGCTTCGAGTTATTATAGTCGGCTTTCATTTACATTTTACAAAAAGCCCTACATTTTACAGTATTATTATAAGCACATTTTCTAACCTGCAGCTGACATAGAATGGCTAAAAGCGCTTCATTCACTTATGAGCATGTAGTCGGCGAATTGGCTTTCTCTTGACAGAACATCATTTTAATGCTTGGGTGCAAATCTCTATTTTAAGCCTTGCAGTGTCCGCAGATGCATATTAAAGGCCTATGCTATTCAGACACATTCACAAATACAACGTGCAAATGAAGAAGTGTCATGTTCCTCAAAGTTTTCTGTAAATAACTTGTAGAAATCGGTGGTTTTAGGCTGTAGTAGTTATTTTCCTTGAAAATGCACTGCAAAACTTGTTAAAAAAAAAAAAAAAAAAAAAAAAAAGCAATCAGAAGATTATTGGGGCGCCGGGAAAATACCATCCACCAAAAGCACAAACAACGCTAACAATCTCCTCCCTGAGTGCGTCCAATTTTAAAAGGACTGCTCTCACTGTTTGGAAATCATTCTACCTTAAAAGGGAACTGCTGGCAGCCCTCCGTTGTTTAAATGCCTCCACATGTTGGCTGCAAATCTGAAAGGTACGCTCTTAGAACTTTTGGAGACAAGAATTAAAGCTGCTGCAAGGTATCAGATCAAAGGGAAAAATAATGCATGGCTGCAGCTTTGGCTATGAGGTCATGCGAAAAAAGTCGCTGGGACAAAGAGAAGGAAAGAAGGAAATGATCCTCATTTTCAAGGATGCATTTATCAGAAGGTTATCCTTCAGACTTTGAACAAACCTCAGCTTGCTTATCAGTTAATCTTGATTATATATTATCTGTGAGCAAGACAGATTAGTCTGTCCCATCGGGTCGAGATGAATGAGCTGGTCAAAACAACCTGCTCAGCTTGCTCAGTTTGAGAGCCAACACTTTAAAAAGTGCTCACAAAGACTGATACATCAAGCTTACACATATTCATCTGAGGTGCCTAATCATCTCCCTTCTATTCTATGTTAAACATACTCACTATTTCAATATTTAAGAGAAACAACAAAAGAAAGGAAAGAAACAGATTTTAAAGTCACAGTCTACCTTTTTCTTTTTTTGTGTCCTGTCTGGCACTGTAGCAGGGAAAGAAAAAGGAGAAAAGAGATAGAGAGAAAAGACAATGAAAATCTGCTTCATCACCTTTGTCTTTGTGTCCTTTTTTTTTTCTCTTTCTTTTCCTGGATCACCTGTTGAGAAAGAAAAAAGAAAACAAGCAGAAGAAGACTAGAGCAATAGAATAAACAACATCACAATGATATATGGGAATATAACAGTAAATACTAAATGTTAAATATTATTGTGCAGCACGTAAGATCGACAGCGCACAGTGTGCTTTATGGTAGGAGCCAAAGAGGGTGTAATTTGTGTGTGTGAGCACCCGTGTGTACACCTGTGAGCATGAACGCACTTGTTTTTAAAAGGTTCCTTCATGTAATGATCTGTTAGAGGGTGTGGGGGGCCACAGCCCCGTCCACCAGGGCATGAAGCAGGTATGGAGGAGATCAAGACTCCAGACATCCGGAGGCCCTCAGAACTATCCCAGAAAGAGCTGAGGAGAGTCCCAGATGAGGGATCACTCAGCAGCCGCGGAGCATAAGCCAGGGGGGGTTGCAGTGACGTGCCCAGGAGCTCCGCCGGCAGCCAGCTGTCACAGTCACAGTCTACCTACCGGCAGATTATTTATTCTCCTGACATAAAACTGCACCAGGTGCAAACAGGGAAGTGAAAACATTGCGCCTGCAGTACTGACCTGAAAGTTCCCCAGATAAGAAACCTACAGGCTGCAACTAATGCAGCTAAGTGAGTTACAGTAGCTCATCTGATGGATGGGACCACACCGACCAGCTTTCGCTCCCCACGTGCATCAGTGAGCCTTGGTCGCTCTTGACCTTGTCTCTGGTTCACCATTGTTCCTTCCTTGGACTGCTTTTAGATGCTGAAAACTGCAGACCAAGAACACCCCACAAGTGTTGTGGGGTCTAGCCATCACAGTTTGTCAAACTCAATCCTTATGCTTGCCCATGCACGTCAACTTTCAGGACAAAATGTTCACTTGCTCCCTAATATATCCCACCCACTAGCAGGTGCCATGATGAAGAGATAATCAGGGAATTCACTTCACCTGTCAGTGGTCATAATATTATACCTAATCAGTGGCTGTATCCCAATTCAAGGTCTGCAGCCTTAAAGTACGCAGCCTCAACGGTCCTCAAGGGCCGCGTACTCAAAGACCGCTAAGGCCGGAAGTGCGAGGCTTGTGAAATGGGACGGTCTAGCCTCCGTTGCGCTGCCCAGGTTGCCTAGCAACCATGATACTAACAGCTGGAAACAGCTTTGTTTGACAGAAATGAAGGAGAACATATTTTGTTCATTTGTTTCTTTCTTTCTACATGAGCTTTGATCATTCTCTGTAGGATTAAGCTCAGCTATTGAACGGCGTATATTTTAAAGTAAAGGCTTTAAAACCAAGTTAGTACAAACATCACTAATGTCACATAACTTTGCCGACATGTGGCCAACAGTAATGTTTTAATGTTCTTCGTTATTAAACATTTGCACATAAATAAGTGACATAATATTCAGTACTTACTTAAAGTTTACTCTTCGGGCGCCCCTCATCCGCCGTTTTTTTCGGCAAAATTATCCACACCCACCGCCACGCTATGCATTCTGGGATATGTTGGGCCACGAAGTCTACACCACCACGTCCTTAAAATTCAGGGAAATGAAGGACGCATTTGAGGGCCGCATTTCGAGCAGCCTTCGAATTGGGACAGCCTTCGTCGCGTCACGGTGACGTAATCGGCCTTAACATGCCGCATTTAAGGCTGCAGACCCTGAATTGGGATACAGCCAGTGTATATCATTACCTGTACTGAGTTCTCATTGGGTTGCTCACCGCTGTAACGCTAAGTTTGCTACATGAGCTTTTATGAGTTCTCTACATCATCAGTGTGATTACACATGACAACAAATTAGATCTTATATGTATATGTATATATTTATTTAATTGTGAGGGGGTTAGGTTAAGATTAGAATTTTCAGGCATCTATTTCATGGTCCAGGTTTTACGGGGTTACGTTTTTCAATACACACATTTAAAGATGTTTCTTCTGCTTATTTTTTGCCGCTGCTGATGAAGAAACATAGTCATATATACTATTAGAAAACAAGCTTAGAGTGTGTGGGCTGGATGCAATTGCAACTGGCCAGAGGGAAAGCACGGAACACTGGGGTGGGTAAATTTCCGATTTCAGGTTTATTCTTTGCAATCTGATTGCTGTTCTGCAGGCTTATTGTTCAAAAATAATTACAGGTCGCAGGATAATGATTTTAACCCCTGATTGATATGCAGTGGTTTAGAACACAAAGCAGCCTCTTTTGTTCAGTATTCCATTTTAGTTTGTGACTTATTCGTTAAAACATGCCTATCTGCATTAATATCCTCCACCATTCGTGACTCCTTACCTTTAAATTAACAATGCCGTCAGAAACTCAAAAAAAGAATTACCATAACAACAGCCACTTGACTGCATCCTCAAAAAATCACTTTGGGCTGGTTTACCGGCTTCTGTATTCAAGGATAGATACATGGATGATTGAATATTGCTTGAAGTCATAAAAAGTTCTAAAGGAGATGCTTGAAGACGTAAAGTAGGAGGAAATTGCGGCAGAGGACTCGTCAGAGCCACAAATCAAGTCGTGTGGGGGACTTTGATTTCCATCCAAACAATTCAGGGCAGCGTTTCATAAGATTCCAACCTTCAACTGGTTTGAATTTACTGGGTTTAGTTTTATTTGATAAAGACAACATTTACTAATTTACAAGCTTAGCAATCCCTGGGCACCTTATATGGTAATGACCATCCAGCGACTGAAGAGTAGACTAAAATGCTAAGATTTTTTGGAAACAATAGGAACAGGGTCAGCTATGAGACAGTACCTTACCCGAGTCTCATTGCGTCACACAGTAATTCAAGGTCTGTGTGTAATTTGCTGAAATTTGTAGCAGCACATTTTGTCCCATATTGACAGTTCGATGACAATGAGAAGTGGAGTGGGTTGAGTTCAATAGGGTCAGCCGGTTTAGTGCTGCACTGCCGTTTCTTGGAGTTTGACTAAGTTGGTTGTTGTTTTTATACTTGATCAGAACTGTCAAAATTATTGACAGTTCTGATCTACAGTAAGAGGAAAAACTGAAGTTCTCAGTGCTATAAAATGATCTTCTAAGGTAGTGAGAAAAGTAGTGAGGAAGGCAAAATGTAAACAAAACAAAATGTGTTTGATATGGTTCATATTCCGCACAGTTATAGAACTTGTAAACACCCCTTTAATGTGCAAAAGCACAACAGCACTATAGGAATAGTAAGCTTCTCCTCTTTTGTCTTAGATAATTAGAGTCCCATTTCTGATAAGGTTGGAGATTGCATAAGCATAGTGGTGTGTGGTCACCTTTTAAAAACTACTTACCCTGACACACACCTAATAACGGGTGATTAAACCAGATAAAAACATACCCTTTCTGGTTAAAGAGAGTTTATACACTTTTATGGTGGTAAGATATTTACCATTAACTGACAGCAGTGAAAGAAATCAACAGCTAAACTAAAGCATATTTACAGGATGAAAAATTATAAGTAAAATACCTGCATGCAAAACCTAAACTAAAAGCATTCCTGTGTCTCTTTTTGAATTTGCTCTCTGACTTGCTCTCTACCTGTCCTTCATAGAATGTTTTAGGATTAGGTTTATTATAATGACTTCACAAGGTTAACCTGCTGCTTTCTACAGTGCATTATTAAACCACATGTATTCAATGACTTTGACTGAGCTCAGAGACTCAGAAAATGAAAAAAACTGAAGAAGTTTAAAAGACAGAGAATGTTGACTCTAAACTTGCGCAAGTAATTTGACGAATGAAATCAGGGTTGTGTAATTATCAAAACAATTGTTTTTTCTCACATGTACTGTCTCTGGAGAGACATGCCGAGTTTCATATTGAACTCGTCTGCTCATATCAAACTCTTGCTCTTGTCATTGTGGGAGGTGGTCTTCCCTTCTTGGTGATCTCAGATGTTTTTCTTGCCATAGTGCTAAAACAGTTAATACACTCACACATCTTGAGGAAAATGATTTGTAATGTATCCACTGTGATAAAAAACTACAGTATAAAATGAACATGAGGAATATAATAGCTGATCTGAGCCTTGCTAACAATAGTTCAGGGCCGGCTTTTGTCAGCAGGACATGGCCACACCTACTATAATGACAGAACTTCGATGTGAAAGCTAAACATACTGTAGCTTTAAGAGAGAAAAAACCGCATCCTTTCCTATAGGTTGCTTTCACTTCTTTGTCACTGTAACGTATCTCTATTTTTACCTGTAACTAGCTAAGCATTGGCAGCATTTTCTGTTGTTCTGACTACGTGTCCATGTGATATGTGCTATATGATCCCCGACTGTAGACTTCCACAGAGCTAATGGCACAGTCAAACCACCACTGAGAACCCAGAAAGTGAAACTCTGAGTATTGTTTTGTATTTACAATTATAAACCAAATCCTGAAATGAGAAACCCAATGAGGACAATTAGAATTACACAGAGAGACAGTTATTCATTTATGGAGGAATGGCAAAACTGCATAATTACTTTTCAGAATGATTCATTTTCAGGCTGTAAACTCTTCAAAACAACAGCTCCAAGGTAGTTATCATGTCATGACACGAGTTGTTAAGTAGAGAGAAAAGACTGATTAGCAGTAAGCCAACAAAAAGGAGACAAACAGTCACAATGGCTGCAGTGTTCATTGGAACTAGCCTCAGAGAGTGCCAATTAAGAACGCATCGGATTAAGTCCCATATTGATGCTTTTAATGAAACCATTACTGTTTTCCGTAACACAAAATAAACTGTCATTCACGATGCTTATTACTGTATATTATAAATGTTATAACATTTGTGTCTGGTAGGGAGTTGTGGCTTACACCCTTTTTGATACAAGTGTCCTGTTGGACAGATCTACTTCACAACATTCAAGGCAAGTATTGATTTGATGAGATTATAATTGAATCCTGAAATCATCTAATTTACTGAAATGTGTTTATTGCATGCATCACATTATTAATAATGCTATGTAGCACATAATTCTCTTTAGGTACAGCAGTATAAAAATGGTTGTTAATGCTTGAACATAAACACTGGCTGCTGTAAGCTGAGTTGACAGTAGGTCCAGCAACAAAGGTCACATTTTCCAACTATGACCTCACAGAATACATTGAAAATAACAATTTCCAGGTCTGGATTTTAGATTTGCTCAGTTTGAAAAAGCTCTGTTTTTCTCCACATGATGTATGACTTCACCAGTTTCTCTAATGCCTTAAATCCCTCAGTGGAAAACACCTTTTATTGTGGTTACATACGATCCCATCTGTTGTAAATGTTCCCCTATTTTCTCTCCCTCTGTTCCTCCCTCTCTGTTGTCCCTTTCTAACTGTCTTACACTCCCCCACCCCTCGCCCGTCTGGTGGGATTGTCAATCCATTTTGGAGGTATAAAACCACTGCTGGGGGTGGAGACAACCACAGCTTGCTGTGTGATACTGAAGGACTCTTGCAAAAACACTGCTGCTCACAACCGTGTGGTTGCCTCTCTGTTGTCATTTAAAACAACAGAACTGACTTTGGATTTTTAGATTTTTAACGTTCCATCATGTGTAAAGGACTTGCAACACTGCCTGCGACATGCTTGAAAAGGTAAGTGCAATATTCCTTGAACAACGGGTGGATAAAAACATTAATTCAGGAAAAAATAAAGACAGAAAGAGAAAAAATTAAAACATTGTTTTTGAATATGATGTGTGTACATGTAAAAAATGAAAGAGCTGTTATTTTACAGCAGCAACTCAAAATCTCAATTTAAACATGGAAAAAGAGGAACTAGCTGACAAGCTGTTAACCACTTGTTTACATAGATAAAGGAAGTCTGTGCGCAGATATCACTAATGGAAACACACTGACATTTTCTGAAATGCATTTTGCTCACGGTCCTCTCGTTCTGCCTCTCCACAGTGCCAAAGACATCAAGCACAAAATAAGCTTCTTACTCCAGAAGCCTGAACCTCAAGCAGCAGATCAGAAGCAGATGAAAGAAAAATCAACCACAGCTGCTGCAAAAAGGTTAGAGGAACAAGCCTCTCTCAGCTGAATTTGCTGTTTAAAAGATGTGTTCTATGCGCTAAGTCGCACATTGAGCCTCCTTCGAAAGAGAGAATTTTTATGATGAAAACTAAAACCAAGCCTGCCACAAATGCTGACTTAAAAAGTATATTGTGTTTCCAATCTGAAGGAGTTGAAACTGCTTAAAAATGTGATGGCGGTGTCTGTTTGAGATCAGTCTCCTTCAGACTGATGCAGAGCTAAATTAAGTTTATTTTTGACTTTAAACTCAGTGACTAGCGCCTAACACGGTACAGATAAGAAAATCCTGGCTCGTGCTTCAATTCAAGTTGCAGACCCTTAATATTGATGTGCCTCTAAATGAATGACTGAAACTCGCGGGACATCTCTGTTATCTGAGGCTTGTTGGGAAAGAGATATATAGGGAGGTGATTAGAAAATAGATGGATGGATCTTTCCACGTAGAAGATGAGCTCACTTTGACGCAATAGGCTGAAGAACCATTTCATTTCATGGAAAATAAATGATTTAGTACTTTTTTTTAATATATTGGACCAGTGGTATAGCCAGTGCCTCCTATAATTGGACATAGATGTGATGACTTGTGTGGCTAACAGTCATTAAACTTTTATAGTTGATAAATTCTGCATAAATTCTGAAATCGAATTATGTTACCGAAGAGCACAATCTATCAGATTTCTCTACACTTCCAGAGCACGTCTTCCCACGGGAAGCCTGTTATTGTTCTTTATGAGAACGTTTGCATTGACCCTGCTCGCATTAACCTTGGCTTTTTAGCAGCATCCCGAGACAGCTATGGATGATCAATATTCAGTTTTCCTGCTAAAATTGCACAGCAGCAATATCAATCACTATGCACAACACAAAGACTCGATGGCGCTTATATAACCTTGTGCATAATGCAAATTATGATTCTAAATGCTGATTATATATTGGTCTTTTATAACTGAAAATGATCATTTTACTATAGTCCGGGCTTGCTGCTGTCAGATGACGTGCGTTGGCATGATTTGATTTGCTGTCATTTTGATAATTGCATTTTTGCGACTGGGATTTGAATGTGTCGTTCTATTTACAGCAAAAGATATCTCATACAGATATCTTTGTTTTGCTATGTTGTTAAGAGATGTTTGGTGGCTACTTCACCTTTTTGGAGAAAGTACTACAAAAAGACTAGATTAGAGATAAGGTGAAAATGTCCATATGTACTTTATGTAAAAATGTTTTTCTGTGCAACCTTACTTAAAATGGCATTGATCGTTTGTGTTTTAGGGTGCCTAATACAGCTGAGGTGGAGAAATGGAAGGAGTCTTTCAGCCATGTGCTGAACAGTGAAGGTAAGTGTTACATTAGTTTCACTCATAAAAGACTGGATCTGAATCAGAACAAGTCAGATGAGGCTTTTAATCCAAAGCTAGCTGGAAGAACTTCTGACTTTGGCATCCCAATATTAATAATGCCATCAGCTGTCCGACAGAAGCTTCACTCATTTGTTCTCAACAAAATGTGCCTGTGGCTTTATATATTTAATCATTTTCATGTAGTACAATACAGTTGCAATCATGGGAAATACTGGCTTTAGCATATCACTGTAAGGGTTGACAGTAAGGCTTTGCTAATCCCAAAAGTGATGCTGAAAATCAAGCTGCAGCGTAGCAGATGGTTGGGTTTGGCTAATTAAGTATCATCACTGTGCTCATTACTGCTGTTAAAAGAAAGTTAAGGGGACTTGGCTGGGACACACAAACACGCAAATGGAGCACACACACACACACACACACACACACACACACACACACACACACACACACACACACACACTCAAGCACTTTCCAGCACATTCTCATGCTCTAGCTTTTGCTACGTGTCACGAGGCACTACTAGAGGGCCTCTCAGGGCGTGCTGACCAGTGCAGAGTGTGCACGTGTGTGTGTGTGTCTCTGCGTGTGTCTCTGTGTGTGTGTGGATGCATAAGACCTCTGAGAATCATATTGTCTGCGTGTGCATGGGGAGCAACGGCCTTGCAGAAACCAGCGGAGTTCTGACCTGCGTCTTTCCATGACCTCCAACATAGTTATGGCTTCCTTCTGCTGTCCCTATTACATCTGTCAGCTGCTACTGCTCCTTCATTTGTTTAACATATTAAGACCTCAAAGGTCTCCTCAAACTCTTCTTGTAGTCATGTTAGACATATGAGACAAGATGTAGCTTTTTAATATAAAGTAAATCAGTGGCATGTTCGTGTCATGCTACAAAGCAATGTAAAACTCCAGCACTTGGACACGCTGCCAAAAAATAAGGCTGGTAAAATTCTTACCCAGCACTCGGAACTTCTGTATTCATGATTCATTTTTTTCTGGCAACTAATGTGCAGTTGGGAGCTGATTAAAACTCCTATTGGGGAGGTGGCATAATTTTTGACTAAGTCTGGGCAGGTTCTGCTACCTGAAATTGGACTGCTCTAGCTAATTCTGCTGCATTATTCATCAGGCAGCCAGGCCAAATTAGAAAATTTAGACTGGCTTTGATGAGTGCAAAGGCTGCCACACCATTATATTAGAGCATTTATTACACTCTGGTGAGGCTTATTCATTTTGCTTCAATAACACACTGCTTTATCTTTTTGGCAATGCTTTACAATGACGACAATGTTTAAACCGAGACTTAATTAAACTTTGGTAAAGACTTATTTCACAATAAAAGAATAGTCTTTACTAATCATTTGTAGTGTTAAAATGTATGTTTATATAATTAAATTGCACTGTGCCACAATTCTGACCAAAATTGTATCTAAACCTAAGAAAAAAAAAACAAGGAAAGAAGAATTACACAATCGCTATGTCACTGGCCTACTTACATGTGCATGTGTGTTACAAAGGTCATCTGTGAACATGATCTTGATGGTTACTGGGAAGTTCCAGCTGGTTTACAAAAAATTTACCAACTAGTAAACAACATTACTAATTGTAATGTTATTAATTAATAGTTTATTAATAACGAATATATATTAACTAAAGTTATTAAGTTTAATAAATAAATAAATGGACTATGTGGCTGTTGAGTACAGTTGGATCAAAAGAGACACATTTTTCTTTCTGTGTTTAGTGGGTCGCACAGTCTTCACCAGCTTCCTAAAGTCGGAGTTCAGTGAGGAAAACATGGACTTCTGGATGGCTTGCGAGGACTACACGAAGACTGCACCTACCAAGCTAGCAACCAGAGCCAAGCAGATCTACCAGAAATATATTGGTGCAGATGCTCTTAATGAGGTAATCACAGCACTACTGAAATAAAATGACAAACAAAATCAATTTGATTAATAAGAGTAAAATCCTTCAACATAAAAAGAAGATTACTTGCTGGGCAGGTAAAATATGACTCACCACACCCCAATACTATACCTGAACATTTACCTTCAAGTAAAAAAATAGTCCACCTTTACTTTAAGATATCTTTCTACTTTTTTCACGTCTTCATTTTGTTGATAAGCCCATGTGTTTCTCCTGCCTCGCATCAGCAATGATCTCTATTACCAAAAACAGTTGCTGTTTCTCTGTGGCAGCTTAAAAGTTTAGGCTCTTGATAAGTGAATACATTACATCAGTATGTTTCACTTTACTTTCGTTCTGTGACCTTTTAGGTAAACTTAGATGCAGCGACAAGAGAAAAAACAAGACAGAACGTCGAGAACGCCTGCCCTTCTTGTTTTGATGATGCCCAGAAGATGATCTACACACTGATGGAGAAAGACTCCTATAGGCGCTTTCTCAAATCCAAACTGATCCAGGATCTGTGCCAACAACAGAGTAACGCTGCTCAGGAGAAGAAAGAGAAGAGAAGCTGTGACATGGCTGACAGCAGTCAGGTGTTAGCTGGTGGTGCTTAGTCAGGACGAAAGAAGGAAAAGCTTGAAGGAGGTGCCAAAGATCGACAGTCAGTTAGGGCTCACAGTGGGAATGATAGGTTTGCTGGGGTGTCCGGGGTTTCTAGATAAGGAAGGAAGAATGGTTTTGAAGATGTCTGATGAAGGTTCATGTGAGGTCGTTTTCTTTTCCTTCTGTTTTTGATACTTGCTCTTTATTTCTGGGCTTATGTGGTCACTCTTGTAAATATTTATATATTTCCCATTTCTGCATTCATCAGGTGAAATGTTCTACAGACTGACTGAATGTAAATATATCATTGCATTGTGACATTTTCCTTCTGGATTCTTTGCAAAACACAATCTGATCTAGAAGCTGTGACCAGGTTATCTTGATACTTAGAACAGAAAACTATTGAAAGCTACCTCCAGCCAACAGACACGAAAACTGGTGCCACTGGAACATTTTCTCAATGGAACGGCACAGATTACTAGTTTAGCTATGTACAGACCTGAATATTTAAATTAATACATCAAGCACTTTTTAAAATAATGCCCCAATTCCGTTGTGTATAGGAGTAGAGTCTCCAAGTTTAAATGTTGTACAATTTTATACAGTCATAAATGTAAAGTAATAATTGATCCTGGTACAGCTGGAACAACAATAAAGTAGCACGTATACTGTAGTGATTGGCTTTGCAGTTAGTTTTAGGTTTAGGGTCACAGATTGGTTATTTTCCATCATGTTGACTTATGGCCTCACAATGTAGTGGTAATGGAAAAAAAGCTTTATATAGTCATTTGAAGTTCCAACTCACTATTTAATACCATATGTTTGTACAACAGCCCATAGTTGACACTGATGTCTGTTTATTCACGTGAGTAAAACCCGGTGTATATCTCAACACTTTATCATGGTAACAACTGCCTCTGCTGTTTAAACATCCTGACATGATCTCTGCACTGTGAAAACACAGACTGACTAGTTCTCGTGGGAATTTTAGGCATGTTTTAATATTAGTAGAAGTAGTAATTGTCATAGAGTCATGACGCAGTTATGTTAAACGGAGTAGGATATTTTTTTTAAAGAAAACCACCTTACCAAATTTTTGGTGGCCACACATTCTACAATGTCTTATCTAAATGTATACTGTGATGATAAAAAACTACATATTATATGTAAAAGAACACGTGTCTTTGTCCTATTTCTGTATACTCCCAAATGTGCTTAATGATGAAAATCTGTGGTTGTATTTACATTTTTGTTTTTGAGCTTTGGTGATGTCACTTGTGGAAAGTGTTGTGGAGTTGTACTAGCTTGCAGATGCTCTTTTAAAATGTAAAGCTGAGAGAAGGTGGCAGTCAAAATAATAGCTGTCCTCTGCACCTACTAGCTGATTAACACAAGTGGTGAAATTCTCCTGTAACTATAGGTAACAAGATATGAAGTAAATAAATGTGGCATGAACAGTATGTTTGTGTGTGACATGTTGGAGGATAAGCTCAAACACACACTTCTTTGTTACACAGTTACACTTCTTATGACGCATCAACCATCAAACATATTGTGCCATATTAACAAGTGGATCACCAAGGACATGAGGATAGATTGATTATTAAAATGACATAATTTCAATTAATGCAATTTAATATTATTTCAGATTTATAGATACAGTTCCAATTCACAACAATTCTCAAAAGGCATTTAATGATTTAAGGTAAAAACTCAAATATATAAGAAAAACCCAACAATCAGATGATCCCCCCTGCAACTATGTGGAGGAAGAAGTACTTAGAAAATCATCATATACGGTAAATGTAAGTTCATTTATGCTATTTTACTGAATCAAAAAAAAAACATCTTAAAGGAAATTTTAATGAAGAGCAATGATTAAATTAATGTTTAAATAAAAATTGTGTTATGCAGCATTGGTTTTAAACTTGACTGATAACATTTTATTTCATGTAGTGATCAACACACGTTGATGCCAGTTGACTCTTTTTGTTGTGATGTCTAAAAGAACGTTTCCATGACCTCATCACATCTGTCCCTTCATAATCAGACAGTAATCATCTATAATCAGCAGGGAAAAGGTGGTCTCTTCTATATCTAACATTGATTGCGTAACGTCTGCAGATTATAGATGATTATCAGAGGGTAACGTTATTATCGAATAATTACCAGAGAACATTTCACACATAGGAAAGACGGGTTTCATCAGGATTCGATCATTTTGTTATGAAAGCATAATTTATAGAGGTGTTTAATACACTGTTAATAATTTACTAAACAGTTTAAATTTTAAACTTCAAAACTTACAAGAAGTTAAAAATAACCTTCAGAGCTCAAGCTCCACTTTTCATACACTGGACCAACTTTTTGTTTGGATGTGCCTCATTGAAGTGAACAGTGTTTACAGCATCTGTGTTCATACCCACTGCATAAAGATGCCTATTTAAGGGGAACATATCTGAGCAACTACACAGTAAATAACTAATCAAATCTAATCTGGGAATCTAACTCATACAGACAAGGAGACGGCAAACATGCATAAATATTTGCTTTTGGGAAATTCTGTCTGCCTGCTTTGCTGCTTAGTAAGAGCACAAAAATAGAATATAAAGTGCCTTGATTCTTTAATAGAGGCAGAATCTCTAAAAATATTTGAATTAATACTTAAAGAGCATCCTTCCAGATGAGCTTCAAATTGGGATCAGTGGTAGCATGATTGAACTGTTGTTACGAGACTTATGTTGTTTAAGGTAAGATTCCTTCCTGTGGAAAGTTTCTGCAAACACAGAAAGAAAAGAATGCACACATAGTTGTGTCTGCACAGACACACATTCTCGTTTCTGTCTGATATACTGCTGTACGTCAGCCGCAACATGCAGGAATTCTGCAGCTTGAGTAAATCACAAAAAAGTGATAAATCCACTGGTGTGCTTGTGTGAATATTTCTCCGTCATCTAAAATGTATGGGAGTGAGAGACAACAAGTGAGGACCAGGGATGAGGAATCTGGATAAGCACACTTAGGGCTGGAGCTACAGTACCACTGGCTAACATTTTTCTGATTTCATTCAATACCAGTACTGGGGCACAGAGATGGAAAGGTCCAAACACGAGACAAAATAGTTCATTAATCAAGTATTTTTTCTGGTCACTCTGATGAAGGATTTGAGGCGTTGTGAATTAAAGTCATGCATAAATTTTATTTCTTTAGTTGTTCCAAGAATGATTCCTTCTTTAAGCCATTTAATTATAAATACAACATAATATTTAGCTGTTGAACTGTTGAAATCAGCTCTTGAAACTGTTTTTTGTAGGCTGCTTTGGGAATATTGTATTACTACTAATATAGGACTATTAAACATGTCATTCTCTTAAGAATGGTCAATATAAATGAATAAAAATTAAATCATCATAAAACCGTTTATGTTTAGTGGCCTACGATGGACAGGCGACCTGCCTGGGATGATAGCTGGGCTAGGCTCCAGCATGTCTGGCACCCTGAATTGGAGAGATGGTTAAGAAGATGAATAGATAAACTGATGGATGTATTATGACAATTAACACAGAGCTCATTTGTCCCTCGTAGAATTTTAGGAATCTAAATATAGTGAGACACGCTCTGCTGTCGCGAGGATCAAGGTTGATAAGAATGACACGACTACATTTAAAAGGTAACTTGTAGTTAGCAAAATGTAAACTTTTAGCTGTGAAACTCTAAAATGCTTAGTAGAAAAACTTCTCTGGGTTTGTTTTTTAAAATCTTATTAATAGTTAAGTAATATCCATTTTACATAAAGCCTATTGATTGAGCCTATTTGTTGTGTAGCCTATAAAGCTGGTCCACTGTTTAGGTTACATATTATATTAACAATTCATTTTATTTATTTATTCTTTACTCTGCACCTTAGTTCATATCCTCTCTTAAGTACCCTCACCTTTCTTTCTTTTACTTCTATTATTCATTATTTATATCCTTATTTATTAAAGAAGGAGTAACGTGAAATAAGGCAAATGCCCCCTGTCAAATCTGACTGCCTGTCCAATCTATATGCTCTGTGGGAGTACACGGACTGCACTTATACTCTCAGCATGAGCTGTTGAGCAAAACTTTGGCCTTTCATTTTGGACCCACTGTCACTGTGGTAGAAATTGTAACCCTGCACAGTGGCCTTTGAGGATAAATCTTAGCAGAAGTTTCAAAAGAAATGCTGCAGTGCAAAGGCAGCTTCATCGGAAATAAATGAGAAAACTCAGTCGGAAACTGAAAACATTTTGGATTTTTGATCCTTTTTCTGTTTTTGGTCCTTTGGCTTCACATCCTAGAATTAACCTCCCTAAGCGGTGAAGTGTCTCTGCTTCTCATCCATTCAATCACCAAGTAAAGTTTGCAGCCTGTCATTGAAACTCACCCCTTATTTCCTCCAGTAAGATGTTTTCTCAATGATTCAAGGACTTATTCTGATGACTAATCTCAGCAGCTGATTAAAAACATCAGAATCAAAACAAACCTCCACATTTAAATGCTCATGTTTCAAGCAACCTCTCCGTGAATCGCTACCTTATCGTGGTGGAGGGGTTTGTGTGTCCCTGGGATCCCAGGGGCTATGTTGTCTGGGGGCTTTTGCCCCCTGGTAGGGTCTCCCATGGCAAATTGGTCCTGGGTGAGGGACCAGACAAAGAGCGATTCAGAAGACCCTTATGAAGAGAACATCGAGGGAACAGTTTATCCTGCCCGGGATAGGGTTACCGGGGCCCCGCCCTGGAGCCAGGCCCGGGGAGGGTTCCCAAGGGCGAGCGTCTGGTGGCCGGGCCTTAGTCCATGGGGCCCGGCCGGGCACAGCCCGAAGAGGAGACATGGGCCCATCCTCCCGCAAGTCTACCACCTGCAGGAGGCGCCATAGGGGTCGGGTGCATTGTGTGCCGGATGGCGGCCAGGAGCGGAGGCCCTGGCGGACTGATCCCCGGCTGCCAAGACTGGCAATAGGGACATGGAATGTCACCTCTCTGGTGGGGAAGGAGCCTGAGTTAGTGCATGAGGTTGAGAGATACCGGCTAGATATAGTCGGGCTCACCTCTACGCATGGCTTGAGCTCTGGAACCAGTCTCCTGGAGAGGGGCTGGACTCTGTCTCAGTCTGGAGTTGCCCCTGGTGAGAGGCGGCGGGCTGGGGTGGGTATTCTAATATCCCCTTGGCTTGCTGCCGGTACGTTGGGGTTTTTCCCGGTGGATGAGAGGGTTTGTTCCCTGCAGCTTAGGGTCGGGGAACGGGTCCTGATTGTCATCTGCGCTTATGCGCCGAGTGGCAGTTCAGAGTACCCAGCCTTCTGAGGCAGTTAAACAACTCCTTGGGGGCAGAGCCCCTGGTGTTGATGAGGTCCGCCCCGAGTTCCTGAAGGCTCTGGACGTTGTAGGGCTGTCCTGGTTGACGCGCCTCTACAATGTTGAGTGGAGATCAGGGGCAGTACCCCTGGACTGGCCGACCAGGGTGGTGGTCCCCATCTTTAAGAAGGGAGACCGGAGGTTGTGTTCCAACTACAGGGGGATCACACTCCTCAGTCTCCCTGGGTAAGTCTATGCCAGGGTGCTGGAAAGGAGAGTTCGTCCGCTAGTCGAACCTCGGATACAGGAGGAACAATGCGGTTTTCGTCCTGGTCGCGGAACACTGGACCAGCTCTTTATCCTCTCGAGGATACTTGAGGGTACATGGGAGTTTGCCCAACCAGTCTACATGTGTTTTGTGGACTTGGAGAAGGCATTCGACCGTGTCCCTCGGGGTGTCCTGTGGGAGGTGTTGCGGGAGTATGGGGTGTCTGGCCCATTGCTACGGGCCATTCGATCCCTATACAACCGTTGTAAGAGCTTGGTTAGCATTGCCGGCAATAAGTCGGACTCGTTCCCGGTGGGTGATGGGCTCCGCCAGGGCTGCCCTTTGTCTCCGGTTCTGTTCATAATTTTTATGGACAGGATTTCTAGGCGCAGCCAAGTGGCGGAGGGCTTTCACTTTGGTGGCCTCAGAATCTCATCTCTGATTTTTGCGGATGATGTGGTTCTGTTGGCTTCATTGGGTGGGGGCCTCCAGCTCGCACTGGAACGGTTCGCAGCCGAGTGTGAAGCAGCGGGAATGAGGATCAGCACCTCCAAATCTGAGGACATGGTTCTCAGCCGGAAAAGGGTGGAGTAATAATAATAATAATAATGGATTGGATTTATATAGCGCTTTTCAAGGCACCCAAAGCGCTTTACAATGCCACTATTCATTCACTCTCACATTCACACACTGGTGGAGGCAAGCTACAGTTGTAGCCACAGCTGCCCTGGGGCAGACTGACAGAAGCAAGGCTGCCATATCGCGCCATCGGTCCCTCTGGCCAACACCAGTAGGCGGTAGGGTAAAGCGTCTTGCTCAAGGACACAACGACCAGGACAGAAAGCCTGGGGATCGGTTACAGATGCGCTTCCCAACCCCCTGAGCCACGGTCGCCCACTCCGGGTCGGGGATGAGTTCCTGCTCCAAGTGGAGGAGTTCAAGTATTTCGGGGTCTTGTTCGTGAGTGATGGGAGCAGGGAGCCGGGGATCGACAGACGGATTGGGGCTGCAGCTGCAGTAATGCGGACGCTGCACCGGTCCGTCGTGGTGAAGAGGGAGCTGAGTGTAAAAGCGAAGCTCTCAATTTACCGGTCGAGCTACGTCCCTACCCTCACCTATGGCCACGAGCTGTGGGTAGTGACCGAAAGAACGAGATCGCGGATACAAGTGGCAGAAATGAGCTTCCTCCGAAGGGTGGCTGGCCTCTCCCTTAGAGATAGGGTGAGAAGTTCGGCCATCCGGGAGGGGCTCAGAGTAGAGCCGCTGCTGCTCCACATCGAAAGGAGCCAGCTGAGGTGGTTCGGGCATCTGACAAGGATGCCCCTTGGGCGCCTCCTAGGTGAGGTGTTCCTGGCATGTCCCACCAGGAGGAGGCCCGGGGCAGACCCAGGACACGCTGGAGAGATTATATCTCTTGGCTGGCCTGGGAACGCCTTGGTGTTCCCCCGGATAAGCTGGAGGAGGTGGCTGGGGAGAGGGAGGTCTGGGCCTCTCTGCTTAGGCTGCTGCCCCCGCGGCCCGGCCTCGGATAAAGCGGATGAAGATGGATGGATGGATGGATGGATGGATGGGTTTGCAACAGACCCTTACTAAGCACACTATGAGAAAGCTATTACTAAAGACTATTCTTAATTAAATCCACCAGTCAGTCCTGAAATTATTTCTGTTACTAGAAAATTCAGCAACTTCACATTAATCACATCACACCATTCACACCCTATGTTGAAACCTGGCCTCTTGCTGACAGTAAAAAATGCCCCAACAGTCTGCTAACTAGACATCAGACTTTCGATGGAAGACCACAAAAATTCAGTGAAATGTCACAATTGTATAACACTGATGAACAACGTGCAGATTTGGAAAAGTGTGTGCAAGGCCAGCTGTTGGCATAAACACTGTCAGTGGTTTGTTTTTGCTTGTTCTTCATGCTTGTTGACTCTGCTGGACAGCGTGGCAATAAATCTCCATGAGAAATGTTTAACATTTAGAAGCAGATTCTGAAAGCTTTTAAATTACAACCCGATTGTTTATTGCTTGCTGAGAAGTACTATAAGCAGTAAATACCCTCTAAGTCTATTTTTTCTTTTTGGATTTTTACCAACATTTTCTCTGCATTTTATTGTAAAGGAAAAAGCAGAACATAAGAATGGTACTTTAACCTGGCAATCTGGCTATCAAGTAATAAATGTGTTGTGAAACATTTGGATCTAACTGTCTGCTTGGTATGTTCTTAATGGGAAACACTGCACACATTTCGACGATGTCACGAAGCTGACATACTCATGTGTTTATTTCCTTATGATTTTTGAAGTGTTTTTATTTATTTATTTAATTTTTCCATCCTAAATTATGATTATAGCCTGAAAATATGACCCACATTTAGGTCCTCCTCACGTGGTTCTTATTACAGAAAGTATAAAAACATGTAACATTTTTCACCCTATATTTAAAAGAAAAAACAAAGAGCACTATTTTTGAGAAACCTCTGCAGCACCAGGAGAATCTTTTCTGTCAGTCCACATGACATTTCCTGAGAGAACAACATATATGACTTCAAGGGTGTGTACCGCCTCCTTTTACATCACAGCAGCCACAGAGGTCATAGCATTAACAGCTGTGGTCTTGCTTCAGCCTACAAATGTAGAAGGTATGATGCTGCTTGCTGCATTTCTCCACCATGCAGATTGAAACTATACTAAAAACTGTGGGTTGTTGGAGGTCTGTATGGTCAGGGATAAAACAAGTTAACTTGGCTTTTCTTAGTGCTATCATTAATCTTTCCAGGTAACAGACCAGCAACAGAAAAGAAAAACAGAGAAAATGGCTTTTCAGAAAAATACAGGGTATGTGAAGCCCCGGTGGAAAGACAAACAGAAATGATTCGCTTTTCTTCCAGCCACAGTGTACAGGCACTGGTGTAAGAAAAGTAAATAAAGCACAATATAGGCTGGAGGAATTGGAAAAGGTTAATTGAAGACAAAAGTAAGTCTTATGCAAAACTGACATGTAGCTCAAAGGAAAATTTAAAAGAGGACATCACAAAGAAGAAAATCAGAGACACTTTTTAAAGCACAAAAAACCCTTTAAACAGCATGAAAACAAACTATAAATAATTAAATGATTGAATGACTCTTCTATTGTTGTTGAATAGTTATGGTCACTGCTATGCCTTTAGTTTTCTAGTGTTCCTTTCTCTGCCAAGTTGTTTCATTTCCTGAGAGTTTCTTTGTTGGGATTTTTTCTTTTGTTTTGTCTCTTGAGTGCACATCTTTCTATTTCTCTATTTATTTTCTTGTACACTCAAATCTTTTGTCTTTTTCTGTTCATTTCCCCGTTGTGTTTAGATATGTGACCTGTACTTTTAAATCCTTTCAGAAAATATCATTTCCTCAGCACTTTTTCTGGATCTCAGTGGAAAACATCATAGTGCCAAGGTAAGCGAGATAAAGGAAACTCATAGAGCCTGGTGATCAGAATATTTGACTCTATGGAGCATACCCTGGATTACTTTGTGATTTAAAAATTAAAGTTGCTGATGTGGTTGTAATGAAGCTGCAGCGTTGCCTTGATTGAAGAAAAAAATGTCCATAAATCAAAAAAACTGACATTGTTTTGGAAAAAATGACATAGGTTTATGTGATGGAATAATAGCTGTTCACTGACATTTACAACTAATCGTATTTTACAAGGTTTATCACTTAAGGCTGACTCAAAAAGCACCCATAGACTCCCATGTCAAAATGGCTCACTTCAGGGTGTCAAAAAGCACATTTGAAGCCTGGTACCAGAAACATTTTTATTCTCCATGGCTTTTGTCTCCCTTTTTAACGACTCTAGTGGACAGAGTGTGGACAGCATTACTAAGCAGCATAGCAATGACATCAAACTCGTGAAAATTAGAATTTGTGCTGTGTGGTCAAATGTTTGTGCCTGTTGGACACCTTTCCTCTCTTTGTTCTCATCACTGTTGGAGTCGTTACTCGCAAAAATTAATAAAGTAAAAGTAATTACACATATTACACAGAACTCTTCTTAAAGTGGAGTACATAACTTAATTCGTCCCATGAGAGAATGATTAGTTACGCTACTCGTTGCCTTTCTTTTTCATTTCCTTATGTAAAATGACCTGAAAAATATTGTTTTATAATTACCAGTCAACAATATCAATCTGAGGCTACAGCCCAAAAACCAACACAAATCCCTATCATAATGAGGACACGCATATGATCTTTCTCTTTGTAGTTGGGTGTGAGCACAAAGCCGACAGCACACAGCGAAGATCAAAACCTAGACTTTAATCTAATCATAATCAAGATGGGAGCTGCCAGAATTCTAATCTTCAGGCTACAGAATGGAATTAAGAAAGTAGTGGGTAAAGTCACATTGTCTATGTCCATTTTTCTCATATAGTTTATTAATATTCCCTAGTAAAGGGTGCGATGGAAAGTTTGAGAAAAAATAAAAAATAAAACAAGGACTAAATGTAGGCTACAAGTAGCATCTATTGCACTTTCAAATTTAAAGAAACTGACACATTAATGAATCAATGAATACAAGTTACAAATATAACATAAATTAGTCTGAAATATGCCTTTATTTTTTTTTCATTAAGTGAATTTTGATGCTTTCTATCTTGAGTAAAAATGTAAATGACTGCTTTTTCCACATAGTATTTCCAAAGTGCAGTGTGGCTACTTTTACCTAAGTACAAAATCTGATGATTTATCCACCTCTGTGTACAGCACTTGTGTTTGTGTATGTTTCTCCGCCTGCAGCTGTAATAACAGCCAGAGTCTGCTCAGGCTCAAACTCCCAGACCTGAGCAGAGCTTCACTCAGTGTTAATTTGCTTATCGCTGGATGTTCTCTCCTGCCTTTCTAACGGTAAGCAGCTGTGAGGCCTGCTAATTAAAACCTGAAAGGAGGGTCTGGTCCTCTAATGTGATCATACATGCAATGAAGCACGTACCCGCTGACACGTGCACGCGCAACGCCACTGATCTCCATTGTTTGAGCACATGCACACACTGAGTACATAAATATATACATTGCTTGGCCTGCATATCTGGTTCTCTGGTTTATAGGACAGTTTGGGTAATAAAGACAACAGGGCTAAAATTTATAGTTGGGTTAAAAGTTGAAAATGTGTTTTTGAAGTTTTTAATGCTTTTTTTTGTCCTCTTGCAGTTGGCAATAATAAGCAATTCATTCACACAATGTTTTTTTTAGCAAAAGTCACAGTTAAACTCCAGAATGAAAACTTTTTTTTAAATGACCTCTATACTATAAGTAACTACGCCATAATTTCCACTCCCGCTCTATTAGTCTGTCGTACATTATGTCATAACTTCTACAAGAGCAGAGTTCCCTGTGGGAATGCTTATAAGGTTTTTTAGTCACTAAGCAGAAACTCCCCTGTACCTGCTTTACCATGCATGTGTGCACTTTTTTGTGATATGACAAAACTATAATACTTAATTTTAACACTGTGTTTTTGTATGTGTTTGCCACATTTGCAAACTGTTGTCCTGGGGGAAAAAAATTATCGTATCTGTGGAAGATGCAGTCTAAAACTTTACAGGCTTACAGCCGACATCAAAATAAAGAGCTCAGTTCAATAACGAGTGAGGTCTCGGAGCTCATTAGGGATAAAATCAACTGATTTCTGGTGAAAGCACATCCTTTGAAACCGTTTAGCATTGTGGATACATTTGATAATAAATGTAATTAAAATTGACGATTGCTGCATTGTTTGTACTGTATCGGCAGTACACACAGGTAATTCCATGGATCCCTTTAATTGAAGTGCAGTGGCATTGCTCTATCAAATACCACAAAACACAGTAAGAAGAGATTTTTTATGTTTTCACTGCAAACAATCAGCCTGGCTTCTGCCGATGGGCCTCTTTTTTTGTTCTCTTTGGCCTTTCTAACTCAGATCAACATTTTAGAAATCGCATTATCCAACATATTGTGTAATGCAGAAAGACTTGGTGTATAAAAGGCCCCAAAGTTCATAGAATAGTTTTACTGGTGTTTATAAGTTTATATAAGTTCATTTAATGTTCAGTCTTCTGCCAGTTTGGGCCAGCCCACCTTCTAGTGACATCATCCGGTTAGTAAGGTGGGCAGTTTAATGTCGGATGAGCAGTGTTGGTCCGGAGGGGGTGCACTGATTCCTGGGGGATGTTATGTGTGCGTAAATGACAAGTAAGTAGTGACCTGTGTTGTATTTTGCCTTTGTTTGTGTCAGTACTGTAGTATGTTACCATTTAGGAGCTAATGTAGTCCATAGTTGGAGCCCACGCATGCAACGCGTGAGTTCACCCTCATTTCATATGCTAATTTATGTTGTTAGCTTACCCCGGTTTAGCTTTGTTGACGCATGTACGGTCGCTCGTATGTCCATAATGTCATTCCTGTGTTATCAGACCTTCTCTGTATGTTGTATGTGATGCTTGTGATTGTTTACTTTGAAGTAGCGGAGTTTGTAGCGAACAATTAGGTACGAGGATTAATAAAATAGCGAACGTAGTTCGACCGGAAGTATACCCTTCACAATAAGAGCATTATAGCGGATTATAATTATTTTGTACAACTACCGGAAGTAGTTCCTGTGTATTGACGGTTGCTTAACCTCGCACTGTTTAGTTGCATAGTGTGAGCAGTTTGAAGTGTATTATATTTTTCTGATCTTTAGATTTGCTTATTTTAACTATATTGTATCATGTTTATATTTGAGTATTTGACTTGCCTATTCTCTTTATTTATCGTTATTTCCCTTGTTTATTTCCTTTGTAGGAAACCACACACACACCTATGTACACCCGCTGTGTTTACAGCCCCAGAAATTGAGTGATAACAATAAAGTGCCTCAAATGGAACCTCAAGCTCCCTCCTTCTTTCATACTCTGGGACAATTTGGCCTTAAGTGGTGTTCTGGCCGACACCGGGGTGACTTTGAGATAAAGGGAGGACTTGCGGTCTGATCTAACATGCTTTGTTGAGGTAAGGAAAGGAAAATGGCTTTTTTGTAAAACTAATGAAAACAGATCTTTCCCTCCAGCTATGCTACCATACATTTTAAAAGTGTCACACTCATTTGTCATTTGTTAGCTAATCCCATTATGCCACTGGACTGACTGCTCTGTCTTTTAATTTGCTGACTAAGGGCATAATTACTTTAACAGCAGTCTGGCAGTTATTGGAAACACATAGGGGCTGAGGCGAGTCATAAACCATAAAATGACATCTTTGCCAAGTTTGACACTTAAAAGATTTGCGATGATATATTTACTTACACAGGTAGGTGAGCCAGCTGGGATTTATACAATAAAGCAATTTTAAGGATCTAATCTAGACTAGCTTATTTTCTTCATTTTCTTTGTAAGTGGAAATGATAAACATAAAATGACTATTTATGTACACTGTATGTATGTGCCAGTGTAAACAGGAAGCAGAGGCTTGATTGTTTGTCATAAAGAGTTGAAGGACATATCGTAGCTGATTCTATCAGGAAATAATTGTGACATTGCTTACAAAAGTCTGTGGTTGATGCCCAGTAATCAGTTTTGCTTAGCAATGTTCCCAGCTGAATGAAGTGACCTTATTGTTATTACAGCCGTATTACACATGTTACACTGGAACATCCTTCATGAAAGGACACACTCTCAAACTACTCATAAAAAAACAGAATATCAACACAACTGAGAGACCATCATCCAAGTCATCAGTAAAATCCACACAGTAGGCAAGGATTGCACTGATACATTCAAATCTGCTTCTGAACATTCAGTTCATTTTAGTTTTATTTATGTCACCAAATCACAACAGCAGGCACTTCAAGGTAGGATTTGCCGCAATTGGTTGGAAGTGAAGGTCGAGGTCTGGCAAATATAAAGATGTCAGGTATGTTAAAGAGAACATGAAGGGATGTCCTCATTCTGTCTCTTACTGAAAGTAAGAGTAGATCCGTTTATTAATACAAGAATTTAATTAATCTTTTTTGAAAATACCAACTTACTAAAAAGACTACTAAATAAACTGTTGACCAGGTTGTCTAAGTGTATATAATCTATTTAAAACCCTTTTCGTGATATCATAGTTTCTAATATTGGTATTGGTAGCCGATGAAGTCCAAGCTTGGTGTCTGACAGTGTCAGTAATATTGACATCACTGTCACAGTTTTTGCCTACGACATGATTAAATAGTGATGATAGACTATTATCGATTATGGTTACATGTTGTTTCACACGTATCTCGCATAACATGTTTATTAAGCATAAAAACTTAATTTAAGTGAGATATTTCAGTGCACACAGCAAAATAATAAAAACAAAAATCAATTTCTCTTACTTTGATTTATTTACTTTCTCTACGTCTGAATAATTCATCTTTGTCAGGAAATTAATCATTAAAAATGACCCAAAGAGGACTGAATTTGAGAGAGTGAATTTGGTTTTCAGGATATCATGCTCTTCAGCGTTGGGATGTATTTTGAGTTTGCAACCCAATAGGAATATCATATCACTGCAATACCCTAAATAGTACTGAGTTTGTACCCAGTTTTTATGAATTCTCCCTACTTCACTGACTTTTCCATCTAAGTCCGAGAACAGTGATTAGGAAAAGATATAGTAATTTTTGGGACTTTTCCTATCTTCAACTTGCAAGACATTCTCTAAAAATCAGTTGGAATTGACCTAAAGGTCTGTTTGCATGTATACAAAGGACAAAACAAAGCTTAAAAATACACCCATATGTATATGGACACAGTTGGAGTGAATGTTATACATCTTGTCAGCTTGATCTGACAGACACATGCAGCTGGGCAGGCAGGTAGCAGGTCAGGAGCTGATTAGCTGATAAGGAGCAGGTGTGAAGGCTAAACCTGTGATGGAGAGGGTGTCTGCTGGGCAGGTGTAACGTGACTGGAACTGGCAAATAAAAGACTTTCCCTCTTAACTATAGAGTGTCAATCCACTGTAGATACAGCTGTGAAGGCCACTCCACACTAAAGAGTTAGGTAGGAATCAAAAGGTATATGAATATCCATGCTTGCCACTAGGTAAGAAACATCCATCACCATGGATACTGATAGACTCTTTGCCCTCTCGATACGGCACGTTCTCATGCGTCATCTCCTTGTAAATACAGAGATGACGCATTAAAAGTAAGTGGTTTCCAAGTTTCATGCACAGCTAAATTAATATTTCTGAAGCAGAAACATGCATATCTAATTATATGATATATGTCATTCATTTTGTGAAACAAGTGCTTGCATTTGTGTTACCAGATTATGATATGTAGGTCAGTACCCCCACAGACTCCCTGTTACTGGGTTTTGAGTTCACTTGCACTCCACACCATCTGGTTTGGATTGATCTAGAAACATGGAAAACATGGAAATGGGATGGAAAGGAGACTGACTTGGGAGTTGCAATATTCATTCTTTTAAGATTATTTACAGCAAGTTTTTATTCCCTTTAATATGTGATATGTCTGTATTTCTTCTTCTTGACATCACTTAGCGCTCTCTTTTCAGAGGGCAGAATCTCTGTTTGGTCAGTCAGTGATTTGGTTTTAATCAGGTTGTCTCTGGTTAATGATTTATAGCAAAGGAGACTGTTATTCTGAAAGATCTATTTGAATCCTGAGCTTTGGATTATGTGGTTTTTATAGTTTAGCCTGTTTTGTGAACTTTTTCTCCAGATTATAATTATTTATATACATTTTATTTTTTTAATGATCTCACAGGTGGAGTAATGAATATGTTGTTTATCAAAAAGGAACAAGTCAAACATAAAATTATACCAAGCAAATTTATTGCTGTATTTCTGCAACAAATAAGACTGAAAGCAGAACTTGTGTATGCTGTTCACAGGTATGGAGACCATCTGGCCTTTAGACTGGTGACGTGCTGCGGTGCTACTCTACTACACGTGACAATTTTCATCTATTATAATACGTCTCCAGTTTTCATGGAGACGTATTATACCTTGGAGTTCATATAGTGAGTAACTATGCAGAGAGTTTATTATGGCTGTTTACTGCGCTGTGGTAAATCCACTCTGCTGCAGATCATGGGTTTTAACTCCTGTTGTGAGTTACTAATGCTCTAGTGTGTGATGAATCAGATGCATTTTAATTTGACCCAGCATGCCAGAATGCAAACTGTTCTCAGCGGTGGCAGTCATCTGAGCTTTCCTTTATACATGCAAAGAACAACAGTTAGAAAGCTTCTCTAATTAACTCAGCTGCTTAAGGTTTCTAATTTATATATCATAAAAGGAAATTTGGTTTCTGTATCTATAACTTTCTGGTGATATACACCTTTGCCCATATTATGCTTTTATTGTCTGTGGGCAAGTGTTTCAAATTGTGAGTGTTAAATGCGCGAGTTAGGGTTTCACCTCCAATACCTGTATAAAAGATTGCTGTGTAAATATAGTGTGCAAAAAAACAAAAACAGATCTTGTTTCAGATTAATACAGAGAAAAGAAATCCCTTGTAGAAATGTAGTTCTGCAGGTGTTTCAAAATCAAATACCTGCAGAACTACAATCTCTATTCCAAAAAAGTAAATATAAGCAGAATATAATGATTTAAAAAATAAATAATCTAAAAAAAACTATAAAAAAAAATTGTGTCTCTTTTTGAGTTTGATGGCAGCAACATGTCTCCAAAAAGTTGGGATGGTGTCAACAAAGAGCTGTAAAAGTAAGCAATATAAAAAGGAAACAGCTATTAGTACAAGTTAGGGCAGAAAAACTGCATCTTTAAATTGTGGAACATAATCAGAAAACATTTTCCTCAATATAAAATTGTGAAGACTTTCAATGTCTCATCATATACAGTACATAATGTCGTCATAAGAGTCAAAGAATCTAGAGAAAGCATACTGGATGCCCGTGAGATTCAGGCTCTCAGACAGCACTGCAGTAAAAACAGGCATGGTCTGTCATGGAAATCACTGCATGGGCTCAGGAAGACTTACAGAACTCATTGTCTGTAAACACAGTTCACATGCCATCCACGAGTGCAGACTAAAGCCCTATAATGCAAAGAAGAACCAATACATGTGAACATATAAATGGTAAATGGCCTGTATTTATATAGCGCCTTACTAGTCCCTAAGGACCCCAAAGCGCTTTACATATCCAGTCATCCACCCATTTACACACACATTGACACACTGGTGATGGCAAGCTACATTGTAGCCACAGCCACCCTGGGGCGCACTGACAGAGGCGAGGCTGCCGGACACTGGCGCCACCGGGCCCTCTGACCACCACCAGTAGGCAACGGGTGAAGTGTCTTGCCCAAGGACACAACGACCGAGACTGTCCAAGCCAGGGCTCGAACCGGCAACCTTCCGATTACAAGACGAACTCCCAACTCTTGAGCCACGATCGCCCCACATGATCCAGAAACATTGCAATCTTTTCTGTCCCAAATGGACTGAAATGGAAAACTGTTTTGTGGTCAGAAAAATCAAGATTTGAAATTATTTTTGGAAAGCATGGACTCCATATCCTCTGGATTAAAAAGGATAGGGATCATCCAGTTTATGATCAGACCCAGGATTATTGAGCAGCTAGAATCCTATATCATGCAAAAACGGGACAACATTGCTCTCACAAAATCCAACAACTGGTTTCTTCAGTTCCTGGACATCAACAGACTGTTGTTAATGCTACACAGTAATAAAAATGACGCTGTCTCAACTTTTGTGTAATGCATTGCTGCCATCAAATTGAAAAAGAGACACAATTTTTCTTAAAATTGTATATTTTCTAAGTGAAAACATCTGATTTTTTCTATGTTCTATTGTGAATAAAATATGGGTTTATGAGATTTGCACATCATTGCATTCTGTTTTTATTTACATTTTAAACAGCACCACATTTTCTTTTTTTTGTAGAATTGGGTTTGCAACATCTTTAAGAAGGGGGACCGGAGGGTGTGTTCCAACTACAGGGGGATCACACTCCTCAGCCTCCCTGGGTAAGTCTATGCCAGGGTGCTGGAAAGGAGAGTTCGTCCGCTAGTCGAACCTCGGATACAGGAGGAACAATGCGGTTTTCGTCCTGGTCGCGGAACACTGGACCAGCTCTTTATCCTCTCGAGGATACTTGAGGGTGCATGGGAGTTTGCCCAACCAGTCTACATGTGTTTTGTGGACTTGGAGAAGGCATTCGACCGTGTCCCTCGGGGTGTCCTGTGGGAGGTGTTGCGGGAGTATGGGGTGTCTGGCCCATTGCTACGGGCCATTCGATCCCTATACAACCGTTGTAAGAGCTTGGTTAGCATTGCCGGCAATAAGTCGGACTCGTTCCCGGTGGGTGATGGGCTCCGCCAGGGCTGCCCTTTGTCTCCGGTTCTGTTCATAATTTTTATGGACAGGATTTCTAGGCGCAGCCAAGTGGCGGAGGGCTTTCACTTTGGTGGCCTCAGAATCTCATCTCTGATTTTTGCGGATGATGTGGTTCTGTTGGCTTCATCGGGTGAGGGCCTCCAGCTCGCACTGGAACGGTTCGCAGCCGAGTGTGAAGCAGCGGGAATGAGGATCAGCACCTCCAAATCTGAGGCCATGGTTCTCAGCCGGAAAAGGGTGGAGTGCCCACTCCCGGTCGGGGATGAGTTCCTGCCCCAAGTGGAGGAGTTCAAGTATCTCGGGGTCTTGTTCGCGAGTGATGGGAGAAGGGAGCCGGAGATCGACAGACGGATTGGGGCTGCAGCTGCAGTAATGCGGAGGCTGCACCGGTCCGTTGTGGTGAAGAGGGAGCTGAGTGTAAAAGCGAAGCTCTCAATTCACCGGTCGATCTACGTCCCTACCCTCACCTATGGCCACGAGCTGTGGGTAGTGACCGAAAGAACGAGATCGCGGATACAAGCGGCAGAAATGAGCTTCCTCCGAAGGGCGGCTGGTCTCTCCCTTAGAGATAAGGTGAGATGTTCGGCCATCCGGGAGGGGCTCAGAGTAGAGCAGCTGCTGCTCCACATCGAAAGGAGCCAGCTGAGGTGGTTCGGGCATCTGACAAGGATGCCCCCTGGGGACCTCCTGAGTGAGGTGTTCCTGGCATGTCCCACCGGGAGGAGGCCCCGGGGCAGACCCAGGACACGCTGGAGAGATTATATCTCTCGGCTGGCCTGGGAACGCCTTGGTGTTCCCCCGGATAAGCTGGAGGAGGTGGCTGGGGAGAGGGAGGTCTGGGCCTCTTTGCTTAGGCTGCTGCCCCCGCGACCCGGCCTCGGATAAAGCGGATGAAGATGGATGGATGGGTTTGCAACAGACCCTAACAACCTGGTGCATCTGATTGATAAAAAGCATGGGCCCAACAAGAGTGATATCAGTCTGTAAGATGTTAGTTCTCAGTTAACTAAACTGGAAAATAACTGGGAAGATAATAAAATGAAAACATAAAAATGAACTTTAAAGAGTTGTATTCTGCCCTAACCTCTTGAAAATAGAAAATCCACAATAAAACAAATGTAAAACAAACAAGTAGAAACAGAAGTTGGTACCCGTGATGGAACAGTAAGAAATGGGCTGAATGAAGGGGGATTTATAAGCAGAAAAGCAAATAGCAACTAGTACAAAAAAAACAAACAAAAAAACAAGGTTGCAGTGGGCTGAAGAGAGACAAGCATAGACTGTGGATGACTGGATGAAAGTGATTTTCAGTCACGAAGCACAAATCTTCACTAGCAGAGGAGATGGTACTGCAACTTTTATACAGTATTTTTCAAATGACACATATAGAGACGACTGTCTGAAGAAAGCAAGAAAATGTCCCACATCATTTATGATACTGGGTTGCATTACAGATGTGAGGAGATGACACTCATTATCTGAACAGTAAATGCACAGGTATACATTTAAATTTTGGACATTTTCCTGTCCATCAGAGAAAGTAGGTTTGATGATGGTGATGATAATGGATCTTTCCACAGAGCAAAAAGGGTGAACACTTTTTTTTCAGGAGATTCAGATATACTGAATGACAACTGATGGTAGAAACAGAAAAGAAAAATGGTCCAGGATAAAACTCAAATCTGCAAAGCACTTCTGAGATGTTTGGAACCAGCTTGATGGAGAATGTTGTTTTTCCTGAAGTCCATGCCTTAAACCATTCAATGCACGATAAAAGTGTGAGAAGATGCAACAAAGTATTAATTGGCATATTTTTCCTCATGATCCCAACAGGTGATATATGTCCTATCCTTGATCTGCAAAGGAAAAAAAAACCCTCACAGCCTTAATGAAAATAATTTTACATGTTTGAGTTGTTTGTTGTGGGCTGATTGCATAATTTTTGCCAAGGCTTGTACACTGGTCATGCATTGTTCTTATATGATTGTGATATCTAAAAGAGGAAAAACAAACACAGTCTACACACATACACTGACTGGGCATAGGCTCACAATTAACAATGATGCTAAACAGTGACAACCAAAAAGTGTTGTGATAAACTACTTGCTAATAGCTAATCCTATATATGCCAGTCCATTTTTATTTGACACCTTCTTAAATGAAATTGTTACAAAAGCCGGTTCTGTTTTTGCATTCACTAACTGATTACTGTGCATGAGGTACATATTTTTATTCCTTTCATATATGTTATGATGCAAGAAATTGATCATAAGTGTACTATAGAGTCTAGTCTGCCAGCATTACTGCACTTTAGCATGACGCTCACAAACCTATCCTTATCAACCCAGCTACTCAAACCAATCAAGGATTCTTTGAGTAGACAGACGTTATACAGCAGCAGCTATCCAAGGACTATGAAAGCCAATTGTACAGATATCTTGAAAGAAGGAAAGTGTATTTATCATTCTGATGATAGGAACTGTAATCTAAAACATGTAAATTCCACTATTAAATATTTAATAACCATCTATCCATCCATCCATTCGCTTCCGCTTATCCTTTTCAGGGTCGCGGGGGGAGCTGGAGCCTATCCCAGCTGTCATAGGGCGAGAGGCGGGGTACACCCTGGACAGGTCGCCAGTCTGTTGCAGGGCCAACACACATGGACAGACAGCCATTCGCACTCACATTCATTTGCACATTCACACCTAGTGACAATTTGGATTATCCAATTAACCTATCCCCACAAGCTGCATGTCTTTGGACGGTGGGAGGAAGCCGGAGTACCCGGAGGGAACCCACGCAGACATGGGGAGAACATGCAAACTCCACACGGAAAGACCCCGGCCTGATGGTGGAATTGAACTCAGGACCTAAATACTAAATTATTTTAATTTTGTAGTTTATCACATGTAGCCCCCATACCATCCTTCAGGAGGTGCTGCAGCATGCTTAGGCACCACTAGAGTATCAAGACACTACTCTGGGAAATTGTTCATTACTATGGAGCTCAAAAATCCCATTCATATTCTCCCTATGGACTTTGACTATGAGCCATAATGTTATAACCATCCAAAGCAGACTTAGTATGATCTACAAAATAGTGAATAGTGCTCATGTAGAAACCATAAGCCTACATGATATCAACCTTGTTTTACGGACAAAAAATGTTGTAGAAACAGCATCGTCTCTGGTTGGTGGATGCTGCTGTTTAAACCGCAAATGTCAGGATACCCGAGGATTGACTGCAGACTGGAACAGAGCATTCTTGACTGTAATCAGGAATAATCCTAGTTTCCATACGGATAACTGTGCTATACAGTACACACACACGCACAGTCACTGTTCAGTCCTATTTGCCTAGACAAATAAATTCATGTGAGATAAAGATCCATCCATCCATCCATCCATCTCCGCTTATCCTTTTCAGGGTCGCGGGGGGCGCTGGAGCCTATCCCAGCTGTCATAGGGCGAGAGGCGGGGTACACCCTGGACAGGTCGCCAGTCTGTCACAAGGCTAACACACAGGGACAAACAACCATTCGCACTCACATTCATTTGCACATTCACACCTAGTGACAATTTGGGTTATCCAATTAACCTATCCCCACAAGCTGCATGTCTTTGGACGGTGGGAGGAAGCCGGAGTACCCGGAGGGAACCCACGCAAACACGGGGAGAACATGCAAACTCCACACAGAAAGACCCCGGCCTGATGTTGGAATTGAACTCAGGACCTTCTTGCTGTGCGGCAACAGTGCTAACCACCGTGCCACCGTGCTGCCGTGAGATAAAGATGTGACCTTAAATTAGATGATGCAGATATTTCTGCTCAGAGATCGCCTCTCACTTTCTTGGTGTCACATTTTAACACAGTATGCTCAACATAAGCCTGTGAGCAGGCTAATGTTGAGGTTAGGTTTTCCTAAACCTATTTAATCAATTAATTTTGGTACTCTAATCAAAACAGTGAAAACAAACTAGGTACGAAATAGAAGCTGTATTTGGTACCTATATTTGATGTCTAATAAAGGAGATTGGGTTGGTTCAGACACTTAAATGTGGCAGTTTCTTTTTCATGTAATGAAATCTTCTCTTAGTTGATATCATGGTTTTACCCCAAGTTTCTTTTCCTGAGGTTTCTATTCTGAGGCCCTCTGTACCTGTGTGTGATTCCTAAGCATGATCATTTACTGTATAAATATTTTAAACACAGCTAGAAGTCAAAGTGCACCAGCCACTATCTCCAAAAAGTTGATTCTGTTCATCTGGACGTAGTGTTTTGTGGGAGAAACGTTTCGTCACTCACCCAAGTGACTTCTTCAGTTCCTTAATCTTAATTAAGATTAAGGAACCGACCTCCCAGACCACTGTTCCTTCAGTGGGCTGGTTTCAGTCATTATGCAAATGTTCTGTTTATAAGATTGGGGAAACCTGCAGTCAGCTGAGACTGAAGAACTTTTTGGAGATTTACTTTCCTGGATGATTGAGAATGCATCAAGACACCAGCCACTATGTTTTCACAACTTAAACTGGCTAGAATAATACACCTTGTGTCAGGAAAACAATATCACTTTGTGTACAGTAGCAATTTGATATCATTAGAATTGGTAGTATTTCAAGCACCAATGGTACCTTAACTCCAGTCTTTTATGAGTAGTTCATGTGCACCCAGTTCTGTTTACAGCATCAGACCTAGATGAACGTGGGGGCGGACTGTGGCTAGAAACCCTGTGGGTGCAGTCCTGTCAGCAGTAGATCTCACCGCCAGCCACAGATCTCACTGGGGGATATTGCAGAAGGTTCTATGATTTTCTCCCACAAATACAGATCATTCTTCTTCTGACAAATGTATAAAAAGCCCTGAAACCATGAGAACTGTTTGCCAGAACATTATCAATGTTACAGCCTTCTTTATGAGGAACTAAAGGAGCAATCAGCTTCCTGTGTGCTCACCGATCCTGCAGCACCCACGCCCTCTGCCTTTTAACGATGCTTAAGTAAACATAAACAGCACTGTATAGTTTTATGGTCTTAATCAATCAACAAAGACTATTTTGGACTCTGGGGATTGCAGCTCTGCTTTTTCCCAAGTACGGTCACCAACATGTCCCTAAAACTTCACATAGATCCCACCGCTATAGGTTGAACCTGAATCCCTCAACAAAACATCACATTTTATGTTATATAATTTTCTTTTTTCTTTTCATGTCTGATTACCTTTTTTCCATACTTGGAACTGTCTGGATTCCTTTTTTAACTGCTAATAAGTCTATGAAAACATATCGTAAAACATAAAACGCTGCCAGAGTGAAATGCTATGTCTTGTGGCAAGAGACAAAAATAAAAAACTAAATATTATATGACAGGTAAAGTAAACTGAGAGTGACAGTGTGTGAAATCAGAGCCAAAGATGTTTGAGTTTTGATCTGCTTACTCATCTGTTTCAGCAGTGATTGTTTGAAAGAGTATTGATAGATCTTTGGCTATCAAATAAAATGTCAGACTTTTAGCTTGCCATGTTTTAGTGCTCAGACTTTAGATACTACAAGTCCGAGTCTATAAATGTGACAGTGTCCCGCACATGTTACAAGCTCAAGAAACATTTGTCAGAGAGTCACTAACCTCCTTTGGGGAACAAAGGCATCTGACCTTTTCCATCTATTTCTAGGAAGCGCGGTAGTGACGGATGCATCCATGCAAGCTTTTGACAGTGTTTGTGTTGGCAGCTAGTTAGTCAGCTGCATCTGTTTCCGCTCTGCTCTTTAGTCATCGCTGATGTTTCTTGGTGGTGCACTCTTTACATGCAGATTCTTTAAAACAACCCAGTCATTCCAAGAAGGGATGGAAGAAAAATGAAGTAAATATATAAACTAATATGTTTTCTGAGACTTTTTTGTTTTTCAGTGCTGTTTGTCTTTGACTGTTTCTGTTACATAATTGCAGACACTTTTTTTGGGTGGTCGGTGGGGGTTGATTATTGGCCCTGAACTAAGGCCTTGAAAAACACATTTTTCCCCCTTTTGTTTTATATCAACTATATATCTATTTATATCTATATCTATATCTTTTTGGATTTATGCTCCAACTATTTGATAGGAAGGCGCTACAACCAAGCTAGCAGATATTTGAAACAATGCTTAGGCCCACAACAGGTTCCGTATGTATAACTTAAAAAAGAAAAACCAAAATGACAATTTAAAGACAGATGTTTCCTCTTTTATAAGAGATACAGAACACTAGAAAGAGTACTTGCCTTATCTCCATTCAGAGCATCATGGATTTCACTGTTCAGAAAATCTGTACACGTTTAGATATTTACATGTATAAATAAATACATCTTCAGGAATTGTGTGCATATATATTTTTATGTGATTGACTCCAAAACGTACATGCAAGCTACATCCAATAATGCATTGTCAGCACCATTAAAGCCCTTATTGATTTTAATTTTGTTTAATTTTTTTCTATGATGCTGATTGATGACTTCTCACTCTTCAGGTTATGACACCAGACTGGCTAATCTGTGCCATCATGAATCCTTGTCATTTCTCTTTAAACCTGAAAGGAATCTTTGTCAATTTGGTGGTCCGATGCATTTCATAATAACACATTTAGAAATTCAGATAAGCTGAAAAAGTAGAAAATATATCACGCCTGATGTCCAGATCGGCACAATTTTTAGTTTTTCTTTTTTCTTTTGTGATATATTTGAATTTTCGGGAACAATAAGGACTTATAAATGCTGATTATATAATTATATTTCTGTTGGTTATTACATAAATCAAGAGTAAATATCATCACACTCAACGATTGCTACATTTAACGAAATGCATATATCATAGACACTTCAACATTACACACCAACACCAAATCCAACATTACATCTCATTGTAGCATAGTCTTGTGTAAGTTGGTGAATACTCTTAAGGATAGAAGAGTGACAAATAACTTGTGATTGAAAGTATAAAATGTAGTCTGAAACAGGAAAGTACATATAAGGTTGGCTTTATCAACTGATATTGCATATATTTTTGAATTTGTAATGCTGCTATAAATGTTGCTAACATTACACTTTGATTTTAGGATTTAACTGTGTGCTCCAGTCTTTATCATAAGATCATTCTCATTAGCCACTTGAGGGATTGTCTAGTGCTGAAAACATGCAAGATCAGTTTCCCATGTTTTTCAAAAGTAAATTTACACTAAAAGCAGATCTGGACCTTTTTATTGACTTGGCTTGCATACATACAGTACAGCTTTGGTGTTGTGACATGGGAAAAAGATCTTTCTTTGTATGAAACCACTGTTCTGTTTACTTCTATTTATGAGATTCCCTCCTACTTGATTTTCCCATCTTAGCAACTTGCACTTAAGTGGTAGACAAGGAGCTCCACCACTTAGCCAACTAGCCAGCACTGTCCTCAAGGATGGCTCACACAGGATACATTACAACCAAAAGGTTGGGTGTAGTGAAAATCCACATTTTTATATCTATGTGAGGGTGAGATAACAGACCAGAACCAAAATAGAAAATAGGTTATGTGATAAATATTAGTCATGCATTGATAGTACTCCACTATGTGAGATATTCTTTTATTAAAAAGACAAAGTATTTGGTCCATGCTACAAATTATTCAGGCAATCAACTGATTCAAAACAACCAACTGTTTTACTGCCGTTCCACTTTAATTTCCCTTTGTTTTACCTTTTAAAAAGTCATTTGCTCTACTTTCCATGCAATAAGGTCTTAAGGGGGGGAAATCACAAAACACTTCACATATCACAGTCACATCTTTCTGGATAAAACTTTAATGTCTTCTAAAATGATTTAACATTGTTGTACATTTAAGGTGAATCTTGAGGTTTTTTAATAAAAGCAAAACTGCAAAATGTTTTTCATCGTCTTATCTTAAACTTGTGACTTGGTTTACAGTTTTTCTTTCTTTTGAAAACACTCACTATGTAACCACTGAGCGGTAGGGAAACTTGAAACAGGCACTACTCCATTTCAAAGTAAAAGCTGTGTCTTGTCACTTTTGCTTTCAAGGCAAACAGTCTATGTTTCCGGTATGGGTCACACTGTTCAGAGTTTCACAACTGCATAATGAGTAATTGGTGAGTGTTTGAGGCCAAGTCGGCGCCATGCATGTATTCATGTTGGAACCGCAGCAATATACTATTGACCAAAGATATGGAAGGAGGTTATTGGTGCAGCAATTTATAGCTCTTTGCAACTAATGTCATTTAGCAACGGAAAGCAATACCAATGCGTGTGGTTAGATTTTAGTGACTAGGCCTTAGCAATCGATTTAATAATGACTGTTAGCAACCTCCAGCAACTTTTTTGTACAACTACAGTAGGGGAATACTCATTTTTCTCCAGTTACTCAGCTTTATAGATTTGGAATGCCTTAGTTTTTCAGACCAAATGGAGCAGGTCAGAGACAATAAACTTCTCATCTTCTTCCTCCATCTCTTTTACTTTTTCATGCTACCACCATGTGTCAAAAGTGCATGGTAAACAATGGGGCCCAGCTTACACATAATGATAAATCTGTCTGACAAAGTTCCAACACTGTGATGCAAGTAGTAAGTATATGTTAGGTTATGTTTATAAGGGATTTTTTCAAAAGAATGATTTTCAAATCCCAAACTGAAGAACTAACTTTCTGACCTAGTTAAAGATTTGTCTGGTTTCCATAGAGATTACTTTTACATGTTTTGATATAGATTTAGTGTGTATATTGGTGTGTGTTGGTGCATCCCTGTACTTTTTTCAAAGGAAATTTTGATTTACATTTGAGGTCATGCTAGGAAACCATCAAGTTTAAGAGTCCAAATTTAGGAACGTGCGTGTGTGTGCGGGGGTGGGTGGGTGGAAAGGTGGGGCTATTTCAAAAGGCATTTTTTTCACTTTAGCTGAATTCAAAATGTAATTTTGAAATGTAATATCTATGACATTCACAATTTGGATTTTGGAAAACAAAAGTCTTCCAGATTATAGTTTGCACACACACACACACAGTAGTTTATTATAAATATTTAATCGAAATTCTTCATTAGTTTTCTTTTTTTCAAACCATCTAGCTACTGTTTAAAATCTCCCCACCTACCCACCCCTGCCCTAGCTACTCAATTTAGTTGACCAGGAGCTCCTGGTACTGCTCAGACCGGAGGAAACGGCCAAAGGAGTCTTTCTCCATGAGGGCATAGATCCTCTTCTGGGCCAGGTCAAAGGTTGAAGGGGAAAGCTCCACCAAGTTCCTCAGGGTCACATCCTTGGTGAAGTGGTCAATATTGACCTGTTAGAGAGATTTAAGACAAAAAACCAAAATTCTCTCAGAAGCAAGTAAAACTAGGATAAATAAGAGAAGTTGATATAAAATACGGGTGAAAATACGAGTAATATTTTAATATGTTAGCACTAACAGGCAGGCATCTGTTTCTATCTAGTCTAACCTCTCATGCAAATATGTTTGCCAAGACGGTAACGGCAATAACCTGAAATTTTACACTTAAATGTGATGTCACAGAGGCTACAGTCTTTGTTATTTCTAATTTTATAAGGTCATTCTGATCAAAAAGGTAGATCTTATGAAATAAAAACAAGTATTTCTAAAACTTGTTCACTCAAAACTCACTTGGAAGACTCAGTCATGGTTTTCTCCATGTTAGTTACGGAGTGTACCAATGGTGATAAAAGCAACAGATAAATGATTCTTCTTTCTCTTTGTTGCAAAAGAGAAGAATTACCACTGTTCCAAATGCTGGATTGATTCTCAGTTTTAAAAAGTTTGGTTATAGAAGGCTGATGAATATTATGCTTTTGTTTCTAAATAATGTAATTTGAATTCTGCCTCTAACCAATTTTATATATATTATATACAGCTCTCTGTGGAGTGATTGCTAATCTAGGGTGCTATGTGTTTTGGTTGTCATTCTCCTGCTTTTTGTTTTTTAACTTTTCTTTTATTATTACTAGTTACTTAATCATTCTTAGCCTGGTTTGATGGATTTTCCTTAAGTGGCCCAAACACGCAAAGATTAAAATATGCAAAAAAGTTATGCAGTTGTACCAATGCTGCAAATATTTGTACATTAAGGCTGTTCTGAGTCAAATTTAACCTGTATCTATTTAGATCCACCAGTATGCCTCAAATTGTGGCAAACAATGTTCTTAGTCAGTCTTGAAACTGTGAACCTGTGGACTGTGGAAGGCAGGCAGAGCACAGAAAACCCACACAGGCGGGGGAGAAGTTACAAACACAGAAACGACCCAGCCGAGTTTAAAACCAGGAAACTTCTTGCTGTTTTGGGATAGCACTATTAACTCCACCATGCTGCCTATATCATTATTAAGTATAAAATAATGTTAATATAAAATGATATAATTTAACGTAATGAATTATATTCATAATTGAAGGTTGTAGTGATGGTACTTTGGCATTGTGAAATCAAAAACAAATTCACTCTCAACTTAGGATACAGGATTAATGAGTCATTTAATAATGTCAGATAAACTATTTTTACATTCCAAACAGATCTGTGCTTTGGAATTCAGCATAGACAGTCATTATGGAAATCTTGTCCTGGGTCAGTTTGACCTGGAACATACTGTGAACACATGAAATACTTAGAGTATGGAGAGTGTTAAAGTAAGAGGTCAAGCATCAGTTTCCACTTTGTGAAACAAGCAATGTATGATTAATTTGAAGATTAACTATCTATCATCTTTATGAGGCTGAGCTGATGAAAGAGTAGGGATAGGGAAGTGACATGAGTGCCTGACCTCTCTGGGTCCCTCAGACTGGATAAAGTCTTCGTAGATCTTCTTTGCCTTGGCAGCCATCTTCGCTGGGTTCTTGGTCTTCTTGAAATCCTCACAGGCCATCCAGAACTCGATGTTCTCATCACTGAACTCAGACTGCAGGAAGCTACGGAAGGCAGACAGACCATCTGATAGAGGGAGACACGACAGAGAAGGTCATGAACTGATATGTTATAGGATACAGACTCACAGGTTGTTATCAAAATCTCTCTCCTGGTATGCACTTCACTGAGGAAATATGTTGGCAATTGTAAGCTTCAGTTAAGTTACAGTGACAGTCTAAGTCAAACTAAACATGATTTGAGTATATCCGTTACACTTCAAACATGGCTCAAGAATATGGGTAATGTCATATTCCCGCAAAGACTACAAAGTTAAAACTGGAAATGAACACCATACAAAACGCATCTTATTTTGAAATGGGTTCCAAGTTTGTCACTTAATGAAGAGACTTTCAATTTACTAACGATACAGAGGAGTCAGCTGTTAAGGTGAAATGTCAGAACAGTACAAAAGGATCTCTGCAAATCACAGTATTATATCATCAACCACTGTGCTTATTAACAGCTTTTGTCTACAAAAAGGGACTAATTAGAGAACAGCTTACATACAGCAATGTAGAAAGAAAGGGACTTACATGTGCTATAATGTATCATTTCTTTTTATTTGATGACTGTACGTAAAAAAACAAACAAACAAAAAATAAATAAATTAAAGGAACAGAAAGCTCCAATGTCATTCTAGCAATGGTGACATTGATAAGGAACACTGATAACAAAAACAAAGAAAAAAACTCAACATGGGTTGTTCTGAGTCCACCATTAATATAACTTGTGAGAAAACTGTTTGCGTCCAATGAAAAAATAAAGACTTCTGTTTTTATTCAGTTTGCAGGGCTCTAGAGTGCGACCAATTTGGTCACAAATGCGACCAAATTTTTCAGTGGTGCGACTAAAAACAAAATATTTGGTTGCACCTGTGCGACCAACTGTTCGGGTAGCAAAAAACCCCCCCAAAAAACTGCAACCTTCCCTGTGGTCAACAACAGACACACATTTTGCCCCTATCGTGGACTAAACCAATCAGAGATAGTCAGGGGCGGGACTTCTCTGATTGGCCGTGGTCCAGTTGAAAGTGCAGGTGGCAGTGGGAGGTGAGTAGCTTGAATAAAGCGATATCAATTAATTAAATCCTGAATCGACTTTTAAATATAACTGTGTTTTGCCAGAAACGCCAGATTCTCAGATTAAAGCTCACAAAACCATTTCAACAACAACCAAACAGCAGATGAGAGCAGGTACACGGATTCCACACAAAGACGTAAACACAGACCCGACGCATCAGAATCAACTTTGTCTTTCTCGGCTTTCTCACCCGACGGCCCGTAGACGGACACGCTGTCGGAGCTTAGCGGTTCTGATGCGTCCGGTCCGCGCTGTGATTATGTCTTTTTTGCGCTGATTCTGAGCTGCAGGTTTTGTCTCTCTCCAACCAAAATTCACTGAGCCAGCAGCAAAAGAAGCAGCAAACTGCGCTTCACATTTGATCAATGTCGTCATGAATTTTGCTGTTTTGCTTCCACGACTATTAAAATCACACTTCATGCACAGCTAGCACTCTCTCTATCTCTCTCTGTACTTCAAGAACAGTTTCCCGTCTCCAATCTCTGTTTTCTGTATTATTCATTCGCTTATTACCCACCAGTCTACCGTTGTTTACAGCGCTGTCGGCTGCTGTCTTTTTCTTTTCTTTTTCTTTTTTTCACTTGAATGACCTCCGACAAGAAAGCCTATTTTTTCTGTTGTTCAATACTGAAGAAATTTAAACTTTATATGCAGAACATTGTAGAATATTTTTAAGGTTATCTGCTATAAAAAGCCAGACCAGGAAAATCAGCTTCATGTTTTTCTGTGTTTTATTCTCAGTTACTTTCACACAAAGGCATCTGCTGTGATGTTCACAATTCTGATGAAGTCAGTACTGATAAATGATCAGAATTATAATATTTCTGACTGTCTGAGGCTAAATTGAATCGAATCGGGACTTTGAAAACCGGAATCGAATGGATTATAGAAATCAGTGATGATACCCAGCCCTAGTGAGCAGCCTAGGCACGACGGAAGTGGATGTAGCTGTAATAGGAAAAGAACTATTGCTAACTTTTCTTTTAAGTTAAGGCCTGATCCTTCTGAAATTCATAGCCAGTGCTCTGACACGGTGTCATCAATCTTTGAAAGCTGAAAAAGCACAGTGTATCCAGAAAAACACATTATATTATATAAATTATTATAAAATTTGTGTGCACCTAACTTTTTAAAGTTAGGCATACCGGTACGCCCATGGCAAAAAGTTAGTCTAGAGCCCTGAAGTTTGTTATGGATGGCAGCCAAGACTTAGGAAAAGCTAATAATTTGGATTGTAGAGGAGAAACTCCTCCATTCCCAAGCAGCAATGTTTCGTGCTAAAAAATGTAGCCACTTAGGTTGTCTCTAAGAGCACATCCTCTCTAAAGTGACAGGATCTACTTATCAGCTCTTTAATGCTCTTTCATTTAAAAATGCTAAAATCCATGTGCAAACCCAGACACAGTCGGCAGTAATGACAGACTCTACTCTTGCAGAACAACACTCCTTGTCAAACAGTAGAAACTGTTTCCGAACAACTCAATGAGCACAAGAAATGGTTCAAAAGGAGTGTTGACTCAGCCTCTAGATTTTCCAAAGACTAATCCCACTGCATATTAACTGAAATAAGTCTGATCCACAAAGGCCCCAACCTTCAGCCCACAAGGCCCAAAGGATCTATTGCCAGAGTCCCAGAGTCATGGTTTTATGTATGAAAGACTGTTTTTTTGTTAATTTTCACTAAACTTGGGGAATCAAATGCAGGACAGAGATCCAAATGTTTAAGCTCACAATAGCACGTTTTTAGCTGATTCTGGTCTCTGTGGCTAATTTCCCACTAGACTGCTTTTGCAGAGCTGGGCTAAATTTTATGAAGGCTTAAAAAGACTTGTTAATACTTGAGAGCCTGTTGCTGCTCGCATATTAATGCCAAGTGACAGGTGTGTGCTGACTAGCTGCCTGCTGATTACTTCCTCACCCAAGTCACTGAACTGGACCTTTCAACCATGTTTGTGATGTTGGTGTCTTTTGTATGATTTTTCCCAAATTATTGTTATGTGACACATAAGTCTGTGGATGCAGCTTGTGCTAACTTTGCACACCTCCCCCTTGTCCAAATATGGACACTTCTGGCTCCCCCTGCAAAAAGCTGGCAGTGACATAAAACTAAGTCAGTGCTTCAAGGCTGTTTTTCTCAATGCAGTGGGTGATGTCACAGAGGCTATGTCAGTCTTTTGTATAATGTCTGTGGTTACTCCTTTACTTTCTGTTACCACACTCCAGGGAGAGGGTGACAACCATGCCGTCTTTTAGAAAAGGTCAGGCATTTTTCATGAATTAAATCCTAAACCCCCCACCACCCCCCACCAACCCCTCAATAACTGACCACTGTTGCTGTTTTTTTTTAGAAAAATATCAGTCCACCTATACTTTTCTAACTGCTACCTGTTTTCCATTTGTCATATGTCTGTTTTCCCCCTCCTGACTAAAACCATAATTAAAGCATTACATAGCAGACACCTCAGTTTCAAAAGCCTTTATTTGACAAATGAAACTGCCAATGTTACACATTCCATGTCTAAATAGGACTTTACATGATTAAGAAGCTGACAGAATTAATGTAAACTGTGCCTAGATTACAATGCATTTCTGTTGTTACTGATTAAAAGCGGATGGATGGTGTATGTTATTTAGTGGGGCTTTACCTCATACCTTTAAAAAAAAAATCCACAAACAATTAAAAAAAAGCCCCCACAACTTTATAAACATTTAGACAACTATCTTTCAGGAATGTCAAAAAGTAACAAATTGATTATTTATGGACAAATATAAAAGCACTTTGGTTATCACAAAATAATTATCCAAACTAAAGCTTGATAAAACAGCCACTCATTTCCCCGAAGGCCATTGTAGCTCAACACAATGCCTGCAAAAGGTCCCATTGTCTATACAGGCATATGCTGCAAATGATAAGCTTTCTGCTGCGGCCTCAGGCCTTTATCTTCAATCTAAATGGCTAGCTTGATTAAAAATAGCTCAGAGTCCTAATCAAGTTGTTGCTTTTTCTTTTTTTGTCTTTTTTGGAACGAGTACAAGGGCACACAAAAAGCAAAGCGCACATGCACAGGCACAAGTTTGTAAATGAGAGCTGCAGCGACCAAAGAACACAGCCTCGTGTTTAGTGTTTGTGTATCTGCCTTTGACTCGATACTCATGAAATTAGTTTTATTAAGCTCCAGTGAACCTTCTTGCTGATAGCAAGTGAATTATTCAGCAACACGTTTAAAAACAAAACCCCTAAAAATGAAATTACTGTAATTTAAACCAAAATACTATGCCACCAATTAAACCCTTTTTATGTCAAGTATAATCTTTTTTTCCTTTTTTACAGGTAGTTATGCATTATGTATTTTCTTCATAATATTGACTGTTGTGCGAAGGCGTTGGTGGTGGGGTTGTGGGGGACAGAGTGTATCTCTGTGCATGAGAGAAAATAATTCATTTACAATCCCAGGGGACTTAACAAGGAAAAGCCATAAAGACTAATGTTAATGCAAAATATCATGTAGATAAATAATCACGGTGTGACAGTTTGCGGCAACTGTGCAATAAATCAGTGCTGCTGGAATCACTTAGACTGCTCCCTAGAGATGTAACCAAAACACCCATAACCTTCCTGGGCTGGTATACACATTTATTCAAGCATACAAACACTGGAGGAACGTACATCTCTCTGCCCCAGACGGTGCTGAAGGAGCCACTTAGAAAGGTTCATTGCCACTCCACTGAGCTCGGTAGAGGAAATGGTTCTCTGTTCACGTATCAGCAACATCTGTATCTAGGGTTTGTTTTAATGCGCAGGGGCCACCTAAGTGACTTATTAGCTGGGGAGTTTACACGTAGTACTAAATACCGCTAACCATTAGAGTTAATCATCAGTCTTGCAGGCTCTCAGGCTTTCTGTTCACTTTGCGAGGTAAACAGCCGAGCCAGAAATTGAGTGTTTGCTGCGCATAGTGACTGTAAATATTCCTTTCCCTTCTTCTTACATTTTTCAGCATCTATGCCAAAAACTCTCTTTATATAACTCTGTCCCCTGCAAACTATTTCATTATGTGTATTATGTGTTTTTTTGGATAGATATATAATTAGATAAATGCATTTTATCCCCTTTTTAAAGATTTAAAGATGTTATATAAAGGTTTTTTTATTCATATTTCACCAAGCTCCTGCTATCCATAGTGTACTGTAAACCCATGCAGAGTGAGCACATAATATTGGATGAGATAAAGATCAAAACCTTATCGTCACCATCTCTCTTATCCAATTAAAACACCATGGCCACATGTAGGTCTTAAGCACACATGTTTGCTGTCATGGAAACCAAAGCCTGCTAGCTGTACTGTTTCTATTTAAACTGTCTTGCAGACAGACACCAGACCTCAAAGAAGGCATGTTTTCACCCTTTGACACTGATTAAAGTTAAACTACAATGATAGCTCTTACATAATGGAAATGACAGCTTTGGACAGAAGAAAATAATGATGTTCTTCAGGCTTCTCTATGAGTACAACAAAGCAAATTCACTGTGTGGTGCACGTAAAAGGGTAACTTTACTTGGAAAATGTTCAATTTTGGGATTTCAGAAAGCAGAATTGTTGGTGTGCATTTCTGGCTTTGCTGTTACATAAACTGAAAGACGTGTGAGGTCCAATATCAAGAAGCAACAACTTTCTTTTTTTTTTTTTTGAAAAAACACTTTAGAGACCAAACACTTTTTAGTAACAGCCACATCCACCTATTCATGCGGTGCTTTACTTAACACCCTTTCTATCTGCCACACACACATTTATAAGGAGACGTCAGGGGCACTACTTGAACATGTGTACTGGAGGAGACCTTCCAATCCACTCCAACTTCTCGAGCCACAGATGTCACATAAAAAAATAAAACTCAGCCTTTTACAAAAAATAGGCAACAACAAGAAACGCAACAAAACGTTCAGCTTGAGCTTTCTGGTTAAGAAAGTGTAAGTGTGAGAAATAGAGAGGGTTGACTTACAGCTGTTGTTCAGGACCCGGTCCAGACTCTCACGCCATTGAGAAGCCTCTTCAGGAGCAGGCCTGTGTGCACAAAAACACCTCTTTTCAGTCAGGAGGAAAAACAGTGTAAAACTTACCTCAGGAGCTAAGAAGGCTTTCTTTACGGTCTTTAGCTGCCATGTTGTTAGTGCTTGAAGCTTACAATTTAAACTGCAAAAAAACAGTTATTAAGGTAAACTTATGGTACAAAACTGCTACCTGCACAATGCAGAGACTGCTAAGTGGCAGTAAAGGTAAAATGTATGTATTTATTAATAATCAGGAAACATTTCAGCCTTCTCACTGAATAACTGTACAGACACCTTTGTACATGAGTGCTGATCCAACCCAAAACAATCCTTGACTTTGAGAAATCTCACTCAGACTCTTTTTTTAAAGCAGCCGGTTAGACGTAGATCGTTGTTGATCAACACAGGTGTTAATAATCACAATAATTAAGGCTCAGACCTAAAAAAAAATGCTTCTTTAATTCTTTAGTGTTTGCCTTGTTTTCCTTTGAAAATGGTTGGGGAAAATAAAAATGACTGTCAACAGACACCAAGTAAACCTCTGATGAACTGTTGCCAGACAGCTTCAGAAAACAGGCTATAAATATTCAAACACATTGTATTGTACTGTATTGTCCTTGTCTGAAAAAAGCCAGATGAAAGCTTTTGAACTGAGTTTGCACTATAAGATTTCACATTTCTGCAGAGGAAAAATAGACCGTCTATGTCTGAATCTTTCCCCGTCATTTCCACTGAGCTCCAACTTTAAACTCATTCAAAGTGGACTTTTATTAAAGAAATTGGACAAAGAAGTCAGATTGTGAAACAATGCTGCCTTCCAGTCACCTTTTTAGGGAACATTTCCAAAGCAGCCTGCTTTTTTTTATGGGGGAAAAATAGTTGGAATAGCTAGTGAGTGACACCCAATCTGTATCTTTAAAAAAAAACAAAGGAAAAAAAGTGTGCTTCAGAAAAAATGAGGGTTAAGAATAAATAATAAGAATTCAAACCAAAGCTTACGGAATAACGAAACATAAATTCGATTTTCTCGATGATATAAGAAAAAAAATGGAGTTCTGACAGCTCAGGCAGGAGAGCTGCTGCGACTGCTGTCAGCCAAACTAAACAAAAAGGTCAAAGGAGCTGCAAGACAAATTTATAATAAATAAACCCAAATAAAGCTTCTGCCACAGCCACATAAACCTTCCTCAAAGCTACACTGTGGCTGGTTTTTAGGTGGTAAAAAAAAAAAATCATCATGCTTTTACTGACACAAGTCAAGGTCTTTCTAGTCTAGTTATGCTACAATTTATTTAAAACATTTTCCATTATGTTAAAAACAAACATTAAAGGCAAAAGTTTCCCTTACAACACCAAAAGTCTAGGTGTACAGTAACAGAAGACAAATAAACACAAAAAACCGGCATAATTTAGCATCTCATACATATTTTTCCACTACCACAGTCTGTTCAAGGCAATGCATTTGAAATCTCAAGCTTTGTACCGTCACACTCCCAACGTCTGAGCCCACTCAATGTCTGGGGAGGTTTCACTTGATCTCCACATCTTGTACCTGCTTGGGGCTCTGTTCTCCCGCTTTACCATCAATTATCTGGTTAACAGATAATCAGGAAAATACTACCCACATCACAGACATTCAGCCCTCGGAGGGAAAAACACTCACTTCTGGAGCTTCTCCGGTTTCTTTTCAGTCTTCTCAGGGTAGGGGATGATGAGGTCGATGGCATTTTCCGGCTTCTGCAGTAAGACTCCTAATTTCGACTTGATCTCCTTAGCCCTGAATGACAGAAAGAAGAACGGGACAACAACGCGTTAACATCTAACAGTCCGGTCCAGATGCTTATCAAATTGTGACACTGTGATAAGTGTCATCCTCTAACCAGAGTAGTATATTTGAACAGGACACTGACATTACACTCACAAGTAAAAATCTGCTTTAACAATCAGTGTAACACAGCTTCAGAAATAAAGCTGCTAAAACTGTTAAAAAAAAAAAAGTCAGGAACAAAACCTAAAATCCAGGTCTTGTTTTTATTTTAGTATTTACCACACTTTTTTTTCTCTTTCTCTCATTAAGCAACATGCCTGACCTCCTTCAGTGTTTGAATGCTTAAGCAATACACTATTCATCTGTAAAACAATAAAAGCTTTAAAACAAGTCATGTACATTATTCTCTGTGTCAAAAAGCCTGTTTAAAAATAATTTATAGGAGGCAGAAAATAGACCACAAAAGTAAAAACTCATAAAGTGAACTTCTTTTTGCTTTAAAGTGCTTTCCAGTGCATACTGTTAACTTTAATGGCACAGAACTCCCACAAACAGGTTACAAAGCTTAGTCAAACTTTGCGGGATCCAAACCACATCACAGCAACACACTATTAAGATGTAAGCAATGATTCAGTACTCACCTTTCGAGGCAGGTTTGGGGTAAAGCGGCTAATCCTTTGCACATTTTCCAGTGCTTTCAATTGCAGTAAAGAACAAATTCAGTTTTCCTGTTAACCCACAGTCACTCCAGGGTTCCTTTTCCTTTCTGACTCTGCCTTTCAGCACATAGGGAGTTTTATACAGACGCCTTTTGGGCTGCGGGCCAACAGCTAAGCCAATCAGACTGGAATGTGTACTGCACGGGTAGCCTGGCTGAGGAAGGGTGGGTTTTCAGATGTGAATGGCTCTTTGCTTTGAGGTTTTAATTAACTGGTCCAGATACAGAAAGGAACATTAGATTTCACTGATTTAAAGTTTATGTAACAGGGATCTGAAGGTGCTAATCACGGTGTGGTTCCCATCTTGTCAGTGTGTTTATTTTATTTGCAGTGATGCATTTGAAAACAGTTCTTCTGGATTTTGTATTTATAGTTCCTGTTATATTTGTTAGTACCAATTTGTTTTCTGATCCTATTTACAGGATGTTTTTTTTTTTTTACCATTTTACACATTTCTTTTAATCTGACACATGAGCGTGGCTAAGAGTGAATGTGTTTACAGTTCAATTGAGTTCTTTTTGTATATCACAAATCACAATAACAGTCTGCTCAAGGTGCTTTATGTTTGAAAAACCCCCACAATAATACACTATGCTATTGTTTAAAACTATAAAACTATAATGTATAACTTAACTGCGACTGAAGTTTGATGCTAAGTATGAGCTAATGTTTAACTTGTTTTGTTCCAGTTAATTGTGTCAGCTGTGTATACATAGACTTTTTTTTTAAAAGTCACTTTATTTGGCTTTTCCCCGCCCAATGTACTGAGCAAAGAAGAAAGAAAAAAGGCAAATGTACACATTAGTTATAAAGGTATTTTTTGATTCATGTCGGGCTATTGGGCTAATTTTGATTACAAACAAAAATCTGCAAAACTGTTGTTATTTTTAACCAAATTGAACTTTTCAATTTATTGAGTATTAATAGTTTAAAGCCATTTATATGGATATCTGAAACCCCAATCTGGGACTTTTGTAGGCTTGACTTGCTGTCACCAGAAACTCTAAATTGAAGAAGCTAAAAGAGAGCCTTCATCAATTTTCATCTTTTGACTGACATATTCCAAGTTCCAAAGTCTGTAATTCTAACTTCTAGTATGGTAGTTCTGTCCCCACTGCTCCATATTATAGCTTACCCTGCGACTCAACATTTTTAATTACAGATCATTTGCTCATTTTGTTTATTGTTGTTTTATGTCACACAACTGACTGTGCTGTCTAAATTACAACCGACCAACTGCGTCTCCTAAAAATTGCATATATACATAACGGCAATAAATTGTTTACCCAGTTACATTTACTGGGCAATGTACATCTATTTGCTGCCTGGGTTAAGCTGCGCCTCATTAATTATCTGCATCAGAGTAGACATGGTGGCTGAAATGCATGACTCATGTACATAGCAATCAACTCTCTCACTTGAGAGCAAGATTTACATCCTGGCTCGAAGACACCCGTACTTTGGCAGATGCTGTGCTGCTTTCTGCAGAAGTATGAACTCAGCTTTAACCAGATTTGACCAGAAATTTGATCAGAGATAATGCTTCTCTGAAAGAAATTATGACCACTAAAAAATCCTGTATCTGACTTGCACATAATGCAAATGCAGTAGCCAGTTTTCTGGCTGAATATTCCTCTGATTATTTATAAATATATAAGAATAAATGCTCACAGTGCCACATGTGCTCACTCTCTGCAGATTCACTGCAGAAATACATGCAGTTTTGAAAAATAGGCACTTAAGTTAAGGTTAGAAAGGTTAGTGGGGTTTACTTAAAGGTAAGTATGCCATCCGTCTTTTTTTATACACTAAGTATAACTTGGTCATAATTATTGTTTTCCTCAAAATCAATTTAGCTGTAAATGTTATTTTCACAAGGCTGCATTGGACTGGGAGACGGTGACAGTTTTCTCTAATCTTGTACATTCCACTGAGTCACACAATATGGTGCGATGACAACTTCAGGGTTAAGTGTTAATTCACACATTGAGCGTCCTTAAATGTCCTTCAACCATGACGCATTCATCGATTCAGTCTGATTCATCCCAAAAGATTTTGCAGCTTCTAAAATGTCGTTCTACATCTGTTTTACTGTTTGAACAATTGCAAGCTTAAGATTATTTTCAGAATATCAGTGAGTAAATGCACCATTCCTTTTAGTAACTTCAGGGACAAAATACATTCTTGTAAATACTGCTTTTTAACATCTCTGTATATGGTAAACACAGCAGACTGAAAATTTTTTAACTTTGAAATCTATTTTCTCTTTTTTTTTTGGCATGATTGGAAAAACTGCATGAGTATATGTACTCTTGATTGCTGTCAAATAAATACATCTATCTGTCTTGAAAATTAGTTTTCAGCTGTTACAGCACTTATTGAGCATTATATTGAATGTACTGCCCAAGGTCCAAAGAAGAAAATTCTGTTGAATGACTAAAGCATGATGTGGTTTTTCATTGACAATGTAAGCCACCTACATTTAATTGAGAAAAATAGTGATGAATTTCTTCATTCACATGCTGCTTGCCAGTGTTATAAAGGCCGGACATGTTATACGACCAATTCATTACAAAGATAGAGCCGACCAATCCGAATTCTCTCAAAGTTTTGATGCTGATCAAGATTCTAATCGGCAGCAGAAGTTATTAGAAAGCAATTATGAGGCTTCTGATTTTAAAATCTCATCATGAGCAGGTTATTGTACCAACTTTATTAACCTTAGTGTCATTACTCTTTTGTGCGTGCATTTAAGTCACTGCCTTGGGCCCCTTTAGAGCCAAATTTAAATCTCTTTCTGAAACGTGACATGAGTGTAATACGTGCGACATGTGCGCTATAAGTTAATTTGTACCACTGAGCATACACGTAACTGAATACATATGCACTGACCTGCTTTGGAAAGGAGGAAGACAGTTCACTGTTAGCTCTCAAAGCTAACTGCAACAAACCTTTCCCCCAACAACGATCAAGACTTGAATACTTATACTTAGTTTTTAACATACACGTGACTCACTGAATTGCTTCAGTTTACTTTTCTTACTTTGGTATTTGATTTTTTCTGCAGTAAAGAACACTGAAAGTAAACAGAGCTCAAAATTTGCTATGGTGATGAACCCCATGAGATGAAAATCTAAATATATGAGCCAGAACAGCCCTGGAAAATTTCTAGTTTCACACAGTTTAACACTAATAACAAATAAATAAACAGCCATTTTCCTAAGAACATTGAGACTGCTGAAAAAAGAGAGGTAGGGATTTCTCAAATGAGCCCGAGGTGCCCTCTGGACCATGATTTGCTGCTACAGCAATGTAGTCAGAAGGCGTAGACTTCTGTACAGCCAGTGCTGTAGGCCAAACAAAGGAGGATGGTAAATTATGCAGCACTTGTTAAACTGAAATATCAGTCTGTCTTGGTATAGGTCAGGGGTCGGCAACCTGCGGCTCCGGAGCCGCATGCGGCTCTTTAGTCCTTATAGTGCGGCTCCGCGTGGTTTGGGAAAATAAATTAGAAGTATTTAGCTGAAGTGTAATTTATTTATGTTAGTTCTTTTTTAACTTGTAGTTCTAAATTGGAAGATTATTGTGATATTGAAATATAAAAATACAATTATATTCTATTATTTTTTCATTGCTCAAAATAAGCGTCACACTCGCGGAAGCCGGTGTACCCGCCGAAACGCCGTGCATTTATCGAGACTTTCAACCCCAGATAGGCCAATTATAGACCTTCGGATCCACATCATGTCAGCAGCTATTCTCCTCCGTGAACTATGTTAAAAACAAACACCGCTCACGCCTCACAGATGGCACCTTACAGTCCTGCGTAAAGATGAAAGTGACTTCGTACAGCCCCGATTTGCAGACGCTGTGCTCAGAGGTTCAGGAGTAGAAGTTCCATTGTAAACATACCACGGCAGACCCGACGCTGTTTGCATTGACCACTTTTCACACACAGTTGCTGTACGCATACAGCCGGCTGTAGCTTTTCAGCTCACAGCCCGACACATACCAACACAACAGCATAGATAGCACAGACGTTAAGGCGGTGAGGCGTGATTGCGGGTGCCGCTCAGGTGCGTCCGCCTCCCCTGCAGCGGCGCTGCAGAACACCCCCCGCCACACACATTAACCAGGTAAAATACATATTTAGGCAGAATTTTGCAAATATCTATTTTTTCATCTTTTAGCAGCATAGTGCTTTTTTTCCAATTATTTTTTAAAAGTCAGGTCAAGGCTCCAAAAGCCCAAAGGCGATATAAGGGTGGCGGCTCACAACAGTTTTTGTTTGCTACATGGATCATTTTAGTTCAGCTGGGTGTCTTTCCTTTTGTTATATTTCTTTAAGAGTTCAAAATGTGTTAATTACATAAATAAAATGTAATTTTCTCATTAGCACTTCAAGGATTTCATAAGCAACACACCTTAGTTGTTCACACAAAGCATAAAGGTAAAAAACAATATATATAGTGTTATCTTCATTTTAGATGTCAAAAAGTATTTGCGGCTCCCAGTGTTTTTGTTTGCATGGAAACCGGGTCCAAATGGCTCTTTGGATGTGAAAGGTTGCTGACCCCTGGTATAGGTGTTTTTATTAAAATACCAAAAACATAGCATAACCTGGCACAGAGCTGTTTGTTGTCATTTTCTCAGGTTTTTGTTTAGTTTTTGAGCACTTTAAGCTGCATATTTGCTCTGAACTTTAAGAGGTTATGGTGAGGCAAAAAATTTTAATTACTGTGTAGGAAAGCCTGTGTTAGTGTGAACTACATTACCCAGCAGCCTCTGGGCAGTGATGGGATTCATGGGACTTCTGAGGTAGATGGTCTTCGTTCGTTCCTGGGCTAACGATTGAGGAGAGAGCTACTGGGAAGGGAAGCAAATAGCCCATCCTGTATTTGTTGGGGATGGTGTGTGTCACATAAACGAGAGTTAATGTTCCATGCTTAAGATGTTTACCCTGCTACTTGTGTGTATTGGTTTTAGTTACCGTTAGCATATGTGCTAGTTAGTGATAGCTATGGCAGCCCAGTAAATGTGAACACTGTAAGAAGTGGTATCAGACTGATTTGTAGTGGAGGAATTTGTTGCCAGTTTCCTTAATCCTTAATCTTTAATCTGTATTCATGTTTTAATGTATACCCTGTTCTTAATCATAGAAACCACACCATATCATCCCTCCACATCCTCCTACTGTATGCCATACCTCCCTGTACCATCCATCTGATCGCCAATAAACTCCACCTGTGGTAATCTAATCCCTGGATGTCAGCCTCTCCTTCCGACCGAGGATAGTTACTATTGCAGCACCACCCAGCATTAAACTGACGTACACCATTCTGTACAAAGTGGTCCTTCGAGCCGGATATGCTGCACCTAAATGACATGGCTGCCTCCAGAGATCAGGATGATGCACGAAGTCCCCGTCCTAGCAGGATCGAATCCCTGGACATCTGGTGGACTATAGGTTGTCCTACCATACCCATGGGCCAAGGCTGTCACCCAGTCTAACAGAGGAGGTTATGATGGCACCATCAGACTCCCACTACACAAGGAGGCCGGATGTGGAGGAGATAAGATGGCGAAAAATGGAGGATTGTCTGATTAATATCCTGCATCAGATGCGATCTCTGCAAGTGACTGTAGCAGAGTCCCGCAACCCCGCAGCTCACCTCTCCAGTGCCAAAGGGGACATTAATGGAGGTGGAACCAATGGCTTCAGCTGTCCCCACACCAAATCCTACAGACAGGGAGCCCAAATCGATTCAGGAGGGGGAGAGAATTACAGAGCCCGTCTGTGTGATGTCAGCTCCTTTAGCCCCAGTCCCTGCACTTCCACTGCACACGTTGGGCCACCCATCTCCCTTAGTGGCTCAGCTGGCCACTATGCAACCTTCTACTGCAAAGGAGGGCTTCACTCGGGGTTTCCAGCCCTGGATCCCACAACTTTGCCCTCTGCCTCAACAGGCTCGATATGCTTAATTCCAACCTGTGCTATCTGCACAGGAGCTTAGACCTCAGCCAGGTATGCCCCCAGCAGCAAACCACGCGAGTTCAGAACCCAGTATGTTGGAAATGGTGATTGCATCCTCCTATGGCCTCCCTAAGCCCAAGCTCACTGTTTTCAGTTCTGGGAAGGAGAGTGACTTTGTCTTACTGAAGAAAGGACTGGATAGTGTTCTTGGGCCTCACAAGCACTTGTCTGAGGATTATAAGTATCAGATCTTGCTAGATCACTTGAAGTTCCCAAGTGCATTCCAAGTGGCTAAACGCTACATCCATGACCGAACTCCATATACTAGTGCAATGAGGGCTCTTGAGCAGACCTACGGTCAGCTAAGACAACTGGTGCAGAGTGAACTCAGCGCCATCCTGTGCACACCACACATAAAACCAGGTGACTCACAAGCCTTTGAAGCTTTTTCCCTGTCAGTTGCCAGTCCAGTGAGGATGCTAAAGCGCTATACAAATACAGCCCAATACAGATCATGCTTACCATGATAGACGGGGTGGCAGAGAGTGAACTCCACTGTGGATCCCACGTAGACCGATTACTCACCAAACTCCCTCTGAGTTATCGGGATAACTTTGCGGAGTACTGCCTTAACCGAGGGATCCTGCAGCCTGGATCAAAACGCACTTATACCCTCTACGATCTAGCCGAGTGGTTGGAGTGCAAGACCCAAGCAATGCATGTCTCCCGACGAGCCACGGAGCTGTATGCCTCAGAGAAGCCCTGGTTGGAGGGGAAAGTCAGTAGGCACTGGGAAACAAAACACAAACCCAAGTTGGCCTCTGTTTATTATGGACCTGAAACCACAGCCACCAAACCACCTGCTGTGGCCCATCCAGGTCCAAAGGCTGTTGTGATGCAGAAGAAAAGAGAACGTTTCAAGCCTTACTGCCCTTTCTGTGAAGGGACAGAGCATTACTTGAGTGGATGTAATGAGTTCTCCCGGCTGGATTTGGTGCGGTTGTGGACTGGATCAGAGATAAGAATAAATGTTGGAGGTGTGGCCGGAACCATTCTGCTGACAACTGCACGCTCAAGAAACCCTGCAGCACCTGTGGTGAGCAGAGGAGGAGCCAGACATTTGAAACACCCGGGGCTTAGCCCTAAAGGGTAGTATGCATGTGGGATTTTTTTTTTTTTTTGAGGGGGGGGGGGGGGGGGTGTAGAAATGACTGAAAGATTAATAGGCTCTGTTTTGAGTTTTGTTCAAAAAAGAATGACTTCATATAGGGAAATATATATATCACACATGCAGGACACCTTAAACTAGTTTTTTAATTGAGCAGCAAGACAGAACGAAGTCGGGGCTGTATCAAGACACAGGGACTAAACCCCAATTCAACCAGACCCAGAACTGATCCAGAATTAAAACAGGACTACAACAGTTCAAAAGCAGGATTACTGAGGACTTAACCAAGACATAACCACAATCAGAACTAGATGATAGTAGCACTAAAAATCATCATAGACCTGCACTACACTTATTTATTTAATTCTACCAAAGTACAATATTTAGATTGAGAAAAGTTTATATAATTATTTAGCCTTGTTGTGCAAACAAGCCTGCAGAACTTAATAAATATAGAATTTGAAAAATAGCAAACCTAAAAAGAAACACTAGGTACGAGATACATGAGTACCTATGATACAGTGATACTTTTAGTAAGCAACCATTTGACTAACATGTGTGTCTCACCTGCTCTTGTTCATCTCTGTTCTGTCCTCATTCTCCATCTCAATCTCTGTTCCTCTCTCTCCCTCTTTGTGCTGACAATCATCAAATATACAGTTGAAACCAGATATTTACAAACTCTTCAGATCAAAACACAAACACTTTTTTAATTGTAACATCAAATCAGACTAAATGTTTATTTTTTTAGATTGATAAATATAAAAACATATTTGTTAACTTTAAGAGTAAAGAGAGAAACTGTCTGTGTTTTTTAATTGCAAATGGCACCAAATTGTATTCAAATTGAGCCACACTTATGGAGCTCCACAATTCTTTTCCTGGTGTTTTGGTTGACATCTCTTGATTTTCCCATGTCAAAGAAACAGGCTCTGTGTTTTGCCTTATATGCATCCACAGCTGTGCCACCAATTTACTCACATGGACTCTACTAACCTATCAGAAGCTTCTTCAGCTCAGAATGGAATCGTCTGGAGTTTTCTTATTAATTAACAATAAACTTAGTGTATATGTGCTCCTAAATTTAATGAAAGTGATAAAAAATAGACAGCTCTGTCTCTCTTTATTCTGACATTTAACTAATTCAAAATATATTTCAATATTTATCTAAAACAAAAGTTTACTCTAAATTGATGTTGTACAGTAAAAATGTTTTATGTTTTCTCCCTAAAGTGTATGTAAATATCTGGTTACAAATGTGAATATCCTGCTGTGTACTGAAATCCCTCTTGTTTTGCATAGAAATATACTGAACAACATACAAAGCATAATATATAAAATAACATTTACCTGAGTTTTTTCTTTGAAAGAACCCTCTAATGTCCATTCTTATATTTCAGTACATAACTGAAACCGAATTAGTCGGGGAGGGTAAGAACTGAAAATATGAAATAAACACACGTAAGCTAAGACTCTCTAAAAAATAGCATTTGTTCGGCTTTTCATTTCGCCATTTGTTGATTCACTTGAAGAGCAAGTAAAATAATATTGGTCAAGTGATCAGTTTCATATCAATCTTTCGTGATGCACCGTCATATTTACATTATTTGTACGGTACGAATGATTTGCTTTGGTACCTGCTCAAACTTAAGCTCTCCTTAGTATGGCTGGCTCCGTCTCTCCAACAGCGCACTCACGGGCAGCAGCTCCCCCCGCCCCCTCGCTCAGTCGCTTAGTGCCTGAGCTTGGATCATACCAATATCAGGGGGGGATTCACGCACAGTCGTAAATTCCCACAGTGTGCACTATGTGCTTCGAATATTGTGTGTACTTTTTGTTTTATACAGTTGTCAGCCAGGCATCTAACTATGAAAAAATTACACTCCAAAATACCCCGGGCTTCTGACAAAACAACCCGGGCTTAAGCCCCGTAAGCCACCCCCACGCTCCGCCCCTGGTGGTGAGCAACACCTCCTTGTATTACATGGCCTCGCCAAGGCTAAAGAGCAGAACCCCAGTATCCTGACCATGTGCACAGCATCCAGTGTCATCTATGTTGACCATCCCAGTCACTCTGGGAGAGTGATGTTGAAGGTGATAAGAGTTCAACTCCACAATGGGAAGAAAACCATGGACACCTATGCTGTGCTGGATGATGGTTCAGAGAGAACTATAATATTGCCTGCTGCTGTGAAGTCCCTTGGCCTAGCCCCCGGCAGACGAGGCTCTGGCCCTCCGAATCATCAGACAGGATGTCCTGCAGCTGCATGGGGGAAGCATATCATTGGAGGTGTCCACTAAAGCTAAGCCGAAGGTGAGGCATCAAATACTAAATGCATTCACAGCAGAACAACTGGCTCCGGCGGAGCAATCTTGCCCAGTGGAAACACTCAAAAGGAAGTACAGTCACCTACAAAGACTGATCCTGATTGGATCAGATCACCCGCACCTTATCACTCCGGTATGCCCGGTGATTTGTGGACCACCTGAAGGGCCAGTAGCAGTCTGCACGGAGCTGGGGTGGGCGCTGCAGGGACCTGCCAAGAGTCTTCCACATCCAGCGGCTGGACGGGCATGCTTGCACTCGTCATTCATCCCACAGACATCAGAGCTCTCCAAAGATGTTCAAAGGCTGTGGCAGCTTGACGCCCTCCCGTTTAGGAATGAAAAGGAGGTCACCAGGTCAAAGGAGGACCAGCAGGCAATCGACATTCTTGAATCAAGGACAGTCCGAGTACAGGTAGAGGGAGTCCACCGATATGCTACTCCCTTGCTTCGTCACACGGAATTTCCTCAGGTGAAGGCACCTCAAGAAGCTGTCATGGCTCTTCTGAGGGCCAATGAGCGTCGGCTATGCAAGGACCCCAGCAGAGCACAGACATACAACGAGGAGATCAAAAAAACTGGAGAAGGCGGTCTATGTGGTAAAGTTGACTCTGGAGGAGGTGCATGGTTCCACTGAATCCTGGTACATTCCACACCATCTTGTGCATCGCAACAACAAAGCCCACCTAGTCTTCAACTGCTCCTTCCTGTACCAGCAACCTGCCCTTAATGACCTCCTGCTGCCAGGCCCCACGCTTAGCCCCTCACTCCTTGGCGTGTTAATCCGATTCCGCCAGCATGCTGTGGACATAAGCGGTGACATAAAGGCCATGTTTCATCAGGTGCGCCTGCTTCCCGAAGATTAGCCTCTGCTTTGCTTTCTTTGGAGGGATGGACAACAGGAGTGCCCACCTGATGTGAATGAATGGCGAGTGTTACCATTTGGTATGATCTGCAGCCCCTGCTGTGCCACTTACGCTTTACAGCGGCATGTGCAAGACCACCGTGAGGGGAATGAAGATGTGTATGAGCCCGTCCACACAAGCTTTTTGTGTGGACAATTGTCTCCAGTTTCTTCCGACTCCCTGCCAAGCTAAACAGCTACTGGACCAAATGAGACAGCTAATGGCCAGGGGAGGATTTGAGATACGGCAGTGGGCTAGTAATGTGCCAGAGGTGGTGTCCCACCTGCCTACTGCTGCCCGTTCTGACAGCTTTGAGCTCTGGCTGACCTTTAACCAATGTGATCCACAAGAGTTGATGCTTGGGTTACGTTGGCATTGCCCCACCGATACCTTGGGGTACAAGCATCGCCCAGTCTCCTACGCAACACCAACTCTTCGCAATGTGTACAAGGTGCTTGCCAGCCAGTATGACCCTCTAGGGTTTATCATTCCCTATACCACTAGAGGGAAGATTCTTGTACAATCGATGTGGCAAAAGGAGATGGGCTGGGATGAACCTATCACCGGTGTCCTTCGTGCCACCTGGGCAGAATGGGAAAAGGAGCTACCGTACCTGCAGAACATTACCTTACCGAGGTATTATGTGCCACCTGCTACAGATAGAGTTGCACCTTTGAGCTGCACGTGTTCTGTGATGCATCCAAGAAAGCGTATGGATCTGTAGCTTATCTGAGGACCACAGATTGCCATGGACATATTCATTCCTATTGGCCAGATCCCGAGTCGCTCCTCGGAAGAGATTGTCCATGCCTCGTCTCGAGCTCAGTGCTGCTCTCACTGGAGCGCAGCTTGCCAAGACTCTTCAAACTGAGCTTACCCTACCACTGCAGAATACCATCTTGTGGACTGACTCTACTACTGTGCTGAGTTGGTTGCAGTCAGATTCCTGCCCGTACAAGGTCTTTGTCGGGAAATCCAGGAGCTCACCAGTTCTCATCAGTGGAGGTATGTCACATCATCAGAAAACCCGGCTGATGACATCACCAGGGGGAAGGAACTCTGTAGTTTTTCGGCAGCCAGCTGTTGGGCTCAGGGCCCCAAGTTCTTGCAACAAACTTCGGCACACTGGCCCTCCCAACCTACTGGTAGGGCTGAGACTACAGATGAGCTGCACAAGGGGATGCTATGTGGCCTTGTCACAGTGGCCCAGACTCCTACTCCAGACCCTGGCAACTTCACATCTTGGGAGGAGCTTGTGAAAGCTACTTACCATGCGCGTCACGGGGCGGCTTCTCCTCCAATGACCGCCACTGATCGTGTGGAAGCAGAGATAGCCATTTTGAAGTCAGCTCAGTATGACAGTTTTCCGGAGGAGGTGATAGCTTTGATGAAGGGATGAACTCTGGCCCTGAATAGTCGACTTTGTTCACTCTGCCCCGAGTACGATCCGGTTACTAGCCTGATAAGGGTTGGAGGACGCCTGAGACGTGCCGAAGGTCTGGACTCAGACACCATACACCCTATTGTGCTACCTCCCGAACACCCGGTAACTAAGCTCCTTGTCCAACACTTTGACACGATTCTGTTGCACCCTGGTCCAGAGCGCATCTTTGCAGAGATACGGCGTACTTATTGGATCATTAGAGGGCGACAAGTAATCCGGAGATATCAAAGACAATGTGCAGAGTGCCAGAAATGGCGGGGGAGGCCTGCTCCCACCAAAATGGCTGATTTTCCGGCAGCAAGACTCCACAAACCTGCTTTCTGGTCAATGGGAGTTGATTGCTTTGGTCTCTACACTATCAAGATAAGCCGGAGGCATGAGAAGCGTTGGGGCAAGAGCTGGCAGTTCGTCTTGTAATCGGAAAGTTGCTGGTTCGAGCCCTGGCTCGGACAGTTTCGGTCGTTGTGTCCCTGGGCAAGACATTTCACCTACCGCCTACTGGTGATGGCCAGAGGGTCCGATGGCGCGATATGGCAGCCTCGCTTCTTTTTTTTTTGCTTTTTGCTTTTTGCTGAATAGACAGCAGCTGGATCACTGTCTTTTGTGCGCCACGGACCGTTTCTTTTTTCTTTTTCCTGGATCACCTGTTGAGAAAGAAAAAAGAAAACAAGCAGACGAAGACGAGAGCAATAGAATAAACAACATCATGATGATCTATGCGAATATAACAGTAAATACTAAATGTTAAACATTATTGTGCAGCACGTAAGATTGACAGCGCACAGTGTGCTTTAAGGTAGGAGCCAAAAAGGGTGTAGTTTGTGTGTGTGAGCACCCGTGTGTACACCTGTGAGCATGAATGCGCTTGTTTTTAAAAGGTTCCTACATGTAATGATCTGTTAGAGGGTGTGGGGAGCCACAGCGCCGTCCACTAGGGCATGAAGCAGGTATGGAGGAGATCAAGACTCCAGACATCCAGAGGCCCTCAGAACACAAGAGACCAAGGAAGACCAACAGAGGGACAGCCATGCCACTATCCCAGAAAGAGCTGAGGAGAGTCCCAGATGAGGGGTCACTCAGCAGCCGCGGAGCATAAGCCCGGGGGGTTTGCAGTGACGTGCCCGGGAGCTCCGCTGGCAGCCAGCTGCCCCAGAGTGACCGAGCCCCAGGCCGAGGGCACCCCATCCCGAAGGGGCCCGAGTGAGCCCCCGGCTCCAGGCCCCGACAAGCAGCCACCAAGGAGTGAGCCGGTGTGTACCTGGACGCCCATCCCCGGACACAAAGAACCACCAATGCACCGATGTCTGAGGGCATCTTGCCACTGGCAGGGGAAGTGGTGAGGGGAGATAGGCCTCCATACCTTGGAGGGCCTGAGATGTCCCCAGAGAGGTGGCGTCTGATACCCGACCTGACATATGGACACAGACAAACAGGCACACACAGATACAAACATCCATTCCCACCCTCATCCTCTCATATGCAATTACTCAACACTCACCCAACGTGGAGACAGACATAAAGAGACACTGTACCCAGCTGGTGTTACCCTTTTCCCTGTGGTGGGGAGATGCAGACCGCCCCGACTCCGCAGCAGCAGGGAGGCCCCACATTCCAGACCCCAGTCGGATGGCCAACTCCTCCTCCTAGCCCCCCCCCCCCCCCCACTCCAGCAGGCCGCAGAGAACGGGGGTGTGAGAAGACTCCAAACCTCCCTCTGCCCGCTCATATGTAGTGTTGATGCATGTGTGTTCTAAGGTGCATTTAAAACCCAGGAGGACATGGAGCTACCTGCCAGAGAGCAGCAGGTAAGCGCATAGCCCCTCCTGATAGCCCTCAATGTCTACGTGTATTTAAAATTGAGAGGTGGGCAACAACGCCAGGGGTGAGGTTGTACACCCTGATGGTAATTTGGAGTCCGTGTAGCGTGCCCACCCACAAGATCCTATATGTATGTGTTATGAGAGTGTGAGTAATGTGAATGTCTAATTTGTGAGATAAAATTGAGGCACAGGCAGCCAAAAGGGGACGGAGGTATGCCTCCCCTGCACCCTGGTGACACACCTTTACCCCAAGGCCCTGCATGTGTGGGTGATTGTGGTGGAGTGGGAAGAGGGAGGCAGCTGGAGATGGGGAGGGAAGGAAGGGAGGGGCAGCCTTGCTTCTGTCTGTCTGCCCCAGGGCAGATGTGGCTACAACTGTAGCTTGCCTCCACCAGTGTGTGAATGTGAGAGTGAATGAATAGTGGAATTGTAAAGTGCTTTGAGGGTCTCAAAAAGTGCTATATAAATGCAATCCATTATTATTACCTAGATTGCTTTTGTTGTTGGTGGCTGCTCAAGTATGTTGTGGGGGCTTATCACCTAAAGGTGTATTCTTGCTGTCTACTTATTTGTAACAACAGTGCTTCAGTAATGCTGTGACAGGAAAGAGAAGCAAACAAAGCTGCATAGGAGATTTGCTTTCATTTCCTGGAAACCAAAGTTGAAGAAGGGACGGGCCTTTGAGTAGATGTGTACTTAAGGCAACGGCAATGGCTGGACTGCTGTCCAAATAAACTGGCACAAGTTGGCATCCAGGTGCTTTGTTTGCCACTCTGACAGGGACTCTACACTCAATTTACACATGTAATGGTTGTCTGAAAATGCAGTCAACACAACAAAGTAGTCTTTTTCAAAGGTAATGGTCTCCAAATGGCACAATAAATGCATGCATATTGTGTGAAAAGGTAGCTTTAGCAGCTGGACTGGACTTATTTTTGTTTTGTTTTTCAGATGAGTTCACCTTCCCAGACACTAAATGTAGAAAATTAGCTTTTGGGAGTTGATGAAAGTGGATACATTAGAGTTTCTCCTAATTAAATATACAGGGAACAAAAGCTGCTCTACCCTTTATAGTCACAGATGGTATGCAGGCAGATGTGGCTGAATACACTTACTGTACTTGGAGCTCGAGCTGTTGGGTCTCATTATATAGGATCTTGTTATCTGAGATGTTTGTTGCTCTTGCACACAGCAACACTTGGCTTTAGTTCACTTGCAGTATGTATTAACCCTGACAATTAGCTCTTTGAACTCAGATGAACAGACACTTAACGCTCCTTTTTCAAAATGACAACACATTATTTTCTTCACAACCATGTTGTTACTCTTACACAATTATCACTTTTTTTGTCTCAACCTAGAGTTTGCCATAATTGCTGTCTTCCAAGGAAGAAAGTAAAGCAATACTTCATTGTTACCAGATGCTTTTTTTTGTATTTTTTTTTTAAGCATAACAGGAAGAAGAGTGGCTAACATTATTCTAGAAATACAAGCAAGCGCCAGTACTGGGCTTATCTCAGGGCTCTGCTATGACTCTTTGGCTCAGATTAAAGAGATTGCAGACAGTTCCTGACATTTCACTCACTTCCCACTAGTTAAAGGTCAACAATGAGCGTTCTGCGATAAAGACTGCAAAGTAATAATGCGCTGGAGGAGAATTTGTCTATGTTTGAATTGAAGGCAAAACAGGCCTCCAGTGATGTCAGAAGGTCAGTAGGCATTTTGTGATAAATACAGAACGGGGTTTTATTGTTGAAACCAGATTGGTTCCGAGATCGTGAACATCTAAAAATATCCAAATGGTTTGATCAGCATTATAGAGGTATTGTACTCCTTAAAAACTCCCTTTGCAAAAACAGAGATATAGCAGATAAATGGTTCTAGGCTTTTGTTTGATTTCAGAATTTGATTTTCAGAATTGCTGAAATAACTTTGATACCATAAGTTTTTTGTTTGCACCTCCATGCTGCTGATCATTTTTCCTCACTACATTCTTTCTTTTGTTAAACCTACTACAAACTGTCGTGACCCAAGATGTGGACACACCTGTGCACTTAGAATATTATTAGTGTTTATTGCAGTTTGGATCGGATCATTTTATAATGTTTGCATGGAACATCAGTATCCTGGCCACTTTTTTTCCCTTTGCCAGATCATTGTTGTTATAGCTAATAAAAACTAGAAACTAAAACTCAGTTAAAAAAAACTAAGTTTATTTACATAAAAATAAAAAATAGTTAAGACCCCCCAAAAAGAATACTGTGTAAGTCCACAACTAATAACTCTGGTCATTGAGGAAAAACATGTATTCTCCAGCTGTTTGGCGAGTAGTTGCTAGAAATTGTAGCTGTTGATAATCGATTGAAAAGAGGGTGCTGCACCAAAACCCTCACTGTGTTTGCTTTGGTCATTAACAGACTGCTGCAGCTGCCCATAGTTTTGATGGAAGAGGTGGACTTGTTACTTGTTATTGGTGGCTGCAACCTGCAAGTGACCAAGGAAATCACAAAGAGGAATTCAGTGCTGTTTTTTTTGTCACCAATTCCCATAACTGCCAGCAAACACAACAATCGGTCATAAAATTAACACTTTTCTTTGGTGACAAGTGGTTACCACAGAGTCACTGAGTGGCCTCTGAGCCTGTGTGAATCGAGCTTTATTTCATAGCCAACAACCTCCAGCAACCATTCAAGCAGCTGAGTACACATTTTTTCCTAGTTTATTGTGATGTATCTTACTGATATTTAATTACATAAATAAAATAATTTCTGTTGGGATTAAAGATTAAAACTGTATTTACTAAAGTCTAGAAAAACAGAAGTAAGAGAGCTAACCACTCCACAGGAAATGATATAACTATCCCATGTCCTGAGATAACACTGGTATTAATCTACGTTAACCATGGCTGTATGCTGACAGAAGAGAGGCAAGTCAAAAAGATCATGAGCCAGTGGGATCAAACACATACATATACCACATTCAAAGGGAATTTTGTACATGCTCACGCTATGATTTTTGTCTTTATTAATGTCACAACGGAAACACTTTTGATGTGTTCTTGCTTTCTTAGTAAGACGGCTGTGCAGAAGTGCAGGCATGAGGCTGGTTGAATAAGGAGGTGTCCAATTTCTCAGTGCTCTGTCCACAGGCCGGCGGGAGGAAATTAAATTGCTTTTCCCACAGCACCATTAATTGTTTTTGTTAAGTTGTTTATTTGTAAAGGCTTTTCCGGTGAACCTGGCTTTAACATGGGGAGGGGGCAGTGAAAAGCGGCAAAGCTTGTTTTCTCTTAAATTACTGTGGATTTGACTATTAAGGAACTGGCATTAATGCAGGGAGGAAAAAGATGTGTGGATAAATAATGATGTATTCGTTATCATTCCTGCCTTAGTTAAATAAATTGCATTCTCTGTTTGGAGAAATGTATTTTCCATTGGAAGGTCAAACCTAAATACTAGCAGTGGATATGTTGCTAGGCTTCTTTTATTTAACACAGTTAAACACACCAAAAAAAGATATAAAATAAAATAGAATAAAAGATGATTTGCAGCTCATGTACTTCTATTGCTGCAATGCATATTCTTCCAGAAATGTACGTTTCCAGCTGTTGCTGGCAGCTACACTAAAGAATTACATAAAACATTGTACAAAGTACATTGGTTGGACAGTTATGTTCTAGAAATGGTGGGTCCAGATGCAAATGTGTTTCCTCTGTTTTTGCAGTTAAACTTCTACCACATCAGATCAGATAACCCACAACTTTAAAACAACACTGATTATCACATCATTTTATTCAGTCATGCAGTCTAGGTGTGTTTGGTTTTCAAAGATAGGGGCATGCATCAGATGAAATGGCCTTAAAATTGGTGATATAAAAACAAGCCAAGCCAAACATGACAGTGAAAGTAATGCTGTGTATGGAAAATAGCAACAGTTTGAGGTGACTGTTACAAACACAGAGGAGAGTTCAATCATGTGGCGTGAAAGCCTGTTTCCAAAGGAGCTCACGTACATTGTGTTTGTCATGTTCACACTGCTGGCGGGGTTAATGTACTAAGGAGCACTTCAAGAGCAGCTTTGGACTGGTGGCTGTCTAATGGACTCGTAGATGGGAACACTGATGTGGTCACAAGCAGAAATAGGGGGCCGATTTTCCTATGGCCAAGAGACACACTCTCCAGTCACATGTCTGATGTCTAGTCTTTATGCTGGTTTTAACAAAATTCCCCGTTTTTCATTATTGTTACACATTAACGTGACTGTTCACCATTTGATCTCCAGACCAAGGATATTAAATGTGATCAAATGATAAAGAAAAAAAAATCACTCTCTAAAGCACTTTGCTCATCCATTGTTATTAAATTTGCTTGACAAATAAAGCAAGTTTGATTAATATTCCACCTTCACTAGTTTTTATATGCAATTTTGAAACATGGCTTCGGTGATAAGGCTTGGCTTACAGTCAGGGCTTAAGTTAGTCCCAGATGTCTGTTTAGTCCTGGGTAAGTGGAGACAAGTGAAGTGCTTCCACTTCAAATATCTTTACGGACCCAGCTTTGTGCACAGGGGCAGTCTCATGCCGAAACAGAAAAAAAGATTTCCTTCAAAACATGGAGTGTTTTTACTTTCTGTTAATTTTATGAATAGCAGTCACAAAACTGTTTTAATTAGCCATAAGCAAATAAAGAAGACAATATTATTTCCTTAGCATACCTTCATTTTAAGGATAGTTAAGGTTAGCGGAGGTTGTGCTTACAGGAAGCTAACAGGAAATTGCCATTGACGGTCCCTGAAGAGCAAGGGTTGCTACGTGAAATCCAGTCATGCTGGTATGAACATGTGATGTATGATGTGTGAGTTGTCCAGTATGGAAATAATTCCAGTGAATAATATATTGAATTGAAAGCAGAGTGTTTGAACTTTCAACTAAATGGAGAAGAAATAAATGCTTGAAATGGGTCTAAGTTATTTGGCCATGTTGTCATTGCATTTAGTTAAAAAAGTGGCAGATTGAGGAGCTGATGAGACTGAATATATTTTACACAGAAGTGGTTAAATTAGTGTGCACTGGGAAGCTACAGTCTGCCAAAACTGACAAATACTCAACAAGAGAGTATGAAGAGTGACTCATTTAGAGACATATGCTGGATATAATCAGCCAGATGGTTACTTTTTTATGCAATAAACACTTGAAAAATGAAAAATAAAAAAATCAAGATAAAATCTTAGCAAACAAGATACGGCATTCAAACAGACTTTTGTAAGTAAACCTTGGGATGGATGGAAGGATGCCCACATCTAAACTTGATGTGAATGATGTGGCGACGAGGTGCTTTGCTGTTTAACAGCTATTCTGTTTGTCTTCTGTCATCACTGCTGTCCCCCTTTCCTGATCCATATTATGTGTTACATGCTCTCATAACTTTCCAGACCATTGACCTTTGCTAGATTGCATAACTTTGCAATTTTCTCAGCCAAATACAGCTTAATTCATAAAATGAATATTTTGAACTCTGCCACATTAAGTGTTGCCTAACCACCCTTTATATAATTCACACACCCCATCATCACTGAAATTCTGACTTTGTTTTAATTTTAGTTAATGAAATAGGGCAAAAGTTTTTTGTTTGTTTTTTTAACAAAGAAGCATAACCAAACACTTCATAGCACAGATCAGCATTTTTTGCTTTATCTGAAACATGCATCAATGGATGTGTCAGAAAGCATGCTTTATTATTGTCCAAACATCTGGTCTCAATTATTAAAGCCTTTACAACAGAAATATGTCAGCACTGACACTGTGGTACGATACATGAGATTAGATCTGGCATTCAAGAGTTCATAGTGTTGAGTTCAAAGGGATGACCATAAAAATCTCACACACACGCATGCGCAAAAGAGATCAGCGTATCTCATCTGAATTAAGTCCCCAACCTCCATAGCATGCCTTGCAAACTTGGAAAGTTTTAAGGTCTAACTGAGGCCTAATTTAGTGAAAAATATAAAAACAATAGCGTACATGAAATAGTCATAAGTGCTTGGATTAGATGTGGCAACGCTGCTGCAGTTGTATCCAAAGTAACCCCAGTTACCTCATGTTGACACAATGGATTGCTACATCTGTTGACATTTTAAGCAAGAATGTGTGACAGAATGCTCACAATTTAACGTAGGCAGATTCTTTTGTTTTCCCCTTTAATTGTTTGCAACTGGATTTCTATTTGCTGAGTTCCCAGGGCTGCATTGTATATTTTAGACAACTTAATTACTTTGGTGCAATATTTTGGTTTTTTTGCAATCATATTACATTATGTCAGACTGTTCAAAAAAACCTTCATGCATTCAATTACTGGACTTGCTGTAAGTAGAGTTCATTAGTTGCTTTATAAATAATTAAATAGTTTAGTCATGTGGTTGGGTTAGGGATCTCACTGGTCTCACATAGCCATAAAATGATTAATGGAACAAAAAGAATAACAAAAAAAACACACAATATGCTTCACAAATAGTCGAACTAAAAGATTATAGAATGACTCAAATGCATTCTATGAAATAATGCATTCTAGCACTGTTTACAGTCTAGATTAACATACATTTTACAGCTTCAGAGTAATGACTTCTTTGCCAGTGAGATCACACATATTGAAAAACTGCACATTACTCCATGATCAATCATATTTGCTAAGTTTTTCATGCCTCTCAGTCACGAAAAGGCAAGATTTCATGATTCCACCAACATGATAAGAGAAAAAAATATTGTGTAATCTGAGTCACTGCATTTTTGTTATTTAAACTGTGCAATAAAAGATACTTTAAATCAAATATTTAAGACATGCTGCATGCATGTTTTGAAAAAAAAAAACATATTTATTCATATACAGTTCCATGATGGTTCCTCCTCCTTGGGTTTCTGCGGCCTGAGGTATTCATTGACCATGTGGTTGGTTGGGGCCATCTTCCTGATGTATTTATGGATGTTCTCTGTTTCATCCTGGACTGTGGTACCGACACTCACCAGTCCCTGGCCTCCTTCCTTCCACTTAGCATACAGCTTGGTGTCATCCACGTACAGGAGGTGGCTGACAACTTCTCCATTCCGTAGTCGGTATCCGTAGCCAGTCTTGTCAATGTTCTCTCTGAGAGGGTTCAGGCCTATGCAGAACAGCAGTGGGGACAGAGCATCTCCTTGGTAGATCCCGCATTTGATGGTGACTTGTGCTACGGGCCTGAAGTTGGCCTCTAGTGTTGTATGCCACATCCCCACTGAGTTCCTGAGGAAGGCCCTTAGGGTCCTGTTGATCTTGTATAGGTCTAGGCATTCCAGGATCCTCTGGTATTCTTGCCAATCCCATTCTGTGCCCCACTCATATATTGACCCTTGTACCTGTTCATCTTAGCCACTATGATGCCTGACAGGAGCTTCCATGTGTTACTGAGGCAGGTTATTGGCTGGTAGTTGGATGGGACTGGTCCCTTCTGGGGGTCCTTGAGGATCATGACTGCCTGACCTTCGGTTAGCCATTCAGAGTGTTATATATATATATATATAATTAAATTATTAAAACTCTCCCACGTCCACCCTCTTGTCTCTGAACTTGCTTCTGGCCTTGGTCCGAGCCTTGAATGAATATATATATATATATATATATATATATATATATATATATATATATATAAAACACCCAGCACGCCCCTGCGGGCGGTTTATCCTTCAAGCTCGGGTCCTCTACCAGAGGCCTGGGAGCTTGAGGGTCCTGCGCAGTATCTTAGCTGTTCCCAGGACTGCGCTCTTCTGGACAGAGATCTCCGATGTTATTCCCGGGATCTGCTGGAGCCACTCGCCTAGCTTGGGAGTCACCGCACCTAGTGCTCCGATTACCACGGGGACCACCGTTACCTTCACCCTCCACATCCTCTCGAGCTCTTCTCTGAGCCCTTGGTACATACGTATATATATATATACGTATGTATATATATACATACATATATATCTATATCTATATATATATATGAAGAAAAATCTAAGTTTTGGCAAGTCAACGGAATTAGTAATTAATATGAGATTATCTTGATGAAGTACAAGCCTTCCACCCATGGACTGGGTGGCAGGGGTCCTTCGTGAAATACAATGCCGTGATTCTGCCTCTGTTAATATAAATGTCCTCTAAAGAAAAGAAGCTGCCATTAAACATTTTGGAGGCCATACTAGATAATTATAGAGGATACATGACATGACGCTCCACCACACAATGATAAAATGAAGGCCAGCCTGCTTAAGTTATGAAAAGCAGCCACTGATGAGCTTTCTTTATGATATTGGCTGTATTTATGGCCCTTGTGAGGTTAGTGGACATTTGCAGACCCAGGTATTTGACTATTGTCACCAGCTCAGCTTCTCCTGTAATAAAGAGGGAATGAGGTGTGTGAGCTCTCCTCTTAAAGTCTACCACCATCTTTTGTAGTCCCCACATGGATGTATAGATTTTTTGCATCACACAAGCCAACATGTCGCATACAAGTTACAAGTCATTATAAAAATTTAAAAAATTATTTTGAGCCTTCAGTTTTCAGCTTCACTTTAGTCCATCTGAAATAAATGTGTGCTTGTATCCTGAGCATATTTGGATTATAGACGTTTTTCTGATGCAGTGATTTTCACCACAGAGTGATGACTGAAAATGCAAAGTGAGGTTTCACTGATTTACCTAAATCTTTTAATGATCAAGTTTAAAGATAGATCTTTGCCCTAGAAAGCTTTCAGCAAACCTCTGCACCTTGTAAAAGCTTCACGCTTCACCTAATCATATCACCAAAAGCCTAATCCATTGTAAGATTTTTTTTAACATTACGGTACTTTTGGGTGGAATAACAGCTGCATCAATACTTTACAAAAAATGCTCATTTTTAGTGAACTACATACAATTATAAGTAATATACACCAAAAAGTAAAATTTAACAAAATATGTCACAGACGTGATGTAAGTGAAGCCTTTTTTTTCCAGGCCTGAGGGATCTGAGAATACAGAGGATGTGAACCCCAAGGAACTAAGTCACTAGATAGCACAGTCGTCTCTTCTCACTAGGGACCCACACCAGGAGATTTCCCACGCTTGCAGCATTGTGTCATTGCACTCCCTCACTCATGTTCGTCTGTTCTCACCCACTCATTTAATACGCTTGATATAAATCCTCTCCTCCTCTTCTCACCCCTCTATATTCTGCTGCTGCTGGATTTATTCTCTATCACAACAAGACAATAAAAGCCAGATTTTTTTCCTCCATATCATATAAAAAATTCACATACTAAAGAAGTAAATGAGTAAATAGAGCAAGCTTCAGTTTATGAGCTTGGTGGAAAAGATCATTTATTAAAATGCCATCCTTCTAAAAGACAGTTGTAAATTGTACATTTCAGAAATGCAGGCAGACAGAAATTTGTTTTCCTGTTATGTGAGGGATCAGCTAAGAAAGAAAAAACAAAAAGGCTGCTACGAGGTCCAGGCCACAGTGAGGTGCGTCTGCACAGCACATGTCTCGTCCCTATGGGAAATAGTGAAGAATGTGCACTTTGGGTCCTCTTCTCCATATTTGCTCTTCTTAATTGCTGCTAAGGGGTTTCCTAAACATACAGCCAGGACACTGTGTGTTTAGAGCACCTATTTTAATCTCAAGGTCACAGGGTTCAGTACAGCCATATGCGATGAAGATGATCATGGCTGGTGATATGATGAACATACAGTGTGTTCTCTTGCGTACACACTGGCTCTGTTAACATTCAGGATGTAGCTGACAGTAAGGACATGGAGCACATGTTGCCTGCATCCTTATTTTCATGTTCATTTCTGCTGGTCACACGTGAAAATCTACAACATTAACAAAATGTACAATTATATTCTACACATTATACACACTAAAGTCATATTTACCTAACCACCACCCCCCCGCATGCTCTACACTGCCCCCTGCTGCTGAGAAAGTAACCTGCACTCTGCGAACCTTGTGAGACTCTCTTACTGTGTCCAGGCCTACGAGACGCAGGTATCTGCTTTAAACAATTAGTTCTATTCAAAGACAACTATAAACCTTGACACTGTATTAGCAAAAGATATTTGCTTTCCTTCTGCCACATAACAAAGGAACAACCCACTCATCCTTAGCAGAATTTATGATCTGGCAAACCTGTTTATCTGGGTAACAATTCTGATATGACAGAGGGGAGAGAGGGATTTTTACCCAAGCCATAGATCCAGATGATGAAAGCTTCTGATTGAATGGTTGACAAGCGGACGGGAATAGAGCTGGGAGCGGCAGAGGAGTTCACTTGAAAGGAGAATTGTGAAACTGCTTCAAAGATGAAAGAATACAGCATAAACAGCATAGTTACTGGCCAAAGTGACACTTTTCATCATTTTTAACAGTCTGTTTTACTTTGGTACAGACTGTACTTTTTGTACATTATAACTTCACTCTGCTTTGTGCCTGGCTAACCGACCAAGAACAGCACAAGCAAGAGTGACCCATAGACTGGTTGTAGCACAAAGTTTGCACACTGCTTCCATGTGACAACAGCGCTCACTGCAGGCAGATGGGTAGTCTTTGGAGTGGAGCAGATAACAAACAGGCTACCTCAGCTGGGCCATAAATCCTGCTTTAGGAGTGTTTGCCACAAGGTCTTGGATAACATCTTTGAGCTAGCAAGTGTCCTAAATTAACCACCTCCTTCCTCACAAGTCCCGTCACACTTCTGCAATAAAACTTCACGAAACGACAGTTAGAACTGCCAGGATGATTTCTGGGACTTTGCATCGAAGCCTGAGCAATTAAGAGGCCAAAACGTCTGAACTTGAAATGCAGCTAAAGGGCCAGACACTCTGAAGACAAGAGTCTGACATGCATGTAAAAGTGCAGGAGGCTCCTACAAAAAAAGGGGACAAGTCAGCCATATTACTATACACAGTGATGTGGAGGACAAACTGAGACAGGAGGAGAAAACACAGAAGCTAGAGGAGGAGAAAAAGAAATCTGCAGAAGCAGAAAGACAACAACAATGAATAAAAAAGGGGGTATAATAGAAATATGAGGCAAATAAGAAAAAGAAAGCAAAAAAATAAAAATAACAGTCAATAGCTGCACGTGGAAGAAAAGACAAGGCCGCAGACCTTTCAGCTCCAGCTGGATACCAATAGCTCATCTCCCTTCCTGGTTTATCAACTTCTTCTCATCTTTTCCACCTGTGGTTCATCCCTTTCATTCATACCACTCCACAGATTATCCTCAGCCATTCCTTATCTCCCACACTCCCCACACTCTTTCCATTCTCTGTTACCCTCTTCACCATTACGCCTTTGCATTTCCTCTGTCTCTCTCACTACCTCTTTTCCTTTCTCCACAATCCCACCCACATCTCCTTTTCTTCGCATCCTCCATCCACCTTCTTCTACTTACCCCTGTGTCACTCCTCTCCCTCCCACTCTCAATCAATCAGTAAACCAACCAAACGCACTTTATTTGTCCCCCTGTGGCAGTGCAAACACTGCTGTTGCTTTGTATCACTGTGAACCAACCAGAACTAGGTGCTGTTAAAATAAATTCTAAAAGTGAATCACTGGATTTTTTTTTAAAGTTCATATTTAGTTGTAATGTCTGGATTGTAAATCAATTGGCCCAGGCTATCAGAACATAGATGTGAAATATCAAAACTATTCAACAAATCAGCTTTTGTGGCTTAGAAAAGTTAAGATGTGCAAATTTTACTTCATCACATCAGATATTGTAACCTTAGTGAGGAGATGACCAATTGTCTTAAGTGCGTGAGTTGAGTTGTGGCTTGAAATTCCTAAGGAAGGGATGAAAAGACTTTAAAACATCTGTGTTTTCAGTCCAAATTGGGAACACTGGCATCTACGAAAGCCTGTCCTTTCTACTTTGAGTGCAGGTCAACAGCTGATTCTTGTCCTGGTGAAGCCGCTCTAGGTATTTGGTTTCTCCTATGTAGAGATATAAACATCCTCACTGCGCTGCATGACATACATTATGTAGTCTAGCTTGTGTTTTGTCCCTGGGATGATGGGGTGAACAGTTTTTTCTCTCTCACACACACACACACACACACACACACACACACACACACACACACACACACACACACACACACCAGTACCTACTCTTTAACTCCCACCACCAACTGGAACACAAACTTGGGGTTACCAGGATGGGCAGAGAACATCGCACTTAAGGCAGAAATGGAAGAAATGGACCAAAACACACATAATGAACACTAAAAGCATCCAGTTATCATTTTTATAGTGAAATGTAGACATAATAGAATTCCAAATATAGTACATAATTAAACCTTTTAGTGCAGCTAGTAAATGATGTAATTACAAAATGAAACCACAAGATGGCAGTGTAGTTTCACAATTACACCACCGGATTTTTTGTTTTACAATTCTATTACATAAAGAAGTATACATTATAACAAGTAACGTACAGTAAGCTACTGCTGTACGAAAAAAGTCAGAGTTGTCACAATAAAAAAGTAGTTGAATAATTTAAAAGAAATCGGTTGTCATCACTACATGGAGATCAGTTTTGTGTCAACATTTTTCTTTTGGTGCACAATCAATGCTTTTTATGAACACGAACAATTAAACAATCTACATTTGTGCTTTTTCTTTGCAGTCTTTTTGCTATTTATACTGTGAGTGCTTTGTCCGAGAACACTTTTTAACCTTCTACAGCAAGTGCTTGAATTACATTTCAATATTAATTAGGCAGTTAATCAGACTAAGCTAAACTGGCTGAAACTGGCAGAGGCCTAGCGCTCTGTTTCCCTGTCAAGAAAAACATTTCCTCCCACGAGGATTGTGGGCGCTTGGGGTTTAAGCCATCCACATTCCAAATCATGTATTTCCAATGAACTGGGTGGTGGCAGAAAAATTAGAAGGAAATCTTGTAGATAAAAGTCCTGCAATGTAGTGACCCATCTATGCTAGAAAAGCACCAACACTTTCCCACAACTTGCAGTTAAATAACCATTACTGCAACTGAGTGGGGTGAAAATTAGCTTAGCAAATGATGACCAATTTCATTGTGATTTACTTACCGTGATTTACTGTTTTTGACTTTTTTTCAAAATGAGGCACTGACAACGATGAATCATGTTGTCTGTTTCCAGAGAACATTCAGGCAACATTTCCTGTTGTTTGCATGGCAGCTCTCACTAAGATTAACCATTGTTGACCAACTTTTACTATAAAAGGGGACCAATGATCATACTTTCTGCATCTATTTATATTCTTGGACGATAATCAGCTGAATTTGTTATAATAAAATAGAAGGACCTATTACTCATAATAAAACTCAAAAACTTATAAATCCATCCTGAACTAGGGGCACTTAAGAAGTAGAAAAGGACAAAAGAAAAGGTGGGGCTGTCAGGCTAAGATGGCTAAGCTAAAATCTGGTGCCCCCACAGTCTCTAAAACAATAACAAAACAGTCCAATTTGAAAGCTGTTCCCCCTTGAGTTTCACTCCATACCCACCTTTTAAGAGCTGGCAGGTGACCTTTTTGGACAAGACGTTTGAGAGATAAATTGTAAGCTAACGCTAGCTGATAACTTAACTACAGCATTAAGATGTAGGTCCAGTGTACAGACACACATATCTAGAAATTTTTGCTATGTAACAGTCTAGCTGAAACACAAGAATTTCACTCACCAAAACCGGATCACAAACATGACAGAAAGGTCCAGTGCCTATACTGGGAACACTTATCAACCACATTTTGACTGTAGTCCAAAATAGCGTTTTGTGCAGTTCCTCAAGGAACTGCAGTTTTTTCCATTCAAACTGGCTTCTTTTTTCATTTTTGTAGGTTGCCCATGTGCTGAATCTCACAAACGAGAGAGCTTAACTAATCTGAATATGAGGTTACTTTGTTTTGGGAGCTTCTTTTGTTCCTGGGTCTGTTCGATGTTAAAGTAGAGGTTTTTGTCTAAGAGTAGAGTGTTTAAAGCAGTGTGAAGTCTGAAAAAGTAATTGCTTCCTAAACTTAATAACTGCTTTTGCCATCCTGCAAGAGTTTGCGTTATCTAGCAATGAGTCCTTTCTTTACTTACTTTCCTTACTGTACTTTGTATAATTGGTTTTATTCAGCCACAGTGGAGAGTTTTTGAACATCAATGACCTGCTTAAGAACTTGCAAAAGTATCTCAATCAGATTTAAGGTTTATCTAATTGAAGGACTTTGACTAGGTCTCTCAAAAACATTTGTTTTGGGGTGTTTTTAGCCATTCAGAGACAGTCTTGCTGGTGTGTGTTGATCATTCATCAGTCTTTGTACATAAACCAAGTGTGCTTGAGCTTCAGGTTACCAACTGATGACCGGACATTCTCCTTCAGGATTTTCTGCTAGGAACAGAATTCATAGTTCCATCAATTATAGCAAGTCCTCCAGGTCCTGAAGCAGCAAAGCAGCCCCAGACTGTCACACTACCACCACAATGTTTGACTGTTGGTGTGGCATTCTTGTTATGAAATGTTGTGTTATTTTACAATAGATGTAATGGGACTCAAAACTTCCAAAAAAGTTCAGCTTTTGTCTTCTCAGAATGTTCTTTTGGCGGAGGCTTGAGAGGTTCTTGTGAGATGAGGCTTCGTGTTCTTTTTGGTCAACAGTGGCTTTCACCTTGGAACTTGGAACATTTTTGCCCAGTCTCTTTCTTGTGGTGGATTCATGAACACTGGCCTTAACTGAGGCAAGTAAAGCCCGAGGTTCTTTGGAAGTTGTTCTGAGTTTTTTGTGATCTCCAGATGATCCAGTCTTGGAATAACTTTTGGTAGGCTTGCCACTCATAGGAAGGTTTTCCTCTTTCCCCCGTTGGTAGATAATGACTTTTTGTTCACTAGAATCTCAGAGCCTTGGAAATAGCTTTGCAACACTTTCTTGACTGATAAAGAAATTTTGTTTCCTATCTGTCACTTTAGATGATGGCATGTTATGTTGCTTTTTGAGATATTTCAGCCTACTTCACAACTGATTTCTTGATTCAACAGGTCTGGCAGTAATCAGGCCTGATTAAGGCTAGTGAACTGAACTTAGCTGAACTCGCCAAAAAATCTTCATTCACAATTTAACAAGGCGTTAGCGATTATTTTAAGAGCAGTTGAACATATTAGGCCATTACTTTTCTCACACAGGGCCAGATAAGTTTAGATATCTTTTTCCTTAATAAACAAGATCGGCATATTAAAACTGTATTTGTCTTGCTTGCTTGCTTAATCTTTTACAAAATATTATTGAATGATCTGAAACACGTGTGACAAATGTGCATAAAACTAAGAAATCAGGAAACAACAATGGTTTCTCTATAATATTAGCATAATTCCCCGTAACTTCAAACCAAAAATTAAAACCAATATCCATCTTTGCTTTCAAAGAAGCTTATTTGATTAGTCTTATACATCAACCAGTTGTTGTTTCAGACAATTTTTTATATAATATCAATAAAAGCTATATGTAGCCTAAAAAGATAAGCTTGTTAATGATGCAGAGGTAAACCGATTACTTTGAATCCTGCTAGTGAAGGTCCATCAAATCTTTTCTAATAAAACTAAATGGAATAAATGGGTTTCTAAAACACTTTGGCTTTAAGTGCACCATATAAATAAAATGTACTTAGTTTCTTACTAATATGTATATCCTTACATATTATATCCATACAAATGTTGTTTTGGGGTATTTTCAACTAAGGCCATTAATTCAAGCTTATTTCTGCCTTGATAACTGAAGATATACTTCTGGATGTCCACTGCACTGTTCACAACATGCCAAAACGTACAAACCCCCCTAACCAGTTTTACAGATGGTCATTGCTATGCTTAGAGCTAGATAGAAATGTCAAAGGATTACTATGGAGAAGGGGGCGGCATTATGCTATATTCATATGGATCAGGTCTGTGGACCAGCTGTTGTCCACCTAATAATGGCTCCACTCTGCACTGATGACATATGAATACACAAACTAGACATTCAGACACATTTTGTACAGTGGACCGTACCAAAGCAATCATAACGACAGTATTTATCATTTTAATGAGAACAAATTATATAACCACCATCATAACCAGAGTCATTATTACCTAACTACTGCAGACTCTGGATGGCATTGCAGCTCTTTTTCCTGCAGCTTCTGTTTATTTGGTTAACAGGCAGCAGTGGTTGCGCTCTAAACTGGTAGCAGCTTCGTTGTCATTTACTTCCTGATGTTGATGTTGGGTGCAAACAGTGTCTATGGTAATAATAAACTTTTACAGCTCCTGCTGTTGCGTTAATGCTGTCATCATCTCTTGAGCTTCCTATTTGCTAGAAAGCTCATTCCCATTTACACACTATGGGACAAAAGCTAGAAGCAGGGGGGTACTGTCATTGTCTGAGTTCTTTATGATACATTTTAGAGCAGAGCAGTTTCCTAGGTGAATAACAGTTGTGCACAACATTAGCTGCAGAGTTCGTCATGACAGAGGGCAAATATATCATTGTTACCTCTACACCAGATAATATGAATGATTAAACATCCATACTCTGGGTATTTGCACAACTATGAGCAAACTGTGCCTGACCACATATTGACATTTGATGACTCGTCTATGTCACTAGACTAAATAAGACACTTAAAGTACCCATCAGCTTTTACAATGGGTGATTTTTTTCCCATCGTGCTGTTGCTTAGCAAATATAATTTGAATATAAATAATCTTATAGAAGTAATTTTAAACCATGATTTTGTTCAGTAAGAAAAACACATTTAGGAAATAGTCACAGTTTTTCAAATAATTTAATTTATTTGGTATGTAGAAAAAAACAGTCATATAAATATTATAGTATAAATTAAACTGCACATTATTTTCCATATTTGATTAAAAATGCAATATATACATACAGGTAAATACATAAAAATCATAAAGGACCCCACATGCTCATACAAATACATACAGTGAACAAGTTTGACAGACATTGCACGTCACAACTACAAAAGTTTGCCTAATGGCTAAGAAAAGTGCATTTTCCAAATGTGCTGGCCTCTTGCTTGATTGTCACTCAGTCTGTTTAGTAGAACTCTTTCTTTACTTTGCTTTCCAAACTCTAGCTGTATCGACAGCAGTCCATTTTCAGGCATCAGCCTTCAGCTTTCCTTCATTTTCCTTTTTTTTTTCCCATTCTGTTGCCATCTTCAAAGTGATGGCTACTACGCTATAGGCCCATCCACAGCTGCTCTCATGTAGCACTCAGCATCTGTACCATTATTAGCACATGCTTCACGATGAAGCACCTTGTGCCAGACTTCCCTTCCATTCTCAAATCTTAAGGCGATCGCTAACAAATCCCTTTTAGGCTCATCGACAGATTTCAAGCCTTCTTCTCCTGTTGGGGCAGATTTCTGGCCTTGTTGCTTGGCTTGGCTTGGCACACCAGATCTCTGTAGGCTGGAGAGCGGAGAAAGCGTGGATAGCAGTCTTTGGCCATGAGCATGTAGATCTTGTGCTGGGCCATGTCGAAACAAGAATGTGTGGGGGCCAGCATATTGGCTTTGGTGATGTCACGGGTTTCGTGGTCAATATTAATCTACAAAAAAAGGACACAAGATATTAGGTTGAGTCTCTTTTTGACCACTTATGGCTACGTCTTCTTTGAGATTTGGCATTTACATACCTCCCGGGGAGCTTCGCTGCCAATAAATTCATCATAGATCTTCTTAGCCTTAGTAGCTAGCTTGGCAGGACACTTGATATGTTTGTATTCCTCACAGGCAAAGTAGAACGCAATGTTCTCCTCGCTGAACTCAGACATAAGGAAGGCTGTGAAGGCATACAGTCCATCTGCAGAAATAGAGGAAATGTGATTACTCGTTGCACATAATGGACCCAGAGTGGATGAATGTGTATGTGTGTGCATCCACACAATTTACCCACATTTGAATGCACTTTTGTTTTTGTGAAAATGGCACAGAACAATAAAAGAAACAAACTGAGACTTTACTTACATTTGCTGGAAAGAAGTTTTTCAAAGGACTCTTTCCACCTTAGGCATTCCTCCAGGGTTGGCCTGAAAACAAATGAAGCATTAGTTTCAAATTAGATTCAAACTGGAATTTTGACCAAACACACAATGGCAATAAATGCACCCTGCAGTATTATATTGTGTATATGAGCCTTACTTATTTTTCCCTATTTTGCAACAGGATAGATTCCAGTTGGGGATCTGCAAAACACTTCCCAGCCTTGCCTTCAGCTCCTTGGCCCTAAGACAAAGAGAAAACAGATTATTTACATTTTTCACCAAGACCTTGATGGCATACCCATTGACAAGCCGTCTAGATTTGCACAAACTAAAACTTACATTGTATTTTAGCTTCTCAGATGCTCACATGCAAATGTACAGTGATAAAGAAAAAGCTGTTCTCTATAATCTAATCCAAATCCTCAAACATCAGTGTTTGCAAGAAGCTTAATATACCTTTCCAAGCAGCAGGTAGGCAGTGATGCTAGTCCTTTACACATAGCAGCAGGTTGGAGCTGGTAGGGGTGGTGTTTCGGTTTTGTGGTGCTCAAATTACTGTTCAGTAAAGCTCAGTATGGAGCGAGATTGTCTGTATCTGAAGAGAGTGAGTACAGAGGCTTTATAGTTCAACCGCCCCTGCTTGTGATGTGTCATCAGCCACCTCAGCCAATCACAAAGAGGGAGAGAGAGAGGGAGAGAGAGAGTATATGCAAGGACAAGGCTGGGAAATTACTGTCAGAAGATAAATGCTACTGATATTCTCCACTTTGTTTTTCTTGTATTTCCCTTAACCAGCCACAACCAAAACAAACCACTCTGCCTCTTCCATGAACAATCCCAACAAAACAAAACAAAACAAAAAACATCAGTGTTCAAGTAGAAAAAACACATCTGGTGTTGGTGGTGGTGAGCTCATGGATTTATTTAGTGCTAAGAGAGCACTGGTGCTTGTGAAATTAGTTTTTATTGACAGCCTTTAAAATAGTCTTGGGCAAGGGAACATACATTTTAACATGACAGTTCATATAATACAACAGGCTTCAAGGTCAAATGAAAAAAGCTTTTTATTTTTGTGGGTCTCTCATAGGTCTTATCACATCCTTGCGAGCTGTGGCTCTTCCCTAAAGAGTCATTAGGGCAGATTGCCACTGACATTCATGTGAGTTTGTTCCACAAAGACTAAAAAACAGAACAGAAAAAGGAAAAAAGAATGCAAAGAAAAACAACACACTATACCTACACTAAACATACCCAAGTTCAGTGAAAGCAGAATCCCAGCAAGAAATCTCTCACAAGCAGAAGATTAAAAAATAAATAATAATCAAATCTGATCACTTCATACTGCATGTGTTCTTGATATACAGCTCTGTTGTAAACTCCATCAGACTAAACATCAGGTCCACTCAGTGTTGGGAAGGTTACTTTTAAAATGTATTCCATTACAGATTACAGAATACATGCCCCAAAATGTATTCTGTAACGTATTCTGTAACGTATTCCGTTACGTTACTCAATGAGAGTAACGTATTCTGAATACTTTGGATTACTTAATATATTATCATGCTGAATGTACTATTGCTGTGATTTATTACTGTTACTGAAGGTCCGCGGCTCCGAACCCGGAGTAAAGGGACCTCTGATACGGCGGGTTCCGTGTTGGGCTCATAGCCGAAAAATAGCTTTACTTTGTTGTGTGGGTCAACTTTTCTTGCGAGAGACAAAGAGAGGCGTTGAAAGGCTGCTCCAACGGAACTTATTGTTTTCGGAGGAAAACACGAACACAGTCTACAGTCGAGTCTTAATAGCTTACTTACAACTGGGCTCGTCAGGCACTCTTCTTGGCTGCAGTGGTTATTATTATATTTACATGCTTCCAGCTCCTGTTTTTGCTTGATGACAACTCGTCCTTTTCCACTCGCCTTTTTAAATACGTAACGGCGGTACATGTATTCCGTTACTCCCCAACACTGAGTCCACTATATAACAGACTTTGAAATAAAACAGGTTGCTAAATGCAATAATAATAATAATAATAATAATAATAATAATAATAATAATAATAATAATAAGCATGGCACTGCACAGGTGACTGCCAGCATCACAGAAACTCTTTTGCACATCACTGGGTTTAATTTGACAGTAAAATGTTCAACTGGCATTTGTCCTTTTAAAATTTTGTGTTGTCAAATTGATTCTCGACACCTCCTTTGTTTTTTTCCCTGATTCAATGCCCTCTAGGTGCAAACACAATCACACTTTACACTCTTTATGAGGCAGATAAAGGTGTTCATTCCTGGGCATTATGGGAAGGAAATGTGATATTCACTCTGTTTAATTATATTTTCCTGAAAGCAGGGTGGATGTACTGCCAACTGCAGGACACAATAAAGCTGAAGCTAGACCGTTTCCCATATGGCAAGCTGAGAGTTGCTTATCTGGGATTTGTTTGTCATATTCATATTACAGTAAAAAAAAAAAAGGACAGGCACATAACCGGTGTTATAACTAGAACCAATAGAACAAATATTAGAATCTGGGTTTCCTCCTGACAGTTGGAACTTTGTAATGTGCTACTTATGTAAGGTTACAGCCATGGGCGTTTCAAGGAACTGAGTACCCACAAGGGCAGTGTGATAAATGCAATAGCCTCTGCTGGTAACATCCCTCCCCCTAGGATTAAAAACCCCACTGTGGTGATTGTCACTTGTGAATTCCCAAGAAACAGCTAGATTCACCATAACAGTATTTTAAACCACTTCAAATAAAAACCATTATACAAAGAAGGATATTCAGCTTCCAAGTGTTTTTTGGTTTTTTTCGTTTTTTTTACTGTTTAACAAGGAATCACATATCAGCCTGGAATCTTATTAGACCTATTAAGCTGTTACATGCTTAGAATGAACTGATAAATTAAGGTACAGCATCAAGACATGACATACATGAGGTTAACCTGACAACTAATTAATAATTCTACAATTCCTTCTCTGAACAACACCAACTATTAATTCATGTGACATTTTTTGAAAGAGTTAATAACTGTAGTTATTAGCAAAAGCAGTACAGTGATACATAGCTATGAACTACTGAACATCAGCAGGACTATACACTGATCACGCTGTTCAGGGCAAACACATGGGACCTGTGCAGTTGTCCTGTGATGTCTGGCACTGGGTTTGAACCTTTGCATCCTGTGCGATAGGTCCCGGGGGGAGTCTGCTGGCTGACTCAGTGACTTGGGCTCTTTGTTGTACTCCTGAACAGTGGAGCAGGGTACACTGCCCGGCCGTGGGGCAGCCACTGCCATTGGGGAGTGCTGTTGCCATATGTGGGTGTGTTTAGTCTTTGAAAACTTTTAGGCGGGTGGTACATGTCAAAACAGTATGTACAGGGTGGGCCATTTATATGGATACACCGTAATAACATGGGAATGGTTGGTGATATTAAAGTCCTGTTTGTGGCACATTAGTACATGTGAGGGGGCAAACTCCTCAAGATGGGTGGTGACCATGGTGGCCATTTAGAAGTCGGCCATCTTGGATACAACTTTTGTTTTTTCAATAGGAAGAGTGCCATGTGACACATCAAACTTATTGGTAATGTCACAAGAAAAACAATGGTGTGCTTGTGTGGAGCAGGGAAATTATTTTACTGCTATTGTTAAATAATCATCATCATTACCCTTGCATTAATAATAGAATCTGCAGCATTGATATTGTATTCAGAGGTTTAAACAGTGTGTGTCTTTTAGAAAGACCAAGTGCAGCAGTTGACAGGAAGTTGCAGAGAGTTTGCAGAAGAGTTTGCAGAAGAGAAAGCAGAAGTGAAAGCAGAGTCTAAGTTATTCTGAGGAGCAGGTTAGACGAGGCTATTTGAATTACTAGGTTATTCAAATTGTCTGTTATACTTTTATATTCTTTTACTAAGCTCTTAGTAGAGGTTCTTGATTAAAACATTTATTCAACATAGTACATGTAGTTTCAGTTAGGTTATTACACATAAGGATGAGCCTCTGGTCTGGTAAAAGGTCAGAAGTGCAACGGGTGAGATGAGAGGGCATGTAAGGTCAACACATACACACACAAACACATTAGTTAGACTCATTTATAGGTGAGAAGTTGGTCATGTTTGTCTCTGGAAAGAGGAACAGCGTCTGGCAGGATGTGGGGCTCGTGTTCCAGACGAGACGAAGACAACGTTCTTTTAAACTGTGTTAAAAGTCATTGTGGTTTTGATTTGACGTGTGTATATATTCTGTCTGTGACGTATGAAGGGGCGTCGTTAATTCAAACCCTGATGCTATAAAAATCTGTGTATGCTTTGATTAAGTCGAAGATCAAGTGCTGTCTGCGTACAGTGGTCTTCCCACGCGTGTATTCATTAAAATCAATTGTTTGACCAAGATCTTCTGGACCTGGTTGTTTGTACTCTCCTTCCTCAATTATGTGAACCTTAACACTTGGTTTCAATGTAACGTAATCCAAGATGGCCGACTTCTAAATGGCCACCATGGTCACCACCCATCTTGAGGAGTTTGCCCCCTCACATATACTAATGTGCCACAAACAGGACTTTAATATCACCAACCATTCCCATGTTATTACGGTGTATCCATATAAATGGCCCACCCTGTACATAAATGTCAGGACCCATGGTTTCCCAGCTGGCAGCTTTATACAAAATCAATTTGTATTTTTTTTTAAGTGACCTTTTGGTCTTACATGAATGATGACCCTCAGATGCAAAGGCGTAATGTGGCTCAGCGATTGAAAATTGCCTGCCAACAATAATCTGCATTTTCTTAACTTTAAATGATGCTCCTTTTCTTACAGTAAGGCAGTGCTTTCAGTTGAAACCTGATATCTGGAAAAGCACTATCTGGACTATCTGTTTGGCACAATACAAATGACCCATAAGACATTTTAGTCCAAGAATATCCCTAAAAAGGAAGTAGTGCAAACCACGCTGCCTTTGATACAAACACATTTTAGCAAAAACATTCACAGTGTGCCAGGGCCAGGCAGCACTGATTAGGTTAAGTCAGCTGATACTGAGGGGACTAATTTTGCTGGGGAGGATTTAACTGCGCCATTTGGTGCCATCAAAGAACAAAGGTTTGCCTGAGAAGCCTGGGGGAACCCGGCTACCCACTCACCTACTCATACAGTCACGGTGATGTCAGCACAGCTCTTATCAATCCTGGTGACAAAGCCGGAAATGAGACAATGTAGGAGACGGTGTGAAATATGACTATGACTGACCAAAGGCCATTTTTGGAAGTTGGGTAGTCACTGTCCTTGGAGCTGGGTGATGCTAGTACTTGATACTGAAAATTATTATGAAAGGTTTCTAGCTAATTGTGATGACTATTACACAACTGTTCCAGCCAAACAAGGATTTAACTACTATGTGCTTCTGACAAAAAAAGCAAGAAAGTGCTCCGAGCAGTTACAATGTTTTTGCCTCAGTTTTCTGTTGCTTTTTACAGCAGAAAACTGAGGCATTTTAATGGCTATAATTCAGGTCAGGAGAATAATATTCACCAGAACATGTTAATGTTTCATACAATAGTTTCCAGTGTTATAAATAAAGCACAGATGTGATGCTGAGATAAAGCTGAGAGAGAAGGCGTTAACATCTGATTTCCCTGAAACTCTTTTGGTGAATTGAATTTAACCATGAGTTTGGATCATCTGTCAGCTAGCAATGCCCTCGAGCTTCGTTCCTTTGTTTCACAACAGCACCACATATTCTTTATAAAGTGCTGGTCATTTTTTCCTGTTGTTAAACTGCTACAGCTCAGACTTCCTGTCAGATAAAAAATAAAAATAAAAAAACCCACTAATGCTCACAGAATGGAGACTGCACAGACACTTTTCTCAGAAAGCCCCTGGGTGTCTTTACCCAGTAGTCAGACTTAGAAAGAGTGTTAGTTTACAAGTGATTTAAGAGAGTTCTTTGATCGCACAAAAGGTCATTTGATATATCTGGGGGGGCTTTAGCTTAATAAAAACACAGAGTAAATGACTGAACATTTCTGCTTCAGAGCAATCTCAGAGGAGGTTATCACTTCTCTTCACTGTTTATGCCATCTGTAGGCTTTGAATTGATTTCAGCTACTATATTATGATATCATGATTTACCAGGTGTATTGTAATGGTGTAAGAATAACATGCATTCATCATGCTCAGTACAATATCAAATGCAAGTCATTTGATATTGTATTGAGCATTTGTTTCTTTTTTACTTTTTGTGTGCTATTTTATGGCATGTAGTCTTGAGGTATAACTGCCTAGCTTATATCTATTCATGTGGCATTTAAATGGTGTAAAAGTTAGTAGTCAAAATGGATATGATGTGCTATTTATGCATATTCTATAAGAATGATGTGCTATTATTTACACCTGGGATTCAGTGAGAGGCAAATAGCTGACAGTAGGTCAAATCTCCATTTCAAGCAGAGCAGAGCTATTCAGTGGATGCACAATATCGCAACAGAATCTTTTCAAAACATGTTGCTTTGTTTCCTTTTCCTCAACAGCACACTCTGCCTCAACAAATAAGACAGTCTCGTTACTTTGGAGACAAAATCTTTATTCAGAACAGTACTTATCATTTGGCTGTGTTATGACAAGAGACAACCAAAGAATTAAACATTTTCAAGATTCATGCCTCGGTCCTCAATCAAAATGAGAAAAATATAAAGAGAATTTTTAAAACTTTTATTACAGTCTGGTTTTTGTTTGTTAGGATAGGATTTCTTGAAAGAGTTCTGGATTTTCTAGTTTATAGTTGTTACAGCTATTTAGTAACTTACCATGTAACTAGAAACTATTTTTAACCTTCCACGAAATCTGATATGAACCTCCCTGAGAAATGGAGCTACATGTCAAGTAGATGCATCCCACAGAGACTTGAATGGGACAGGATTAAGAGATGTTTTTGGTTTCATTATAGGTTAGACTTGAGTTGGGCTCGGGGTATGCCCCCTTTTGTTGGTAAAATGTTTTTGGGTTTTTTTCGTAAAAACTCTGATGTATACTATGAGCAAAATTAAGACCAGTCTACAGACCAGTATAAAGACCAGTCTAGTTGCAGCCTTTTGGTCTGTGACCAGGAGCTAAGGCTACAGTTACTACTGGAACCTGGGGCTGAGATTAGGTTGATGTTGGGCTGAGAAGCAGGAGGACAGACTGAGGGAAAGTGAGCTTGGAAGGATCCAAGTATAACCACTAGATATACCACATGATAGTATCACATTGTCTCTGCTATGTTCATGTATGGGGTTTTTATTTAATCATTTTAATTTAAATTGCAGAATTATTATTTTTTTTATCTTTAATTGAATAAAAACTGCAAAATTGTCAACTTACTCAGTGTGTACCATGCCTTCCACATTGCATAGCCTCTTTCTTAAGGAATTGTAACGTTTTCTTTGCTATATATATTTTAAGATTATGGATTCAACTGATTACATTCAATTTCTCAGGTTTGAACAGAAAAAAATCCTATTAATTAAAATAATTTATTTAATCATTAATTTCTGAGGTGGTTTTTTTTACAGCTATCAAACAAAGGCAAAGTAAAAAGGATGAATGAATAATGAATTAATGTGCGGTTATAATGTTTTTTAAAAGGTTACTCACACTAGAGTAAAAATAGGATAGTAATCTCCTTGTGACTAGAAAAAAAATGGTGTTTGCCCAGTAACTGCACTGAATAATTTGCACTCAGCACCCAGTTGCAAGAAGTTGCACAGAGATTGAGAGTGATGCATGCTGATCCACTTTCAATCTCAAACTATCTTCTAACAATCTCTGTCTGACTCAGACTGACCGTCACAAGGGTTTGAAATAACTCCTGTTTAATTCTTGTTGTAGTGTCTTTACCTTACAATATAGTAAGCTTTGAGGCAACTGCTGTTGCGATTTGGTGCAGACTGATTGCCTACATGTTACAATACATTCGAGTCAGTCTGTGCTGATGAGTGCAACTCGTCTGAAATGTGCATCTTTGCAATAGAAGACTTGACTCAACTGGTTGTAAAAATCAGTGATGCTGAGCACCTATGAGGTTTTGATGTTAAATTGCGGCAACTACATCTCTATTTGTAAACGACTTTCTAAATTTCAGGTTCAAATATATGAGATCCTGGCTGTACTCAGGATTTGACTTTCTGTGCATGTAGAAGGCAACAGAAATGTGAAGTTTAATCAGTATCACAAACAGATCACATGTAATTGACAACTTGACCCAATTCAGACTGCCTTTAGACTAACTGTCATATTGCTGTTTTATTACTGTCTTGATGCTTTGAAGACAGCACATGACTGTGATACCTGGTTCCCATCTTGGAACCAATGATTTGAAAGGCAACAAGATCAGAAATTGCACAAAGTCATAATAATTCCAGTCATGACATAAACTCCAACTACAGTTTTCTCTAGTGCGATTGTAGCATAAGAGCTGAGGCTGATGAGCCAGAATGTCTATGAGTAGAGGTTAACGCAGCTCTGGTCACAGGGAACAAAAATGGGAGTAAAGCCAACTTTGTCTACCCCAGTCAGAAAAAGAAAGCCATGAGTATTGATAGGTTTGTAGCATAAACCTATTCGCTGGAACGTTCAAGACGATTCTACTACACAGCAAGCAAGACACAAGCAGGCAAAGTTCTTTATGTTTCTCGTATACAAGGAAGACCAACTGGACAAACGCCGGTCCTTCGCTTGACCCCAGTTGCTCTTGTCCGCTCCCTCGTAACACTGCTCTTTTATTGAGGTTACATGAATATACATAGGTTCATTAACATATGACGTGTACACACACACAAAGAGTACCTTGCCTGTGCGTTGTGTAAGTATGTATGTGTGTGTGTGTGTGTGTGTGTGTGTGTGGGGGGGTCAAGATGTGACCTCATAAAGGACTTCCCTAAACCTGCTGGTCTGGAAGTCCAGCAGTTCATCTAAACAAAAGGCACTTAGACTAAAACAGACATAGATTTGTTTATCCTACCATAAAACAATAAAAGAAGGTACGACCTCTCCCATGCTCCCAGGATGTAGGTGTGGATGCCAGCACAGTCTTTGCTGACCACTAAGGATCACACATCCTATCACTACACAATCGATTATAAACCTCTAAGTATATATGGTTAGATATTTCCCAATACAAATGACAATAATAAAATATAAATCCAACAAGTATGATTGCATGAGCAGCGTCTGTTGTAGTCAGTGGTGGTGGCAGAGCTGATTGCTGGAAGTGGGACTGATTGAGGAAGTGGATGCAGCTGGCGAGACTGTGCTCAGGTTGTGGTGCACCTGTCTCCACTCCTGCCATCAGGCACACACCAAAGCACAAGAAGGGACAAAGAGAGAGGCTACAGGCATACTACATGTTACTTTTAGGACTAATTAAATTAGAATGATGCATTAAGTGTATATTGTCTGCACATATATTATTCTACTTGCTCCAATTACAAAATGTCTCCATGCATGCATGTGTTAGAAATAAATGCAATTCATATTTATTGTGTCAAATCAGAATACTGAATACCACCCAGGAAATGCACCACAGGGCAGTCCTGATAAACCAGAACTGACATTTACCTTCATGAGTGAGTTTTAAATCAAAGGTCATATCTCACCTCTAGCTTACTCAATCGTGTCTGGGTCAGAAATGTACCTGGGGCTAATCTAGGACACTTAAGTTGCAGGGCCTTACTTTACCTCTGCAAACAGCCCTGTCCATATTACTTGCTGGTCTTTTTACCCCGTGTAACCTAAAATTGCAAGTCATTTAACATCAAAGGCTATCCATCTTAAGCCTAGTCAAGATCTTTTGGTTTCATTCAGCCTCATATGTCGATGACAAAAGCTCATCTTAGACTCAGCATGCTCTTCTCACAGTTCACTTCTGTGTAGGTTTTTGTTGTTGCGATGAAAAGACCGCATTGAGATTATCGCATCTACATGAGCTGCTGCATTGCTGCCTTCGCAATTACCATTGCCAAGGAGAAAATGAAAAATGACACTGTGGTCCAAATTCACCTACTAAAAACATGACCAGCAGGCAATAATATCTGGTTATTTCATAGTGAATTATACCCTGATGGAAATTCTCATAAGAAATCTTTTCATCTTTTCTTCACGAAGCTTCCATTAGCATAAAAAGTAGGTCAAGGAGCTAAAGAGATTCTTCTTATTCTTCTAATTAGGTTCACAGAGAGGCATACCCAAACTTTTCATCGTTTGATATAATTACGTGTTCAGGTTTAATTTTTCAATTTGAACAAAAGGCAGCTGAAAATGTTAAAGACACCTGTGTTCTTGTCCATGTGTCTGCACGTAACATGTTGTGAAATTCACCTACTTTTGCTATTATTATTAGATGATGTTACTTACCACATGTACAGCATCTGGATCTTGCATGACACCTGCAGTTTTTTTCCTAGTTGCTAACAATGGGGTCCTTTCACGTGTCAAGCTGTAATAATTCCCACCATCTGGTAATTAACTGTGAATACTTTTAGGAAAAAAATATTTTAGGGTGTAAAATTTAACTCTGTATTGACAAAAGAGCCCATAAAAATACAGATATAATATTAAAAATTAATTCATTATTATTTTGTGCAGTTGAATATTGTACCAATACACATCCTTCAAAATCCTTCAGCACAGCTAGGCTTGCCTCCCAGCATATTGTTTGGGGACCACTGGTCTGCAGTTTGTGACTTTGGTGGTAATGTCATTGTCATCTTACAGCTAGCTATGGTTGGGACACTCTGTTGGATATTCTAGGTCCTCTACATTGTTTGTGAGTCATTGCTGTCCATGCTAGCAAAGTTGCTGTTGCAGTTGATGGATACCATGGTAGGTAATATATGTCTTGTATCCTCTACAAAGCGTAGCATAAATGTATAAAAGTGGTTGCCATGGGTGGTTTTCATTCTAATAATTTGGATTGCACTGTTGTTTCCACATGAAGCCTTAACCAAGGGTTAAATTGGCTTCGCTATGTGGTGCTGATTGTAAATCACTTAAGCTGCAGAGTACAGCTGCAGAGTACATTGAACAGCTGATGACACTTCAAACTAACTAAACAAGTTGTCTGATGTGTAAGCTTTCAGTGTACTGCCTGGCCATAGATGTTTATGTCAGTGTATAGCCAAAAGTGAATCATTGTGTTGCTCCAGAATGACTTTACACCCGAGGAGCTGATGAATTCGTAGCAATCATTTTTCAAATAACAGCCCCACGTTTTCCTGCTTATCTGGTTGCTTGTGTTCATGGGCAGTTTGTGTTGAAGACAAGGTCAGCTAGAAACTCCCCCTCCCTTCCCAAACATCTGAGTCTCAGGTCATTGCCAGTGTTTCCTGGCATTACATCCGCTTGTTTGTTTGTTTGTTTGTTCTTTTCAGAAGGTCCATCAGAGTGGTGACTCAGTAAAGAGCGGAACAGGAGAGCAAAAAGCCCATGAATGGAAATATTTAAACAGAAAGATGAATTTCAGGGAAATTCCTGCTGGTTAATCTGCCCAGTATACGAGGTTTGCCTAAGAGGTGTTTTACAGGGATAGCCAAAATAAGACAAACGTCAACAAATCAAACAAACCTTTTTTTTAATGATTTTGTGCTGTCTTTTTTTTTAATATGCTCCACTATGCATAGACTTCCTCACCTGTTTGCACGGCTTCCTGGCTCAGAAACTGTAAAAATGATCATTTATATATTTAACAATACATTTACCCTGAGAATGAAAGAGAATGATTGATAGAAGTCGTTATTTAGTAAAGGCAATGAAACATTATGAAAACACCCCACTACACATAATGTAGATTGCTGACAAGTTGTACATAAATTACTGAAAGTATCCCATCAGTCCTATAAGGATTAATAGCACCGCTATAGATATTTGTACTGTGTTGAATAATGCAAAAAATGCACCATTCAGGCCTGTATTGTAGAGTGGTCAGTAAAATGCACACGACAGCACATCTGGAGTTTGTCAAAACAGACCTAGACTCTCAGACGACTAAAAATAAATTTCTCTCGTCTGATAATACAAAGATTGAACTCTTTGGTCTGACTGTCAAGTGTCATGCCTGGAGGAAACCAGGTACTGGTCATCACCTGGCCTATACCAGCCCTACAGTAAAGCATGGTGGTGGCAGCATCATGTTGTGGGAATGTTTTTCATCATTAGGAAATTAAAATCTAGTTGGTGTCATTGAAACATTCAATGAAGCAATGTATAGAAACATCCTTGATAATAACCTGCTCCCGAGCACGCTCGATCTCAGACTGGTGTAAAGGTTCATCTTCCAACAGGACTAAGCATACAGCTTGTGAATGTCCTTGAGGGGCCCGGCCATAGCCCTGAGTTGAACCCGAGTGAACATCTCTGGAGATATCTGAAAATAACTGCACAGCGATACCTGCCAAATCTGATGAAGCTTGAGAGGTCTGCAAAAGAAGAATGGGAGAAACTCCCCAAAAAGGTGGGCCAGTAGGTGTGTCAAGCTTGTAGCATCACACTCAAAAAGACTTGAGGCTCTAACTGCTGCTAAGGGTGCTTCAAGAAAGTGTTGAGCAAAGACTATGAATTCTTTTTTATTAATTTGTAAGAATTACAAGCCAACGTTTGTACGTTTTTTACATCACATTATGGGGTAATGCCCACTGATGTGAAACAGTGTATAGGTGTGAAAACTACATGTGAAGATACCTGACAACTGTAGTTCTGTAATAAATTGTATTCTATCTAGACAGACGCTTTTCATTCACTAATTGAACCAAAAATGCTGGGGGATTTTGTGCTTGGACAATTCAACATTTGTGTAGTGGTCATGTTCGGTCTCTCTGGGAGTCATCTGGCTTTGTGCATGTAAGAGCCTCATGGTGCTCATCTGTCTGATTGTTCTCTGGGGAGGAAAGAAGCAGCCTACAGCAGGGCCAGCCAGATGCTCTCTGTGACTGTTAAACAATAACTACTGAAGTGTGCTCCTTCTTCAGCAACACTATGATCTGTAACTACTCCCAAGGGGCATTTTAGACAGAGGTCAGACAAGCCTACAATGTGCAAAATGTCCTGACATTTGAAGTGACAATCTGTTAAATTCAGTTTTTCATTGCTGGTAATAACTGATGATGTGTGTTTTTCGAATAAAATGAATTAATTTATAGAGTTTCTTTTTTCTCTCCCTCAGTTCTAATTGTGATTTACATGTTTACACCGCTTACATGATTAGCATTCTTAAATTTCATCACTTGTGACTAGGAACTATAGAAGAAGGCTGGTGCACCAGTATACAGTTACAGGCATTACAGATCTGATTAAAAACGACTGCTTATACTAACAGCTGTCAGTCATTGTGACACACTTATAATCACAAAGATAAAATACCAGCGTGAAACAAGCAATGCCCACCAATGCCCACGTGTCACTTGACTTTATGCTGGTGCATGCTAACATTTGGTAATTCATAGTGAATTCTCATTGATGGCAATGTCATTAATCTGGCAGATGTTTGTCTACTAATTAAACTAAGGGGAAATTAAAATTTTCAGCTCATGATGGAGCAAGATGAAAAACCACTGCACAGGGATTCACTATCAAGAAGCCATAATGATCTTTAGCTTGTCCCAAGCCATTTTGTCTTGCAGGTGCCATAAAATGGAAACTCAACCTTTGGAAACATAAATATATTTACCAAATGTTTTGACAGGTCAGTAATACATGTCACAAAAATGGCAGAATCCATCTTTTGTCACGGCGAGTGAGAGGAGTCGTGTGGAGGAAATGAAGGGGGATCCAAACGCAGGCAGTAGTGGAGAGGTGAAGGTGGTTTATTGAACACAAAATGAGGACAAACAGCAAATGGAGCTCGAACTAAACTATACAGGGAAACAGCTAAACTATAGCGCAGAAACCAGAACATGAACATGAAGCAGGGCGAGCAGAAGCAGACGATGGTTAACAGCAGGGTGAACACACGAGCGAGACACGGTGGTTACACAGACGGACCAGCAACTACAATGACGGAGGACACGACTTAAATACACACAGAGAAACACGGGAATTACACACAGGTGGTGGACACAGCTGGGAATAATCCGTAAGACGAGACAGAGGTAAAACTGAACACTCACATAAGACGCAGACCTTCACAATAAAACATCACACGCAGGCTCGACATAGAGAGACAGACAGGAGATGACATATGAAACTAAGCCCACATCTTAAACCCAGATAAACAGAAACATGGAACTCTCATAATAGACATCATATTCATCACCATAACACGACAAGAGAACAAGAACACAATCCCTGATGCAAACTTAAATCAAAACACAATAAACTCAAAATACTGGGTCCAACGGCGACGAACTCTTTCCGGAGGCCGTCCCCGAAGGCCATGATGCCATCTTAGAGGCCCGGAAAACGGCCGGCAGAGGCGAGGCAGAACGGGTCGAGCTGGCTCCGACGGCGGTGTGGCAACCGCAGGATCAGACGAGGCGGGACCAGACGAAGGCGGAGCCGAGGCCGGACCAGACGAGACTGAAGACACGGAGGCCGGACCAGACGAAGGCGGAGCCGAGGCCGGACCAGACGAGACTGAAGACACGGAGGCCGGACCAGACGAAGCTGAAGACACGGAGGCCGGACCAGACGAAGCTGAAGACACGGAGGCCGGACCAGGCGAGACTGAGGTTGAAGCGGAGGCCGGTCCAGGCGAGACTGAGGTTGAAGCGGAGGCCGGACCAGGCGTGGATGACGGCGACGAGACAGAAGCGGAGGCTGGACCAGGCGTGGATGACGGCAGCGGGACGGCTGCGGAACCTGACGGCAGCGGGACGGCTGCGGAACCTGACGGCAGCGACGCTGCAGGAGGTGATGTGGAGATGTGCTGGCTGGGTCCTCCAGGACCGTCAGCAGGTGTGAGGATGTGCTGGCTGGGTCCTCCAGGACCCTCAGCTAGCGAGGCGTGGTGCTGGGTGGGCTCCTCGGGCCCTCCAGCAGACGACACTTGAGGCTGGCTGGGTTCTCCTAAACCCCCAGCAGAAGACACTTGAGGCTGGCTGGGTTCTCCTGAACCCCCAGCAGACGACACTTGAGGCTGGCCGGGCTCCTCAGGCCCTCCAGCCGACGAGGCAGGACGCTGGCTGGGTTCACCTGAACCCCCAGCTAACATGACTTGAGACTGGACGGGCTCCTCAGGCCCTCCAGTGAAAGCAGTCTCTGAAGCAGCAGGTACGGAGACCTCTGCCAGTGTGGACACTGGCTGGGACTGAGCAGCACCGTGGCTAGACTCAGGCAGCAACAGTGGGATACAGTCCTCAGAGGGCTGGAAGTGTTCCCCAATACACTCAGCAGAGGACTGAGGCGGACGGGTGAACTCACTTGAGCTCTCAGGGGGTGCTGAGAGCCGAGACTGTTCAGGTGAGTTCTCCGGTGAGGCTGCTGGTGCTGGTGTCTTGACCTCTAGGGGTCCAGAGTTGGCTGGTGACTGACACCCAGCCTCTGGGGAGGCCCTAGAGGGAGCAACTGTCTCTGAGATGGCCAGCTTAAGTGAACCAGCTAAAGTTTGTATGAAGTGTGTTCCCTGCTTGTGATGAGGCTTCGAGGATGATGGCTGGGTTAATGAGTGGGCAGACAGCTGAACTGGTGGCAACAGAGCTATAGGCAGTGAAGCGGCTACAGACTGAACTGAGGGCAGCTGGGCTACAGACTGAACTGAGGGCAGCTGGGCTACAGACTGAACTGAGGGCAGCTGGGCTACAGACTGAGGTGAAAGTAAGGATGGAACAATATGGTCAGAAAAACCAGTTTCAGAAAGGTTTATAGCTTTCCCTGAAGGAACTGACAGAGACAAGAAAGCTTCCCTGACACTTAAATTCCCTATGTTCGTAGTGCTAGGCTCAGCTACTCCGGGCATGGGAACAACAGCGTGAACATAGCCATTAGCACGAAAAGTCGGCTCAACAAAGGCAGTCTTAGGAGCAATGGTCATGGGTGAGACGGAGAAATCCTTATCATGTTTAGAGGAGACACAAAAAATAGCCCCAGAAGAAATAGACCTAGCATCTGGGTAAAAAGGAACAAAAAGAGTGTCTGCTTCACCCACCACAGCCGACTGTTTTGACATCCTGAAGTCCGGCTGTGGGGTGCCGCGCCGGTGACGCGAACGTCGCTTCCTCCCTGCCGACTGCTCCGGCGGGCCGGGCAAAACCTCCGGCAGGAGAAGCTGACGTGACTGTTCCGGGGCGGCCGTAGTCCACTGCTGCTGGACAAAGTCTGTGGATTCCCGAGCTCGCACCACCCCCCGGGCTTTATGCAGGTTGCAGATTAAGCCTGAAACTCCCTTAAGCTGGCAGAGGTAGGGATTTCCTTCCAGGATTGCCTCGATGGCTTTTAACCCCACCACTCTTGCCCTTGCGTTGGTGGTGTGGGTTACCCAGTCCATCAGGCGTCGGATGCGTGCGAGGTCGCTCTCTCCAGACAAAGCTGCTGGATCCATCTTGTGGCTGGTCCGTACTGTCACGGCGAGTGAGAGGAGCCGTGTGGAGGAAATGAAGGGGGATCCAAACGCAGGCAGTAGTGGAGAGGTGAAGGTGGTTTATTGAACACAAAATGAGGACAAACAGCAAATGGAGCTCGAACTAAACTATACAGGGAAACAGCTAAACTATAGCGCAGAAACCAGAACATGAACATGAAGCAGGGCGAGCAGAAGCAGACGATGGTTAACAGCAGGGTGAACACACGAGCGAGACACGGTGGTTACACAGACGGACCAGCAACTACAATGACGGAGGACACGACTTAAATACACACAGAGAAACACGGGAATTACACACAGGTGGTGGACACAGCTGGGAATAATCCGTAAGACGAGATAGAGGTAAAACTGAACACTCACATAAGACGCAGACCTTCACAATAAAACATCACACGCAGGCTCGACATAGAGAGACAGACAGGAGATGACATATGAAACTAAGCCCACATCTTAAACCCAGATAAACAGAAACATGGAACTCTCATAATAGACATCATATTCATCACCATAACACGACAAGAGAACAAGAACACAATCCCTGATGCAAACTTAAATCAAAACACAATAAACTCAAAATACTGGGTCCAACAGACCCAGAACCGTGACATCTTTGGAGGAACAGAACTGGGCCTAGGCCTTCGAAAAAATAAATAAAATAAAATAAAATAAATCAATCAATTTAATAATAAACACATTACGTTTTCATTATGTATTAAATACATTCCCATATTAAAACTACCCCATTACTGTGTTTGTACGTGATATTACTGTGCTGTTTCATCTGTGAGCTGGTTTCTTGTCTATCTGTTACATAATAGAAAAATATTTTGGGGAGTAAACTCTACCACACTCCAAATCATTTGTTCAGACCTAATTTGAGTTGTCTAAAAATAAAGTGAAGAGCACAGTAGAGATACAGACAGTCCCCTCTAGATTCAATACTGTGCTAATGATAGAGGCCAGTGGTATTATAAACCCTTTCAGAATGCATTCCGTTTTACAAGTGTGTGTTTGTATGTATATGTGTGGTGTGTGTATATTGTGAAAATGTAGACTGTAATGAGAGCTGAGCAGGGTTATCTGGCTGAGCTGAAACAGATTTCACAGCAATGAATAACATATGATGCTCCCCCAACAAAAGCACCTCCTGCAGTGAAATGACAGACTTGTATGTGGTCCTTTACCAGCAGAGCATGCCTTGGAGAAATCACTGCTAATCATTAACTTGAAGCTGGATGGCTTTGTTGTTTTCCCCGCTGTATCCCCACGGTTGGGTTGTGAAATATCAGGCCCAGACAACAACACCGTTGATATTTGACTCTTGTCAACATCACATGCACACAGTATGAATGTACCTGCTACCTTGGAGATCCTAACAAACAGTCAGCAATGACAATATCAGAGAGCAGCAGGTATTATTGCTCCTACAGGCTGTTGTAACTAAAAAATAGGAGCTGACACACAAATGCATTAGCTTATATAAAAAAATGTTACAATTTGATTTCCAAATTACAAAAGAACATTCTTATAGCCGATATAATGCTGTATCACTGTGAATTTAAAATAAATCAGCGTTTTTCTTGCTTTGTGTTTAGAGTTGGACGTTAAAGACAGCCTCATTCACACTGGATCAAAAATATGAATATGAAAATATCAACATCCGTGTGACTAGAAAAAAACTGTGGGTTGCTCAATGATTGCATTCAAATATTTTTGCTTTCATTCACAAATAAATAAGCAACCAACTGGTCACCCAGAGGTTCATGTGAATACTCTTGATTGGAAGGCAATTCAGTGTTTCACCTGGTAGGAGGCAATCAATCACTATCCTGCAGCAGCTACATCACTGGTTGTGGAGACATTTCAGTTTCAATTCTGGGTCTGGCTGGACCAGAAGTGTCAAACATATTTTAAATCATGGCCCACATACAGCCCACTTTGTTCTTAAGTGGGCCGGACCAGTGAAAGTCCTCTTCCTGTTACATTTAATCTATAGGATAACTCACCTTTTCTATAAGAAATGGTTTAATTTCAACAGCACCATTCATTCTTTTTCCTTTTTTTGATAAAGTAACGCTATTGTTCAAAAGTCCAAAATCTATGCCCTCCTTCACTCATGCAGTGGGCTGGACTGGAGTCATTGCGGGGCCGATTTTGGTCTTATGTTTAACACCACTCTGACTGTAAGAATGTGAATATCTGTGTAATGTGAGTTTCTCTGCATGTACATAGTAACAGGTTTATGATTTTTGTAGATTTTCGCCATTATTATCTTAAACAGATTACTTATAATTGCTAACCTGACCACTCTCAGCTACAAACAGACAGTTTATTGCACCAAAATTGCTTTGGTGTGTCAAAATGGCAGCTTAATTTGAATAGTCACAGACTTCGTACCCATCTTTGAATAATTTTAAAGGCAGCAAGTTTGCAAGTTCCTGGTGTCACAGCTTCCAACCACTCATGTGGATACGCTTTTGTCACTGCTAAATGCTACAAAAAGAAATAATGTATGGCACTTTGATAAATTAAGTGTATATTGATGATGTCACTGTATTGCTGTGAAATAATGCATTAATGTTCCAAAATCCAGCATTTACAAACAGTTACATCAAGTGTGTTACATAAGTTCATCATCATTAGGCGCCCTTTCCTGTGCCTTTTTTTAGCACAAGCATTCACCCGATGTCAAGGAGAGCAAGAACAAAATGCCACAGACTAAGAAGTCTATTGGATTGGGAAGTGCTGTAAATGTTTAATCCTAATGGCTTGCTTATTTGAAAAGTGATTAAACAACTAATAGCTTAAATGAACAATAAACATATTGTGTTATTAAAAAGTACTAAGGAGTTAGTTTGTATTATGTTAGCCTCAACACTGTTAACAATTAATGTATAATATATTCCTTCACAGTAACAACTCCAATCCCCAAGTTAGCTTGTATCTCTACTACACATCGTTGGGTCTGTGTAAAGTCGGGTGCATCAGTCTTTCCTTGTTTTGATGTATGGGATGAGGACTGAAATGCATAGTAAATGTACCATAAAAACAAAACACATGGCTAAAACATTCTGTGTTCCAGTAATTTTGTATTTTTTGTGTTCCTGCACAAAATGGATCTTCGCGTTTATAGTACATCTCCCATTACCAGTGAAGGTTACCTAATAGAAACAAATGGGTTTTTTTTCAGGTTGTTGCAAAACAGGCAATCCAATATGCTTTGTTGTTTTCCCGACACTGCTTCTGTTGTTTGTCTCAGGGCTGAACAGGAGGAGTAATTAAATGTTCTCTCATCCTCACCATTATCCATAGTCAGGGCAATACTTCGCCATGGGTATTGTGCTTACTATTGATTAAGAGACTAGAGAAATACAGACTGATTGAGAAACAGAAAATATATTTTGAAGCGAAAGAATAGATGGAAAGATAGGAGAAGATTATAGAAAATGAGCCACAATTTGCCGTTTGTTGCAAACCACCCAAATTATCTTTGTAGAGCAACAACTGGTCAAGACGCATATAAAGCCTTATGACTGTCCTGTACATTTACTGTAGAAATCTAGTTTCTGCACAGGGACTCACACGCCCCGATATTATTTTTTTTTCTAAAAAGTGCATGTTTGCCTTTTAGACAAAATATTCAATTTTTACACAAGTACAATGCTTTTACAGCTGCAAGAGCACCAAGACAGGGCTCATAATGGATCGCTTCGAAAGCTCCAGGAACACCTTCACGTAGTTTACTCTATCTCTTATGTTCAATTACATTACTGTAATTTACACTTTCATAACCACAGACAAGACTGGTCATAATGTGTTGAGTTGATGCTCTGCTTGCAGTTACTTCCGTTGTGAGATATGCATTGACTGCTTGCAGTCTGCTGGCCCAGATAGGCTTGTGTTGTGTCTACCGAGCAGGGCACTGTCCCACATTCAGACTGCTCTTCATTCCCAGAGTGACTAACACATTGACAACAACAGTAAAGTAAATGGATGTGTAATGGGGCAGCGGGCGACTGCGTCACCCGAGTGCCCCAAATACAAGGTATATGTGGTAGTTTCAACTAAGTAAAAATAGTATCATGAATGTTTGACGATGCTTCTGCTCTTTGCTTATTTGCTTACTTTTAAAAGAAAAAAAACCTAAGTCATCTAGTCATCAGTCATCATATGAATCACTGCTGATAAAACTTAAAAAAATCTTACTTAGCATAGGATGAGAGGTGAAGATGCTGAGCAAAGTTCTCCATACCTAACCCATCAGCACGCATTTTAATTTAGTTTAGAATTGCAGTAGTAGTTATTGTGAATTAAAATGATCGACTCTGAGTTTAATAACTGGTAACTGTAATTCTTGAATGTGATCATCAAATAATCAAATATCAAACATCAAATGATTATAGAATAATTCTAAATGTTTTGAAGTATCACTGTTCTCTGGACAAGGATGTTTATTGCTAGAAAGAACAAAATGGAAATTGTTGATGTGGCTGGGAATTTCAAACTCAATATAAAAAGTGGAATTAAAATTGATCATGACATAAAGTTTGCATGTAGCTGTTTGTGGTTCAGGATGTTTGTAGGTTAGTTTATGGCATATACATAAGAGTCCTATTGCTTCATTTTTAAAATTAATCATTTAAATTTAAAGAAATAAAGAAATGTACGTTTCTCTTGTTTTTTCAATTACATTCAGCTCATTTACTTCTTTGAATTTATGTGAGAAAGACTGAAAAGTCATTAGCACATGTGCTCAATAGATTGTATTTACTGAATATTTAGCATGCAAAGTCTTCTAATACAAAAAGCAAAATTGAACAACCAACAATTTTGCAATTTTGAATCTGTTCTTCAAACATTTAATTTTAACAGAGGTGTGAATCATGCAGATGGAGAAGTGGCTTCTCATTAATTAGAAATGTTTTGGTCTGCTTTCATTGCTGTTATAAAATGGCTGGGAAACGAGGTCAACCCGTCTGTCTGTGTGTCTGATCAGTGGATGAGTGCATTTTCATAACTCTAATACCGTTTTGGTATAATGAGAATGAAGTCACACAGTGCAACAATAAATGCAGATTAACTTTTTTTAATGCAAAAAGAAGAAGAGGGAGATTACATTCATGTGGAGCACAGTAACATACCATATATGGCAGTATGCTTTTTTTAGTCTTTATCCGTTTTCTGGCATTTCAAACAGGCTGGCCTATGTGGTACACATGCACTAAAGAAAATATTTACCACTCTTTAAGTGCTCAGGAAAGTTTTGCATTATTTCATTTAAAGGATTGGTAGGTTAAGGAGCACATCTAATGCAGAAACACATCAAATGCTGAAGGAGCACACTGACATATTATAAATAAAGTTATATGCAGTATTTGTTTAACATACTGTACATGTTTAAGAATATATAAACAGTAAATCTGAGTATTGCATCATGCAGAAAACTATTTTCAGCAAAGATTGGATGGAATTCAGTGGAAGAGTATCAGCAGGACATTGTATTTCACTGTAACCTTGATGGAACGTCTGCTGTTTATGCTGCTTGTTTTGGTTAATTGGGTATCAATCCATTATAGAATGGATTTAAATTACTCTTTAACTCTACTTGCAAACTTTTTTGCTAGTCGATAATCCGTAAAAAACAGAAGTGAAAGCTAAACTGCCTGTTGAGCTGAGTGAAATGAGCTGACAGATTACCTGCAGTTTAAGATACACAGTATTATGCAATAACAACATCGAAGTGCAATTGATTATTTTGGCACAGTTTCAGATATTAAGTGGTCACTCACTTAGTTGTTCATTGTAAACACACAAACTACCACAGCAGGTATAATTACCTGCATACAACAGTGTCTATTTCACAGACGAGGTAAGACAAGTAGTGGCAGGGCTGAGCAATAAAGCAATAATGATAATTACCACAATATAGTTTCCTCAGTGATAAAATATATCAGAAATATTCATAAATCCAGTGAACTCTTGAAAAGAGAGAAAATAAAGCAGAGAGACCCTCTTCCCATTGAAAAAGACACCCTGCACAACATTTGTGCTGCTTGCTGTGACCCATGTTTTATTGTGATAGCACCCTCTACTTGGCAGAGTAATATAATGAAAGCAAATAAGAAGGATGATGCAGGGCTGCAAAGTCCACAAAGAGAGGGTTGGGAATAGATGCATAAGATGGAAAAGAACATACAACATGTAGGCCACCCAGTGACTTATATATAACCGGTGCTGTTTATTATCCAGGAAAACTTTATTTATTAAATTATTATATAAATTTATTTCAACCAATGAGTACTTGAAATGTGTTGCTTAAACCAACACCTGGTTTCTATGTGTAATAACCATTCAGGTTAGGAACAGTTACTGGTTGTAATATATGTAAAAGAATGTGAACGGGCCACAACTAGACAAATCATTTATTTTGCTATGAAAATTCCTACAAATTTCTGACCAACTGCAATCACGGAGGTAAACAAAGGTGCGATCAAAGAAAGAAAGAAAGAAAGAAAGAAAGTTCAGTTATAAAAAAAAAAATAATAATAACTCAGTTTTAGTTTTATCTGCTTTTTGCAGATCAGTCCAAGTGGTCACATCATGACTACTTGGACTGGACAAGTCAAATTTGGGAAGTAGGCAGCTGGTGAGAAAAAATAGAGTTGGCAAGGCCAAAAAGCTTCAGATTCAGGTTGCAGAATGTTCACTGTTAGGATTTTGAAAATTCACAGTGCACAACCATAGTAATCAGTCACACACACACACACACACACACACGCGCGCACGCGCACACACACACACACACACACACACACACACGTACACAGATATGTTCTTGGTCATAATCCAACTACTTGCTGTGATATGAAGTTTGGTGTCTGGTCTCTCAAGTCTAAGGACCATTGTGAAATCACAGGTTCACAGTTGGTCACAACTGTACTTCCATGTAGTGATCAAGCAGTAACAATCCAGAGGTGCACATGGAGATTACCATAAAGGTTTTCTTTTGCTTTTAGGACTATTTGAACAACTCATTTGATTTCTTTATTGACTGTAAAGTTTCTTTATTACAGAAATGCATATATCAATTCAAACCACCACTTACCAGTCTCTATTTGAGTCTTTTATTTGAGTCTATAGCCTATAATCACATAGTGCATGACTGATATAAAAATAAATAACTTACATAGCTAAAGAACTAACAAAACATAGCAAATATTGTGATAACTATCATTATTGCATGCTACTGTACTTTTATTTTGATATTTCAGACAGATTGCTCAGCAAACCATTAGCTTATAATCATCCACACTCATTGTATTGTATATTGCAGTCCACAGAGACACGTTTTATCTAGAGGGATTGCATGCATGGAGCTGGTGTTGATAAAGGAAACAGTCAAGCAGGTCACCCCCATCCTTGCAGATTCACAGTATTAAGAGATTTCAAAGGATAAATGATCTACAGTAAAGGTCCAGTTTTATTGCCACTGTTTGTCAAACAGACCTTCGTTGTCCTCGCGCTTGTGCCCTGTTGACTATATCCTGGTACATCTTGGACCTGAGAAACCGTGGGTAGGAGTCTTTCTCCATGAGGCTGTAGATTTTACCTTGGACTTCATTGAGGCTGGTTGGGGTGGGATCCGCCAGGCTCTGCTTAGTCTTCTCCCTGGTACGGTAGTCAATGTTAATCTGCCAGGACAAAGAGAGGAAAGAATAATTTTGAAGAAAAGAGTCATTTACTTTCATTAATGTAATAGTCAGTTTGTTAATTTGTCATAATGAATAATAAAATGTCCCCCTTAACTACATGCATGAACCTTCTCTGACGTCTTCTTCTTTTCCTCCTGCCTGGCAGCTCCATATGCAACATCCTTTTCCCAAAATATGCACTATCCATACTCTCCAGTATATGTGCAACCAATCTTGGTCTTATCTCTCTTTGCCTACAAACTTTGTCTACAAACCACTCAACCTGAGTGGTCAGTCCCATCTTGGTCAGTCCCAGTGGACATCTTAGGATCCTCAGCGCTGCCACCTTTAGTGCCAGCTTCTGTCTTTTTGTCAGTGACACTGCCAAACCATCATAGCAGGTCTCACTACCATCTTGTAAATCTTCCCTTTCAGTCTTGCTGCTATCCTTCCTTGTCATACATCACTATCCTGTTACCATGATAAGAATCTTTTAATTTCTTTTGACTGGGTTTATCATGGGTTTAAAGTAGTGAATCATGGGTTTAAAATTAATAGTCAAGTCTGTAGAAAACTGCATTAACTCACCTCTCTTGGTGCCTGAACCTCAACAAACTCCTTAAATATCTTGTTTGCTTTTGACACCAGCTTAGCTGAGCTCTTGATTTTTTTGTAGTCTTCACAGGCCATCCAAAACTCAATATTCTCATCACTGAATTCTGACTTAAGAAATGTCCGGAAAGCTGCCAGCCCATCTGAGAACAAAAAAAAAAAAAAAAAAGAATCAAAAAGTTAAAGAATGTAAAATATAAAAACACATAAGACTCACGTTTCTGTACAGCAGCTCATTTTACCCTTTATTATCTTTTGGTGTATGATGAACATAAGCAGGAAATTGTATTATAGTTACAGCATAAATAAATCAGAACAAAATATTCCAACAAAGAGAACACATTTTTGTCAGCCAAGATAAGTGAGTAATTAATGTGCTCCCTGTTGACATTATGAGAAGTGGGGCATGTTTTTCTATGTGCCTCTGTCATGCTGACATGTCATTTCCGCCCTTTCTGCTGTTTACCTCTTAACACAGTGCAATGCAACAATACTGTTTTGATTGGCCTCGAACAGCATATACGCTTACTGTGGTGCTTAAAAATTTGTAAACACATTACAATTTTTTGTTCTACTTACCAACAAAAGCATGAGAAAAAAAATCTTACATTTTTTTTTCCAAAAAAAAGGAGAACTCAATTAAACCAAATGAGACAAAAAGTATCACACTTCATTTATTTGAGGATGACTGACAGAAGAATATGAATATGTTTTCTGTATCATTTGGGACCTCGTTCATCACAAATGAGTGCGAGAACTGGAGCTAAACATTTCCAGTAAAAATCACTGTTGGATATCAACTTAATGGACATTTTGCCATATTTGTCTCTAAACAAGTATAGGATGATGTCAGGTTTTTGCACATGAACTGTTACGTTTAGGTCGTTTTGCAGATTTTTTGTGTTATTTGAAGGTTGTTTGTAGATAAATGAAACAAAAGTAAACCTGTTTTACGTTAAAGATACACGAGCAATCCACTTCTATGGCTATATAAGCACTAACAAGCACATAGGCACAATTCTAGGTTCCTGTTAGACACCATCACCAGACTTCTTACCCCTGCTCAATCTGGTTTTCCTACCATGACTGTGATTTTTATTTTTTATTTTTTTGCTGGTAAGGTCAATGGTATCAGATCACAGTTCAAGCCAGGAACCTTCCAATCTGTCCAAGTGTCTCAGCCCACCCCATTGTCTGAGTTTTATCCTATTTCCATGACAGATCTGCCAGATATAGTTTGCATATGTGCACTTCTTCATGCCCAATTGATATTCGTTGCAAATGAGGTTCTACTTATCACCTCCACCTCCTGTCCATTATCAGCCTGTCTCTGTCTTCTGTGTGCATGCCAGATTTCTTTAAAACAGTCACTGTCATCCTTTTGCTTTAAAACCTCTCCCCAGATCCCACCATTTCAGACATTTACAGCCCATTTCGAAACCTCCATCAATTTGCTAAATCCTTAAGAAAGTCGTGGACCATAAGTTACATATTTCTCCTGTCCTAACCCTTTTAGACATTTCTGGTACAGAAACATTAACGTTTTTTTCCTCTCGGTATTTTTTCTCCTAATCTGTTATGCATAAAAAAAGGTATTGCTTGTTATTTTGTTCTAACAAGTCACATATAGCTAACAGTGCCCACAGGTTGAATGCATCCAGATGAAACACACAGTATTCTTTTTTAAAGCAAATTAAGGTTAATACCTTATTACAGGAACATCCAGCACTCTGTTCCTATTGATTTAACATCACTTATGTAATCCAAATATGTGTGTGTTTGTATCTACATTTTGTAGTGTGCTGCTCTAATGCTTGGTCAGTGGAAACAGGATGCACAGGTGCATCACGCTCCCTGTGTCTAGGGAAATCCTCTAGTTTTGCCTGGGAAACATTATTTTGTTGTGTGTCAAACTGATGTGTTATGTCATAACCTCAATTTTAATGAAGCTGTTCAAGTGAGTATGACTTTTCAAGACTACCATTTGTTAGCCTAGTGTTATGGAGTTCATCACTGAACAAAACTGGGATGCAGCTGTTGCCACCCACCCTTTGGACTCCAACGCTTATTAATTTTTGCAAAAATCTTGTCCAAAACACGCTAATAACTACACGCATATTACTGACTTGTTAATATTTCAGTGTCTATTAACTGACAGCAATCTTAAAAGTGCAAGTAACACCGTGCAACAAGGATACATTGATTTGGATAGCACTTCAGTTTTGGTGTATGTATGAGAATTATGGTGTGTTTTAAAGTCTTGTTCTTTATTGTCTTTGCTGATGAAATGATGAGGAAACAACAGAGGGAAATATGTGTTTTTTAATCTGCCAGGTTTGTAACTGCTCATAAACCCTGGTATCTTTCACCTGGAAAAGCCCTAAATTGTACCGTATGTAAAGATGAATGAATTTCATATAATTGTACTAAGAACAGAATTCACAGACACCCAGCTAAAGCATTCACCTAGCATTTCAATTAAAAAACAAAAAAAGAGGGTAACTGTGGATTGACATTTAGTTAGCAAGGACACTAAAAATAAAGATGGTCCTGGGTGAACTTTAAAAAAGTGAAATGATACAATGATGGACACCCTAAACCTTTCCTGTAATCGAACTACTGGGATAATCACGTTATGGTTTTAGACATTCATCATTCACCCAATATCCAGCAGTTCAAGCTCACTCATCTTTGGTTATATTCATGTATAACAAAACAATGATTTTAATTATTTGAGACAATATTTGGCAAATGAATTGGCAAAAAAAGACAAACAAATAGCTAGTTATAACCTCATGTGTTTCTTTATCAAAAATTTTTTTTTTATAGTATTTCTCTCACCTTGCTACAGATACTGACACATTATTGCCACAATCATTGGTCATATAACTGGACAGGTATACAGTGTTTTTATTACCATTTTTAGGGAAGCATATGTTGTAAATTGTGTGCTTGATCTATGTACATGTATGCATACGTACAATAAGGAAGACAAAGCTGTCAGCTCATCAAATGTTACTTGGGGGTCAACAGTCCCAAAGGTATCATTAAACTCATCCAGTACTAGTTGACTGACCCAAGATTTTGAGTTGTTCCAGGAAACGTGGATAGGACCTCAATCAGCCTAGATTAAACGTTCACTTCCTACAAACGACGATTGATTTCTATATCAGTAAAAAAAAATTGATTTGACCTTTGAGGTTCAGCAAGACACGAGCATCCTAATTGTAGGAGGAAAATGTTCGAATTTGATTTGAGTTGATCCGACTCTCACCAAATGAATGTGCCCTTTACTCTTTTAGTTTAGAGTTTTCTGTCAAAGATGCTACGTCACATGGCTTGTCAGCAGAAAATAAATCCATGACCCATTTGTGCAGACAGACATGTGAGTTGTGAGTGCGTGCTGCTGTCTTTTTGGTCCAAGGGGAAGGTCAAAGACGAGGATGTGACTCATTATGCGGCACGGACTCTTAACAACAAAGAAATGACACACTTGCATAACATGGGCTTGAGAGGAGAACAGTAAAATTTGTTTTTCCTGAGTGAAAAAAGGAAAGTATTAACGAAACTGGTAGGGGCTTGTTTACTTCTGTATAAGGTGGCTTTCATTTTCTTGGGGCTGGCTATGAGTGTTCTGTGCAGTATGAACTGTTCCCTCAGAAAATAGAAAGTGTTCACTTACACTTATGAGTGAGGAGGTTATCGAATGATTCAGACCATCGAACAACTTCATCGGTTGATAGTCTGATGGAGAGAAAGACAAAAAGAAGTGGCTCAATTACATGCTAATCAACAACTATGCTTTAATGCATTTTGAGTCCCCTGCAGTGTTTTATATAAATTCTTGAATGGCAACTGAGTTTAATGCATGATTAATTCCTCCTCATACTAATTCTTCTTCTCAAGGCCATAAAATATTTCAAATAACAGGTTACTTTTAAAGATTGGAGGAGACAACAGAGCTACAATTAAATGATTAATGTCTTCCACAGCATGTGCAAAGCAGTCTGAAATATTTTAAAACAATGCCACAAGTTACTTTAGTGAGGATGTGTTAGAACATCTGACAGTGTACCTTTTTTCCAACTGGCCAAAATAATATTTACTTGATTACTACTAGCCTAAGTGCAAAAAGGTCTATGCTAAACAGACAATTATGCTGTACAGTTTGCTCTGTCTGTGCGTTCAGCTCATACAGTTAATGACATTGAGAAAAGATTTTTAAAAAATGGGGTATTTATATATATATGAAGATAAATATGGAACTCAATGTCCATTTATATGCAGCAACATGTAAGTAATCTATATATGATTAAGGGACTGTGTGTTTCATTGTCAAAAGAATAAAAATCATAAAAAGTGGCATGCAAGATTAAATTCAATGAAATACTTTGTAAGCAGATCTATAAAAGAGGACTTTTTCATTTCCACCATGAATCTGTATTTACATGCATTATGGTGAACCTGTACATATGAGTAACATGCACCTGACAAAGAAATTTCTTGGACATGCTTTGAAAAGACTGGAAGGTTGGCTAGATCAATTCACACGGCTTGAAATGCCATCGCCTAACATACATTTAGAAGGTTACTGATCCAACATTAAAGTTTTGATGTAACCCCAAAGTACAGTAAGCTTGACTTCATAATATGTCATATGATATAATGTAATTTCGAGGCCGTAAACACAATTTGGAAATACCAAAAATGGTTATATTTAACATTATATAATATTATTATATTATTTTGATATATTACATGTCATTGTGGTGAAATTAAACTGACCAAAGACAATGTTATAAAATGCTATACATGCTATAAATTTCAGCCAGTTGATAGGTGGGTGCTAGGCAATATGATGATATCATAATATCTGATATAGATAAGAATCAGACAGTTTCGAAGCCTAAAGTGCATTTGTTTGCCAACTTAGGTTGGGCAGACAAACAAACAATGGTTTAGTGCAGCAGTAACATTCATACAGTCATTACAGCGGGACATGCACCGCTGAAGTTATCTCCTCTAGTAAATGCCAAGGGTGATTCTTGCACATATGTTATGACTTAGGACTTGCATTAATAATAATAACTATAATAATAAAAATAATACTTGTGTCATTCTCAGAATGTATAATACTTTTGCCGACATACTGCTCAAATGGAAAGCAATAAATTACATTCATATCACCTCAAATTAAAGAAAGTCTTAAAGGCAACTTTTCCTTGAAAGGTCTGATAATTCTAATTATTTCACACAACAACAGGTCAAGCACAAAAATAATTTGTAGTCTTATAAAACCAGCACAGGAAGGCTTGTTTTCTGGCAAACTCACTTCAGACACCTGGCTGTGGTTTCGTGGGCTGGAGGCAGGAATTCTGAGAAGTCATTGTAGGAGTCAGATTTGTGGGACAGGCAGCCTAGTCTGGTCTTCATGGTGCAAATCTTGCTGAAAAAGAACACAGTATTTAATGGTTTTCAACATTTATTTTTTAAATCATGAAAACTGACTTTTGCATCATTTTCCATATTGTCTTGGTACTTTGCAAGAGTCGCCACTTTATGTAACACTACCTGCATCAGGACTGAACCTGTGCTCCAAAATCATTCACAGCACTTTAACCACAACACAACTCCAACCTTCTCCACTGGACCCCCTCCCCCCAACCCCTTCTTGCTTTTCCCTGTGCCATGCTATTTATAATATACCAGAAACACCTCTGCTATCAAGAACCTTGCTCTTACATAGTTGCTGTTGCCAAGGTGGCTAATCATATGTTTTGTCTTTGCGTAATTGGGCTGTTCCTTCAGATGATGTATTTATGTTCTCAAATGTTGATGGATGGCCTGCTGAATAAGCTGATCATAAAGAAACAAGATGCAGGCCAACTGAATCCAAAAGACAGGACTAAACATGGACAACAGGTGCAACTCCATATGCAATGGCTCTGCCTCATTCAGAATGAAGCTTCAAACATCACTGATACCCAACTTCCCTTCCTGAGAAGGTGTTTTGGTGTGGCTGTATAATGCACGTAATGCAAAGTTTAAAATGATTTTCACAGAGTGTGAAAAGTAAAGATTTTTCATTTTTCAATTTTTCTGATCATTTTACCTGCACTATAGATAATAAAACAAATAAAAAATTTATTTTTGCCGCTATTCTGCTCATCATCTTATTTATTACCATTAAACCAATCACAGTGATAGAACTCCCACCCAATAGCTAGGCTTATTTGTGATTTCTCTATAAATGTATCATGTTTATAGTATTTAGATGACCATTCAACATGTGGGGAGTCTTTAAAAGCCCCACTGTGTATTAACACTCACCCCACCCCCATCGCCCACACCCAACCCCCAACAAAAGAAAAAAACAGCATCTCTCATGGACCACACTGAAACAAACCATATCTCCATCTCTCATCACAGTCTGTCCTGTTTCATTTGTACACTGCTGCTGCCATGTACAATTTGTCACTGTTCTGCCTCTGGGACAGATGGGTCACTCCAGATGGGGCATGGTTATAAAGATGCTGTTTTTTAAAAGTAAGTCTATACGGATAGTCTCAATAAACTGTTATTAAGTCTCAGTGTTGTCATTAGTACTACTTACTTCCTTACGTAATTTTAACTGTAAAATGCTACTGTGCTTAAATACTGTGTATTTAAATCCAGTGATGTCTGTCATCACTGAGGAAAAGACGTACCCTAACTAATAATTCTATGCTATATTTATTATATATTATATATTTGTGTAATTTGGCTTTCACCATGTCTTGATATTGTAGATCATTCATTAAATTTCAGATTTTAATTTTCATAAAATATTTAGTTTGCTAACTGGAAAAAAGCTAAACTAGTTATCTATCAGTTGTTATACATTACATGAAGAAAAGTACTGAGCTACCTACACGTTACACCTGGAGAAGCTGCTCTGGAAGCTCATACTACGAAGCTCCCAGCACACAGTTTTTGTCCCGATGTGAATGCCAAGAGGAGTTTTGGAGAAACATTGGTGACTTTATGTGGCTTTTTTTCTTGGTGACTGAGTTGTTGTCGTTGGTAAACACTTCCACTTCCACACATACATTTGAGCATGGAACACACAAATGGACTTATTGTTTGCAAATACAGACTCAGTGACTAGGTTCTTGATTCTATTCAACTGTGGCACCTTTGTGACTGAAAAACCTTGAATCCAAAGATAAAGAGGTGCGGAAAAGTATCATTGTCCCTACCGTCTTTGACACTTTACCAGATGACTGCATGACTTTTGTTTTATCTGTAATAAAAGCCAAATAAAGTCACTCTTTGTTTGTTTCCAGTCTTTCAGCTGATCTACGGTAAACAGCTGCTGACAGTAGCACGTATTTGGGTAAAGATTTGTCTTGTCCACTCACTTTGTTGCAGTGTTACATCTACAGGATGTTTGCTTGGCTTTGGTGATAGTCCTGGTTTGTAAACATTTCCAGAGTGGGCTACTTTATTAGACACTGTTGAGCTTTAGAATGACTCAAGCAGCTTGTGTCTCCATCCTTCTTTCCATTATAGTTGTTCATCCATCATAAAAAGCCATTATCCCAGTTTAGTGTCCCTTTTTCTTCGATGATATCAGTGCAGCAGAGGAGTTGGAGCACTGGATTGTTTTGATGTTTGGACCTTGAAGTGGGAACATTGCATGAAATGTACTGTTTATTAGCTGACCGAAATCCATTTGTTGGACATAATGGGCTTCGTCCACCACATGAATTCCAAAGCTCTTTAAAATATCACTTTTTAGTTTTCCATCTATCCACTCCTGGGTGTTTTGAGGGGTTGCATGCATGTAAGAGAGTGTACGTTCACTTATGTTTGGGCTGCACTAATGCAGAAGGTTTGTGGTATTGCTATTTAATGAAATTTGTTCAGCACTCTGCCATTAAGTGGAAGAGGTAAGCCAGTGAAATAAATCTATGTTCACAGAGGAGAACATGAGGTTACAAAACAATCAATGAAACCTAGAAGATTGCGCACTGACAGATTTGTTTGGGTTTCAGTTAAGAGTTAATGCTCTGTCAAAAACCTTTTCTATTCATCAAACGTAAATCTAAATAAAGAATGTAGGCGGGTTGTTTCAGATGCACTGCAGATGTGATGCAGCTTGCCCCAGAAACGCCCAAGTTATATATCGGATGTTATATATAAAACAAATCCACTCAACTAGAAAGGCAGCTTATGTGTCATCTATATGAGTCATAATCTCAAGGTGCACTTAACACAAGGTATTATTGAAAATTCATTTTCAGAGAGGAAAGCTAAAATAATAGGCAGGGATATTTTAAACATGATAGACTATGTATAGACTTGTAGTTAAGTAAAGATCACTAGTGAGGGCTGAGTTGTGCGTCAGTAGTTAGGAACATTAAAAAAAAAGACTGATGTTAGAATGAAACAAATATAGCAATAACACCAGAAAGATTAAACTTTAAAATATCACATGACAAATTTGTAATGTCATTTTTTAAATCAAAATTGTCAAATTTAGTGGCTGTTAAGCAGCTTTTACACACAATTTCCCCCACAAGATGATGCAACGCTTTAAACCTATTAACATCCACCAGATTGCTGCCGATTCCTCTGATGCAGTAGGAGCATTTGGTCTCATTAAGCTAAAGAAACATAGTTTCAGATACTTAAACATACTTCCCTTTAAGCTCTCTTACATGTGTTTTGGCCTTGCAGTTCTTCACTTGTAGGATTTTGATTTGGATCTGCCATATAGGTGAAGATTTCATAAGAGTTGATGTGTATATAAGCAACCAATTGAAATATATGAGCTTAAGTGTTCAATGGTAATAGGATTGGTAAATTCCATCACCTGGATGGAAATGTACATGTGTCAAGTAGCCTTAAATCAGGTGTGGAACACGGAAACATAGATCTATACATTGCAGAAGGTGCTAACTTTTTTTTTTTATCACTGAAGTAATGTAATCACCAAATCCATTTACTTGTGTATATGTTTGATTCAAACCCGTTTTCAGTTCCAAGCTGAAATGAAAGCATAATGTATTTCTATTTAGTACTGTCTGTTATTAAATTCAATTTGGGAATACTTATTCATATTCAGCAACATAGTCATTTCTATTCCATTTTAATTTTGACTTACATTATTAAAAAGCTTAGCTTTGTCTCATATTTTCTTGGCTTAAAAGAATAACCAGGCTGTTTCTTTGAGATTAAAATCAAATGTTTTTCACATTTTATTTAATTCTATTAGTGGCAGAGGGCGTGCACAGGGCATTTAGGTGTGTGGAAACAGCAAAAGGTAATGCACATGCTTTCCTACATGAATAATAAAACAATAGTGTTTATAAGCTCCTCTTTTACAAATATTATATTTGCCAAGCAGTTTGTGGCAATAAATATCTAACGTAATCAGCTGCTTCTTCAATAAATTTCAATAAATGCTGCAAGTAAACCCCAAATCCACTTGCTGCAGGTGCTGTAAAGTAAGAGACCTTCTAGCCAGCAGAGCAAACGGTGCACTGCAGTCAACAGAGTCGTGTTTGCAGTGATGAACTTTTCAAATGTAGTAGCATGGCCTACTAGTAAATCACAAAAGTGTTGTTCACTCAAACAGGTGATTAAAAAAAGGAAATGAGTGAACATCCTTAGGTGTCAATTAATAATAGTAGTAATTAATTAATAATAGTCTGTGAGTGAATTTTACAAAAGCAGTATAAAAGTGAGAAAACTGAGAAGGGTGCACTTAGCAGACATAAACAATGACGCAAAGCTGCAAGACTCACAACAAATCTCACTTAAAATGCTCTCCAAGAGAATGAAGACTAGTTAGAGAATTGATTGGGATTCAATCCATTTTAGTGGTGCACAAGAAACCAGATCTGCCAAGGTTAGAGCACAAATGGGGAGTGTCGACATTACTTATTTGCTACTTTACTTAACATAATTTGTAGAAACCAAGCTATGCTTTTAAATGGCACTTCCTGCAAAACAGTGCAGTCATTTAATCATCCCCTTTATGATCAGTGAAAATGAAAGGTTATTTCATGCAGATTGCATAATATATTGAACATATTGCCTTTAGATCGCAATTAGTGATTTAAATTGAAACGCATCTGGTCATGAATTCATGTTTGGCAATAATACTCGAGCATTTAAATTTGAAATACTGGCACGTTAGGCAGCAGCTTTCATCCATTAGAAACTATGCATTATAGTTAGATTTTGTTTGTGTGCCCGTGCCATTCTTTAGCAGGCAGAGGCCATCAAGTGAAATTGATAAGGAGAGACATTTATATATTGATAAGCTTGTTTGGTGAGTGATAAAATTGTCAGTATCATGGCAACAGATGCCCTCCTCCTGTCTTTTCTCCCTGCCTCTTCTTTGTTTAGACAAATCTGTATGTCCGTGGCTGTTGTGAGGTACATTCTTCATCTGCAGTATGATGCAGACACGTGCTGCTGCTACCACTGAGCTATTTATAAAAACCCCTGACAAATCCGTGTAGTCAGGGGGAAGCAGTGCATGTTCTATTCAGCCATGCAGCAAGGCTGGCTCCTGGAGGAAGGAGGCTAAAAACAGCAACAGCGCTCGAATGCCTCGGATACACACAAGTACGCCTCGTGAATCTAAAAGTACAGGAAGCATCCGCTAGACTTCCAGTGTCTGAGTTCCCTGGTGGGGTTGGTGGATTAAGATGTTAAAATGTAGATCATGGAAGCTGCGACTGTGTGTGTGTATGTATATGAATATTCTTTGATGTTACCTAACTTGGTGCAATGCAGGTTTTAAGACGTCTCTCCATGTCCTCATTTTTGCATGCCGACAAGAAACACTCTGCAGTTCTATACACTGTATGTGTGTAGTATCAGCTTTTAAACAAATCCTGTAAAAAGGGATTAGATTGATGTACATATAGCATATTCATCCAAAGATTTTCTACTAGTCAGCATGCTGGTGTATATTGGTAAAATGCATTTATTTGGTGCTAAGGAGAGGGACCGTATTGATTAAAAAATTTATGTTGTACTATTCTATACACTGCATGACCGCGTAGGGTACATGTACAGGGCCCTGGTGACTATGTCGGCAGTGACGCTGCGTTGACGTTAAAAGCAGAGGGCATGCGTGTCAGGTCATCTCTCAAGTTAAGAGAAGATAATCTTATGCACAGGTCACATCCCTGCTCTTGTTCCTGTTGAGTGCCAGTAAAAATAGCAGCCTGTCAAGTTAAAGTTTTATACATTGCTCTTACATTTTCTTCCTGCTTCCGAGCCCATCTCACAGCATACGTCATACTGTTTCGGCACTCTGTTTTGCTAAAAGACACTCACACTTTATTCCAACATTTATATGTTTCCCATTATTGTAAAGTTATTGTTTTCCACCATAGGTTTGTCTCTTCTTGATTGCCACTACTGCTATTCTGCGTCTACTTCTACTTTTAGAAGTACTCTAAAAATTGAAAATAAAAACTCTAGAAATCCTACAATACTGTGTCACCTCTCCAAAGCCAGACATCCATCTAACAACCCATGCATCCATCCATACTCGACTGCTTATCCAACTAGGGTGTTGAATTTATCTGAAAGTGTGGTCTCCATGTCTACCATCATGGACAGGTTACCAATGCCTAAAACTCTACCCTGAATATCAAATGTTTAGTCTAATTTAAAAAAAATTAAAAATCAAAGCTCATAATAAGAGCCAAGAGGATTAAAATAAGTAATTATTTTGAAAATATGTCTCATTTTGAAAATATATTTTCAAAAATATATTCATTCAAAAACACTCTTTTAAATAAGAGCCTTAAAAGAAAAAATAAGACAATCATATAAACTAACGTAAAATGTGTAACAACATTAACTCCCAATGCTTTGTAGAGCTCACATTGTGTGACAGGTCATTCCAGTTCCAGTAAGAGCTGTCTATCTTGCCATTAAATTAAAGAAACAACTCTGAATATGTCACTGTCTAGGCCACACATAACACTGATTGAAATAATGAGGAACTGTTTCACTTTTAGCAGGGTGACTCAGCCTTCCCACTATTTGTTAGTATTATATAAAACCTTTTAAACCCCAGACCATGTTAGATGTCAGTAAAATGGTCTATTATGAGGGGAACTCTTGCACTGATTACTTAGGACATGAGACTTGTTAAGGTTGTTCCTGAGTGGTTCATACGCCAAAATAACCAGCTGCTGTAGTTCTATTTTTGTAAATTATATAATATGGACACTTTTTGCTCCTCGGCTCAGTCTGTTGTGTATAGTCATGTTCATAATAGAGCCATCCTTTAAAAACAATGATTTTGCAGTGTCTGTAGTACTGTCATTAATAATCATCATAAAGAAAAGCATTTGAAAAATATATAGTTATTATTATATGCCTATTTTATATGATATTTATATTACATAAACAATATATTATGCAATGTTACTTATGCTATTATTTTTTCACTCATAAAAAAAATCTTAGTTCTTTGTCTCAGTATCACCACATCACAATATCATTTGAGTACTTCACATCCACACAGGAACTGGCATTCACACATCTTTTAATTAATGGATCTATGAGTTGCTTAATTACTCCACTCACTCACTGTCAGCCTTACACTCACTCTTTTTCACACACATTAAGGAAAGTGTACAGTTGCTTATGTTATCTCTGAAGAACCACTTATGCATCCTGGCTGATTTGCTTCTGTGGCACTGTGTCACCTTGATGTGTGTGTGTGGACCTCTCGCGCTTTAGAGAACAAGTCAAAAATACTCTTTAACGATTCAGCAAGTTCTTCTGGACCAAGTATGGCAAGAAAAATCACACAGAATCTTTTTATGTACATACATTTAGTACATAGATAGAAGGAGAAATGCTACTGGAGTGCTAATATTATGCTTAAATTATTAGTGAAGAAACAACAAAAGAAAGTATTTTCTTTTGTCATTCAAATCCCCAAAGTACTAGAAAACTCTCAAATATTGGCTAGTCTGCTGCCAAATGTCACAATCAAAGTGCGATTGTTTGTCTAGCTCTACTCTCCATTCATTACATAAGCCTGTTTTTGCTGTTTTCGGGCTAATTAAGATGCACTGTGACTCAGATGACAAGTTATAAGGGTGACTTCTCGGCAGTTCAGCTTTGGCAAGTCCATCCATGTCCGTTCCCTCTCTGCTGCAAACTTGTCAGATTTGATACTTGAGTCACAGTAGCACAGCTGTGGTCTTGCACTTGTGCCTTCGCCTGTGTGCATTTGTGTACACTTGGCCACGAGAGCGGAAAACCGACTGCCCACAGAAGTATGTGTCAGACCATCTGATGTGTTGCCACCTTTAGCAACAACAGAAAGAGAAATCATGGCCGATTTCCGTTTTATTACTGGTCTCAGGACAGGCCAATTCACAACATGCATTGCCCTGAAGAACTGTTAGCTGCCATTCTGTTCCAGAAATGTCTGCAGACTAGATTCTTTCTGTTGTCAGAATTGAAAGCCAGTTCAACAAAAAAATGAATAGGTGATAATCAAAGTGTTAAAGAGAAAATAAGGACTGTTTTCTGATATAGAGTTAAGTCTATATATGTTTGGACACTGAAAAAAGTTTAGTTTTTTTAACTGGTTACAGAAACATATTTGGCCTGGAGTTAATTTGAGGTGTGGTGTATATTTTGCTATGGACAGACAACATTCAGTCAAAGGAGGTCCCCATGCAGGTGAAAAAAGCCACCCTTAGGCTACAAAAATTGAGAGAAATTGCTACAATAGTAGCAGTGGCCAAATCTACAATTTGGTACATCCTGTGAAAGAATGAAAGCACTGGTGAACTCGGGAATGCAAAAAGACCTGGATGTCCACAGAAGACAACAGTGGTGAATGATCACAGAAGTGAACAACACTCTGAAGGAGTATCTACCAAGCCTACCATAAAGAAAAGATGGCATGAAAGTAAATACAGAGAGTTCACTGCAAGGTGCAAGTCACTCATTTCATTTTATTCATTTATAAAGCACATTTAATAACAACAGGGCGTTGACCAAAGTGCTGTACAACATAACAATTAAACAGTGACATTAACAACAACAACTGACAAAAATTAAAAACAGATTAGGATAAAAGAATTGGTAACTCTCCTACTGTTTCGAAAGCCAGAGTAAAAAAATATGTTTTAAGATGCGATTGAAAAAGAGTAACAGTTGGGGCCTTTCTAATGTGGAGAGGTAGATCGTTCCACATTTTCGGTGCCACAACTGCAAATGCCCGATCTCCTCTATGAACCATCCTAGACTTATGTAAAGTAAGGAGCAGTGTTGGGGAGTAACGGAATACATGTACCGCCGTTACGTATTTAAAATACAAAATATGAGTAACTGTATTCCGTTACAGTTACAGTTTAAAAAGGTGGTATTCAGAATACAGTTACTTTGTTGAAATAAATGGATTACACGGCGGTACTTTCCTGTTTCATATTGTCGCAGGTCAGGACTGTTTGGGTTTTGTTTGACAGCTACGTTCTGTTGTTCCAGGCGGCAGCGTTACGGTTGCCATGGTTACAGGGCGACACTCTCTCTCTCTCTGCGACTGTGTGTTTCCTGGGTGAGAGAGCGCCTTTTCATTGTTGTTGTTGTTGTGCTAAGCTAACAGGCAGAATGCTACAAGCATAGCTCTAAAGAATGTAGCATCATGGGCAATGTAGTCCGTGTTGCAGGGAGAATGGACTGCCATACACGTTATGGGTCTGTGAGCGTGAGGAGGGCGAAAAAGGGGAGTGGAAAGGTACGAGTTGTCATCGAGCAAAAACGGGAGCTGGAAGCATGTAAATATAATAATAACCACTGCAGCCAAGAAGAGCGCCTGACGAGCCCAGTTGTAAGTAAGCTATTAAGACTCGACTGTACACCGTGTTCATGTTTTCCTCCAAAAACAATAAGTTCCGTTGGAGCAGCCTTTCAACGCCTCTCTCTGTCTCTCGCATTAAAAGTTGACCCAGACAACAAAGTAAAGCTAGTTTTCGGCTACGAGCCGACAGGGACCCCGCCGTATTAGTCAGAGGTCCCTTTACTACAGTTCGGAGTCGCGGACCTTCAGTAATAGTAATAAATCACACAGCAATAGTACATTCACGTTGTTGTAAAAAGCATGATAATATATTAAGTAATCCAAAGTATTCACAATACGTTACTGTCATTGAGTAACGTAACGGAATACGTTACAGAATACATTTTGGGGCATGTATTCTGTATTCTGTAATGGAATACATTTTAAACGTAACCTTCCCAACACTGGTAAGGAGTAGGTGATCACTTGATCGAAGGGCTCTAGAGGCCGTATACAGCTGCACAAGGTCAGACAAATAGTCCGGTGCCTGGCCATTTAGCACTTTATAAGTTAAAAGTAAGATTTTGAATTTAATTCTAAAACGCACTGGAAACCAATGAAGGGAAACAAGCACCGGAGTAATATGTTGGTGTTTCTTCACACGAGTCAAAAGGCGAGCTGCAGCATTCTGTACAAGTTGGAGCCGGGCCAAGCTGGACTGACTGACACCCACATACAGTGAATTGCAGTAATCCAGTTGAGATAAAACAAACGCATGAATTGCTCGTTCCAAGTTTCTAAAGGATAGAAAAGATCTCACTTTGGATAGGAGCCTTAATTTAAAAAAGGACCGCTGGACAACTGAATTAATTTGTTTCTCAAATGTAAGTTTGCTATTCAAGAGAACCCCCAGGTTTTTTTACATGCATTTTAACAGCACATGTTAGGTTACATAAGTCCAAATCTGGGGCATTGAAATTACAGCTTGGTCCAAAAATAATTACCTCTGTTTTTTCCTCGTTGAAGGTAAGAAAGTTTGAGGCCATCCAGGTTTTAACTTCATCGAGACATTTGACTAACGATTCCATGAGCGTAGAGGTGTTTCTATTAAACCGAAGATAAATCTGGGTGTCATCGGCATATGAGTGAAAGCAGATGTTATGTTTCCTAAAGATTAGACCTAGGGGTAACATATAGATTGAAAAAAGAATTGGGCCTAACACGGATCCCTGCGGGACACCACAAGTAAAAGGAGCTGGGGAAGAAATAAAATCATCAAGGCTCACGGAAAAAGTCCTCTTGGAGAGGTACGACCTAAACCATTCCAAGGGGATACCTTTGATGCTCCAAATGGGAGATCAGAATGCTGTGGTCAACAGTATCAAAGGCTGCAGTTAAGTCTAGGAGCAGGAGCACGGCTGGGTCTCCTGAGTCAGTGATTAATAAAATATCATTAAGTATTTTTAAGAGGGCAGTTTCTGTGCTGTGGTGGGTTTTGAAGCCCGACTGGAACTTCTCAAAAATATGATGACTGTTTAGAAAGGATTGTAGCTGCTCAAATACAATCCTTTCTAGCATTTTTGACAGAAACGGTAGCTTGGAGACAGGTCTAAAATGAGCAAAAACAGAAGAATCAAGATTCGGTTTTTTTAAGCACTGGCTGCACTACAGCGTGCTTGTATCCAGTTGGTACTACTCCAGAGCTGAGACTGCTATTAAAAATAGTTAAAATGTCAGGACCGACTACCTTAATAATCTTTTTTAGAAAATGGGTTGGGACTCCATCTGAGGGGCAGGATGATGTCTTTATGCTATTGCAAAGCTCTTCTACCTGGTTAAGACATGCAGCCTCAAACTGGTCAAAAGCAGCTGAGGGGGTATATGTTAATGAGACATTATACAGCGATGGGATAGATGTAGATCGAAGCCTTTCTATCTTATTAATAAAAAACTGCAAGAATCTATCGCAAGTTTCAATGGAGCTATCTATATGGAAAGTGGGGGAGATATTCAAGACCAATTCAATAACTGAGAAAAGAGTTCGGGGGTTATTAGAGTTGGTCTCAATAATGCTTGCGAGAAACTTAGATTTTTCGGCTTTTACGATGGCTTGATATCTAGATAGGCTCTCTCTCAGCAGCAGGAAAGAGACTTGTAACTTGTCTTTTTTCCATTTTCGTTCAGCCTTCCTGCACTGTCGCCTAGCTGATCGAGTTGAGTCGTTTATCCACGGGTCTGAGTAAGCTGTTGATCGCACTGATTTAAATGGAGCGATCTCATCAAGAATAGTCTCATAAGCCTCAAGAATAGAAAGGCTGGATTGGACTTTGCTAAAAATATCTAAAAATAAATAAAAAAATAAAAAAATCAAACAGCACAGTTCTGGGAAACCATTGTTTGGAAAGATGAAACCAAGATCAGCCTCTACCAGAATGATGGAAAGTATGGAGAAGGCGTGGAACTGCTCATGGTCTAAAGCATATCACGTCATCTGTAAAACACGGTGGAGGCAGTGTGATGGCTTGGACGTGCACTGTGACACTAGTGTTTATTGATAATGTGATAAAGGACAGAAGCAACCGATGGAAAATGTAAAGTGCAAAGAAGTGGAATATTATTGAATGCCCAATTTAGTCACATGATCTTAATCCAACTGAGCATGCATTTTACTTCTTGAAGACTAAACTTCACACATAAAGACCACAAACAAACAGCAGCTGCGGTGAAGGCCTGGCCGAGTATTAAAAAGGAGGAAACCCAGCATCTGGTGACATCCATGAGCTTAAGACTTGCCAGCAAAAGTTTTCAACCAAGCATTAGAAATGGCCAATTTATTTTTAGTTATTTAATTTGTTCTTTTGTTCACATGTGAATTTTGTTCCATTCCATTTTCCGATAACTTTGGTGAATGCTGTTTACAGTAAAGTCTGTTGGATTTAAGGCAGTGTTTCCCACTGTAATTCCATTGTATTGTACTGTGGCATGCTTTTATGCATAACAGCAACTCGAAATGTAGAGGGAATGTAGAGAGGTTGTACAATGGTAAATTAATGAGTGAATGAACTGTGAAGGATAGAAGAAAAAAAATATTAAAATACTACAGCAAGTAACTGGGTAGCTGTGTGGACAGCACTAAAAGAGGAGCACAGAAAATGCTCTGCAGTAGAAACGGTACTAAGAAAAAGCATGAGAAAATACAAAACAGGGACAGATGTAAGCAATCCAATGGGCCAAACATACATTTATGAAATCTAGGTGTGATGTGCGGTTGTCTGTCCCTGTGTGTTGGCCCTGCGACAGACTGGTGACCTGTCCAGGGTGTACCCCGCCTCTCGCCCTATGACAGCTGGGATAGGCTCCAGCGCCCCCCGCGACCCTGAAAAGGATAAGCGGAAGCGAATGGATGGATGGTTTAATTGTTTTGGGTCCATTTTTCTGATTCTTTTTCTTTCTGTTGGATTCATCATTTTATTATAACTTATTCTATTTATGACTGATAACTTAGACATCGCCATAAAAATGAATGGGTCTATATATAGTCACACCCATAAGCTAAAGTTGCATGTACAGTTGTGTTGATATGTAGCGAACCTTGATGTTGTTGCAAAATCAGCAAAAAAAAAGAAAGAAATCCTATTATCTTTTCTTGGTTAGTCAAATAGCTTTAAAACTACAATTATCTGCCCTCTTTTGTGCCTTAAAAAATGTCATATCATTGTTATTATTATTATTCTTTTCTTGCATTTAGAACTTTGTAGTCATGGACTTTTACATCTTCCATCTCAGAAGCAACATTCTAAAAGCAATAATGAGTTCTAAAACTCCTCTCAGGTTGCCGACCCCTGACCTAGGTGCTTATTATGGGTTCATTAAGTTGATTAAGCTCATGGTAAATCAACCTTATGATTAACAATTAACTTAATCAGATACATTAATAAAAAAAACTGCAGAGTTTGGTGATACTTTTCTTTGGCAATGTTTTGCTTTATAAGTACAGCTATTAAATATTTTGCATTACATATACAATATTACACACATACAGACACTTTCATGCTTTTTTTATACCAAAGTCGACCCCAGCAACAGCTGATGATTAGTTTTCTAAAATTTTCATTTAGTTAATCATGTTCCATAACGCCACAGTTCCTCAGTCCGCCAAGGCCTGCCATCAGAACACCTGAGCTCATTACTCACCTCACGACTCAACCTGGGGTAAGAACTGCCCAGGGGCTTTTCAGTACATAACACCCTGTTACTATTTTCATCTTCCTTTTACTCAAAAAAGTACATTCATGTACGGTCAGATTATTGTCACTTCCCTGCTGCAGGCTTCTCTTTTTTAGTTTATTGTGTAGGAACATAATCTGTGTTCACTTCACAAGCTCCAGCGGATTATAACTTAATCTCAGACAGAATACAAATGTACAGCACTGACCATTTAAGGGCACAGAACATTATCTGTTATTGCAGTTAGTTTAGGATCCTGAAAAAAAAGACCCATCTGTTTTATGAGTGCTACTACACTTTTCATGTCAAGCGAATATATAATGACACGCACAATTTTGGTCACCCACAGTTTGGTCAAAAGTTCATTGGCTGTGAGTGTATATGTAAAGGCTGACCTGAGCAGCACTGCTCTTTTATTTCCATCTTTTACAGTTTCAAAGTAACAAAGAAGGAAGATTGCTTGAAGCAAATGTTTGGGCACACTGCATGGTCTGTACTTAGTAACCGTCCCCCTCACCCCCAGCAAGTATCACAGCTTGTAAACAGTTTTTGTAACAGCCAAGAGTTCTTCTTGTCTGGGGGAATGTTAACCCACTTTTCCTGAAAAGTGCTAGTTATGTGAGAATTTTTGGGCCATCTTGCATGCACTGACCTTTAAAGGTCTATTTTCAGATTTTCAAATCTGATGTGTGGTGTATTGCAAATTAGAGGCTTAGAGAGTTTTGGCACCCCTTTTGCAAACATACTTTTGCTTTTTCCTGCTGAAATATACTATATTTAAATACCTTCCTTTACAGAACTTGTTTGCAAAATGGAACAAGCTTGTTTAGAACTTTACTTGATAGTTCCTAATTTTGTGGCGAGAATGCACAAAGCCTTGATATTTTTCCAAATGTGGCTGAGTGATGGACCAGAACACCACCAACCTGGATTCTCATAAGCTCTTTTACAGTTAACTGGAGAAGCAGTTCTCCAGAAAAGATCCCTCTGTCTTCTGAATCTCCAACCTTGACACCTCACTGCTATGTCTTCATTACATTATCAGGTGAGGAAAGGGCTGACTAAAAAGGTTTTACTATCATTGTATAGCCTTATGTCTTTTGGAGTCCAATTCTTACTTAACCTATACAACAAAGACATTAGAAGAGTGGGGTTGCTGATTTCAGTTATAAGCACTTCAATGGCATGCCATTCTTTATTTCTTTGTTTATTTTTTTTAATTTTATAGGACTCTACATGCACTTTTAATGTTTTATGTTGGCAGCTGAAATTAATGTTATGGACTGTCATCACTGAGTTAGATAAAAGCTTCAAAAAAAGATGTCTGAATGTGGTTCAAAGATGGCTGCAGGAGCTGCAAGACAGACTTGTAGAAAGAATTAGTTTGGACTGAGGAGAAACAGAGATGTTCTTTTGGACCAATATTAGAAATTTAGATGATTCATTGTATTATGCACGTTGGAAATAAAGACAGTGATTTACATTGAACAGTCAAATTCTTATTTTTCTATTCCCCTTAAAAAATAAAGTTCCAAGAAGAAAGATGAAGATTCTTGAAAGTTACAAAGAAAGAAGTGAATGTAATGTAATATGAAAACACTGAAATAATTAAAAAGACAATTATTGGTGTGGGTGTCCTACCGTCCTTGCTCAAACATATTAGATATATAGTATGATAGATTGATATTTTGGGGGACTCATCACAGGAACCCTCTTTGGTGTCTCCTAATTTCAAAATTACTCACGTACACTCGTCACCACTTTTGTGCATCAATATGATCAACTTCTAAAGACCTCTACAAGTACAAACTAAAATATTGAGGAGCATTATAATTTCCTTAGCCCAGAATTAGAACAGTGCAGTTCATTGAAGCAGTTTGCTGCTCTGAGGGATAATTCATTCCGATTTTGATGCTGCTGTAGCAAAAGCATTTTGACCGGTGTACATTGGCTATCAGGGATAATGCTAATAGTTAACGTGGCACTAATGGTTTTGTCCACCTAGGTGCTTATTATGGGTTCATTAAGTTGATTAAGCTCATGGTAAATCAACCTTATGATTAACAATAAACTTAATCAGATACATTAATAAACCAACTGCAGAGTTTAGTGATACTTTTCTTTGGCAATGTTTTGCTTTATAAGTACAGCTATTAAATATTTTGCATTACATATACAATATTACACACATACAGACACACAGACACTTTCATGCTTTTTTTATACCAAAGTCGACCCCAGCAACAGCTGATGATTAGTTTTCTGTCAAAGCATTGCTGATCTTGAAATTTTAGGTATTCACACCGACTGTGATAACCTGGTATGCCTCTTGAAATCCTTACATTCTGTGCTTTAATAATCTGTTACACATCTTTGCTTTCACCTCCCACAGTTCTCAAGTGACCACTGGGAGCCCTTACCACTGTCACTCACCTCGGGTGTAAAGGGAGGGCAAACAAGGCTGCCCAGTCGTTGGCCAAGTATTTATCTCAGAGCTATGTCAGATTACACTCAAGTAAATCTGCTTGTCACTGGCTGCACAGAACTATTAAAAGCACACGCATGTTTAGGATGATAAGGGCACGGCAATGACTTGCATTAGCTAGTGGAGAACATTTTGCTTAGTGATAAAATTAGAGCTTGTCATCTCCTGTGGGCTAAATCTGAAAATGATGAGATGTGACTAGACTAGAGTTTTTTTTTCTTCTGTTTTTTTCACCACTGTGTCTTTTTTCTCACAGTAGGCTAGTCTAGTGTTTTGTGTTTTGTCTTGCTTTACCTGGGTTCATTGGCCTAAGTGTCAAAACGCTTTGTTCGGTTAACTGCTCACTACTACAGGCTGTAAGCGTGTCTCTTTTTCTCAGCCCGCCTTCAGTCATTTTTGTAATCAGTTTGTTACAGAGACTTATTTTGAATTGTAGAAAATCTGATTCACTCCTAGGCCTCATATTGTGTCTACTAAAAGCATTTCATTTCAGCAGGATTTAAAACTGTGTTTCATACAAATGTAACAAGAATACGCTGACTTCCATTGCTGAGCTACAGTGGTGCACTTGTGGTGACAATGCTAATTTTAAAAAATATGTGATTTTCTTCAATCTTATAAAAAAAGATTACAGGACAACAGAACTGTTAACATGTTCTGCAAAATGCATTATGGTGATTGTACTTTATTTGTAGAGGCAATGTCAGACAATCATACAATAACATAAAACTAATGTGTTAAGTCAAATAATCTTTTATGGGAAATGTAATGCCAAGGGATTAGGCCTCTTTTTTCTTCTTTTTTTGTGACAACTGGCAGCTGGGACAGGCACAGAACATGAGGACAGAGAGCAAAGAGAATGAAACGTGACAGAATTCCCTCACTGGAATTGAACTGGGTACATTGCATAATGCTCACCTTAAATCACTGGTGCACAGGGACACAATTCTGGCATATGCTCTATCGACACAACAGTGTTGTACAAATACGAATACATTGATTAGTGTGTAATAACATCTTCCCAAAAAACTTCTTCATCCTCATACACTTGAAAATAATCCATTAAAAATACCTAAGAGCAGGCATTTGTGAAAGTCAACATGTTGCCCCGCCCATCTTGAATACAGTGACTGCAATACAGTGATGGGCACTGGAACTCTGTCTAATCACATTGTATCCAAATAACAACAGACTGGACACATACTGTAAGTAGTTCTTATAGGCATTTGTGTGGCATGAAGGCAAATTTTAATTCATGCCTGCACTTTCTGACTCAGGATATGAAGGCTCATACCTATGATGAATTGGAACCTCTTCTCAAATGATGAAACAAAGAAGCAAAAACGTGAATCCAGAGGATCTACATAAAGCATTATCCTCTTCCTTCTCATCTGAAACTTCATATCCTGAACTGAATTCAGGACTCTAACACATAAAAACATGCATAAACGTACTCATTTATTATTACTGTCAAAATTAGGTATTGTCAGCAGATTAGACATGTGACCCACCTGTCACTGAACAGCTGACAAGGACAAAAAACACAAAACAAAACAGAACAACAACAGCAACTGGTTATAAGCTAACGTGTTAGCTAATTTTAGCCAGTGTGCTAAAAATTAGTTTTTCCCTCTGATAAACAGTTTCATTACATTTTCACATAGTATGTAACTTATTAGTTAAGTGTTCCTTCAAGAACATTAACAACAAAGTTTCACTAACTAAGGGTAATAGAATCTCCTTCCCCACCCAACATATTGACACTGCAAACATACTGATACATTGCAAACATAGTGGCCTACACCCACTACAGAAAAACTGGAGGCAGAGTTGATTGTCCTATACCGGCCACAAGGATAATGCACTTTAGTTAGGAGCAATAAGCTAACAGAATTCAGTTGACTGCAATTTGCAATACACTGACATCTTTTGGTGAGATTTTACACAGTGTACCTTTACTACTATTACTACTGCCCAAAAAACACTCACGGTAGCATCGTTAAAACTGACTAATCTAAACTTTACTAGTGCTGTCAGCGTTAATCTCGTTAAAATAACGTTAAATTGTTTGCCCCATTCCCAACAAACTGCATGTGTTTGCACATTTTTCAGTGACATTTTGCACATTTTTTGATTGAAATGACTAAATGCATTTCTACTGGGGGTTAATGTTCTTTTTTTTTTTTTTACTTTGCCCATCCAGAGTCTAGAACCACCACTGACAGGATGTGAAGCCTCCCTTCCAATGTAGAGATCCTACTATTAAAAAAGATTATCAGTATGACTCTCAGAAAATAGGGTTTCCTCGTCAAGTACAAGTAAAAATGGCTAAAGGTTCACAGAGGAAAATGATAGAAATTAAAAAAAAAAGAAGTCATTCCATATTTTAGGGGGAATTGACCCTTTGTTAATAAAATCAATGGCTGAAAAAAGGTAATAAGGATTAAAAGGAGTTTAGGAAGGTTCAGGATGCAGCCTCACCCTCAGATGCCACTTGTGTAGACTTCAAAACCCTTCTCCGTTATTGATAGCAGTGCTGAGTGACATTTACTGGACTGAAAAGCCCTCAGAGCTACCAGAATCAAGGGAGGGAAAGTGGGAGGGTGTGAACTGATTTTCAGGAGTGCTTACAGGAAACGGAATTGAAAGCATGTGAAAATAAGAAAACACTTAGGAAGACATTTAGACTGGCAGTGTACACAAACACTCCTTAAAATTAGCTGCATGACACTGATGTTCATAACTTCAATTACTCTCCCATAATAGTTTCATTAGTGTTTCCAATATTAGCCCCAAAGACGTCATATCACTTAGACAACAGTGTTCTCCCTGATTTACTAGTAAGCCTCCATTCAAAGCTACACATAATAATCCGTGCTGTGAACCATCAAGAATAACAAAGACCTACATAATGCCTGGAGCTCGGTGTCTACAACAGAATTACATAACACTCTGTCACCCAATAAATTAATATGGATCCTTTACCTTGAGTCCGGTGTGAGAGAGCAGCTGGACTCTTTCTCCCCCTCTTTTTTATCACTGCCTATCCCCAACGTGCCTTTTGGCTGAACGCAGCCTCCGTCTAGCCAATGCTGTTGTGTATTTGTTTGAAACTGTACTGCTCAGCACTGAAGATATCTAGTGTTTCTGATGCCAGTGAGTGGGAGCTACATGCGGCATGCTCATTGGTGTGAAATTGTGAGGTGGGGGGGAGAGAGCAGCTGAGATGGATGGAGGCAGAGAGTGGGGCTGGAAACAGAGAGAGAGTCGTAGGGGAGGAGAGCTTTGTTTTCATGGGGAAATCTCCAAGGACAGCCCAGAGCACATCTGTGGAGAGGAGAGGTGCTGTTCGGTGATGTCAGTGAGGTTGTGTTTGAAAAGATGGGAACGTAAATGTAGCACAGGAATACAGCTGTGCGTGGCTACTGATGCCTAAGGTTGACTACCCAAAATTCTCAAGAGGAAACTAAAACTATTTGTTTGAAATTAACACTCTAAGAACTGTTGAAATTGGTTTGATTGTGAGATATTTTAGGACATTAGGGCGATAGCAACAGAATTATCATTCAATCATTTAATTTTTTTTTTTGTAATTTTCTTACAGTTTTCTCTCACTTTTTCTGGCCAGGAAACTGCATATGAAATTCAACCATTTTAATATAGCGTTTAATACTTGCCTAAGCCTCTGTGATTAATAAAGCATTTTGATGCTGATTTACATGATCAGCATAAAAGACAATCACTTTAATGTCCGTCCTCTGAATCACTAGAAGCTGTGCATCCGAACGAACTAAAATAAATAAATAAAGATTACGTAACCCAAAACCTAGTGTACACTCAGGAAAACTGGAACAATGATGATAACATGATTTGGTAGTCAACGGAAGCCCAGTTATCTATGCGTATGTGCAATTTTGGATAAAACATAAAGACAATGTGTGGAAGAAGTGGGATTGCACCTTCACTTGTTTGTAAGCCAAAAGCATATGGAAAACGGCACATGACAAGCTTAGGGCACATAGATGCGAGTGAAAGTGAAAATTATTTGTCTTACTGCAACGTGAAGAGAAAGATAAGATCTGCAAGGAACTGAGAGTGTGAAGAAGGCAGTCTGGCTGAGAACCAATAATTCTTGCTGCTGAATAGGCAACTAAGTGTTATATAAAATCACACACATGCACGCATATGCACATGGACGCACACACACACACAAAGCAGTTAAACAGCACTGCCTACGTGCACATGCTCTGAGTTTCCTCCCGTCTCGTTTTCTCCAGCTTTGGATGTGCACTCACACATGGGTAAACGGTGTTACAGTGGTAAAGTGTAAAAAGATTTAGCAGCTTGAGTAATTTACACCACTATTCTTTTGAGAAAGTAAATCTACAAGCCAGTTAAAAACATTTTGCACTGGAGGTTTCAGGCAACGTTATGCAGTTTGATAAGTACTTTGTGTGAAGCATACTGATGCACTAACCCCCTCCAAGAGAGTGAAGTTAAACTGCTTGCTTTCTTGCTGTGTTGGCATCAGTTAAAGAAGATTAATTCCAACTGAAACTGCTTTTTCACTTCAGAGCAAAGTGAATCTCGTACACTACATATTAAGAATTAAGGTGTACAAAGGAAGTTTAAAATTGTTGTAGAAGTAGTGCATAATCATGCTGGGAGTGTGGCTGCTTTGAGGTGTACAGGTGTAGTGATGCACAAAGCTCTATCTGATAGCTGGCTGCCAGAACTAGATTTTTTAATGGTGTTTTTGCCTTTTTAGATAGTTTTTCATGGAGTCATTTGACAGATAACATAATATGCCTTGCTGTGTGATTTATTAGGGACATGTGAGATTCAGTTTCGGTGAGTGAAACTGTGGCATTTTAAGACTTTAGGCTAAAAAAGCTAGCTAGCCTCAGCTGTTAACTTAGCAGTCTTGTCCAAATATTGTAACTCCTGGCTCCAAAAAAACAACATGGTGGCAGCCATAAAAGAGCGTGTAACACAAGCCGACCTACAGAAGGTCAAGTTAAAACTGACTTTTACAGGTTTTATAGGGGTACATGTGTTTGGATGGCTAATAAAAAAAAGTTCCCTATGCTTTGCCCCAGGTCCGAACCTTTCTTCAGTTCCCAAACTCAAACAACTCTTAGATCATTGAGAGTTAAAAATAGTCAAAATTCCTTCATGTTCAGTAAAATGATTAACGTGGCTGCTTTGCAATAAACGTTAACATTCAGACATGCATGAGAAAGAGGATTTACAAAGTCTAGCAAAAGTTGAAGTCAGCAGGAAGTTAGCCCGCTACGTGTCATCTAAAGACGAAATACCATGTTTTGACTGAGGAATTTCTAAAAAAGTAAAATGTGCAGCTCCGCTATCACTTTCAACATCAGTGTGGTCAGAAAATTAAACAGCAGAAATGTTTGCAGGGTTACTAATGTTGGGTAGCTGGTACACAATGGTGTGCTACCTAGTAGTTAGCTACACAGTTATGGTTTGGATAATATTATAACAGAATAATATTATTAACAGAATGAAAATAGAAGATGAATGCTAACTTTTTTTATCCTCAATAAAAGTTTATTTGAGGCTCCCGAATGGCGAAAGACAAACGCAATCCTATCAGGGCAGGGAAAAAGAGGCTGAAAACAGCCAAACTTCAGTCAAGAGAGCAGGTTCGATGATTCATCCACAACACAAAGTTAGTCATTATGTTACTGCGTGGTTTGGATTACTCCCTATGAAAAAAATTGGTGCCTTAGCTACCCATTCAATTCTTAGTTAACCTCAGAGTGATTCTTTTCTGAATCATTTTAATGTTTGGTGTCTGGCATATTGTGAGCCCATGGGCTGTAGTTACATAATATGGTTTTAAAAATTGAGCTTATAAATGCAATGCACATGAATGATGCTAACAAATAGTCAGAAAGATTGACAGTCACCATTGAATATTTTTACTGGCTTGTTTATACATATAAAAAACAGACAGCCTTAAAGAAGGAGTTTGGACCCAGAATGAGGGTCGATAAGTCATATGCTCAGTCATATGTCAGATTTCTAATCACAGATATACTGATAAAGCAGATGGTACTTATAAAAACATTTGTAAAATTCAAAGTCACTTAGAAAGCCATGAATTGCTTTACCCTTTGCTGTAAAACTGTTGTACTCCTTTATGAATAAGCGAAACAAAGTGGCACATAGTAGAACACTGTCTTGTCAAAAACTTGAGAGAATGTCAAATACTTCTAGCCCTTCACTAATATTACTGAAAAATCTAAGTATATAATACCAGTGGGCCTGGATAAATCACTTAAAGGACATAGTAAATACAAAGAAAAGATTAAACACATGGCTACACTTTTTATGGGCAAAAGGCAGTTTGTTAAAAAGAAAAAAAAATCCCTTTGGTGCATTTCAAAAGAAGAGTAAAAACACTAGCAAGAAAGTAAAAACGCAAATAAGCAGTGATTCCTTGTTAAGTCTCCTTTTCAACTTGAACTTGATGAACAGGACAAATTTACCTTGTGAGTCACCAATTATGTATTGTGATAAAAGGGAGTGCAAAAAGCACACATCTTTGTCTATGCGCCCAAAACAGGAAATTGTGCTCACACACAACAATGGTTTACACAATCCATTTTTTCCCTCTGTGTGCTTATGTCATCTAGCAATTACACACATTACACAGAGCAGAGAATAATTTGAGCAATTCAAAGACCTTTTCATTTAGAAGAAGGCTGGCCACATAGAGAGGGTGTATAAAGAATGTTCACCCACACACATAGTTGGCCAGGTGCGACTTTCATGATGCTGTTTACGTCACAGGTTTCCCAGTCGCCTTTGTCTCTTACTGTATCTCTGGGGGACTCATCGGAAATCCTCTCCTGGAAGCAAAAATCTTTACCTCATCAAGTGATTTATGTTTCACGTTGCCTGACACGCACACACCCCCAGCTCTGTTTGACATTTTACACAACTCAGATGTCAGTGATTGAGATTTGAAGGATGAACATAACAAAAGAACTAAAGTATTTCTTATATGATCATTATTATTTGTTGGGATATCTTAGTCTAAACCTTCAGCTTTCTTGATGTTGGCTAACAGAACTCTTTTTCAAGGAGAGCAATCCTTGCAATTACATTCTTGAGTTTATGTCCAATTATCTGGATGAGTAGTGTTGTATAGGTGTATGCCAATTCATGGGTTTCCAATATGCATTTATGTCTTTTTATAGTACTTACATTTCATTTCTAATCCTGAAGTCTGCAGCTATAACTGCCATTGCTGATGCATCTCTACCTTGCACTCCTTTCTTGTGTGGGGCCACCTGAGAAGTGTATAAATTCTGTGATTCCCAGTTGTGGCACCAGAGGCTAAGAGAGAAAAACGCTGAGCACCAAAGACCCAGCATGTACTGCGAGAGGGAAAGGGCACACAAAAACAAGTAATTACCAAGTGCATGCTGGGCCTGCTGTTTTAGTACCATTCTGCATTTTTCTGTCTATCTAACAAGTGCTGTTTTAATGCATGTGCTTAATTTGGTTTAAGCCTCATGGCATGATGGAAAGGGGGAACATGGCTCAAGAGGAAAAAAAAAATCAGTGCCAGGGTGCAGAGTTAATGCAGGTTAACAAAAAATCACACTTCTAAATTTGAATTTTATTCTCAATTTGCACTACTCGTTTGGATCTTTTTTGTTTTTGAATCTTTTTTGAGCTCTTTTGATATTTGTTTAGAGTGCTAAGAGTGTTCACCTTTTGCCAGGCTGTCATTATACAGGTGGTCAGAAGTTTACATATGCTCATAATGGGCAACAATGTCATTATAATTTTTAGGCTTTTAGTGATTTCTTTGAACTGTTCTTTTGCTAGGGTGGAAAGATAGTTAATGATGATTGTCTTTTCATAAGTGCTGCTGAGGAGTCTACAAGGTCCCTTAATTTGACAAGGACAAGACCTATTAACTTCATGTTAGTAATCATGATTGACTACAGATGGTAGTTTCTCTTTGCCAGTATAAAAAAGGAATTGATTTGACATCCCTCATTGGATTGATTGATACTCAGAACAATGGAAAAGTCCAAGGAACTCGGTGAAGATCTAATATAGACATTTTCAGATGCAGATTCAAGATCATCAGTTCAAGCAATTGCATGAAATTACAAAATATTTGGATGTAAAACCACTTTTCCAACATCTGGAAGATCCAAGCTGTCCCCCACACTTTGCCAGATGACATCTAAAATAGCCTGAGCAGTCCTCAGAGAAAAAACCCAAACAGTTCTTTGGACAAATGAAGCCAAGATTAAATTGTAACTTGTAACTTGAATGAGGGGAAGAGAAAAGTATGGAGACAGGAAAGAACAGCTGATAGACATTATGTAACATTGTGGGAGATAGTGTTAGGAACTGATAAGAATTTAGCGTTTCCAGTGCAGTTTGCACTTGAAGAACACATTCTCATCCTTTTGTGGAATAAAAATAAAAGTGTCTATATCCACACTGTAGAGTGTCCCCCTACTTTCCTCTTCTGACACACAACAACTGAAATTCACTGATTGTACCATAAAAGCAAATGTAACCAATAAGTGGGTTCAATAGGCAAGCAGACGAAGAATTCCAAGGAACGGAATGGGGAGCTGTTCTCTACAAGAATCAGTTCTCAATTCTCACCCCTAGTTGGTATTTTTTGGCATGGTTATGCATGGCTGCCAGTGGAACTGGGCTGCAAGTGTTTACTGATGATGTTCCTGCTGATAAAAGTAGCAGGATGAAGTACACAGCTACACTCAGATTGAGCCAAATGCTACAAAACTGATTGCCAGGCACTTCACAGTGCAAACGGATAATAGATTTGAGAAACTGCAAAAGCATAAGGCACAAAATATGATGATATTTTATTTAATGACCAACTCAGTCACCTGGTCTCAACCCAGCAGAGCGCGATCTTCAGTTACTGAAGGCATTGACTGCAAATTATTTTCTTTCATGTATTAAAAGCAAGTCTTACATTTAAAATAATGGTAGAATGTTTGAATACTTTTAGGAATATATTCAACAAAAAAATGTGTAATGTCAAATGAATTAATGCAATACTTTCATTAAACTGCACTTCAGTCACATCTTGATTGTTTAATTTAAAATCCACTCTAAGGGTGCACAAGGCTAGCTACAAAAACTCTTATTGTCCAAATAGTTAGGACCTGGCTTTATGCATCATTGAAGCAACTTTTGCTCTCTCTGGACTGAAGACTAGAAGCTGATTCAAAGCACGATTCACTCAGTTGTTCATTATTCTTCTCTGAAGGGCTTTAAGCTCAGAAGTCAGCCCATATGGAAAAGAAATAGTAAAAACTTATATGTGATTACTCATGAAAGTGGCTACTTTCATGAGTAAATCATATAAGGATTACATGATTTACTCATGAAAGTGGCCACTTTCTCATTACTTTCATATATTGTTTTAGTAAGTATCCAAAACATACAAGTTTCATTATATAATTTTTCAAGGGATCTTATATCTGTTTTCACTCTTATATGCTTTTCATACAAGTTTCACACAAGACAGATAAAAAACTTAATAAGATTTATATATATCTTTTCCATATGGGAGGCTAAATTGCGGAGCGCTATTATTAACCCTGGAAATTTCCTCACCCTGTATGAAGATGTATAAATATGAATAAGAGCTCATTTAAAGTTACAATAATGTTGGATCAGTTTCTGCTTTGTTGGAGCTTGATTGAGTATTTTTCATCTACAATACCAGAGATGTTTTATCATTTTACAAGAATAGTCATGATGTTGCTCTTTGTTTTTCTAGTTATACTGTAGCTTTGTAAGGGGAAAAAGTACCAATAGCAGTTTCATAAAGAAAGGCTGTGACCTAAAAAAGTATATTGTTGTTGTCTTCTCTGGACTGTTAAGGCTCCACTATGAGACAGAGCACTATGTGGAAGATTTACTGGATTCTAATTCTGGTGTCATATCCCTTTCATCTATTTGTGGTGTTTATGCCCTACATCTTCATTATTCTGTCATACGCAGTAAAAAAAGACACACACACACACAAGGGGGAGGTTTATAGATTCGTTCAGGGATTTTATGTTACCCCTACTAAACCTGTACAATACAAAATGATTGTCCCCGCATCTAAATATAGAGATGCTGTTAGTCACTCTCTTTTCAATGTCTTTTCAATGATCCCATTTTATTTTATTGGTTCTTTGCTCATCTTTCTGCCCGTCACTCACGTTGTATTTTTGTTTCGTTACACACATCATCTGGAATTTCCCGAGCTCTCTCTCCAAATGGTGAACATATAAACCTTGGTATTATTTAATCAAGAGTTATCTCATTAGAAATGTATATCCAATGTCATTCATAAATGACTTTAAAAACAGAAACCACTGACCAATGTTTGCGACATAGGACCACAAATGAGTATATTATATTAAAATCAATAGAATTAAAATCACAACACAAAAAAAAGCATAACATTTAAAAAAATAAAATAAATTAACAACTTAAACTGTGTCAAAAGCCAAGCAGAAGAAGTGGGTCTGAAGAGGCCTTTCTGTGTATATGTCTAATGAAATTGAATTCCACACTTTGGCCTAATTATTTGGTAAGAAAACAGTGTCATAGCATTTAATGGTTATGGTTACAAAAGGGTTTCTGTAATGCACATTTTCTGGGAGCTGTTTATTGTAGCTAATACCCAGAAATCTTCAACAGAAATTACTTGATGACCAGATATCGTCATCAGCGATGTGACAAAGGTGTGACAAAGGAGTGGTTCACTACAGTTTTTCCAAATGGCTTCATAAAGGGTCATAGAGACTATCTGATGTCATCATATTTATTGGCCAGAGACAATGACAATGTAGGCCACCATGCCACGTGCCACAGTTTAATCATGTCATTAATGTTATAGTGTTGAGGCAGAACAAAAGCTGAATAGTTGTGGCCTATATTAATACAGTTAGGGTGTAACTTTGCTATCATGACCTATTTGTGAAACAGATTATGTGGATTGGTGACCAACAATGGTTAGTGTCTACACTTCATCATATTACTGTTATCCATTTCAAACACTCCAATGGAAAAGTTTTTTTTAAATACATTATCATCATACAGTATCATTTGTGTTAACCCACACACCTGTTGCAGGATATTGCAAGGATAGAGTTCCAAACTAGCTCTTACTGTGTTAGCCAGGGCATTATGCCCTCACATTATCTGGCACGGAGAGCGACAAAGTGTCAAAGACATGCTTGAAGCAGTATTGAGGAACACAAGTAAGAGTGTCCATGTGCAGTGTTTGTGAACTGCTGATCAAAGCAGAGAAGACTAGAAGGTTTCTTGTATAACACGTCTCTTAGTAGCCAGTTGGTAAGAGTAGATATGTGCAATAACAAGATATATCCTCTTCCTCTTTGCTACAGTTAGCGTGGTTGTGATGTAACCAGTGTATTCTCTGCCAGCACATTGGAGTAGTCTGCTTCATCAGTGACTTTTTCTATTTCAACAGTTTGAGTAGAAAATAACATTATCAAGCATTGCTCACGTGCAGAGATTGCATCCAAGATGCACCAGATCTAGTACACCTTTTTTTTTCTTTGAGTGTTTAAGTAAAAAAAGAGAAATGAAGTAGGGCAATTCTTCTTATTATTGATAGGCACCATACCTGTAGAGTTAGTGCTGACTCACAGTTTTAGGAAATGTAAATGGCTGTCATTAATCATCACCACTCATATATCTGTAAGCTGAAAGAAAAGGAAGTTGACCTTTTAGAATGCCCTTTTGCTCTATGTGTGGCTCAGTAGTCAACAGATAAGTAAAATAAAGCCACCAGTTTTTGAAAAATGTGAGCTGCTGTAACAGTTCCAGATTTTACAGCCGAATGCCCAAAAATGTTGGCCATGTAACAGTTGTGTGTGGGATGGAGAGCAGAATATTCTCTGCACTTTCTTTCTGAATTCTCCAGAAAGAAAAAGCAATGCTGATGGCTGCCAGGAGCCTGTAGGACTCTGGCTCTGGTGCAGAGTGTAGGTTTCAATTTTTTTTTTTACTTTTGTTGTGCCAATAAAAGTATAACTGCTGAGCTTCAAAAAAATATAGAGAAAACAAGGGTTAAAACTGCATTTTCTCTTATTGTGACAGCCTTCAGCAGGGGTCAGCAAATGAGCTGTTTGTTTTGTTTTAATTCTAATGATGAAGGCTCTCAAATTACCTGTTGAGCGCAGCAGTGAATGGGTTTCCTTTATGATGCTATTTTTTGCAGCTGTCTTCTGTCGTTGTTGTGTGCTGGTCATTCTGCCTTTAGTTTGACCTTTATCAAACGCATGCTCAATTGGGCTTAGATCGGTCATCTCAAAAATTGCACACTCAGTATGACGTGTATAGAAGTACACGTCACCAAAACTGACTCCGTCACTGGAAGCCATGCATGCCCGTGCATCTCATTGCCTCCAGTGACGTTTACATGTATTGTAGTGTGCTTCAGACATTACAATCAAGCAATGGTAGATATTTGTATATTCATCTGATGTTTTTTAATTTAAATTTTAAAAAAGGTCAGCGTCAGTGGACCGTTACAACACAAATAAAGCTAGATAAATGCAAAGAGAAAACTGTAATTATAAGAGCTCCAAAATGCAACAAAACAAAACAAACAAACACAAAAATCGTCATCATTGCGTTACAGTCTCAGATGTTTGTTGTTTCCAGTTAAAGGTTCCAGTTTTCCCTTAGATGTGGAATATGAGTTCTGAAAACAGCCATCAGACCCAAATATTCGATTTTTAGTTGTAACATCCACATAAACTCACTTACATCCTATGTTTTTATCCCTTCCTTTGCATGATTCTCCCGTCACCTCTCCTACAGACATGTTTGACCAGCTGGTGAGTTAGACAGAGGATTATATATAAGAAACATTCGAGACACACAGAAACCGAAATTTAGCGAGGGCCACACTCATACCAGTGCCTCAATGTCATTTACATAGAAAAAAGCCCTTTCTCTAATCATTTAGATCACTGGCTCTTGGTAAGCTGACTTTAATGACGACATAAAACAAGCTTAAGTAAACCTAATAATATTGGGAAAATAACAATTAGGTATTAATTTTCCAGCCCTTATTTTGAGTGGCAAATGTGAAAGCCACTTTACCATACATACACAGAATAAGGCTCCTAATTACAATGACGAGCAAAACCATGGGACATGCCATTGTCAAGATGTTATAAATTAGAGTGTGTGACACATATAATATGCCAGCTCATTCCAAGTAATCACTGCTCTGTTATCCATCTTGTAACCTTGATTAGTTTACTGACATAATTATGAATTGTAGGTCAGACGTGAGCATACATAAATCATCCGACCACTTGTGAATGGTCATTTCCATATTTTCCATGATCCTGACTTCTCTATGGGGTTTATGAATAAAGGCAAAAATTAGTTTGTACACCGCCTGCCGAGAAACCCAGCAGAGGACAGCTGACTTTAACAAGGTCTCTTTTTAAACAAGGATGATGAAGAAAACGGAACAAATAAAGTTCTAGTTCTTTGAATGTGGTTCCTGAAAATAACACATGTGCAAGTATGCACATATTTAATAAGCAAGCAGTAATAACACACACAAACAAACAGCAGTAGTGGAAGCAGATTTTTTGAAAGAGGCTTTAAAGTCTCCAAAGCAATTGGACCTGTTACCTGGCAACAGCACACTGCTAGAAATATACTTTCTTTCTTTTTGATTAACAGCCAGCTCGGAGGTACTAAGGAACTGAGATGGTGCAAACAAAAACCCGGAGTTGGCTCCTTAGCAGTGCAGAAAAGTACTTTCTAGAAAGTCCAGGAATAGTTACTGTGCATTATGCATCAGGGAGCTCATGTTAGCGAGGCTATGAAGCAGATCTTTCACTGTCACTTCATTATTCCAAGAAATCCCCCACAAAAATGTGCATGCATTGAAAAGGAAAATTAATTGCTAGGCAAATAAGTGTTTTTCATTCATTATTAATTAGCGGGAAAAGTTGCTTTAACTGGAAATTTGTAAATTCTTTTCTTACAAAGTCTCTATTTAAGAAATATTCACCAGACAAATTGGTTTATTTTATTTATTAGCTTATCTGTGTATTTGCTCATTACACTGTAAACATATTCATATGTCTTTATTTTAATTTACACACCGTTTGTTGTCTTCACAACAATATTTTCTATTTTCCATGTAGGCTTTTTATACAAGAAATACATTTTCAATTGCTCAATCCAGTCATTTCTAAAATCTGATTAATTCAAAGTGCTGCTTTAATGGTAAAAGTGAAGAATAGTCTGTGATTGAATTGCCATAATCTGCCACAAAGGGTTCTGCTGCTCTCCAGTGGCCTCTTCAATCCACTGCACTTTCACTGTTTAAGCCATCTTGTGTGATGAATCGATTAGTTTACTCCTACTGACGACAGACGGAACCACAGCCATTACTTAATGGACCAGTATTGATGTACAGAGATTGCTAGTGGTGACAGTTATACAAATTCTCAGTCTTCTTGTATCACAGCGACTCATCACAGTTAAGAGCAGACAGGTTAGTTGGAGGTGATCTGTGGCATGCTGGTGGAGCGCAGTGTAAACCCCTGACTGCAAACAGGAGAATAGTAAAAAATAAAAATAAAATGGGAAGCAAAGACAAGGAACTGAACAAGGATGTGAGAATTGTTTGCACTGAGGATGATGCCTTCACTGGATGCCCTTCAAGTATTATTTTTGATCTGGGGATATTTTATGCAAATATTTATTTTTTCTTTACTGCTAAGGCATTTTAGCTTTTCCTTTCTTTATATTCCTCAGTTTGTCATTTAAAGTGAAGCTAACTTAACATACATACAGTTTCAAAAACCACTGGTTAAACACTTTTGTTAAATAATAGCCAAGTGATGACTAATCAATTAAATGCTAACAGAATTATGCTAGAATATAGTTCGAGTGTTTTTCAGTTTCATAATTTAATACTTCACAATATTCTTGTCAAACAAAGAAATGCAGATCTCAGTTTTAAATAGATTTCATACATTATTGTATGTAAACAACAGTTAACAGGAGGTATGGCCTCCTCTGGGGATGACTTAAGTAGTCAACTGTCTGTGCATGGACTGCAAAATTGTGATTTGAAACAAAAAAGTGAAAAATGTATTTCACAAAATAAAAAGTTTTTTTCAATGTCCCCCATAGTAACCATGACAATTTCAGTTCCTTCTGTTCTGATTCTTAGGACAATCGTTCATATCACTTTGTGAGAGTTAAGGCTATATTAGTGGTGGCTTTTACGCATATAATCACACAGATGAGAGGGAATCAACACAAGGAGATTTATAGATAAAAACCAACAAATGGGAAAGTCTGTGAATATACAGAGATGGCCATTTAGCAGCAGCATACAGAGAATAGTAATGTGCACGATTTCCACAGCCAGTAATAAAACATAAAGCACAGTGGTAGGCAGTATCCAGCCTTTTTACTGGGCAGGTGCTTTCAAAAAAGCAGATCACTAACAAACTAATAAAGGTAAAAAACTTGCACATGTCACTTGGAGAGAGAAACAAGATTGATTTCTAAAAAAGTAATAATGCCTTTGCAAAGTTTACTTGGAGGACTGTCATAAAGTTGATGTAAAGAGCCCCTAAGTCTTTTAGGAAAAACACAGAAGGGGTTAAAAGAAACACTTTAGAATATTAGTGGAAAAATGATGCATAATTATGCATGCTCACTGATCAGTGTTAATAACAAAAGTAATAACATTTGGTGAGCATTAGTATAATTTCAAGCATTAAAACATAATATATCTGCCATTTGCAAACCTACTTTGCTTTGAGTGGGTGTGTCCTTTGTTTCTGTGAAGCAGGACACAGCTGCCTCCACTCAGCAATCGGCACTGGAGGACACCAGAGTTAATTTTTTTACTACAGGTTTCTTATTAAATTTGCCTTCTTTTAATGCAGTTCAGGGGAACATAAAGTACAGAAAATGTGTTCTCAGAATGCAGCTGTTGCACCTTTGGAGTTCTAAAGTAATATTATGTTGTGGTAAGCTGGATAAGATCGAATATTTTTATGGCATGACATCCATTAGGATGTTAAATATGAAGCTGCAGTGCAGCAGGGAAAAAGGAAGATCGCAGAGAAGATTCATGGATGCAGTGAAGGAGGACTTGCAGAGAGCTGGTGTGACAGAGGAGAATGATGAGGATAGAGTGAGATGGAGGCGACCTCTAAATAATAAAACTGATTTTCTCAGTTAGCTTTTGATAATGTATAAATAAATCTGTCTTTTACTACAATTTTATAACATATATAGTCAAATAAATGAGAGTAAAACAAACATATTAAACTTGGAATATTAAAACAAAAGTCAAATCCTGACCTTAATCTATGTGCATATATTGTAGCACCTGAGACGTGTTGGGGAGCTGCAGGTGCTTGCTGTTGAGGACAATAGCAGTGAGCGTTTTGTTCATGTCCATGTACCATCGTGCAGTGCTGGAGCTTTAGCATCCCAGCTACCTTAAAACTGGGGAAATACATACATCTTACAATATAGGTAGTTCTATATAGTAGTAATATAGTAGTTCTTTTATCAGCTCCACTCTGACAAATAATAAACACAGTTAGGCCTTTTTTGGCTATCAAAAATGCCTCCATTCATTATAGACCCGTAAAGGCTTAGAAGGAACGCTTTGCACAGAACATTGCGAGTTGGTAAACATATTTGGCTGCTGACATAAATACGTAATGTAATCCTATATGCAGATAGTGGTTAGACCCATATAAACTATTTTGAAAGGGAGCATGTGTAGCTGATCCAGATGTTGTCAGTTAGATCCATCAGGAATACGGCCCCAGTGATGAGGAACGAGAAACCCCCTAGGACCACTTCTCCCCACACAGACCACTCCAGAGACATGTGGCCCATAACAACAGTGGCAGCAGCTCCTAAAGGAGAACACAAATATTTTTAGAGTAAATAAGAACTGCCAAAATGTGACAAAGAGTTTTTTTAAATTAGTAACACAGTGGAAATTTAAGGTAACACAAACACCAAACAAGAAAACTTCTCCTTTTGAAACAGTTATTGTATTTCAAAATGTACTAGGGAAAAAAAAAGACTGTAATATTTTGAAGACAACTGGAAAGGAAATATGAAGAGTGTACTCTCTCTGTGGTGTATACAATTATATGGCTTTGCCCCCATGTCAGGAGCATCTGAAAAGATGATTTACGTCCTGTCATCCATTTTCAAATTGCTTTCTGCTGTATAGTAGAAAACAACTAGGAGGACGTCAAGCAAAAGCAACACATCCCCTTAACATCCCCCTTACTATGAGAACACTTCAGCTATATTATTATATTTAGGAAAAATCAAACAGATAAAATGACCCTTTGTGTATTATCATGTGGAATCTGTGAGGTATACTACGTTTATATTTTGGGTTTTTTTTACTTTGTTTGCTGCCTTTTAGCTACAGAAAATATTGAACAATAAACAACAAAAACTCATTACTTATAGGGTGGACAGGTAACAAGAATTTGATGGATAGTGATATTTCTCACTTGTGCCACATGGTGGCGCAGTGTGACTGATTTATCACAAAGCTCCACAAAGCTCCTTTGGGCACATGTGAAGGAGCATTGAGACCTATGAGAGCATATGAACCTGGGGGCTGTGACTCTTCGGAGCATTGATTATTTTAACCTCTTCCTCATTTTGTTTTGTCCTCTCGCTCTCCTCTGCTCTTATTAACTGAACCTATTTGCTACATGTTCATCATATATTTCCCAATCAATGCAAGTAGCCTTGTCGAACTGTACTTCTAATTGCTGATGGTTAAATAGGAACTAAACCCGAGTCACGACCATCAGTCAGGTTGGTGCAAATGAGAACACCCTAGAGACACAGATCCACTCACTCAGAGCTTTTTATCTACCAAAATATAAACACAGGTTATGTGTTTCCTTTGATTCCTGAACCTTCCTGGCCAATCCATGCTAATAGTCCAGCATAAACACCCCTAAGGCCAGTCTGTGTATCTAACATGTACTTAATCAATCCCCTTGGCTCTGATTTTCAGACTGGGGTCAAAAGAAGACTGAATAATTAAACCAGTTTCCAGAGCAGTGTCAACTGGAGGCTTAGCAGGGTCAGCCAGAGCTAGCTGTAAAGGTTCATAGAGAGAGATCAATAATGTAACAGGATGTTCACACTGCAGGAGTTCATTTAAAATATCAAATGCTTTGATTAATTGGATATGTGAAAATATTTTTTAATTTAAATCATCAGATAGCACATTGAAAGCCTTCAAGAGGATTGTGCCTACGTCTTTTCTGAAATATTTTCACTGAGAGTTTGCCATGGACAACAAATGAAAGCTAGCATAAAAGACTAAATCTGTTGTATTTACATGATGCCCTTTATGTTATTTCATTTGTACTGCCCTATTTAAAAAAAGGTTAAAACTAACTGCTTACTGGAGTAAACCCAGCATTGCTACATTATGCTCAAGATAAGAGAAAGCTAAGGTTAGAGAACTGTGATTCATGGTTGATGGAGTGAAAATATCAGAAAGGTCGCAAGTGTGTACGATATGATCCCCAATCATAAACGGTGCTTTACAAATAAGCACGATGATTTGTGCATAGTTTTGATTACTCAAAAATGCACTCTCCAATCCACAGACAAATGCAGGAATATGCATTCATGACTGACACACAGTTTGAAGTTTATCTGCACAAATGAGATCATCATCACTTTCAAAAGCTTCCTCTGCCTACAAATGTCTAAAAAATATTTGTGGCATTCATTTCACTCTGTTTTTTTTTTTTACCTTTCAGTCCAAGGTTACTGGGCTTCTTAGATATACAGTACCTGTGCAAGGTTTTGAGTCTGCACTGTCCACTGACAGACCGACATGACCCTCCAGACTAATAAGAAGGGCACATCTTTCCTTAGATCCCCTCCTGCGTCTTTAAATATCCACATATGTTGAACTCAGGTCCCCAGTTTAACACCCATCATCAGTTTTTTAAGAAGATCACGAGTTCTAATATCATAGTTTAAAGGTTCAGACACAAGCTGCAGATTTTCAACCTTAGACAGGGAAAAATTGTGACCTCATTCATGCTGGCTTTTCACACTTATTAGATGGCATCACACTGTGTACAAGGTTACAGGTGGGGGATGTGAATTAGTACATGCTGTGTTCTGGTATATGATGAACACTGATGCTAACGTGGTAGCCGGTGTGTTAAGGTGACGAAAAGTGGTCTCGAGTAAGCATCAGCATGCGAAGGGTTGAGAAGTTGTTTATGTTGCTATCTAAATTGAACTATATTCAATCCTGGACATCCCTGACCTGGAGAAGGGAATGTCCTCACTGAAAACTGAATATATTATTCAGGTGTTTGATGTGCAAATGACTTGAACTTACTCCTTTAGACCACAGATAAATAGATGGGTCGTGGTGCTCTGTAACATCGTCTCCTTGACAATCACACAGTACAAAGCAGAACTCAACACATGCATTTTGTCTCATTCTAATACCAATAAGCTTTTTTCCTTCCACACTCCAGGGCATACAGTTATTAATATGCTGAATATGAAAATAGTAAATTATGTTGTGCTTTTCTTCCATATTTTATCATGTTGGTAATCCATATTCATATGTTCCCTATCGGTCTCCACCAGGTTTTTTCCTCAGGGATGTTTTCTAAGTGTGGAATAGAGAAAAAATACAACAGGAATCTTTGGGGAAATATCAGACATGGGCCCTACAGCTTGACTGCATGTTGGACTGAACCATTTACAAGTGAAAGGCATACAGCTGGATGTGGTTTACACAGAGTAATTGCCTTTGGTTTCTGGGGAATACAGATATGTATCAGTGCTATAATCAATAAAAGTGCACTGGCTGGATAGCAGCAGCAGCTGCTATACCCATATGGGGATGAGAGTATGAAATTAAATAGTCTAATTAATGCTGTTCCTATTGTCTGCTGTGCTTTGGGGTTTGCAAAATACTGACTGTAGAATAGGGTGGTGTTTTTTTTCTGTCTGTTTATTCAATTATTTTTTGTAATGGAATGTGTATAACATCCATAAGCTTTAATGAATTTTTTATTATTATTTACAAGAACCAGAAGTAGTTATGTTTAATATGGGACTGCAGTAGTTGGATTATTATGTCTTGCAGTGATGTTATGAATCTGATTATTTCTGCTACCATTCACAATTGTCATGTCTATGTAACCTTGTCGTTTTTGCTCTTCCTCGCAGCAATCGTTGGTGTAAGTATTGGCAGATGGCATTTTTCTTACTGACAAACTTTTAAGGTGCACTGAGGTTTTTGCTTCGTATTTGTATCAGCGTGACATAATCAGCAGACTTTTTGAAAGCCAACGAAGGATCATTTGTTTGCCCCTTGACCACGTTTTCCCCCAGACAGCACAATTTTCTTCTATTACTAATGTCAGGAAAAAATATGTATGTTTATACGCATTAAACGCAATAAATGGAATAAAAGATTGTAACGTGACTGACGGAGGCCTTTGTTTTGGAAAGCTCTAATAGATACAGTATAGATACAGTATATGTGAATCAGTATATTTGAATATTTTAATGTAATAAGTCGTCAGGAAATCGTATGCATGACTACAGGGGGAAACCTGTTTCGATTCGAATAATAATAACAGAATAACCAGTAGTGACTAAATACTTTAAAATTGAAATATATTACCTAAAGCTGCACCAGTAATTACCTAATGGCTTACATGACTTGCATGTAATGTGATAGCAATTGCTTATAGTGACCGATGACCATCCCCTCTAAGCTTTACAGAAAGCTTTTAAGTGTTTCATTTTTTGCTGGGAATTTATGACCAGTGCCTTTACTGTTGTTGGTTTACTCTCACCAGTGTCATTGTGGAGACAAACTGAATGACTAGCTGATGAAGTAGGTCAGCTCATACCAATGCTGACACTTTGCTTTTTGGAGGAGATTAAATGTAACTCAATGAGAATGAATAAATTAATCAGGAGGTAAAATGGATCAACTCTTCGTTTTTACTGTATCTAAGATCCCAAATTGAAACCTTAATGTCTAAAGAGGCGTTCTTTGGGAGAGTTAAGTTTCAACACTGCAGACCCACATCACAAATTTCCATCACATTGTCACATGATTAGGGTCATTAAGTCGAACTGTTTGACCACATTCATGCTTTTGTCCTCACTCCTTGGTTGTATTTGGTGCTGATGAACTGACCCATAGAAAAAAAAAATTAATGAATGAATTAACCTGACAGAAAGGAAAGAAAACTTTAACAAGTCTTGTATAACTTATTTTATAGAATGTATTTTTACATTTGAAAATAAGCAAATGTCAGAGGGTAAAAAGTTGTTTCTATCAAGCTATTTTAATGTGGCCTGGAAGCTGTACAGGGAGTGCAGAATTATTAGGCAAATGAGTATTTTGTCCACATCATCCTCTTCATGCATGTTGTCTTACTCCAAGCTGTATAGGCTCGAAAGCCTACTACCAATTAAGCATATTAGGTGATGTGCATCTCTGTAATGAGAAGGGGTGTGGTCTAATGACATCAACACCCTATATCAGGTGTGCATAATTTTTAGGCAACGTCCTTTCCTTTGGCAAAATGGGTCAAAAGAAGGACTTGACAGGCTCAGAAAAGTCAAAAATAGTGAGATATCTTGCAGAGGGATGCAGCAGTCTCAAAATTGCAAAGCTTCTGAAGCGTGATCATCGAACAATCAAGCGTTTCATTCAAAATAGTCAACAGGGTCGCAAGAAGCATGTGGAAAAACCAAGGCGCAAAATAACTGCCCATGAACTGAGAAAAGTCAAGCGTGCAGCTGCCAAGATGCCACTTGCCACCAGTTTGGCCATATTTCAGAGCTGCAACATCACTGGAGTGCCCAAAAGCACAAGGTGTGCAATACTCAGAGACATGGCCAAGGTAAGAAAGGCTGAAAGACGACCACCACTGAACAAGACACACAAGCTGAAACGTCAAGACTGGGCCAAGAAATATCTCAAGACTGATTTTTCTAAGGTTTTATGGACTGATGACATGAGAGTGAGTCTTGATGGGCCAGATGGATGGGCCCGTGGCTGGATTGGTAAAGGGCAGAGAGCTCCAGTCCGACTCAGACGCCAGCAAGGTGGAGGTGGAGTACTGGTTTGGGCTGGTATCATCAAAGATGAGCTTGTGGGGCCTTTTCGGGTTGAGGATGGAGTCAAGCTCAACTCCCAGTCCTACTGCCAGTTTCTGGAAGACACCTTCTTCAAGCAGTGGTACAGGAAGAAGTCTGCATCCTTCAAGAAAAACATGATTTTCATGCAGGACAATGCTCCATCACACGCGTCCAAGTACTCCACAGCGTGGCTGGCAAGAAAGGGCATAAAAGAAGAAAAACTAATGACATGGCCTCCTTGTTCACCTGATCTGAACCCCATTGAGAACCTGTGGTCCATCATCAAATGTGAGATTTACAAGGAGGGAAAACAGTACACCTCTCTGAACAGTGTCTGGGAGGCTGTGGTTGCTGCTGCACGCAATGTTGATGGTGAACAGATCAAAACACTGACAGAATCCATGGATGGCAGGCTTTTGAGTGTCCTTGCAAAGAAAGGTGGCTATATTGGTCGCTGATTTGTTTTTGTTTTGTTTTTGAATGTCAGAAATGTATATTTGTGAATGTGGAGATGTTATATTGGTTTCACTGGTAAAAATAAATAATTGAAATGGGTATATATTTGTTTTTTGTTAAGTTGCCTAATAATTATGCACAGTAATAGTCACCTGCACACACAGATATCCCCCTAAAATAGTTAAAACTAAAAACAAACTAAAAACTACTTCCAAAAACATTCAGCTTTGATATTAATGAGTTTTTTGGGTTCATTGAGAACATGGTTGTTGTTCAATAATAAAATTATTCCTCAAAAATACAACTTGCCTAATAATTCTGCACTCCCTGTATGTTGAGCAGGAAGCAAATCTTGTACCTTCACCAAGTGCTTTGGGAATTTGTTTTTCGTTAGAGTCTAACTGCCAAAAATAGTTTACATGCTGATGTTTTTGCTCTTCTTCTGAATTATCTCTCCTTCTATGTTAAGAGCAGAAAATTGAATTAGTGCCACGTGCGCATTCTTTGGAAACTTTTTTTTCCTTCCAACTTCATATAAATTTCAAAAGTCCCTCAGGCCACAAGTTGAAAAGGTAATTTGCATCAACATGATTGAGCATCAAATGAATGCATCTGCTATAATTTGTGTGAACAATGCAGATCTCATTCCACCGTGTGCATCACAAAGTGATTGTCATTGCAGAAGTGTGAAGGATCTCATTTTCTCCTTAATGCCAGTGAGGCAGGATACTGTAAGGGCTCTCCTGCTCCCCTCTCTGTTCCAAACTTTATTTCATCTCTGAATTCAAGTTATGTGAACATGGTGGGACTACTGATGTCGGTCTTATGCATGCTAAGACCACTTTGCCCCAGTTGTACATGAATTTCTCTAGAGAAGATGACACTTGCATGACCACTTGCGGCCACGTCACCCCTACTTGCGACCCATATATTGATGTGAAGAAATATAATGAAATTTGTCCCTTGAAGTTAGTCTAAGGAGCTTGGAAAGAAAAGCGTCTGGACTTCTATAAGTTTTCTTGAAGACATTTCACCTCTTATTCAAAAAGCTTCTTCAGTTCTAAGAGCAATTGGTAAAGAGTCCCAGATTTTAAGCCCTATAGGAGTGACCCCAGGAGGGTCATGGACCCCTTTTTGATCCTATACCTAATCACATGAGCCAAGGTGTGAAAACGGGTGTGGGTCACAATAAGCCAAGGTTTTGAGTGAACCCACTGTGAAACCTAGCCCCGCCCTATCATGCGGTTTATTGAGGTTAAATGGTCCAGGATGTTAGTGGGCTAAGGCGTTTGGGAAAGGATATCAAAACTGAAAGTTGGGGTCCTAAGCAACACATTTTGGACTGAGAAGACAGATGGTTTGAAAGAGGAGTGAAAGAAGCCATCTATGTCCACTGTGAATAACCATCTTTGAACAGAGGCAGTGGCTTATCATTTATACAGATTCATACTCCAATGGATGGATCAGAGAGCAACTACGGGTTAGTATCTTTGGTGTCACGGTTCGATATTTTTTCGATACAAAAAAATGTTCATGCCTTTTTAATTTGTCATTTATTAAAATTATAAATATATATTTTAACTCAAAAGTACAGTTTTTAAATTTATTGTTGCTGAAACAACAAAGTAATAAAAAAACTAAATCTATCTGATCGAGAAATCACTCATCTTTGGAAAAGAGAGTTTATTACAGAGAAATGGCTCTTTCCAAAATACAGTGGGGCAAAAAAGTATTTAGTCAGCCACCGATTGTGCAAGTTCCCCCACCAAAAAATGATGACAGAGGTCAGTAATTTGCACCAGAGGTACACTTCAACTGTGAGAGACAGAATGTGGAAAAAAAAATCCATGAATTCACATGGTAGGATTTGTAAAGAACTTCTGCCCTGCGCTCAGTGAATCTGCGTTCGACTACTCCGCCTAGGCTTCACTGTCGAGCGCAGATCCACTGAGCGCTCAACACAGACAGCATCGTCAGAAGAAAAGTTGATAAAATAAATTAAAAATTTTGTATTGTTCGATACATATGCGTACCGAACCGAAAGCACTGTATCGAACGGTTCAATATCGATACAAGCATTGTTGCACCCCTATATATATATAGGGGTGTAAATTAAAATTTATATATATATATATATATATATATATATATATATATATATATAACATATTTAACAGGCTCTTCTTTGTCTTACCTTTTGTTTCATAATGATCCAAATCTTTTGAACTGGTGAATGTTCTGGACTGGAGGCAAGCCAGTTCGCCACCTGGACTCTTATATATGCAAGACCATTCACTAAAAAAAAGATGCAGCATACATGGTTGTAAAAGCTGTACATGCCCTTTAGAATTGATCGTGTCTTTCCAGATGTGCAAGCCACCAATTCTTCAGGCATGGTACACCACAATACCATCTGAGATGAAGGCTTTTGAACTGAGCACTGATAACATGGAGATAGATCCTCTCCTCTTTAGTCCAGAGGTCAAAGGCATTCATGATTTTCTGAAAGAATTTCAAATTTCAATTCGTCTGCCCACAGGGCTTTTCCACTTTTTCTCAGCTCATTTGAAATGAGCTTTGGCCCAAAGAAGATGAAAGCTTTTCATGTTCCCACATTGCTTTTTTTTTTGCTTGATAGATCTTCGACCTGCATTTGTGGATGCATACTGAGATTTCTCCAGATTTTTAGGCTATTTATTGATAGCCATTTAGACAGAAAGATTATCCACCCAAATACCCAAGTGTTAAATACTATGATACTTTTTCAATGACAACCTTATTTCCAGGTAACTCAATTCCATCCATGTTCCATCTGCAATGTCATTTGTGAAACACACTATGGGCTAATGAGATGCATCACTGACTCTTCCTATAAGGAGCTCATGATTAATAGAACTAAATGTTACGTTTTGAGCAGTGGAACTATAAAAAAGTCCAAAAACATACATTTAACTACTTTTGTTTGGCTGTTAATTTTTGGACTGTAAAGACATCTACAAAAACTGTGATATTCAAAGATGCTGAAATTTTGATCTAGTATATTGCCTAACTGAGAACACAATGGATATATATATATATATATATATATATATATATATATATATATATATATATATATATATATATATATATATATATATATATATATATATTTCAACTACTCCTTAGAATCGAAGATGTTAAAAAACATGGTAGCTTGTTGGTATTGTGGAGAGATATCTTAGCCCCAGCTGTCTGCTTAATGACGATGTTCTGCTTTATTTGTGCATGCTCCATAATGAAAACAACCCAGGCAATCTAAAAACCTTACTCTTCCATTATCTTACAGCGCTAGCATATTTCATTTCATAGCTCAGTAGTTCACTTGCTCAGTGGTGAGATTCTTCTGAGTTCCCATGAGAAACTCTGTCACAAAGGCTCTATGGGCCTCATCATGGAGCAGAAGCCATAGATGCAGAGCAGTACTGTAGGGCCCACCCATCCAGCCTGGCAGGGCACATAATGGCTTGCCCAGAAAGGCCTATTGCCACACTTCCTGTTCCAGCAAAAGCCCATCGCTCCTCTCCCAGTCCCTAGAGACGTCTAGCTGCATCCGGCGAGAGCACAGCCTAATTTAGGCAGTTTAATCTGTTGAGATATAGAAGCCCCAGATAAGGCCAAGGTGAGACTGACTGTGAACACCAAGCCGCCTGCTTTGCCATTGTTGTTTCTCTTCTCTGAAGTTTTCCTGGCTAAGGCAAGACAGGAAAAAATGTGAGGCTGTGAGTGAAGATACATTAAGATGAAATATGAGGTGCTGAGCCCCTGGGGCTCCAGCAGGTTATAATAAATACTGTCTCCTATTCTGTCTTTATACAAAAACACCCTAATTTTTGCAGATATTGTGGAAGACGTCAAGCAGAGGAATATGTATGAGTCCATGCATGTGTGTGTAGAAGTGTGCGTGTATGTGTATGTGAGGTACAGCTCAGTAGTGTGTTTACCTGCCCTGAGCCTGCACACACTGTTTATCTAACCTTTTCCACCATTAGCCAGCACAGTCCAGCAAAAGGTGTTAAATCCAAGCATACAGATCATCAAATCAAAAATCAAAAAAATATTCTAAATAACTTCCCGATTTTATTTTTACTTAATAACCACTTTCATACCTACTTGAACCCATCCTCATTCCAAATTAAATGTAACTGTAAATAAATGCTACAAGGTTAACTTTAGTTGGATGGCTTCACAATGGACCCTCAATATTTTGGGAAAAAATAAGTAAGTCAGTTATTGCTCAGATGAGAATCACTGCACTCTGCAATTTAAAATATCCAGCAGTGAATAATGACTCACCAGTGAGGTGTCAACAGAAAGCTCTGCCTCAGCTCAAACTGTCAGGCTGCCTCCATGACTAAATTCTCAACATCAAGGTCACAGCAGAGAAAATGTTATTCACATCCATATATTTCACATTTAATGTTATTGTGTTTACAGCATAATGTACAGTGACTACAGCTGGGGGGCGGGGCATTTGAAAAAAATATGACCTTTCAAATTTCATAAAATCATGAAGCCTGGAATGATATTCTCTGCTGTTCCTCCCATTCTCTTCCATTCAGTACATGCTGTACAACCGGTAATATAGTTGGCAGTTCGTCTTATAATCGGAAGGTTGCTGGTTTGAGCCCCGGCTCCGACAGTCTTGGTCGTGTCCTTGGGCAAGACACTTCACCCGTTGCCTACTGGTGGTGGTCAGAGGGCTCGGTGGCGGCAGTGTTCGGCAGCCTCGCCTCTGTCAGCGCGCCCCAGGGCAGCTGTGGTTACAATGCAGCTTGCCATCACCAGTGTGTGAATGGGTGAATGACTAAATGTAGTGTAACACGCTTTGGGGTTCTTAGGGACTAAGTAAAGTGCTATACAAATACAGGCCATTTTACAACCGGTAACATAAAAGTCCACATGATCATTACTTTCCAATAAGGAAAGTAAGTTGTTTAAGTACTTAATGTCATTTAACATCTTTAAATATAGTTGTTGCTGTTGTATTTTGGTTGCAGTTGTTAGTTGCGTCTTCACCTCTGCTGCAATTACTTTTCAAGGATACACGGAGGAGATATCAGGAGACACAAGGTGGATGAACACTCACATTACATAATGTATGTCCAGGTGTTCAAAAAAAGATGTTAAACACACATAAATAAGTACGTCAATATAAAGGATGATTATATTTTCGTTTTTTGCAAGTTGTCCGGGCAATATGCATCATTTAACAAATGCTGCATATTCACATGCATGTCCCACATGCTCCTTAAATATTAATTAATATGAAAAGTAAAATTCATGGGTGTTTTTCTCACACACAAATTCTTAATGCAAAAACAATTTCCCCCATAACATAATGAGCGGCAAAACAGCTGCATGTTACAGATAATCTACTTCATTTAACCACAATTCTACAGTTCGTAATGAGACTTCTTGAATAATAAATCTTGATGAACTAAATACCATAACCGATTCTTTTATAAATTTAATCAGCGAATGGGTCTTTTGTCAGTATGCATTAATTGTTGCACTTGCAATATGCTGTACAATAAAAGACATTTCTAAATGTTTTAGTATCCTCCTTATTTTCTGCTGTTTGTCATTCTGTGAACATTCCTTCATAGTTTGTGAAATCATAAAATCATAGCAGGTGTCATACTGCTGCAGTGGAGATAACACAATTAGTAATAAGAGCACTGTTCCTGTTGCTGTGTATTCTGTTTCTGCATATAAATCAAACTATTTGGCAACTTTATGTCATGATTCCCCAACGATGCAATGAAAGGAGCTGTGTAGCTTTTATCCTTCTTATGTTTCGCTCATTTTTTCTGTAATAGAGAGAAAATGAAAAAGAAATTGTTGTCATGTTGAGCTATTTACCAAAGACATGAGGATACTCTATTTTTATGGTGTTTGGATAATACTTAGACTGGTGCTGTTACAATTCTGTTGCATTTTTCATACATTATTTGCATTAAATATGGTATTGAAAAAGCAGCAGCAATATGCAGCACTAGGATCACTTGATCCTGAACCTCACTTTCTGAACTCATTATGCTCCTGATTATCTCGGACCTGCAGTCCATTTCCCATTATATTACAGCAGACAGAGATGGACCTCTTTCTCATTCTGAGGAGCCGGCTCAATTTCTTTCTCTCTTTTTTCAGTAATACTCTCCATGAAGTCTGTGCTGGAACTAAAAGAATGATCAAAGGTAGAGGATCTATCTTCCATTTCCCCTTCCTTCCATCTGTAAGTTTAAAGTTAAAGATAGTGTTAGACAGTGGTACGATAGCATGAACAGAGTGCAAAGCCGTGGGAGGCAATAGCAGGCAAATGTCTGAAATTGCCTGCTGTGCACAGTAGGGCCAAATGGAGCGCAGCGTGCTGAAGGACATCTAAAGGCTCCATGGCACTGTATTGCTGTGTGTCACATGAACCTACTCGGAGAAAACTTTGTAGAAATGGCTGTGTGGAATTTGATTTCGGAGTGAACACGGGCTGAGATTGACACTTTGTTGAGTAAGCTCTGAAGCGGCCTGGCTGACCCCCGTTGTGTTAAGCCGCACAAGCAAACCTTTCCACAACTCTAATGTAACAGAACAGAGCAGGGAAAATGCATAAGCCAGAGTGTTTTTCTTTTAAAATTTGGGAACTCTTTTTACTGTTTTTTTTTCCAGCAGCATTTCACTTGGGTTATTCAATTTCTTGTCTATGCCCTTGCTTAATATTTCAATTAACCCGTTTATCCTCTTCTTCTCATGATTCTGAATTGCGCTATAGTGAATGTTCAAAGGCAACCCAGATGCATTGATTCAGAACGCTTCACAGACCAAACCTTTCTTCCCGCAATCTGCCTTTTTTCCTTCTTTGCTGGCAAATCATGTGAGGCTGCTGCAGTCAGGAGCCTGACTTTGAAATAGTGTATTTGTGTGTGTGCATGTGTGTGTGAAGGTTTGTGTGTGTGTGAGGTGTATATTGAGGTATTTGTGAGGCTCAGATAAGCATATGTGTACAGTGGCTCAGCTGCGAAACAGAACTCCCGCTGTGTCGAGTTGATAAGACGTGATGTCCAGTGTTTCTTTTCTCAACCCTCCATTGTGGTTCTTGTTGATTTCATTGGACATTGTGTTGCACTTATAATAATGTGGCTGAAACTATTTTCTGGTTTAGACAATGAACACAAAACAACATATTCCAAAACCACTTAAGCAGTTTTTTTCTTCAAATTACTTAATATTTACATTTGACAGCATTTAATTGCACAGTTACTATACCAACAGTTATTAATGTTTTGTATATAAAAAAAAACATTCAACAACATCTAATATACCTGTTTAATAATTTAACTTTCAACTACTCCAAACCTAAACACATTACTCTAGATAAAGATAATGCATATGTACTGTATTCCACCAAATATGAAATGAATTTAAAATATTAAATTAGCATCATAAATTAGTACCAAAACATGCTGAGAGCATCCATCGGAAGCATTCAGGGAGATCTGTGAGCCAGATGCTGGCCAGTCAAAGTGCAGCACTAGATGGAGCTCTTGAATCAGTGTACACCTGTAACATCACTCCTCATCTCTGTGATGCAGGGTGCTCGTGACACATTCCTGACAATTTTGAAAGTCTCTGCTTCATACTTGTGAGGGTGGGAAGAGCAGCTTGTGATTGACACGCTGATGGACAGACAAACAGTTAAAACCTCAAAACCAGCTGTCCTTGCCATGTGGCCATCTGCCGCTTCCTGTCTAACTGGATGATGAGTGCTCCGATTGGAATGTGCGCTTGACTGCTAAATATTTTGTCCCCATATGTTTAAATTATGTTTTTTTTAGAGTTTCTATACAGTTGCAGAAATGTAGCAGAATTGTTAATAGCCCTGTCAGTACAAGGGGTAAGAGTCAACAGATCATAGCTATAGCTATGATTTCTGCCTGTGTTGAAAATATAACTTGGACTGCACAATCATATAAAAAGCTATGTTGCTGGCTTGGTGCTAAGCCCCTCTGACACTTTGTTCATTCAACCTTCATGCAGAATTTTCTGGCACTGACATACTGTAAAGATCCAAGATTTCACAAGTATGTAGTTACCTACAGTAATGCGGGAAAAAGCGAGCTTTGTTTACTAAACTCCGACCTGAATTTATTATATGATGGACGTCTCCATCTGGGTATCACTGTATGATCGATACCAGGAAAGATATGAATCATACAGTACAAGCAATTTGTCTCCGGGGCAAATTCATGTTTCTCATTCTACCTGTCAGTCAGATGAAAAATGAAAGATCACCTTTTTCATCATGTATTCCGGTGTAACACTGTCTTGCAGCCCCGCTGAATAATCGAGACATTTTTTTAATAATAAAGAGATTACCACAGCTTCCAATGGAAATAGTGCTTCACCAGTAACATCAAGGAGTTTCTTGCAGTGGTCTGACAGGCAAATAAAAATTCTACTAGTACTGTGTTCCAGCGGCTATAAGAATGAAGGCCATCATTCCCACTGAATAAGTAGAAACGAAAAACTTGTGAAATTCAAATGTCACTGAACATCAGCAGATGAAAAGCATTGTAAAGCTCACAAGGAGCTGCTTCCGATCACCACTTCACATTTGAGTCAAGTGGACCTGTGGCTGTCAGCACTGAACCCAACCCTGTGACATTTAAAAGGGGAAACAAGAAAGGCTTTTTCTGTCCAGTCGCACAAAATGACAGTAATATCTCCAGGTATGTGTGACAGGGATGATAACAGTACCGGTAGTTGGAATTCAGAAAAAAAAAAAACTTTTTGGGAACATCATACTCATCACCAGGGTATAAAATGACCACATGATTACGGCCATGGGTAACAAGTCTAACAAGTTACCAATAGAGAGATAAAGACAGTGATTCTCATGTGACTGTCATTAATCAATAACACCCCCCCCCCCCCCCCCCCCCACTCTAGAAATAAATTTGAGTTGAGAGCCCAGCCTGTAGGGGGTCCACAAGATCACCAAATGGGCAAGTTCAGCCGCCAGATCCATCAACAACAAAGATGGACGGTTGCCAGCCATTGGAGGTGTGGAAGAGGTATCTCTATTAATTCAGAGCACCAGATGATTTGTTTCACTGAATCACCTAAAAAGTCATCCTTGAAACTCTTTGGAAGAGGAAAGGCACTTTCTAAAGAAGTAACATGGGCATGAATTTCAAGTCCATGGAAGTGCAGTGCAGTTTCCGTGTTTTACATCAGCCTGTGACAAAGATCTCCCAAATCATGAAAAGTCACATAATAGCTGACTTTTAAAGATGAATAAATTCACTTACCTGTAATTGTTAAACCTTGGATTCACCACAGTGTATAATTCTCTCCACAATGTGATAAGCACATCCAAACAGCAGCCTGAAGGAATTTACATAAGGCTTGTTGGAGATATATAAACAACAAGAAAATAGGTCATCTGACTCCTTATGCCAAAGCTGAAGAAAAGGTGATGAAAAGGTGAATCAAAGGCGCGAAAGGTTCTAAATTCTACGAGTTACAGATGTGGTGTGTGACAACCCGATAACTCATCTGCTGTGAGCAGCATCAGGTGGAACAGCGGTGCTTTGCAAGCTAGTTCAATGTAGTTTGGCAGGCAAAAGAAGAAGTCTATCAGGACATTGTCCAAAGCCACAGAAAAAAAAAAAAGATGATGTTGTATCCCATGAGGGAGACTCCGTGGCTACTGTTGCTGGGTAGCAAGCCAGAGAATGTTCAGCCCCCAGCTGGGTTGCCTAGGAGAGACTATATGATGTTGAAAAACCTGAAACACCCAGTGCCTCCAGGATACGTAACTATTCCCCAGAATCAGCATCGCCAAAGGTGGATGCGTTAAATTAAAATATTTTATGCTTCATTTCTACCAGTGGCAGAGTGTACAATGATCCTAGGGTCACAGCTATATTATCAGTTTCAACAGTCCTTAGGCAAGTATTGATTTGCGCTTAATGCTAACACCATAATCATAACATCCTGAGATATAATGTTTACCGCATTCAAGCAGAATCTTCCCACTTGTCATTGCTATTACAAATGTTTGGTCATAAACAAGAATACTGGGGGGAAAAAAACACAATGATGTACATTAAAAAACAAAAGTAGTCGTTCTAAAAAATCCTGAGTATCAGTACAACACTTTGTGGTAATCTGTAAAGTTTAGAGAATTGTCAAGGAAAAAACTCGACTGTGATGCAGCTGATAATTTCTGGAGTTAGTGGTTAGTGTCTCCTGGTCCTATAGAGCAGCGGTTGGTACCGGGCCGCGAGAGTTGAGGCTCGGGTGTGAAATGTATGGTTTTTTATTGGTTTTTAGCGTTATTTTGTTATCATTTTTATCATTAACTCGGTTTTCCTGAGTCTTTTCCCGTGTGTTATGAATAAATCTTTTTTTTTCGGTACCGGTATTAGTTTTATTTTGTTGTATTTATCCGCGACACCTTAAAGGCCGGTCTGTGAAAATATTGTCAGGCATAAACCGGTCCGTGGCACAAAAAAGGTTGGGGACCGCTGCTATAGAGGTCTTAAAGAGGTCACGGATTACTTAGTACCAAATGAACAAGTTTGAAATAAATAAATATAAAACTCCTTATCCCAGTATCCCTACTAGTTAGCTCACATCCATTAGAATCCATGCATTAAAACTCATTAGAACTCATTTGGTAAGGATGCAAGGTCTTTTGCACCAATCAATCAAGGTCATTGCAAAGATGAAACCACTCCAGTACTGGAGGGCTCTTAGACTGATGAGTGTCAGCGGCCTTTGGTGATCGCTGGAGGGCTAATGTTCCCCTCACTGGGGTCCCTCCTTCCCTCCTAACAGATGAGTGCTGTTCTGACAGAGAGAGAGCTGTAGGAGGAGGAAGGAAATAAAAGCTGACATATCAGCACCCTCTTGACATCTTGTCAGACTTGTCCTGTTTTGCCTCGATCCAGTATCCGGAACTTCTTGTTCTCCTTTTCAGTGCTTCTTTTCCAGTTCCTCTTTGCCTCTTTTCCTTGTCTCTTTCCACACTTCATTCTCTGTGCATTTTGCTTAAAGTAATGCTCCAATAATCGTGACAGAGGAGGAGTAGGAGGGGGAAGGGTACAAAGAAGGAAGAGGAGGAGATTAGCTTAACAGTTATTTGGTGTAGAATTATTTTCCCCCTGCTTCTTTTTCGGTTCCGAGCACCACTCAGGCTTCTGTTTGACAGCTCTTATCCAGATCCTTCAGGGTGCTTCCTTCCGCAATCAACTAATCATATTCTTTACAGTGCTGCCTTGTGAGAGACTATCTATATTTGGCTCACATCCAAACAGGAAGTGGTATTAAGTGCTCGTCATTTGGGCTGAGATCTAAGAGCCCTAAATGCTTAGATGGGATTTAATTTGGATCGCAGTAATAATTGACATTATTGGGATAGAGAATGGATTGCATGTTCTCGCCGTGTCTCCAGATGCTCCAGCTTCCTCCCACAGTCCAAAGATATGAACATGAAGTTAAAATGGTGATTCGAAATTGGCCTGCATTTAATAGTGAATGGTTGTCTGCCTCTCTGTGTTAGCCCTGCGATAGATTGGCGACCTGTCTCACCTTATGACAGCTGAGATAGTCTCCAACCCAGAAGAAAATGGAAGGATGGATAGATCTTCATGGTCTCTTTTTTTCATAGAGACCAAGCAGGTCATAACATTGGATACATGCATTGTTAATTTTAACCTCTGCGGTGTTCCCAGTAAACGTGTCACTTTGAGTGTTTTCTTTTAATAACTAGCACAATTTTCTGCCACTGCCATTAAACCTTATATGTTAATGGGAAACATTAAAAACGGAGGAGAACGAAGAGTCCACAAAAGGTAATCAACAGTCCATTTTAGGGAACTGACAATGGGTTCACACTATGCTTGATTTAGGCATTAATTATTCTAATGAAAGCAGGGAATCCACTTTAAGGTCAAGTCGAGCTACTGGCAGATACATTTGGTGTTGAAAGTCATACTGTATGTTAATTAATACATTCGTCTGCGAGAGGTGGTGTGCAAAATGTTACTTTTTAATGACCTTGCTGATTACTTTTGGTGCGATCTCTTAATGAGGCTGCCTCATTATGATTATTTGTATGGTGTTATTATCCATGTGAAAATAGCAAACAGTCAATTAATTCTCTGTAAATTGCATTCAGTAATCAACATTCACCACTTGACAAAGAAAAGATGGCGACAATTCACGAGCGTTTTAAAATGCTTTACTTGAAATTTGGAAAAGGAAGAAGAAATGTTTAAAGTCAGAAAATATTTTGAATTTGATGGCTGTGACACATATTTAAAAATTTGGAAAAGGGTTATGTTTGTCACTGAGTAGCATCCCTGCTTTATGTAACAAAAGCCTTTGGGAGAGTAATGTTGTAACATTCTTGGATTATACCATTGTAGCTGCTGAACAGTCCCAGCTCTTTGTCATATTTTTGGTTTTATAATAATGCTCCAAATGTTTTCAGTAGGTGAAAAGTCTGAACTGCAGGCAGGCCAAAACAGAGTTTATTGCTGCAGAGCCATGCTGTTGTAATGGATGCATTTGTGCAGTTTAGCATTGTCGTGCTGAAATGTGACAGGCCTTCCTTCAATAGATTTCATCTGGAAGAGCATGTGTTGCACTAAAACTGTACATACATTTCAGCATTGATGGTGCCTTTCTAGATATGCCAGCTTCTGGTTCATTAGGCACTAATTCATTTCCATACCATCAGGGAGGCAATAAATTGACATTTTTGATTTGTTCCCTTTGTTCTATTGAGAATAAAACATTTTACTGTGGCTACGGCTGTAGTTTTTTTTTTCTTTTTAAGTTTCATGTAAAGTATTTTTTTTAAGTATTTTCTCAACCTGATTCGTATCAGAAGTCATCAATCAGCTGTATTAAAGGACCTGCGCAGGTGCCCAGCCCTCACCAGATAGTAAGCTATAACAGAGTGGTAAATGGGATCCCCAGTGTGTCTTCCTGTTCCAGTGCTCTAACACTTCTGTCTTCCTGTTCCCAGCCACTCCGTTCCAAGCAAAAATACGGATGACTTACCCTGGCCACTTACCTCCTTCAGCGGATCCCGTTCCTCCAGTTCGGAAAAGGTTTCTTAACCACCAATTCTCGCCATCCGCCAACCTGCAAGATTCTCCTCCCCCTCCAAAGTAGGCTGGAACATTCTCTCTCACAATCTGCTCTGCATTTTCATCAGCACTCTTCTCTCCTTGTGGAGCTTTCTCTAGACATAAATAGTTCCCTCACCCCCATGAACAAATCCTGCCCTGCCTGCCTTTTAAATTAAATAAAGATTTCAAAACTGCTATTGCTTTTCAGGTTTTGCTTGCATTTGAGTTCTTCATTCTACTCTTGTGGCAATGGTCCATAACACCCTCTCAACATTTTGGGAATTGGTGTTGTGTAACGGGGTGGTTGCAGGTCCATGAAAAGTCCCCAGATATATACATTAACTAATAATTCAGATTGGACGGGCATCATTAAGGCCGTGACATTTTTGGAATATCACCCTAACCCCCATTCGACTTCAAAGGGCAGCAGAAAAGCACCAGAAAACATTTGAAGAGGATGACCTTGATGCTAATGAAGAAGAAGGCCTTGCTATCCAGACTGCTCATTAGTCTACAGAAATGGGAAAATTCTAGTTTAACAACAAAAGGCTTGAGAATAACGATCACTCTTTGATTAAAACCATTGTTACAAAGCTGCTCTCATTGCCCAAGGTGTTTCAAACAACGGGAGCAATGTCATAGGATTCAGGACAATAACGCTTTCAAACTGACATCAATGTGAAAGAGGATATTATACTTTAATGAACTTTATTGAAAGTGGTTTTAAAAAGGACTTCAGCTGATTCATTACATTAAATATTCTGTAAAACTGTGCATAGGGTACATTTTGTGCGAGTATACATGAATTTTTGTGAAATTAGTAACAGAAGATATTTTTTGCTTTTTGTTTGGATTATTGACAAATATCTTATAACTATTATTTATTTATATTATTATCAATTAAATGTATGGTTCACTTCAGCCCTGTGTGACTCTGCGAGCCTGTATCCCGCTTTAAATACTCCCACAGCAACATCTTGCTGTGAGTTTCCATATTCTGGTTGTTTACCATCAGCACAATAGCATAAGCTATACTAGCTTGTTAAATGAGGGGACGGAACCAAATTTGTTGAGTGATTAAGTGACATGTTCTTGTCAGGAGCAGCTGGTATGGAAATATCCTAGTCAGAAACTTCAAGCTTAGATGTCTCTTCCCCAATCATGTCTAAAAATGGTCGTTTCCTCTTTTAGAGTTGCCTTCTACAAAAAAGAGAATAGCTTAAAAAAACAATTAAAAAAACCCAAAGCATTTACTTCTTTTCAACTATTAATATAACAGTTTATTTCAGACAGAAATGAACTATGGTGGAGTGTAATGTGTGTACATTGTTCCATTAGAGATTCACACCTCACTTTAAAAATGCACATTTTGCCACGTCTCTAGGACTTCTTGACTTGTGAACACGAGCATATGTGCTGCTGTCAACACTGGAGTGCTCCTGCATCAACTAGAGAAAGTATGTATGAACTTTGTGAACTTGCAAAAATGTTGGTTTGAACTTTTGCACCACTTACTCTGGCGCTAACAGCTTTGAACCAGAATGCAGACCTACAACCCATGCTCTTCCTCAGCCACCTTTTCCATCTTTTCTAATTAATTCTCCGTGGAGCTTCACACCTGCGGGGGCCAGAGCGGCTCTGCTCTCTTGTTTCAGGCTACAAGAGACAGTAATGGATGTTCATCTATACAAAAAGAAGTATCCCAGGTCGCAGGGATGGGGGTCAAAATGAAAACTGAAGCTCGCTGTAGAGCTGTTTTTACTGTGGATTCATTTGTTAGAGTCCAGAATTGAACTGTAACCAAACCCGCCCCTCCCCCATGACCTATCCCTACTGGTCTGCTTTTTGGACTTGTTTGTCAACAAAGACTTGTTGTTAGCCTGTGTTGCCAAGGAATAAAATTGGCACCAATTTCGAGAGAGCCACACAAATAGCTAGGATAAGAGCCTGACCACTCATGGGCAACTGAAAAGGGGGGGGGGAAGCAACCAAAAACAAAGCAGGTATCCGAAGCGTAAGTGTTTACACCTGTCGCAAATAGCCACCTGGCATCATAGAAAGGGAGAAGTGCAACAATTATGCAAATGTCTGTGCAAACTTTCTTTTCCAAGGCATTCATATGGTGCACATATTTGCCTCAGTGGATTAGGTGTGTGAGGAATAAAAACAAACCAGAACTTAACTTAAAAAAAAAAGAGTTGAAATCCTGAATGATTTTGTTCATGTAAAGTGTAATCACCAGATTGTTGGGTCTGCAAAGCTGCTAGCTCAAATTCCGATGTTGTGAAGGTGTAGTGTAGTGGCCTCTTTTTCAGTACCACTCGAGAAAACACAGTAAACGTTTGCATGCTGTTGTCCTGGAAGGTTTCTTTTTTTCTTAACCAGACATCAGAGACATTTTTATCCATCATGTTTTGTTCCTAACTGTGCCATTCAAAATGCAGAGAGGACTTTATTTTCTACATGAGTGGAAGCACAGTCTGACTGCACATGTAACCTGCTGTGACATGAGCAGAGCTAATCTTGTGCCACTGTGTTTCCGGAAAAAAAACACTTTTGCCCTTTTACCAACGTTTCAGGCAAGCTCATCACAGATTCGGGTGTGCCAGTCAGCGTGAAAGTGCCCTAAATTTCATCCCCTTAAACTGCTGGATAAAGATGCCACCTTGGCTGCTCACACTTGGCACCCAGTTGTTTCTGACTGGGGGCCACATAGAGCGGAGCCAATGAAGCAGAGCGTCTCATTTGATCTGCCAGGGCTCCGTTCCCTCATCCAAACAGAACAGTGTGAAAAAGAAAGGCAAAGCTAAAAAAGACATCTATAATTAGTGAGTCAGTCAGGCTTCGCCTCTCTCCAGCAACACTCTCAGCTGGCCGAGACCCCCAGTACAAACACGCAGTCACTCACACCCACTCTGTCCACCCCACGCCTTAGATTCATCTAGACTCATACTGTGGTTTGTAATTGCTTCACAAGCCTGGTTATTGAGAGCCAGCCTATTAGGAGGGCACCGGAGTGGAACATAACATTTTCAGTTTCAATTAGGTCCACGAGGGCACACATAATCCACGGGGGAGGTTTCGTCCCCTCGGAATGGTGAACTGATGAACTCGTGGGGAAATGACGCAGCAGCGGTCGAAAGAACTGAGCTGAGCTGACTGTTTCCCTTGCATATGGCTGCGAGATTTGTCAGCCTAGTGAATTAGTGTGTGTGCTCATTGGGATGTGGAGATAAGTTTGGAGGGAGCGTTTCTGTGTGCAGTGAGAGAGCTAAGCCATAAGAAGGAGGAAATTGCACCAGTCTGAACAAACTGAATTACATTTACGCTCATGAGGCTACAATTACCTTGTGTGGCCTTTTTTTTATGTGTCTAACGTGCAGCAAACCCCTACAGATTGGGACTCCTATGTCATTCAATCTATCCTGTTCTATTGCCTTTAAGTATAATGCTAAAAATGACAAAAATCACTTATTCTTCTGTGATATTTTTAAAGCTAATAATCCATGAGTCAGAAATGCTTAAACAAGTCTTCAATCAATCCCTGAAGTGTATTGATTTCTACTATATTTGCTATATGAACAAAGTCAGTGGCAAGCACTCTGAAATGAGCTGAAGCTCAGTTAGTTTCATGCTTTTTATTGTGGTGCCTACTTTATGTGTTGCCTACCCTATTGCTCTGCACAAATTTGGCCTAAACCTAACTCTCTATGCAACAATAACTGTGTGCCCTAGCGTACCTCTTGCATCCATTCATGGCCTTCTTTTCTCCAAGAGTAAACCTTCTTGGGTTTCTGTATTAATGAATTCCCCTTGTAAATTCCAAGCACTTGCATGAAGTTTTGTAGACTTAGGAGACAGATGCTCTGATTAAATCTGAGTGCGTAACAGCCCCTGGTGCTCACATAGTTTCTGTTTCCCCCCCTTTTTTGATAATGTGCACCCTCCGGCTTCTAACCTTCATATCTGTGCCATCCTTGCTGCCTGCCAGTTAACTAACTTCGCAGTATCTGAACTCCTTGGCTTTCCTTCACCTTGCAGTCCCTCGTAGCCAAAAAGTCTTCTGAAGCACTCCACCGGCTTCCTCCTTCTTGCACTCTCACATTCATTCTTCCTCCTTACAAGCATGATGTGTCAGCCTGCAGCAGTGTTGTATACCATTATAAAACTTTTCACCAGAGTTGAGCCAGTGCCCATAGCGGAATATCTCTTACCTGTACTATGTAGACTTTAACATTTACAGATCTGCTCCCAGGAGGCTGCTTTCACATGTAACGCTGTGAAAGGAGGAGGTAGCTAAACTAGCAATTGTCTGGTGAGGCTAGGCTACACTTTAATTAGCATAAACTGTACTCACAGAAACATGATAGGCTGTGTTATCCATTACACCATCATCTTTTATATCATTATTGGCTCGGACTGTGTTATTTTGTGCTTGTAAATGATTGCGAGGTAAAATACTTTCAGGTCTGCGTGCCAGTGCTGCAGTTGGGTATCACTTTACATGTAAATACAGAAAAAAAAATTTGCAGAACAGCAATTATCTTTAAGCTATGCGCATAGTGTTTTGACAAATTGAAGCTCCACCCCCTGAAAAAAAAAACCCAAAACAGTATACTGAAATTTCCCTGTACAAAAACCAAACTGTTTCACATGGGTGAAAACAGGGAGTAATCATTTCTCCCATTTTAGGCTGCACAAAAAATATGTGGATTTATTTTTTATTTTTTTTACTCCTGTCTAGCAAACCTCTGTTTGGCAGATCTTATGTCACTCTTGGCATGAGTGCCCAGTAGAAGTTCACTTATGCAAATAAGCATTTCTTTTCTTTTTTTTTTTTTTTGGAAAAAGAAAGAATACATTTAAAAAAAAATAAAGCAGTAGCTTGTTTTTGTAAAAGCATGCTACAGAGAAATGACTCTGCAAAGAAAGTTCTGCTTGAAAAACAGCAATTACCACATACAAGCCCACGGCAGTGAATATGCGCGTAACCCCCTGCCCCCCACCCAAACAAACCCCGAACAAACAAAAAACTGCTTCGCCACTGTTTTTTTGTTTTTTGTTTTTCCAGAGGCATGGCTAGTGGCCTCTGGCTACCCCTGAGCTCTGTCCCTGGACAGCCCTAATATATAAACATAATGTTTGAGCAGGATTGATTAAGAAAAAGTAATTAAGCATTACAAAACAATGAAGTAGGTGGTAAGGAGAAGAAGGCTGTTTAATTAGATGAGTGTCAGGAGGTTGACATGATTTAAGCTTCTTCCCATGGGCCATCAGGCCACTCAATACCCACAATAAACTTTAAGCAGTCACTGAACATTGCTGATCCCTGTGCAATATCTATGTAAGTGCAATAAGCAATAGTCAAAATACCTCCATTGGCTACCTATGTTATTGTTAAAGCTGCTATCATTAGAATTACAACATTTATAGTTTTTATTCATAATAAAATTAAACATGTTCTTTTTTTTTATTAATCTCTTGTTCTAACTGTATTTGTTAAAGAGTATGTTTATAATTCTCTTTCAAGATTAGCAGGGCTTCCAATTCCGTTGTATGTTTGTGCTTATAATGACAATAAAGATTTCTCTTTTTGTGACAGACAAACAAACAAACCCTCACTTTAAATGGCATTGTGTTGTGTGACCAGCCACAGAAAGCAATTGACTCTAGCAAAGACTGACAGCGGGCAGCAGGCCCACTCACCAACGAAGGCGAGCTCTTTTATGTGTGTATTTATGTGATCGGTCAGGCCAGAGAGGCCAAGCGTGGCCGGGTGCCCGCCTCGGCTGGAGCAAACGAGACAGGACAGAACGAGCCATTTTCTCAAAACCCCCTCTGGTTAAAGTCCCTATTTTCACACCAGTCACCCTGGGATTGCTCTGTCTCTCTCTATGAGCGACATCCTGATGGCATAGAGGGCAGCAAACCCAGAAGGCAAAGAGGGGGGAAGCCAGGGGCAAGGCAGCAGCAGAGAAATGTGCGTGATTAAATTAAAACTTGGGGCCACAGAGAATATTTTTGTTTGAATTGTTCTGTTTGGGCTTCTTCGTCAGCTTTTAGTAGAGACCAGCAGACATAGCTCTCCGGGGCACTAAGATCATGTTGACATCTATCATGCTTATGTTCATCAGGCGTTGTTTACTCAAGTTCAACACAGATGGAGCCAGGTTGGATGTTGTTGTCTTGTCAGTGTGTGTGACCTTTCCCTGACCCCAGTCTGAGCCTGACTGACCATGGGGCGCACTTTAACTCAGCAAGTTGAGCCTCTCTCCCCCAGGTCCTCTTCACCACTGGAGCGGAGGGTCAAAGAGCTTGGCTTTTCTTTAGGTTCAGACTGAATGTCCCGAGGGCTAAATTGTTAAGAACACATTACCTTGTGTGTACCACTGATTGCTTGGGAAGCTTTCCAGGTATTACAGCACAGGGCATGAAGTTTGTTCTTTGATAACTTATCCACTGTCTTGCGTTTATTTGTTCAGTATTCAATGCACTGTTGTTTCTTTGTAGTTTCTTTGCCACTGCTATGGGTATTTGCATTTTAAATATGTTTGTATTGCATATATTGCACTCACCCTGAGAATGCATTGGACTGCAGCTTCAGGAAACGCAGAAAATAGAGAATAAAAAAAAAAAACCTACACAACACAATTAAGAAAAAATCTTTATTAGGTGGAAAATGCATAACAAAACCACATAGACAGACACACTGCAAATACAACATAACCAAATACAAAGAAACACTCTTTTGAAGTGAGTCAAAAAGGTAATGAACTTGTTGTTAGACCTGGCAGCCACAAACAGTACAATTTAACAATTTAGTGCCGTACTTGATTAATGTAGTGCGATTCACATGCGATACTGCTAATCATGTTATCTTGTGTTCGTTTGTCTATGTGGTGTCACTGTTCTGTGTTTATGTGTGTGTGCGTGCACCTCTCCACTCTACACAAATAGGAGAGAAGAGAAAGACAGAGAGAGATGACATGAGGGAGTTCATTTCCCTCTCCCTGCCTGAAGAGAAAGTGACATGTCTATATACCAGTGGGAGAGCACCAAATCATATTTCACCTCATTAAGTGATGAATGGTTTACCCCTCCTCGATTAGTGGATATTGTTATATTGTAGAATCAGCTGAACAGGTAAAACAGTTTAGTCATATGTTCATCATAACTTTCCCTTTTTATTAATTCCCATTTAAAGTATGTTTTAACTGAAAAAAAAAAGATTCCCTCTTACTTCTTACTTCCTAAAAGCAATCCAGTTGTGTTACTTAATCTATATTTTTGGAGAAAGCAATACGTTACACGCCTAATCATATGACTTTTGTTTATCACAAATCACAAAGCCTAAAATGCACTGTCAAGAATTATCAGTTAACAATGTCAACCTTTGACTACAATCCCACACACCAACACAAATTTGTATCCTAATGAGGACACATACAGCATGCAATCTTTGTTTTATTTTTTATGTATCCACAAAACTGACAACAAAAAGCAACGTTGAAAAATTGGCTGAAGAGATTTTAAAGCGATTATCAGTCAAAACTCCTCGGATTTCCGTCAAGGCTGTTGGAAAACCATTGCAGGTGACGACCTCATGAAGCTCATTGAGAGAATGCCAAGAGTGTGCAAAGCAGTAATCAGAGCAAAGGGTGGCTATTTTGAAGAATCTAAAATATAAAACATGTTTTGAGTTATTTTACACTTCTTTCTTTACTACATAATTCCATATGTTTTCATTCATAGTTTCGATACCTTCAGCAAGAATCTACAATGTAAAGAGTAATAACAATAAAAAAAATCCATTAAATATGAAGGTACCAAACCTTTGACTGGTTGTGTATGGAAATGGAGGCTGGATTCTTACAAGCCTGAATGCTCATCACAGCTTTTGTGACCTGTTAAAGTTCAGGCTCGGGCTGCTTGGCTGGGGTCTACATTCATCCAGCTTTAACGTTACTCTTTATTCTTCGTTAGGTTTGTGTTAGCATACATATTTTTGTTCAGGTGTTAGCACAGACCTGCACAGCTGACACTGTGTTAACAGTATAATGCAGTTGTTCTTGTCCTACGCACAGTGTCATGGTCCTGGGCCATGTGGGCCCAGTATTCTTAGTTTCTTATATTTTTGTATTTCGTTCCTTATTTAGGCCATGTTTCCTAAGTTGTCCTGTTGTGTTGTTCCTTATTTGACTTCCCCTTGTGACTTTTATCCCCTGTGTGCCCCTCTATGTATCTGTGAGCCCTCATCTCCCCTCCTTGTTTCATTCCATGTTTCCCCAGCCCACTATGCCCGCGCTCTCTCTCTCCTCCTGTTTGCACCTGTGTACTTCCTGTTTTACTTTGACAGTCTCCCGTCAGTGTTGTTTACTCCTGCCATGTCTTGTTATGTTTATCTGTGTCAGCTGTGTTCCCATGTGTGGCCACTTCCCCTGATCATCCCTCTTGTGTATTTAGTCTCTGTGTTTCATGTAGTCTGTGTCGCGTCGTCTGTGTTACCACCCCCTGTGTTCCGTATCTCCAGCCATAGCTTTTCCTTAGTTTATGTCCAGTTTAGGTTTCTGTTTGAACTATTACTCTTATGCTGCCCTCACTCTGTTTTGTTCCTTTCATCAGCCAGAATAAAAGGCTCGCTTTTGTTTAACTCCACTCCTGCATCCTCGCTTGTGTTCGCTCCTGGGTCCACCACACACATTTCCGCACGGTCTGCCTCCGCAGACCGTGACACACAGTTTGCATTTTATCATTTCGCTCTTGTGCTTTCATGCATTAAAAATAAAAGTCATTGTTTTTATCTTCACCTCTGAAACTTTTTAAAATATCACTGACATAAGCTTGCACTACAAGTGTACAGGAAGATAAAGACATTATAAAATGTTTATGTTTTTCTATTCACCTGTCATTCAGATAACAACATAGCTGTAACTGTAATGTAATTATTGAATTTAGTACAGTAATGTGTTTACATAACTGCTTTACTGAAAAATGTAACATTATTACAGTAACATGTTACTTTGAAACAACTGTAGAGAACCTGTTACTGATGGAGATGTAAAGGGATAAGCTAACAAAACAACAGATGATTCGTAACTAGAAGTCATAAGTGATGAATTACTTGATCACATGGAAATTAATACTATCATCGCTGCTTACAGGTAAGCGTAGATTACAAACAGTGCAGGTTTATCAGAACTGTCCAAGTACGCACTTATTAGACAGCTTACTAGTGACTTCACGTGCCTAAGATAGATATAAAAGATTCAGTAATCTACTGACTCTACCAAGGCTAAGAGGCTTCATCCACTGTCTTTAAGAATGTGGAAGTCCTCATAAATAATTACTGTCCAACAGTCAATCGATCTTTATGTAGGCTGACTTGAGAAAGAGAGAGTATTCTGTGTTCTTCCTTAACTTAAGCTGCACAACCAATATTGAGTGTAGGAATGAACACGTTACAGTCTGCAGGCTTTTCATGTAAATAAATAATTTCTCTTGAGGACCAAAAGCAGTAACAGTAACACAGGGCTGCAAACTGTTTGATTAAAAGGAGTGCGGGATTCTGCTCTCTGATGAATCAAACAGCTATTTGTTTGAGCTTATGTGTTATATTAATTGATTTTGCTATGTGGTATCTGCAGTCCCCTGTAGTCCACACCGAGCCTGGATTTTAATCAGTGCAAAGCATTGATCTTTGTGTTTTGTACTAATACGTTTCCACATTCACTGCAAAATCAAACATGTTAGGAGAGGCACACACGGATAACATAAAAAACATACACACACATAATCATTGTCACACATATACACACAAACCCCACAAGCCCCATGTTTAGAACACCGGAACATTTGCGCAATAAATATGAAAATAATCACATACATATTAGCCGTTTATGAATTATCAGTGATTTTTCTAACAAGCCACCAGAGCCACGTTAATAAAGTCTTATTGACCGATATGATTGTTTTAATGCTGTATTAAATGTGTTCTCTGGTGAACTTGGAACTATGAAAACCCATGCTTCTACTCACATTCGTTTAGTCATGCTTCCTTACTGTATATGCAAAGGGCAGACAGGAGTCACATTATGTGCAATAACACAATATATGATGAATAATTGATTCCAGGCTCTTGGGTGACAGAAGGAAGATGTTGCTAGGACAACCATTTAAGCACTGCTCTCTGTCTCTCTCTCTCTCACACACACACGTGCGCACAAACACATTTCTACAATAAGGCCCTCTAACTTGCTCTGTCCTGTCTATCTCTGCAGGTTCCCATCCAATGGATGTCATTTAATTCTTTAACTTCCTGTACTCATGGACACACACACACACACGAACAATATCCTCTGTTTTTGCCATACAACCTAAATATGTCACCAATGTGTGAAGATGCATATGCTTTGTACTGTCTTCTTTTATCTGCAGAATTTTATTTCATTACCAGTGTGAACTTTTTTAAAACCCTACACAGTATGCCTCGCAGTTCCATCAGCATTTCATCAGTAAGACTTGCTAAGAATTTTAATTATGGCGCCCGTATTTTTATAATTATACAGCAATTAGCCATCAGGACGATACAGTGTGCATAACTGCAATGTTTCTAAACTGAAAACTGGAAGCTGGGCACTTATTTTTTTTTAAAACTCAAGAATCAACCAAATCCCTATGTTGAACAGCAGATATTCCCGGTGGGTCAGTGACAAGTTTATTAGTACAGTAACAAAATACGCTAAACGAATTACCCCTGTGTAACACTCTAATTACAAAAGAGATTCAATCTAAAGCATCAGAAAAAACAGCTAATTGCCTCTCAAATCCAATTCGTGGCTAGTCATTGCTTCTGAGAAACTACCAGGTTTGGTAATACAGAGATTTAAATGCAGCAAATGAAGAAGAAAGTTTCATATAGCTCCCAGCCCATAATGTAACACACACACACAACCTGTGAGGGCATGGAGGAAGTGAAAAGTTGCAGTTATTCTTGGAATGTAGTGATTCTGACATCCTTTTCAGAGAGTGCACTGGTGCTGGAAGTTAGTATGTTATTAATTAGTGAGCTTAAAGAAGTCTTAAGAAAACAGCGTTATGCTGTTATGCAAGAGACGCTTTTGTCTTGCAGTGAACACTTTGATCTGATCGGCTGAAAAATGTACTTAATGGATAAAGGCGATGGGTCCAATAGAGAGAGCAAAAAATGTCTTCCTCTTTCCTATGGTGAAAAACTCGTCTGCTCAAAGCACCAGATTCCTTTGATGCTTAATAAAAAAAGAAAGAAAAAAAATCCTTGGTGCAGCTGAATGATGCAATGTCGAGCCGTGCCTGCTCCTGTCAGACTAAAAAAAAAAAAAAAAAACAGATGGAGAAAATGAGCCTTTAATTCACACAAAACTAGATGGGGACCTTCCACATATTCATGTGTGTAGAAGGGGAAGAGACGGCAGATGCTCTGACTCTTCGCATGAGTCCTTCTTTCCCCGTCTCTATCTTCCTTTTTACCTCTGTTGCTTCATTCATTAATCAGCCTTTTATTAAACAAAAGTAGCTTCCAGCACTGCCTAAAAGCTGCATAGATAATCTTGACATAAAGACAGTGTATTTACCCTCCTTACCCTCTACCTCTGCGTCGCATTCGGCATGGTAATGGAGGGAAAAGCTCTTGCAGTACATGAAGACTGATTGAAAATACCAAGCTTTGTAAATATTACATACAATTCCATTTAATGGTCTGTGAGCTATTTTGCCTCAGAAAGCTGAACATCTGCTGCCAAGTACAGTCTGTGCAGAAAGAGGTGATGTGCATGGACAAAATGAATGGGGAGGTGAATTATCCACTGCGGAGAGAGGCTGGAATTTAATTACCGCTGTTTGACACTGACTTTAAGGACGCGGGCAATTTTCGAGGGCCATTGTCTAACTACTCACAGGAAAAGCGATACAGCCGAGCAGGACAATAAAGCATTGCACAGCAGAGAAAACTGGGCCAGGGTGTACTTCCTTTGAACAACAGACAATTTAGAAGTTCGGGTTTACTAGTCTATGGCTGAGGCAAAGGCACTCAAAGGGGTGGCGGGGGATGGTGGGGAGTGTAGTGTGTAAAGGTTTGATGTGTATAACAATGACAATGAGCAGTCGAGCTGGAAAGGAGCCCTTAATAGGTACCTGTCTGCCCTGGGGACCGTACTCTCCTCTTATTGGTCATCCATTCACAAGACAGCGGCACATTCTCCTCACCGCCAATCAGCCAATTACAGTCTCTATAACAGGAGGCCTGCTGGCAGAAAGGCAGTCTTTACAAGCCCAGCATCTCAGGCAGGGGAGACGACCCTGTCACCGGATCATAACTATGATGAATATGGCCGTAGGTTTATGGCAAAGCCACTGTTTCTGGTAATGTGAGGAGGGTGTGAAATGGCCATTCATTGGGACCAGTCAGCATGACCCTATCTGAGACACTGGAAAAACTATGTCAAATACTGTAAGGTGATGAGACGGGTAGGAGGAGAAGTGATGCTAATCCAGACATGGGGAACACTTTGTAGTATTAGAAGGAAGTGGCTTTATTCGTTTTGCTTCTCACTTCCTGCTAATGAAGGCAGTAATGAGAAAGACGCTTGTTAGGTGCTGAGCAGAAGGGCAGAGAGAGAGGTTATATGTTGCTACCCTTGCTTTTAACATTCAGCTTTTTATAGAGTAGCGGCAGTCCATTTCATCCTGCAATTATTAATCTGTCCATTTCAACAAGGACTCTGATTCCAATCAGCATTAGCTGCTTGCCTATTTCGCTCGAGTCTATGTCTCTTTGATTGCTAGTGAGTCCCAATAACTCTGCAGCACATTATCTACCCTGCAAGTGATCCCATTCGTTTAGTGAGTAGGCAGATTTTGATGTCGGAAATTATAGCATCTTCTGACACTGCAACATTTGGAAAGTATGGCCTGCAAATTCTATATTTGATATATACTCTGTGTTATTGAGTATCAACTCCTAAATAGTACACATGTTTGCTTCCAGCACAACAACGAACTTCTTCATCTATCTATCTATCTATCTATCTATCTATCTATCCATCCATCCATCCATCCATCCATCCATCCATCCATCCATCCATCCATCCATCCATCCATCCATCCATCCATCCATCCATCCATCCATCCATCCATCCATCCATCCATCCATCCATACATACATACATACATACATACATACATACAGATATATGCTGACAACATAGGAACTCTCACCTTCTAATCAGGCATCTGAAGTCTTTGAAATAGTTGCCTACAGAGCCAAATCCATAAACATGTTGTTGTTTACATGCACTTAATTAACGTGCAAACATTTTGGGTAACTAGGACAAAACAGACTTTCTATACTATTTTTGTCCAAGCGAAAACAGAGCAAAGACTTCAAACGGGAAAACAGCAATGGCTCTGACAGCAGTGTGGGGAAATGAAAGGAGGGATCATTACGCCCAAGCGTCCTTACATTCGACATAATTTTCAATTTAGAGCAAAACTGAGGTTAGGAGGAAGATTGGATTTCGCCCAACCAATCAAATCAAGTAATAGAGAACAAAGCATCGTGTTCAAAGAGCGACGATAGACCAATCTTTTCATACGTCAGTGATATTAGTGTAACTTTTTACAGCAGGACATTTTTCTTAGAAAGACCTTGATACGGAAATTTGGAAAAAGGGTTGTGAAAGGTAAAAATGCAATTCAGTTTATTTCAGTTTATTTATTTATTTCCCGCGAATTCACAGCCTCAACTCAAGGCGTTTTGCATTGTAGGGTAAAGACGATACAATATTACACACATATAAATGATCCACAGAATGAATAACTGGCCCGTATGTCACATTTCACAACAACATGTATAAAGTGTCCCATGTGTTTACTGTTTACGTTTCTTTAGTTCTGTTTGTGGTTTCACATGTTTATGTTGCCATTTATAGTTGTTGAGAAAAAAATGTAACCTCGATATCATTACTGTATGTATTACAGTATCTCTGTATTTCCAGATAGCTTAATATTTGTAATTTTTTTTCTCTTCTGCTTGATTTGGTTTTGAATCACTTATGTGAAGCTATCTATTGATTTGTTACTGATAAATGTGAAGCCCTGGACATCAATATGGCCATATATTATGAAAATAATTCATTATGTTAGAAAGAAAATTAAATCTATGTAACACAATGCAATGTTTATGTAGCCTAATTTATGAGTCAAACTGTAATAACGTCATGGTTTTGGATTTTTGCCATAACTGCTGTTTAAGTCTTTGGCTTTGATTTGGGTTCTTTTGTCATTGCAGTTCTGAATATTAAGCTTTTCCACCAACACAGGTCCATGAAAATCACAGAGAGCATGTCCCGAGGTGCACACAGACCTGTCTGCACAAGAATACCCAGCAGAAGGTAATCTGTGTTTGATGATATCATCGTGAGATATCATCACCGTTGCTCTTTGTAGGAGTGTTTCCTTTGACTGTCTTAATTAACTGCAGTTTCATAGGGTTACCTACAGGGTCCATATGGACATCACCAAAGAGAAAAGACTTGCATTTATTTGAGCATGTTGCACAGCAGGCTATGAATATTAATTATTCATTGTAATATTTTATTGTTCAAAAACAGAATGACTCAGTATTTGCAGTTATTGCCACCTCTCTAAACACCTCCATCTGCAGTGCTGCTTTAAAAGTTGAGTGCAAATCCATGAAGATGTGTCCACAGAGAACCTCTTACACTGAGTTGTATGTTCTCATTAGTATTAAGTACACCCCCCCACAGGGATCTGCTGCTAGTTAGTTAACCAAGCTCCTTTTAAATTAGCAAGATGACACAGCCATCTTAGTATCTGTGCATATATGTTATCAGCGACAATAGCCTGCTTTTCCTCATACATAATTCAAGCAGCACACAAAAGATATGTAACTCTGTGTTGCTTGAACACCATATTTCTGGATATGTACTGTACATGATGGTATTAGCACAAATTTCCTGTGCTTAAGTCTATTGAGAACTTCTTCTCTGATATTTTGCTTGAGCAGTTTTTAATGAGGTTGGTGGAATGGTCAACACAGTTGGAGAGAGATGAAAACTGAAGATTACTTCACTATCAGCTGAGGGGTTTAACCACTGGCCACTGTGAATAGTGCAGAGCAGAGATACACTGGACCTCTGTTGACACAGGTATAAACTTGCAGCTCTTATCTGTTTAAGTCGAATGGAGCAGAAGATAACGCATTATGCATTTTACAAAAGAATTCTGCAGATGCAATGTTCTATGCATCACAAAATTCTCCTACACAATATATAAATTCTAGCAGCATGGCTCTGCCTGCGCAGACATTTGTCAATCTATTGGGTCAAGACCAATAGTATAAAAGGTCTTAAAAGACCTTAAACATTTTGCAACTAGTAGTGACTTGAAATTACAAGTCTCATATAAACTGTGTACTGTTTTTTTTTTAGCTTTATTTTATGTGGGTGGTTGTAACTTCGGAGGTAAAGCAGGCTATCTACTAATTGGAAGATTGGTGTTTGAGACTAGTCCCGAATATCCTTGGGCAAGATATTAACTTCAAGTTGCTCTTTGGCACTTACACATAGAAAGAATTGCTTGTGTGAAATGATGCATATTGTATAAAGTGATTTGAGTGTAAGTCACAGGCCTGAATATGTACTTGAAGCCATTTATAATTCTTAACTTGTTTGATCTGCTGATTGCCACAAACAAGCACAAGCAGAGATTTTGGACTTTTAACATCCATACAACACAAAGTAATTGAGAAATTAACAATTAACCTGTTGAACCCCAATGCCCCCGATATTGGGAGGAATAGGGAGAACATCTGGTTTCACGGGATGTACCACCAGATGTCCTATTTAATTATAGACATGTGTGGTATCCACAGAAATGTCAGAATCTCAGCTAAAGGTCACAAAAACATTTCAACAACCACCAAACAGCTAAAACAGCAAACGATTAAAGAGCAGGTTAACGGATTCGGCACAAATGTGTGGATCCTCCTGTTCACCTGACGGCACGTACACAGATATGTGAACATTGAGCTATTAAGAACTCTTAATTTAAGTCCACATTGTCACATCAAGTGTTTCTTTATCATGTAGAAAATCAGTTAAATATGTAACTTCTTTACACTGACAGAAAGGGGAGTTTCACTGGTTTGGCCCTTTTAAGAACAAAGTTAGATGTATGTGACCCACCATGTAAAATGAATTTGACACCCCTGATGTAAAGAAACCAGGAGTGACTTGAATCTCGAGGCACAGTACCTTACAATAATAATAATAACTTTATTTATATAGCACTCTTCACGGGATAAGAACCACAAAGCGCTTCACAGTAATATAAAACTGATATACATGAAACAACACAATCGACTGCTCATCCCCCTTGGGGACCCCTCACTTCTTCACATATGTCTGAGTGAGGGTGATCTCAAGTTAAGATCCCAACTTGACATTTGTCAGTGACGTGGAGTTCTGTTGCTTTTCCTGGGTACTTTAGTGCCAGACTGGATGTCATACGAGGACAGTCTAAAAAATGTGGATGACAAAACCATCACCAAAATGTAAGTGTTGACAGATGTCAACATCTGCTCGCTCTTTGGGGAACTGCCTCATGTAGCTCAGAACTGCACTAAGTAAAATCTGGCGTTTCCTCAAATCACAAAATAAAAAGTGTCATTTGAAATACAGCAATACGAGGAACTTGCTGTGGGTTAAGTAAAAATCTAAGTAAATGCCTTTTTTGGTCAAATAATGGAAGCTTGTTATAACCATGAAGCACCTCATAAAATATAACTCTTGGAGTCCATCTGGTGACTTTAATATCATAAAAATAATCATTCTTCCTCGCGCCGCACCTTTTTGACTACTTTTTTTATTACTTCCATCACTTGTCACCAGAGACAAGAGAGATGCATGCAGTGTACCCCTGGCTCTGTAATCATCCCACTCTCCTTTTTTTCCTGAGTGAGATGTGCTTCCCCTTTTGCCATCAGTCTCCCGCCTAACTCAACCCAGCCCAAAAGCCCTTTGATGTGTCACTCCACATCTCACCCTCAAAGCTGTGAAATCTCAATTTTCTGATAAGAGCAACCTCAATTTGTCAGAAGATACTATTTATAGATCTGACAGAGATAGAGCTGCATGAGCTGCAATAATTCTTAGCAAGCACTTAGAGGCCATTGTCACTTCTTCTGTGAAGCAAAAGCAACGCTGCCCCAGTCGATTCACCCGATAAAGATGCATTGAGGAAGTAGATTTAAAATGATGCTCAGCAGCACTTTTATTTTGCCCCGTTATTAGACACGGGTCCAGCGTGGCCCAGCTTCCTGTTTGAACTCGTGCCTCCTGAGGATTGGAGCTCTTTTAATATCTCGTTCAACCCACTTTGTGGTTCTTAGATAGTTCTGCTCCTTCTACACACCAGTCAAGAGAAAAGGTAGTAGTTTCAGCAGCCTTTGGCATAGGGCAGGCACATAGTTTCACACATATGCACACACACCACTTCTGGGACAGCTACTCTGAAATTCCTAAAACTTGCCATTACTCATACAGAACAACAAAATCTGGCACTAATTATAGGTAAAATGGAGACATATTTCAGTTGGTATGCTCCCAATTAATTCTAGCTAAATCCTACAATAGGGTAAGCCTGACAGGCTTTTCAGAATCTGACGGGAAGGTGAACATGCAGGGTGCCAAAGCTAGAACGTATTTATCGAATCCTTGCTCGTTTACAGCACTGGCACAAAAATGCAATACATACACAGATGGGAGAGCAATGCATTCTTCAAATTCTTGCTTAACATGTCTTCACATCACTGATGACCATCCTCCGAAGTACACCGTAAAGTACAAGATTCTAAGAGATTTTCCTGATCCTTCTCCAATCCCCGCAGGGAGCTTGTAGTGAAAGAGACTTAACAAGTACCGGCTGATTAGCAAGTAGGCTGTGTACATTTGACATCACGGTGGTGAAAGCGAGCGAGTTCTTACCGAGTTCTTTTCAATGCTTGGAAGAACTAGAAATGTGTGGAAAATTGATAGTGTGGGATAAAATGATTTTGTGTGTCATACAGATGCATACATAAAACAGATGATTTAAGTAAGAAAAACTTTTTTGCATTCATACAGTGGGGACACAAACCAACTTGCAAACTGCAAAAAGCTGCCTAGTGAAAGCAAAAAAAGGAAGAAGAAGAAGAAAAAGTCATGCAACAGCGTGATAATGGGCCCTAATCTGAAGTAAGACATGAATATGAATAAGCATGTTTGCTTGAATAATAATAACAAAAATTGAGTGCCTTTCATTAAGTCATTATTTTGAAGATTTCAAATGACAAACTTTCAAAAGCTGTCTAATTATAATTCTGATCATTCACACTGCAACACAGACATTAAATTTCACTTTGGGCGAGATGTGCTCATGCAGATTAAAGTAATTTACAAACATTAATATTTTAATACACAACTCTGTTGATGGTTGTCCAGATGAGTACTAGCCTGGAGGTGTAAAATAAATGAATAAAATCATAAATGATCTAGTGGTGCCAGAAATGTTTGTCAGCGGTTAAGTGATTATTATGTGATGAGAGAGTCCTTCAATTTTCAAATTAAGAACTAGAGAAAAAGTCTCCGTCTCCTTGGAGGAGCTATGAATCCAGACTGCATGCTTCCAGTTTCTCATCCTCAGTTTAAGGTTACTGCCACACAAGGGGGACAGTGTGTAAATACCCATGAAAGCCTTAAAAGCATTGACTTGACAAAGGAGAAACAGAGTGCTGTGATTTACAATACAAGTCATGTTGGTTGTTGGTTAAAGTCATGGAAGCTCATTTCCATATGCCACTGAAAAAAAGTATCCATAACTCAAAATTTTGAGTTATTTTCTCGAAATTTTGACTTTTTAACTCAAAATTCTGAGAAAAGTAGCTTGAAATTTTGAGTTAGCTCTGCAATGTCAGTAATAAAGTGAATGACGGCATTTTGTTGTTACCCTGAAGGATATCACGTAGAGGAATGCGCACTCAAAACCAGATCGCAACAAACCGGTGCTTTCGAGAGTACGTTTGCTGATAGTAACGCCATGTGATTCAGCTACAAGCATTTCATCATTTGTGTGAAAATACTTAGCAATTTGTGCATTCATGCCCAGCTGTAATCCGGATATGTGTATAATGAATAGTGGAATTGTAAAGCACCTTTGAAGGTCTCGAAAAGCGCTATATAAATGCAATCCATTATTATTATTATTATTTAAACCAACTGTTAACTGTATATTTCTGTACATTTAAGTATTATTATTCATATTGCCACATTCATTGACCTTGTTTATAGGTAATTCCATTGTTTAATCAACTAATTTAATGTTTAAAAGCACTTGAACAAGGCAAAATCCCATGTAAAATTAGAGCAACAAACAGTATTGTCATTACTGAAAATAACCGTATTTTTATGAGAAAGTTATTTTCTGTTATTTTCTGTTATTTTCTGGTATTAGCTATTCCCAGCTGTCGGAATATTACTGTTTTTTTAGGATTTTTTTTAACAGTGTAGCCTAAGAAAACCTAGAACCTTAACATTTAAATAGTCTGCCAGTATTATATTGGGGTGGTCTTAGTAGACACAGAAATGCCTGAAACTGGGTGAAATGTGGGGTTACCATAGGAGGCATTCCACTGCTTTCACTTCATAGGTACAAGAATTGACTTCAACTGGAAAAGGTGACGCAGATAATCATGAAGACAATGCAATGGCAGTGAACCAAGCCTGTGGTTCTCTTCAGTTGAATATGACTGGAATATGTTTCTGAGTGGCCTGGAGTTGGATAGATATTGCCTTCATTAACTTCGAGGGTTGCAAAATTGAACTGCTTGTCTCCATTGAGTCTCTCCTCACATATTCTCTATGCATGGATATTCTTTAAGAGCCCGAGAATAACAAACAGACCCAGCTGGTAATGCAGGATCATGAAAAAGCACTTTAAATCAATTAAATGTTTACATTCCAGAGCAGTAACCCATATACTATACAAAAGAGTGGCCATAGCTCATTGATTTTCTCTGGAGCCAAATGGACCAAGATCTGAATGAGATGGTGGAGCTGGTGTATCAGTAACATGGTAACACTGGTTTATTTGAGGTTAATTTGAAAAAAGAAAGCATTTTGAGGATTAACATCTGATAAATGATGGTACCTCCAGCATATTTTCGAGAGGTGTGTTGGAGATTCCCTGTTAAACCTGGAATAGATCCTGAATGAGCAGGGCCTATAATATCTTAAAGACCTTTTGGTATTAGATTATCCCAACAGAGCATGGCGCTCACAGGCTGCAGGATTACCTGTTTCTAAAAGCAGAATGGGAGGAATGCCTGCAGCTTTCAAGCAGCTCCAAGTTTGAGTCTTAGAGACAGACATCCTTTCTCCTTTTAAAATTAGGGTCCAAACTATTCTTTTTCCTTCTTTCTTTCTTTCTGTTTTTATAAAGCGTATAGTTAGGGCTGGACCAGGTGACTATGAATCATCCCTTATTTATGCTGCTATAGGCCCAGGCTGCTGGAGGTCTTCTCATGGTGCACTAAGGACTCCACCACTGCATGTCATTAACTTTTGTCTAGTCTCTCCCATTGTCTGGATTTTGTCCTTGTTCACACAAGGAACATTCTATCTATTCTTACTGTAATTCAGGCCAAATCCTTAAAAGGTTCATCTAAAACCATTGATCAACATCAGACATAATCATCAGCAAAACAGAAGCGAAGCAGCAAGTCACCAATGAGTGCAAACTTTGCAGGTAAAATGAAACAAGCTTCCTTCGGCCTTCACCACAACACGAGGGCAGTCAGTTTTGGGACCCATAACTTTTCCCAGAGGTGCCTTACTCTGTAATAATCGCCAGCTACACCACACAGCAGGGAACCCCTGCTTTTAATGGAATGGTAGCTACAGTAGTCAGGCACAGCATAATTTAACAAAAAAACATCTTAACTTTTATGGTGTATATGTATTGATTTTGGTCACTTTGATCAAGTTTTGTTATTAAATAAAAAACAAAAGTCTGTTTAGTTTATTTAAAATCCCATGATGTCAACTTCTTTATCCAGAACTCCAAAATAAGTTTTGTTATTACTAGTTAATTATATGGTCTTCCGGGTTAACCCTGCAAAAAATGTAAATGTGAAGAATACATGAAAACAATTTTTTTATTGTTGCTGATGTTATTTTTTATTTTTTTTGCAGGTAACTGCTTTTGCCATCTGAAGTGTGTTATCCTTGCACAGTGTGCAACACCACAGTCCAATTAAACAAAGTGGTATCACAGATGTAACGGCTTACTTTACTGTAACAAACACAATGACAGTTCAGATTTAGCCCTCTCTGGCTTATAATTAGCAAAAATCAGGAATAAAAAAACAGATATGTGAGAATTTAACGCTTTGTTATATTTTACATTTTTACCTTGGCTCTTGCCACCGTTCACCTTGTGCAGGGGATTAATTGGCTGATTAAAGTAATTGATCCTCGTTTCCAATTCGCTAATCACAAACATTTCTATCTACACAGGACTATAGAGATCTTTAACAATTTCACAATTGAGTGACTATGTCAGTGTTGTTTATGTTCTCCTTTGTTTACATTTAATGATTCTTGAATTCTTATTGAGGGCATATACACAATATATAAAATAAAAATGACATGTTTCATTTTGTATTAGTTTTAAGGTACATTTATTATGTTCAACTTCTGACAATAAAGATATAATACTGAATTCAAAATTAACCCTATATTTTCACTCATGAGTAAAAATTTGCATTTAAACTGGACATAAATGATTTGATTTATATTGTGACTATATATGGTTTTTCATGTATTGCTTAGCTCGTTCTAATATCTATCCATTAGAGTCCGAAGAGGCCTGGCTCTATTTGTTTGTAGAAAATGCTTCATATCGTAGGCTAATGCATGTCAATATGCTTTTTACATGCCCTTTGTAAGTAGAAACTTGAATATTGTTGTGATTGTGACATTGTGTGTGTGTGTCTATGTATTTCCAGGGGTTGTTTTTCTAATCTAGTTCTAATCCAACTGTATGTTGCCCACTTCCAATAATTTGTCCTAAATTGCAACATGTAACTCCAAGAAGTTTTTGAAGATGTTTAGTCAGATTGTTTCTTTCTATAATTGTGACCTAGAGGTATGACATTTTGGATAGGGTTGTCTCTGCAGCTGCGCTATAGGACACAAATTGGTCAAATTTGTCATAGCACAAGTATTACGTGAAAATCATTTTAGACCGTAATACAAATACAAATGCAGGCCATTTACAAATGCAGGCCATTTACAAATGGAGGCCATTTACAAATGCAGGCCATTTTACCGTAATTGTGTGCTTTAAAAAATGATCAGGCATCTTTATCCCACAACCAAATAGCTGTGTAACATGGCGGCGCGTGCACACGCAGCGGCTTCTCTCTCTCCCGAACAAACTACTTTTTCGTGTTTTTCGTCCTGTAAGTTGCAGTGTTTTTGTAAGTCTTTGTCGCGTCTATCTGTGTGCAAGCGAGGATATGCCCGAACACTTCTTCTCGACATCGGCAGAAACAAACTTTTTAAGTTAAACTCTGTGGACATCGAGAAGCTGAAAGATCTGGGTTTGCTCCGAAGGCCTACTCAATCACCGACCCCCACTCCTGCACTTCGCCCACAATGGATGCGCCTCAAGCGGTGTGAGAGGAAGCAGAAGAGGGGTAAGCGCGGTGGCATCCGAGCTAGGCTAGCGGCTAGCCCACACAAACCCGCCATCCCCTCTATCGTTCTGGCCAACGTACGCTCGCTAGAAAATAAACTGGACGACATCCGACTGCTACGTTCATCTCAAAGAAATGTAAAGGACTGCTGTGCTTTTGTGTTCACGGAAACATGGCTTAGCGACAGTGTCCCGGACCGTGCCATTCAGCTCGACCAGCTAACATGCTACCGTGCTGACAGAGTCATCGTCGCGGGAGGTAAGACCCGCGGGGGAGGACTTTGTGTTTACATCAATGACGCCTGGTGTCGCGATGCTGTTGCGGTCTGGAAACACTGCTCACCAGTGCTGGAGTTTATGGTTATTAAGTGCCGGCAATTCTATCTACCGAGGGAATATACAGATATACTACTGTGCGCTGTGTACATCCCTCCCTCCTCCAATGTCAACAACAGGAGCGAGGCACTGAATGAACTGTACCAGCACATCAGTGAGCAGCAGACAGCCCATCCTGATGCTTTTCTCATCCTGGCTGGGGATTTCAATCATGCAGACTTAAAGTGCGTTTTTCCAAAAATACAACAACACATAGACTTTCCAACAAGGGGAAATAACACACTGGACTTTGTTTACACCACCCAGAGAGGAGCTTACAAAGCTTTTCCCCTCCCCCACCTCGGCGCCTCAGACCACATCACTGTCATGCTAATGCCTGCTTACAGACCGCTCGTTAAAGCCACCAAACCGGTTCGTAAGCAGATACAAGTGTGGCCAGAAGGGTCTTCAGAGGCTTTACAGGACTGCTTTAACACCACAGACTGGAACATGTTTAAGCAGGCTGCCACCTACAACAACACCACTGACCTCCAGGAGTACGCAGAGACTGTTACAGCCTACATCAACAAGTGCATTGAGGATGTAACAGTCACGAAAACCATAACTGTCCGGGCCAATCAAAAACCATGGATGACAGGAGAGGTCTACAGGCTGCTGAAAGCTCGAAATGTTGCCTTCAGAGATGGAGACGAGGCAAGCCTGAGGACAGCTAGGGCCAACCTTTCCCGTGGCATCAGAGAGGCTAAGAGTCAGTACTCCAGGAAAATATCCCATCACTTCAAAGACAGCAGAGACTCACGGAGCCTGTGGCGGGGCATTCAGACCATCACAGATTACAAGCCCCCACCACAGACTTGTGACAGTACTATCCCCCTGCTGAACGAGCTGAACACTTTCTTTGCTCGCTTTGAAGTCCGAAACAGCACCACTGCACAGAAGACCCCACCCCCTCCTGGTTACCAGGTGATGACTCTGTCCCCGGACAGCGTGAGGAGATCCCTCAGCAGGATCAATGCACGTAAAGCTCCGGGTCCTGACAACATTCCTGGTCGTGCACTGAGAGACTGTGCAGTGGAACTCACTGATGTCTTCCCAGACATCTTCAACATATCACTCATCCAGGCTGTCGTCCCCACATGTTTTAAAGCCACCACAATCATTCCGGTTCCAAAAAAGTCATCTCCCTCCTGCTTTAATGACTACCGTCCTGTTGCACTTACTCCCATCCTGATGAAGTGCTTCGAACGACTAGTCATGCAGCACATCAAGACTGTCCTGCCCCCCTCCCTGGACCCCTTCCAGTTTGCGTATCGGCCCAATCGCTCAACCGATGATGCCATCTCCACTGCACTCCACTCAGCACTCACACACCTGGACAAAAAAGATTCATATGTTCGAATGCTGTTCATAGACTTCAGTTCAGCATTCAACACTATAATCCCCCAACAGCTCACTCAAAAACTGGTCCAGCTGGGGCTCAACACCTCACTGTGCAACTGGCTGTTGGATTTCCTCACCGGAAGACCTCAAGCAGTACGGGTCGGCAGTAATACATCCAGCACCATCATTTTAAACACGGGGGCCCCGCAGGGATGTGTGCTGAGCCCCCTCCTCTTCACTCTGCTGACCCATGACTGCACTCCATCACACAGCTCCAACCTCTTCATCAAGTTTGCGGACGACACAACGGTGGTGGGTCTCATTAGCAACAGGGATGAGACCGACTACAGAAGTGAGGTGAGACGCCTGGCCACGTGGTGTGCTGACAACAATCTCTCTCTGAATGTGGAGAAGACGAAGGAGATTGTTGTGGACTTCAGGAGAATGCACACCCAACATGCTCCTCTGACCATTGACGGAGCGTCTGTGGAGAGAGTGAGCAGCACCAAGTTCTTGGGTGTGCACATCACAGAGGATCTCTCCTGGACGTACAACACCACAGCACTGGCCAAGAAATCACAGCAGCGTCTCTTCTTTCTCCGCAAACTAAGAAGAGCAGGAGCTCCAGCCCCCATCATGTACACTTTCTACAGAGGCACCATCGAGAGCATCCTGTCGAGCTGCATCACTGTGTGGTTTGGAGCCTGCAATGCGTCCTGCCATAGAACCCTCCAACGCATAGTGAGAGCTGCAGAGAGGATCATTGGTGTCTCTCTCCCCTCCCTCCAGGACATTTACAGCACCCGTCTCACTAAAAAAGCCCTTTGCATAGCGGCTGATCCCACGCACCCAATGCAAAGCTTCTTCAAGCTGCTGCCGTCAGGGAGGAGACTGCGGAGTCTCCAGGCCAGGACCAGCAGACTGAAGGACAGCTTCATCCATCAGGCTGTCAGGAAGCTAAACTCCCTCCCGATTCTGCCCCCCTCTCCCCTCTTCTCCACCACGGTCTCACTGAACTCTGTCACACACACACACACACTCACTCTCTGACGCACTCACTGGCCTGCTCCAGTCACTTTGTGGAGCATTGGACTGCTTAAGCATTGGACCTCATAAGACTCTGTTGTTACACTATCTCTTACCGCACACTACTAAATCCCCATTTGCACTATTTGCCTATTTTGCACCACTATGCCTTCTTACTTGAATATTGTATATTGTATATTGCATAGCTTTTTTTTGTTATACGTAAAATTGTATTGTATTTATTTAAATTTTTACTTTTTAATTATTTTATTTGCATTTTTCTAATCACTAGGGTTTGAGAGTAACGCAATTTCTATTCTGTGTATGTCCTGTACATGTGGCAGAATTGACAAATAAAGTTGACTTGACTTGACTTGACTTGACTGTGTTACAGTGGCTTGCTAGTTTCTGAAGAAATGATGAAAGTATGCACCTTTTTTGTCACAATGAACACGGAGTGAACATGGAGTACATCCACACTTGTTTGCAACTAGGAAGAAAGCATGCTCACTGACTTCACCAGTCAAAGGCAGTCCAGAGAGGGACCTGTGGGCCAGCTCTCTTCTTACTTGGTAAGCAGACAGCGCTGATGTCAGTGCATAACATCACCATTCAATGCCAAGATAAACAAACAGCAGCTTGACTCAAAGGAAATCAAGGAATTCAAGAGGCTTTGCCAATCACTGCCCCCACACAAGCTGTGTTTTACAGAACAACAACTTCAGCTGGCCTCTTGGGGGTCACATACAGAATACACATAGGGTGGAGAGAAAGAACATATATGATTTCTTAGTTACTTTCTCATCTTCCCTTTTGACAGATTACTCTCTTTAATGGCACCACTGTAGATCAGAGGGAATAGAGAATGTTTAGTTTTCATTTGATTTTTTTTTCACTACAACTGTGTCGCAATTTACCTTGTACATGCAGCAGAAATATTTTTATACAAAACTGTCTGCAAATGATCTACAATAATAAACCTAAACTTTAAAGCCCAAGATGCAGTGGCAATATTTTTCTGCTGAAGGTTTATAGTAATTTAAAATTGCATACTTTTACTATGATGGCTTATGTCTCCAGATATTGCACTTTTATAGTTATCATTGCTACCTTACCGCAATGTTTCACAGGCAATATTGTGAAATAGATATTAACATAAACTGTTTTTCTGCCAATAAATGAAAAATAGCATTCTTAAATGAATAAGGGTGATGACAAATATGACATTAAAGTACCAAACCACACCAGTCTATATCTCAGTGGAAAAACTAATATTAACAACAACAACAATCTTTATTTATAGAGCACATTTAAAAGCCTTGGGCATACCAAAGTGCTTTACATAAAACAATAAAAGGTTCAAACATTGATAACGGATAAGTAAAAATAACGAGTTATGTTCATAGATAAAAGCTACCAATAAGAATGACTACAGCACATGGGTAATAGCAAGATAAAAGCTGTACCACCATAATAAAAGACACCAATAGAAAGATAGGAGGGAATTAATACAAGAGGTCAATAGGTCACAGCAACCAAACAAACAAACAAACAAACCAGCAATTAAAAGGTGGAGAAGGCAAGTTTAAAAAGATATGTTTTAAGCTGTGATTTAAAAGAATGAATAGAATCAGATGCCCGGATGCCAATCGGGAGATTGTTCCACAGCACAGGTGCGACAAGAGCAAACGATCGATCACCTCTAGTCTTAAGTCGAGATCTGGGCTGAGCCAGCAGTAACTGTGACGATGACCTTAAAGCCCTAGCAGGAGCATAAGGGTTTAAAAGGTCCTTAAGGTAGCTGGGTGCAGTGTTGTTAGTAATTTTAAAAGTAAACAACAAAATTTTAAATTGAATACGATATTTGACAGGCAACCAGTGCAGATCGGCAAGGACAGGAGTAATGTGGGCAAACTTGCTGGTTTTAGTTAGAATGCGAGCTGCAGCATTCTGAACTGTCTGTAATCTCTGTAAAAGGGAAGAGTGGAGACCACAATAAAGTGAATTACAATAGTCTAGCCTCGACGTTACAAAGGCGTGGATGAGCTTTTCGAGGTCTTTATGCGGGATATAGCGCCTAGCCTTAGAGATAGGACGAAGCTGGTAAAAACTAGATCTGACAACAGCAGACACTTGTTTGTCAAGTGAAAAGGAGCTGTCAAATAAGACACCCAGATTCCTGACAGTATCAGAGAGAGAACAACTAAGAAAACCAAAGGCATCGCGGAGTTTGGCACGAAGGGCATTACTACCAAAAATCATAATCTCGGTTTTCTTCTCATTAAGGATAAGAGAATTCGACAACAACCACTTCTTGGCCTCAGACATGCATTCTCGGAGGCTATTCAGAGACAGAGCAAGATCGTCGTTTAGCTCAAAATAGAGCTGGATATCATCTGCATAATAGTGATAAGCAATATGGTATTTCTCAAAGATGGCACTTAAAGGAAGCAAGTATAATGAGAAAAGGGTAGGGCCCAGCACAGATCCCTGGGGGACACCACAGCAAACAGGTACAGCCGAGGAAGAGGATGTAGCCAGATGTACCGTAGAGAGCCGATTGGAGAGATAGGATTTAAACCAATGCTGGACTGACGTTTTATTATTATATATATATAACACATCTATTGTGTGTTGGATAGTTTCCTCTATTTTTATGAACAGGGATGCAAAGGGATGAGTCAAACATGTGGGCAGAGGGTCATCTTCAAATTTTAGTACCTTTTTTGGAAATAGCTCTATTTTAGGCTTTAATGAGCTTTACCTTGCATGAATACACTGCGCCAAAATGTGATGCAGCCTTGTTTGGGGGCGGGTTATGTAAATGGCACAGAAGTAATTCACTGCAGTGAGTCTGAGAAGTGGGGTGAGTCTGAGTACAGGGTTTCACCTATGCCTCTAGTTCTTTAGAGAATATCACACTATGCCATCAGAGGAGATGATTTGACCAGAGGGAACAGCAGAATGATGCATGTGTACCAGCTTTCCCACTTTCAGTAATATACAGGGTGTGGGATTGGGCACTTCTGACGCACTGTGCCTGTGTTTGAATAGTGGCACCAGCATGGCTGAATGAACTTTTTCCATAACCAGTCGTGGAATTGAAATGTCATTTTTAAGGACAGAAGCATGCTTTGCCTAACCTTTGGGCTATAGCTGGCCCAATTTGTCTGAAATGGTAATGTGTGTCCATCAATGAGGAAAGTCCTGTTTTTACGCTGTCGTCACACAACTCAGATACTGTACATTTTCGTAGTGTACACAGCTGTTCACTAAGAAAATGTTTCTGTGTAGATCAAAATATTCAAATTGTATTTTGATGATGCTGTTGTGGAAAATAATCTAATCTTTAGGCTGTTAATCATTTACACGAAAAACATATTCAAGTTCATTCAAAGGCTTTGCTGGGGACAAAAAAGAAGTGACTTCTACTAAACTTCAGCAAAGTTTTAGAATTACAAGGTTTTTGCAGTTTGAATGTAACTTTTAAATAAATGTCTCTTTAAATGCTTTTGAATCGTCACAGGTGAAACAAAATGATGCTCTGTGACTTTTTATATGTAAACAATGCCAACTTAGCAGACTAAACTTGTTTTCAACTAGAAACTATGCTACCAGAAAATGTCACCCTTCATTACCATACTGCCTCCACTGATGTAAATTGTAAATAACAGTTTTCGATAAGCACTGCCAGTTGTTTTAGAAATGAGAGAAATAAATATACTTGTGTTGTTTTTAATTTTGTTCTATTTATTAATTTTGTTCTTATAAAAAGTATTGAATATATGTTATGAGAATCAAAGTCAAGTCAAAGTCAACTTTATTTGTCAATTCTGCCACATGTACAGGACATACAGAGAATAGAAATTTCGTTACTCTCAAACCCTAGATGAAATAGCAATGAACATTTAAATATAAGAGAGTGATTAAAAAATGCAAATAAAATAATAAAAAAGTAAAAATTTTAATAAATACAATACAAATTAACAAGAAAGCTATACAATATACAATATACAGTATTCAGGTAAGGGTAAATGACATTGAGTGTAAACCAGGCAGAGTAGTGCAAATATAGGCAAATAATGGAAAAGAATGGATCTTTTTTTTCTGTGAATCTGTGAATTTTAGAAGCACTTGAATAACACAAGTAACAAATATTTGGTGTTTTAAGGCAATCAGTTTTCATGGTTATTGAGACTCCTGTTCAAGTAAACAACTAAGAAATCATATCTTGCTGGAAGTTTCAAATTAGTTTGTTTTAACTAGTAATTCTAAGCCAAGAGCATTTCTTTCTGCAATCTACAATATACATATATAATATATATATATAATTTGTTATTTATTTGTTTTTAAATCAAAAGGTTTGCATGTGTTTTCTTACTTAAGTTAGCTAATTAAAGTTTACAGTGTATATTTGAACATGTGTGTGCTTTTGACCCTGTGTGAATTTGAGATAATCCAAAACAAATTCAATCTTGTGCACCCAGTTCTTGTTTTTTGAAAGTCATTAAAGATGTATGCCGTGCAATCATTCCACTCCTGAAAAAGAACAGTTGAAAGAAACCCTTAAAATGACATCCATCCCCATGATAAGAGTATGTAAAAATTTGACATAAAGACGTGAGAAATGCTTCACAGGATCACTGTAACGGGAAGAGGTTCTTGTGTATGCTTGTCCGCATGCATGTGTGGTGTCCCTACTGTGTCCCTGAATGGGATTTGCAGTGACAGGCAGGTGGATTTTGAGATGAAGTCCCGTATGCATTTTTAATGAATCAAAGATAATGCATGCTGGACTACTGGTTTGTTTTGTTTTTTTACGTTTTGTTGTGCCTCTGTGCTTATTTTAAAAGAGAAAAAAAAATGGCAGAAAGACACGAAGACAAATAAAAAGAGAGAGAGAGAGAAGGAGAGAGAGAGGCAATGCAGCCCGGGGGCAACATCATATTACCTTCTCAACGTGATGCAGCATTCAAAACATTGGACTCACATTCCACTCGGGAAAGCATGGTGCTATTATGCCATGTATAGAAACATGCTGTCGTCATGTATCAATTTACCAGTGAACCATAAGAAATGCCTCAGCAGCAAGAACTGACCCAGAAATGTCAAACAACTCTCGCACAATGTCCTAAGATGGGAAGAAATTATGCAAGGAACAAACCTGCTGGCAGAAGTGATCAACTACAAATTATTCTATTCAGATTCACAAAGCACTGGCTAATTTGAAGGAGTGACACCACATTTCCCACAGGCCAACCGGCATGCCTTTTTTCCGCCTGTATTTACTATTAAATACCAAAGAGTGCATCTAGCGATTGAGCACGAGGGAGATATTAATGAAGGATGGATTCCATCAAGGCCCCCACACCACCCCCAGCCTTTCTTACCCACTCATGATAGTTACGCAGCCTTTACAGATTTGGCACATATCTCCTAGCAACCACAGCTCATGCCAATAACCATAGAGTGTCTCTGCATAATAACTAGAATAAGAATCCATATCTATCCAGATCTTTGAGCTTATAAGATAAGATAAGATAAGATAAGATAAGATAAGATAAGATAAGATAAGATAACCTTTATTAGTCCCACACGTGGGAAATTTGTTTTGTCACAGCAGGAAGTGGACAGTGCAAAAGTTATGAGGCAAAAATTAGAATACAATAAGAATAAATACAGTACACAACTGTACAGAATAGAATAAAATAAAATACTATATACAGTAGAATAAAATAAAATAAATATACAATAAGATAAAAATAGAATACAAATACAAATACTATATACAACTGAGTAAAAATACAACGATGACAGAAAGGATTATTGCACTTAGTATTATTGCATATGTATGGATGTGTGTGCTTGATCAGTTAAAGTCTTTATTATGGAGTCTGACAGCAGTGGGGAGGAAAGACCTGCGAAATCTCTCCGTCCCACACCGTGGGTGCCGCAGTCTCCCACTGAAGGAGCTGCTCAGTGCTGTCACAGTCTGCTGCATGGGGTGGGAGATGTTGTCCAACAGGGATGACAGCTTAGCCGCCGTTCCCCTGTCACTCACCACCTCCACTGGGTCCAGAGGGCATCCTAGAACAGAGCTGGCCCTTCGGATCACCCTGTTCAGTCTCTTCCTGTCCCCAGCAGAGATGCTGCCGCCCCAGCAGACCACACCATAAAAGATAGCAGAAGCCACAACAGAGTCATAGAAGGTCTTCAGGAGTGGGCCCTCCACTCCAAACGACCTGAGTCTCCGCAGCAGGTACAGCCTGCTCTGCCCTTTCCTGTAGAGGGCGTCTGAGTTATGAGTCCAGTCCAGTCTATTGTTCAGATGAACACCAAGGTACCTGTAGCTGTCCACAGCCTCAATGTCCATACCTTGGATGTTCAGTGGTTGCAGTGGAGAATGCTTGTGCCTGCGGAAGTCTACCACCAGTTCCTTGGTTTTACTGGCGTTGATCTGGAGGTAGTTCTGCTGGCACCAGTCCACAAAGTCTTGGGTCAGACCTCTGTACTCCTTGTCGTCCCCATCAGTGATGAGGCCGACTATTGCAGAGTCATCAGAGAACTTCTGCAGGAAGCACTGGGTGGAATTGTGGGAGAAGTCTGCAGTGTAGATGGTGAAGAGGAACGGAGCCAGAACCGTTCCCTGTGGGGCCCCCGTACTGCAGACGACCCTGTCCGACACACAGCCCTGAGTCCTCACATACTGTGGTCGGTCGGTGAGGTAGTCCAGGATCCAGGTAGTGAGGTGATGGTCCACTCCAGAGTTCACCAGCTTGTCCTTTAGAACCGAGGGAAGAATAGTGTTGAAGGCACTGGAGAAATCAAAGAACATGATTCTCACAGTGCTTCCAGCGGTCTCCAGGTGAGCGAGGGAACGATGTAGGAGGTGAATGACGGCATCATCCGCTCCAATGCCAGGCTGGTAGGCAAACTGAAGTGGGTCCAGTGATGAGCTTATTAGGCGCCGAAGCTGAGCCAGGACCAACCGCTCCAGGGTCTTCATCAGGTGGGATGTCAGAGCCACCGGCCTGTAGCTGTTGAGGTCCTTGGGGCGTGAAGTCTTTGGCACTGGTACAACACAGGAGGTTTTCCAGAGCTGTGGGACTCTTCCCAACCTCAGGCTCAGGTTGAAGAGGTGCTCCATCACCCCACACAGTTGGTCCGCGCAGGACCTGACGACCCTCGAGCACAGTATCGGCACAGTGATCTTTTGATCATAATGCTAATGCCTAATGCTTACAATGACACTGTTAAGTTTGTGATGCTTTCTATGTTAACTTGTTCTTAATTCAGGAAAGAGTCAAATGAAAATTGCTATTTTATCTGGCAGCGTGGCTGTGTCTTCAGACCTGTACAGCTATGACACTAAGTCAGATGAAATGGGGTGGAGGCAGGTTGCAAAGAGGCTTGCCCGTTTGCAAGTGCTGTGGTAAGCAAAAGCACCTTAAACAGCAGATATCCAAGTGAAGTGAGTTCAGCTGATGTAGGAATATGACCAAGTGGGACTACTGTATGTGGTATACCTGAACTAATGCCATGCTTGGTTTTTGCATCGGAGTGGCTGTAGCTCAGAGTGGGTCACCTACTAACCGGAAGGTTGTTGGTTTGATCCCTGCTGCAGTCTGCATGCCAAATGTTCTTGAGCAAGATACTAACCCCAAGTTGCTCTCCGATGACATACGATGATACTATATGAAAGAGTACCCTGAACAGCATTGCTTCGCAGAATGACTTCTGTTCAGTAAATCTAAACGAACTTTAAGTCAAATAACAATTCAATAGCAATTCAGTTAGCAAATAAATTGATTACTTCTTATATTATTACTTGCTTTCTTACTATTACTATTACAGCTAGTTATTCTAGCATTTCACTTTGAAATATTAGTTCACCAACAGTTTGCCTTGGAATCTTCCTCTAAGACAAATAACAATGAGTTTCCTGTGTTCAATTTTTAATTAATTTTTAAAAGCAGCAGTTTGACATTTTTAAAAGTAGGATTATTTGCTTTCCCGTCTAGAGTCAGAGGGCAAAATCAATCCTACTGACATGCCTGCACTAAATATGAAGAAAAAGCCAAAATATAGCTCACCTCAGCATAAAGGCTGTGGGTAAGAAGACATAAGGAACCTGCTACAGATAACAAAATTGTCTTGCTTGTTTGTTTGTTTTCAGCAAAAATGTAAAAGTTGCTGTGGCTCAGACATGCACAATACACCACTCACCACTGGGTGCAATGATCAGATTTCAAGCATGTAAATTCAGGGCCTGTTCTGCTCTGTCTGCTGCTTAACATGTTTTTACCTTCACATGCACAAGTACGTCTACAAATATGATGATAGGTTTTGGAACAAGAGACTATAGCCAATAATGCTCATTCAGTTCCTTAGACCACTGTTACAGCACGATCAGTGGGTCCTATCGTGCGGTGCCCCGCGCTTCACTCGGACTTTCTGACCACATCATGATCCACCTGATCCCCGCGTACAGACAGAGGCTGAAGCTCTCCAAACCTGTCGTGAGGACTAAAAAACTGTGGAGCAACGAGGCTGTGGAGGAGCTTCGCACGTGTTTGGAGTCTACAGACTGGGACACAATGAAGGCTGCTTCTAACAGCTTGGACGACTTTACGGACACTGTCACCTCCTATATCCACTTCTGTGAGGACAGCATTGTGCCATCACGCACCAGGGTGAGTTATAACAATGACAAACCCTGGTTTACTCCTAAACTCAAAAAGCTGTGGCTGGAAAAGAGAAAGGCGTTCAGAAGCGGAGACAGGGACTGCTACAGAGAGGCCAAGTACAGGTTCACTAAAGAAGTGGACATTGCTAAACATCAGCACTCTGAGAAGATGCAGCAGCAGATCTCAGAGACTGACTCGGCCTCTGTGTGGAAAGGTTTTAGGAATATCACCAACTACAAGCCTAAAACCCCCACTCCACTGATGACTTGCTCTTGGCCAACACCCTTGACGACTTTTACTGCCGTTTTGAGGAGCCATCAGGCAGCCTTCACACCTCCAACGGCCCCAACAAAAGAGACACTTTGGACACTCATTCCCCCACCTCTCCCCCCTCCATAGAGCCATCACCACCATCAAACACTTCACCTACAACACCCCCCTCCTCACCCCACACAAAGGAGGATTTCACACCACCTCCTCCCACCACAACTCTTCATATTCATGAAGCAGATGTGAGGAAGCAGTTTAAGAGTCTGAACGCTCGAAAAGCTCCCGGCCCAGACGGTGTGTCCCCTGCCACCCTCAGACACTGTGCAAACGAGCTGGCCCCAGTGTTTTCTGGCATTTTCAACTCCTCTCTGCAGGCATGTCATGTGCCTGCCTGCTTCAAGTCCTCTACCATAATCCCTGTCCCCAAGAAACCTAGGATCACTGGACTAAATGACTACAGACCTGTGGCTCTGACATCTGTGGTCATGAAGTCATTTGAGCGCCTGGTTCTCTCCTACCTCAAGACCCTCACGGCCCCCCTCCTGGACCCCCTGCAGTTTGCATACAGAGCCAACAGGTCTGTAGATGACGCCATCAACATGGCTCTACACTTCATCCTGCAGTATCTGGACTCCCCAGGAACCTACGCCAGGATCCTGTTTGTGGACTTCAGCTCTGCCTTCAACACCATCTCCAAGGCAAGCTTTCCCAGATGAATGTGCCTGATCCCATCTGCCGGTGGATCACTGACTTCCTGACAGACAGGAAGCATCATGTGAGGCTGGGAAAGAATGTCTCGGACTCCCGGACCATCAGCACCGGCTCCCCTCAGGGCTGTGTTCTTTCTCCTCTGCTTTTCTCCCTGTACACCAACTGCTGCATCTCCACCCACCAGTCTGTAAAGCTAATCAAGTTTGCAGATGACACCACCATTATTGGACTCATCTCGGACGGGGATGAGTCTGCCTACAGGAGGGAGGTTGAACGTCTGGTGTCCTGGTGCAGCCACAACAACCTGGTGCTGAATGCCCAGAAGACAGTGGAGATTATTGTGGACTTCAGGAAGCACACAGCCCCACTCCCCCCCATCATCCTGACTGACACCCTCATCCCCTCTGTGGACTCATTCCGCTTCCTGGGTACCACCATCACCCAGGACCTGAAGTGGGAGCCCACCATCACCTCCGTCATTAAGAAAGCCCAGCAGAGGATGTACTTCCTAAGGCAGCTGAAGAAATTCCACCTGCCAACACGGACGATGATGCAATTCTACACTGCAATCATCGAGTCCATCCTCACCTCCTCCATCACCGTGTGGTACGCTGGAGCCACTCTCAGGGACAAACAGAGACTGCAGCGTGTTGTGCGCTCTGCTGAGAAGGTGATTGGCTGCAGACTCCCATCTCTGCAGGACCTGTACACCTCCAGGACACTGGGGCGTGCAGCTCGGATCTCAGCTGACCCTTCTCACCCTGGACACAGTCTGTTTGACCTGCTCCCCTCAGCCAGGAGGCTCCGGTCCATTCGCACCAGAACCTCTCGCCATAAGAACAGTTTCTTCCCCTCTGCTGTTGGACACATGAACAATAACCGTATGACTGTACCCACCACTAACACATGACCCTACGCTGTGTTCACTGCATCATTCCATGTTTGGCATTGATCACCACCTGCACTCATGTATATATCTATCTACTTAGCACTTTTAATTCTTATTCTTATTTTTATTTTTATATCTATTTAAGCGTTTATGACAGTATGTTTGCACTAAGCACCACAGCAATTTCCTAATGTTGTAAACCTGCTCAACATTTGGCAATAAAACCCTTTCTGATTCTGATTCTGATTAAACTAGCCTGTATATTGCGCCATATAGCACAAGAGTTTAGAGCACCCGCCACACATTTCCTCAACATTTTATCTCTCTCTTCTTCTGTCTTGCTTTCAGCATCTCACTCTTTTTTGCACACTATATAAATGAAAAGTGTGACAGCACTCCAGGGATCATTTTACAGCAATTTCACTTCATATCAGATGTGACGATATTCATAAGAGGGCAGCAAATGCATATTCACTGCATCCACTGCTTTTTGATTTAGTGTCTTGGTCAAGGACACTCCAGCTAGTACATTAGAGATGTGCATAGAGATTTTACATTTGTATTTTTTCAAACAGCAAAGCATTCTGAGTTCTTTGTGTGCATGTGTGTTCGTTTGTTTTAGTAACAGATGAATCTGGCAAAGACAATCCAATTTTTGTTTTCATTAACTTCTAATTTAAATACATTTAATTAATATTAATCTCCCTGAAAAACTATTATAATTCACACTAATGTCATATTAAATATTAAATTGGCACTAATATTGGTTTACAGTTTTAATAAAAAAGGGATTTAACAAGTTAAACTGTAAACAACATGAAAATAAAATCACTTTAAACGGCACTCAATTTCTCCCACGTGAAACCTGCATCTGTGTGACACACAGCCCAACCAAGCAGTAAACATAACGTGATGGTTAATTAGCTAGTAACTACATGCCCAGACCTAATGTGGGCTAAGATAAGGAAATACCTCAGCAAACAGACATAAAGTATCGCAAATAACAAAAATAAAGACTTTTGAACGCAATGTTTTTAATCCAGTTTATAGGTTTCTGGTTTTTAGAAGTGGTTAGAACATCCTACTGCTTCCACCAGCTTGCCTTTTTCCCGTACATGCACACGGCTGTCAGTGATGTAAAGAAAAGATGACTCAACGAGGCCACTTTCTTCTATTTCTCCACGGTCCAGTTCTGATGGTCACATCCCCATTGCATCACAACCAGCATTAAGGTTTTCCACTAATTCGAGCTGCAGCAGTTTTTTTTTATTGGACCAGACCACACAGCCATCCTTTGTTCTCCACAAGCATCCATGAATGCTGGGCACTCAAGACTCTGCTGCCCGTTCGCCAGTTACCTGTACCAGTTGTTTGGTATCATTTTGGTGCTAACTGCTGGATAATGGGAACACCCTCAAGAGCCACTGTTCTGGAGCAAGCAGTAACCTCTGTAGCTGAAAAATAAAGCCAAAGCACAAGTACAAAAAAACTGCACATAGAATTCTTGTATTGACAAGTTGAGGATGGCTCTTAAAGAGGCAAACCCCGCACAAGCTCATATGACTACAAGGATTACATAGATTAAGTCATTTAGTTTGTGGGTTTAAGATTGTCTTCTTTGATTGACAGACACCTGTAGCTAGTCCTTGTCTGATTAGGCCTCTCCTCTGCTAATGTAAGTTGCACTTTGACTGTATGCATGGTGCTGGTAGTTTTTTGAAAGATTTTTCAATTAATTATATGACTAACAAGGAAACCAATCATGTGCATTAATTTTACTTTTGGTATGTGACATCCTTTATTTCTTTCTTATTTATTACTCATTAACAGATCTGCAACTTATGGATGGAGCTTGCTAACCAAATTGGCTATAGTTAGTTAAAAACTCCAGGCATTTTTTTGTGCATAAGACACGAAAAAATGCCTGGAGAACGGCAGCAGGGAGAGAACAAACTTTAGATGACAGAGAACTGGATGCCGTGCTTGTTGAGGCGGTCGACTAGTGTGGTCTTTGCAAACGCAGCTCCTGGAGTATATACTCAAAACAAATTGCCCAGCTTATAGCATCATACTAAAAAGACTGTATGTATATAATTATAAAGGCTGTAATTGCCAAAAATGCTCTGGATACTTTCTGGATGAACTGTAAAATCTCTTCTCCCAGAAATGTTTCATTGTGGTCAGTGCAACTATATTTGTAGCAAATGATTGAGTGCAACAAGATTAAGAGTGTAACTGGAATTACGAGACCTATATGACAATATGTTTTGAGCTCACTAGCTGAATTGGTTAAATAGCACAACAAAGATCCTGCATATAGAGCTTAGTTTAGGCTTAGGCTTTAGGTTATGGTGGGCAAGTTCAAGCAGAGTCAAGTTTTAAGGCCTACTAAACGAGTCCTTGCACCACAGTGCCGACTGCGGTATTCTGCAATGTTGTGATTTGATTGTGGTTTGCTATTAAAGCTCTCTTTGCTCATAATGGCTCTTCTTTATCCACTATAATATTATTCAAATGAGAGCCCAATGGCACACTTCTCTAGGGTATAGAAAAATCCACCCAGGCTTCAGATTAGTTCGAGGGCCCCATGAGAAATAGGCTGGCTAAATGGAAAGCCGTTAAGTTTTTAATTTCTATACTTTCTGAAAGAGTAAGAAGAGAAGGGAGAGCTGTTACAATGGAGGAGAATCTTAATATAGAAATATAATGACATTTTAGCAAGTTGTGAGCAGTGGTGCCTGTCTGCGTGCAAATAAAAAGATCAATTTGGAGGGAAATGATTTGTTATGCTAATTTGTATTTTGTGAAGTCTCAGCTGAGATAGGTCCCTAATTAGTAGGAGAAACGGCAGCAGCAAATAGCCTAAAACAAATGTGCTTTTAGCTTAATCCATGCACATGTACACAGCTTTACAGATGCCTTGAAATGATAAGATTCAGTGGGAATGATGTCACCTTTACATTTGCTGTTTTGCCACCAATGACCAGTTATTACCAATAGGTGGCAATCTGTCCTTGTCACTCAATGTGTGCTGTGCTGGAGCATATCTGCAGAACTTTAATGTATCCCAACTGAGATTTTTATAGCCATGTTTCAGGGAGAATAGGTGAGGACATGGAGAGGGGGGAAAGCCAGAGAATGGTTCAGAGGAATGAAGGAAAGACGACAGGGGTGCTGAGTGGTCAAAAACTACACCGTCTCCACCTGCTACACCTTCTGCCAGAGTAAGACCTAACCCCTTTGGTGTTTTTAAAATACCTCATGAGGGACTAACCCTCAATGAATGCCTCGCCTCTTTGTGATTCCTTGTCACACTGTATGTCAGAAGTTCGTCTATTCTGCATAAAGGTTAGCGGCAAGGACGCAATGGGTATAAGTCGTTTTGGCTTGTTCCTCATTAAAAGGCTAAAATCAAATGAGGACTCGGGGGCACAGAGATATGGCTTATGATTGCATATTTTAATGAGGCAGTGGTTGTGCCTGCACAGCTGGCTGGCACAACACACCAGGGTCTCAGTCAAAGCCCATGCAAAACAAACAACGCCAATCAACCTTATGCCTCTGGATGCCTCTCTGTGTGAAGTCAACTCAACTCAGCACAGGCGGGGTCTTAAAAGTCTTCTCCTTGGCGTTGCTGGCTCCCATGTTACTGCACTGACCTGAAAGCAGACAGAGGGCAAAGCAATATAGCCAGTGTCTGCTTGAAAATAACAGTCTAGTAACTCCACTTCCAAGCAATTATGCAAACACTGAATCTCTGGTTCCTACTTTTAATGTGGAAGGAGAGACACCACACGGCTTTCAAACCACACGGAGAACTGCCAATCCCACATGGGATGTTAATAAAACTATTTCCTGCCACTGACTATAAAAGTAAGACTTTGAATTCGAAGTGAACTGTAGGGAAAGGCACTGGAAATTGCTGTTTTTTGGGGGATTTTTTTTCAAGCACGTAGCAGTATACTTGATGAAGACTCAGTATATCTTAGATTTCTTTCGGAAGGATTCCCTTTGTATTACATCAGCGTATCTAATTGTCTATTTAACCTTTTATTCATCAGAATTTGTAATGAGATGCAAAGTAAAACCTATCTTTACCTACTATAGAATTGTTCTTTTTTCAAGTGTGTCAAAGGCCTGCGGTAAAGGTTAAAATAGTTGAGACATTCTCCTCACAAAGATGCTGTTAACAGTGAGGGGCCAAAAAAACCCCTGCTCTTTAGGCTTTATGCTCTCACAGGAAGGGCTGCATGTTCTCCAATGAGTACATATGCACGATGACGTAGACTGTTAGGAGAAATGCAGCACGACTTCTCGCCTACATTCAAACATTGACATGAATGAATATTGACAGAGATAAGGTGGTTTGTCATTTATGTCCTACACAGAGCTATACGTATCAGAGATATATGTTTAATCTGATGAAGTGAGACAAAAAAAAACAAAATTGTATAACAAAATATGCACTGATCAAATACATCTCAAAGGCCTTACTCACAGTCTCTCTCCTGACTAAACCCAGCATACTAGAATGAGTTGCATTTACATCCAAAAGATAATATTATGTACAGTCAATCACTGTAGGGATTATATCTTTAATATTACATTATCGTTCACCATCGCAAACAACGTTCCACGGCAGATAGGCCAGCGCAAAACATGATATGGCAGTAGCATGCTATGCTGATTAAGCCATCTGTTATCTTCATATCGAACATATCGGGCAAACGTTAACTTCCTTACAGCTGTATTCTGAACACAAGTAAATTAGATTAAGATCTGGGAAGATTAGAGCTTTGCTATACAGTATGACACATTTAGCTGATACGGTTTTATCTAGAACATCGGTTAATGACAAAAAAAAAAGACAATGTGACTTATTACCTCCTGACAAAGATGACTGATTAAGTGTTTTTCGCATTACAACCATGAAGGTTGAGGACCTTTCTGTTGAGGACACATTCAAACTACAGCCTAATTAATTCAGCATTAACACATAGCTTGTAACAGGAAAACTGCATTTATTATATTGCTTGCAAACAATCACTTATAACATTTGCAATTTTACAGTATTTCAAAAACATTTTAAAAACACATGAAATGTACTGGGTCAGGCAAAGTACTGAAGTAAAGCTCTGGTGTTTTAGTGCACTGGCTCTTTTGCTGTCAGCTGTTAGTTATATTCATGCAGGTGCACAATATGGCCACTGTAACGTCTCATTTTCAGCTAATTCCTTCCCTTTTCACCCTCCACAAAGTACAAACAAATTGAATTTTGAAATACGCAGGGCACATTATGTCCTTGTTTATGTAATTCCTGCGTGCCTGTATGGCAAAACGACACGAGCAGCACAGAAGAATGGGTGTCGCTCGACTGGAAAGAGGTTAATGACTGTAATGTGTCTGAAAATGTGGGTTGTTACTTACAGCTTGCTGTTGTTAGCCTGCTCCTAGCCATGTTGGCTCCCATGGGATGCGCTTACAATATTACCCACACCTTTTCCTGACCCACCTGCTTTTTGCTCATATCACATAGGTAAATTTTGCCTGAAGAAATCGAGTGTGAGGGCACCTTTACTGTTTCGTTACATTGCATGCCACTACATTTTGCTGCCACAGCTCCCTCCATCACCTTGACCTTCTCTGTTAAGCTTTTAGTGTACTCAAATAGGTTTTGTTTTTTCAAGAGTAGTTTTGTTAAAGGAGGGTTAGTTCTCCTACAGTATAGTTTTCCTCTCATACACCAAGAGTTTTTTACCACAAAATGAAGCTAGAGTATGCAACTGTTCGCAAATAATACATGTTCAAGTTTTTGTGCATTTGTTTCTGCCTGATATACTCGGAAGCTACCAAATAGCTGTTTCTCCTACATGCACAGATGTACATCAATATTAATTTCACACACACAGTTACACAATAACTACGGATCAAAAACACAGGGCCGTGGGTTTTTTTTTTAATCTGAAAACATTACCATGAATGTCTTAGTGATGCTCTTGAAATGAAGCACATAACACACATTTTCTGTTGATACAAATCTGCCTAATAATATCATAATTCATCTCACCCTGGTCATCTACTGTTTGAACTGTTACCATCAGGGAGATATGGTACAGAACAATTAAAACAAAGACAATCAGAGCAAAAAAACCCCAAAAAAAACAAAACAAAACAGGTTTTATCACAGAGCTATATAAGCTTTAAATGCTGCAATGTCCACTTGAATGTGTTCTGTGCATTTTGGCAGAATGGAGCAAGGTTGTTTTTGTCTGTTTTTGCCTCTTACATAATTGTATAACATTTGTATGACTGCACAGTTGAAGTTGCACTTAATTTTGCTATAAATGTTACAATGTCAATAATACATATAATCATATATAATTATATATTTAGACATTTATAATTCTATGTCATTACATACAAGGAGCTTAGAAAGAAGTGACTGCACATCTTTAATTTCTTGAAGACCTTTCCCCTCTCATCCAAGAGGCTTCAGTTTATTAACTTCAGTTGTAAACCCAAATGTAAACCCACTATTTATCATTTGACCCATCACATCAGCCAAGGTGTGAAAAACAATACCTGGAGCTCCCCATTATTTGGTTATAGAACTGAACTTGATGAGAGGTGAAACATCTCCTAGTCACTTTCTTTCTGAGCTCCTTAGAGTACCATGACCTGGGTGACTGAGAACCTACACAGATATCCTGTTATATTAGTCACACAGGCCTAGAAAACAGCTAGCAACCCAGTATTCTCTAACAGGGTGTCCCCGACCACAATGGAAGTTCCGTAACTGGTTGTCGAGTGGTTGCTGGATCTTTAGGTTGAAACGGTTGCAAAGAAGGTAAGGTGTAGCGATTGCTTTGTTGGCCATCTGATCACGAAACACAAGGGAAAAAATGTGTATTTCTTGAACAGTTTGTGAATTGTTTCTAGAGGTTGTTAACGGTTGCTGCGAATTAAGTCATTCTCTGCAGTCCCTTAGCAAACATTCAGCAACATACATGTATCTGTGTGACTGAGGCCTAAATATGTAGTTTCTTTTTTTTTGACATGAGAAAAATACTCCAAAGCAGTTCTGTTAGTAGCAAGCGTACTGAATAGTAAAAGTAGCCAAGTGAAATATTGTGGTTTTTTTGCATAGATGGCCATAACTTTCATTATAGACAGCATGTCTGTGCAATTAATCTAGAAAATAATACAAAATGTGTTTCGTGCCTGCCCATGTATAAAGCAAATCAAGTGTTTTTGGTGCCTGTTTTTTGCAGTAATATACCTGAGTAGTTCTGGTGCCTAACTGCAACTAAAGAGTATATAAAAATCCATCTGAAGCTCGATGAAAGAAAGTGTAAAACCTATGGAGCAGAATGATCTATGCCATCTCCAACCAGCTCAACCTCAAAAATGGACTTTTTCATGCTCCACAGACAAATTTGTCTGCATGTTTAAGAGTAAATTAAATTTGACCAGCATTTCACAAACTGCGTTGCATTATCAAATGTTACTGACTTGATGATACTTTTAATATTCTGACTCAAACAAACTCATTCTCTACCAGTTGTAATGAAAACTTTTTTTTTCCTTAGATAGCCCTTGCTTTAAATCTGTACTATACTTTTTTTCAGTAACTCACATGAACCCAGCAGCACACTTCAGGATATTCTTTGCTGTGATTAAGGGCATTTCAGTGCCACTGACACTGCCTCGGCTGTTCTTCATGCTTACTGTATCGCTAGTATGTTAGGTAACTTTCACTTGCTTACTGCATTTATTAAAAGTGCCATTTCATCCCAAGATGTCAGAGTAGAAACTAAAACTCGGTGAAACTATAATTCAGTACTCCATAATCCTCCGAGCCTTTCAGACCAGGTTGTCAAGCCTTTCACTGTTGCAATTTTATGATTTCTGAGAAGTGACCCTGTATGTGTCACTTTGCCTTTACATGCTTGCTTGATGGAGCAATTAAGTGAAAAAATGCTTGTCACTTCCAAGCTGACTGGTCAATAAGGCTCGGAAACAAATCTTAGTGGACAACGTGCTGACACTTATGACTGTAGTGGAGCTATAGCTCACACTACAGCACTGCCACCTAATTCCAAGTCATGACCAGAGCATACACAGACAACAGGGGGGGTGGAGGACTGTCATTGTCATCCATGCGCCACACAGTATCTCCATATAATGAGCAGTGGTGAGTTGCTTGTCTCCACACCATTGAATGTTTCTGGCCTGGGCACAAAAGTCAGTTAAAGTAGTGACAGGACTTGAGGGTACTGGGGATGAATGCCTGAGCAGCTGCTGTGACCCCATGTATTTGACAGTTTTCTTTTCCTGCAGAGGAAAAATGGGGCATGTGAACTAGGCAGTTCCTTTTAGATTGTCTTCATAAGATGTCATGGGTATGTGTAGTATATATACAACTGGAATTCCCCACAACACAATGCCGTCTATTAAAAAAGCTTAAAACTTGAAACTGAAAATCTTGATTTCAATATGAGGTGTGCAAGTTGAAACAGACAGTGAGGGAGCAGACAGGGAAGCAGAGAGAATGTGATTGGATCATCATGTAACATAATACAGGGAGTGCAGAATTATTAGGCAAGTTGTATTTTTGAGGAATAATTTTATTATTGAACAACAACCATGTTCTCAATGAACCCAAAAAACTCATTAATATCAAAGCTGAATGTTTTTGGAAGTAGTTTTTAGTTTGTTTTTAGTTTTAGCTATTTTAGGGGGATATCTGTGTGTGCAGGTGACTATTACTGTGCATAATTATTAGGCAACTTAACAAAAAAACAAATATATACCCATTTCAATTATTTATTTTTACCAGTGAAACCAATATAACATCTCCACATTCACAAATATACATTTCTGACATTCAAAAACAAAACAAAAACAAATCAGCGACCAATATAGCCACCTTTCTTTGCAAGGACACTCAAAAGCCTGCCATCCATGGATTCTGTCAGTGTTTTGATCTGTTCACCATCAACATTGCGTGCAGCAGCAACCACAGCCTCCCAGACACTGTTCAGAGAGGTGTACTGTTTTCCCTCCTTGTAAATCTCACATTTGATGATGGACCACAGGTTCTCAATGGGGTTCAGATCAGGTGAACAAGGTGGCCATGTCATTAGTTTTTCTTCTTTTATACCCTTTCTTGCCAGCCACGCTGTGGAGTACTTGGACGCGTGTGATGGAGCATTGTCCTGCATGAAAATCATGTTTTTCTTGAAGGATGCAGACTTCTTCCTGTACCACTGCTTGAAGAAGGTGTCTTCCAGAAACTGGCAGTAGGACTGGGAGTTGAGCTTGACTCCATCTTCAACCCGAAAAGGCCCCACAAGCTCATCTTTGATGATACCAGCCCAAACCAGTACTCCACCTCCACCTTGCTGGCGTCCGAGTCGGACTGGAGCTCTCTGCCCATTACCAATCCAGCCACGGGCCCATCCATCTGGCCCATCAAGACTCACTCTCATTTCATCAGTCCATAAAACCTTAGAAAAATCAGTCTTGAGATATTTCTTGGCCCAGTTTTGACGTTTCAGCTTGTGTGTCTTGTTCAGTGGTGGTCGTCTTTCAGCCTTTCTTACCTTGGCCATGTCTCTGAGTATTGCACACCTTGTGCTTTTGGGCACTCCAGTGATGTTGCAGCTCTGAAATATAGCCAAACTGGTGGCAAGTGGCATCTTGGCAGCTGCACGCTTGACTTTTCTCAGTTCATGGGCAGTTATTTTGCGCCTTGGTTTTTCCACACGCTTCTTGCGACCCTGTTGACTATTTTGAATGAAACGCTTGATTGTTCGATGATCACGCTTCAGAAGCTTTGCAATTTTGAGACTGCTGCATCCCTCTGCAAGATATCTCACTATTTTTGACTTTTCTGAGCCTGTCAAGTCCTTCTTTTGACCCATTTTGCCAAAGGAAAGGACGTTGCCTAATAATTATGCACACCTGATATAGGGTGTTGATGTCATTAGACCACACCCCTTCTCATTACAGCGATGCACATCACCTAATATACTTAATTGGTAGTAGGCTTTCGAGCCTATAGGGCTTTGGAGCGTGATGTCACGGGGGTGGGCGTGGAAAGGATTTTGGCCCGATCCGCCATTTTGGGGGTCTAAGTAAGGAGCGAAAGCATAGCCATGGTTCGTACTTGCTGTGTGGTCGGCTGCAATGTTCGATCTTACGACCGGCACGGGAATAAGTTTCGATTGTCTTTTTATGCTTTCCCAACCTGGAAGCAACATGAAGGAGCTCATGTATCGGATGTTACCAAACGAAGGCGTCTAGCCTGGATAGCAGCCGTGAGACGAGCTGATATCAAGTTCTGTTACGTCTCCAGATATCAGTTGGTGTGCTCAAGACATTTTCATTCCGGTAAGTTCTAAATATGTTCACATCACACTTTATAGCTGAATAATATCATCGTTGGTGGTCTCGGAAGTTATAGAAATTGCGATCAAACATAGAATGGAGTGACTTGATTGGTTGATGTAAAGACAATAAATGAAATGAGACAGGAAGGACACAAATTGGCGTTAATAATTTACCCGATTATCAATGTGTTAATTTACATGTACTTTACAATTATGGGCATATAATATGATAACGATATTTTAGCAGTTCAATGATAAATGTGTAACATTAATTATGGTGGGGGGTGGAAAATGGCTATTTCACTCGATGCACTCCAGCTGACTTACTTTGGTATGAATGACGACGTACTCAGAGTTTGGCGGCTTGAAAATAGCCAAATCTTGCACCCAGCCATTTGTGAATTGGATGTGCGCCTCCAGTGACTTGTAATTACGACACTGGTTCGCTGTGTAAGCGCTTACTCCACAAACAAGATACGTGAAGATATCGGGGTAGGACAGTGGCGGTAAGTCGTCTGGGTCTTTACTCCACTGCCGTATTTCATATGGGTCCAGATTTGCGATGCACTCTATTTTTTTTTCAAGTACCGCTGCTTCGCCTCTGGACGCAATCGGTCTCTATACCGTCCGTTTTCTTTTGAGCTGCTTTTAAGCATCTTTCTTGTCGTCGTCGTTCCAACACAGTGTGTTTGTTTTGATTCGTAGACCCCGAAAATGGAGCTGCGCTCCCACAATGCATTGCGGCGTGACGTCAACTCCAAAGCCCTATACAGCTTGGAGTAAGACAACATGCATGAAGAGGATGAAGTGGACCAAATACTCATTTGCCTAATAATTCTGCACTCCATGTACTAAGATCAGCTGACATTGTCATTCTAAGGTAGCTGTGCGCTGAAGATAATGAGAAATGAGAGCAGTAGGAACATCATCGGCTAATGAGCACATTGAAACCGTCTGGTGGACAGGTAAGGAATGTCAGGTCTCCAGGGAATTGCATAAAAAAAGTATAGTGAACAATGAAGAACATTAAGTTCCAGTGTTCTGAAGATAAATACTACATAATAACCTATAAACCTCTATGATCTTGAAACTCCTCATTTCAAAAACTTTTTCTAAATAACTTTAAATTTTGATTAGTGATTTATTATAATTTACTCGTGAATAGTTAGAGAACAAAAACATCCTCGGCCATTAGTAATTAGAGATTAAGTATCGGAATTTCAGGAGCGGGACCACGCCTCCAAACACGCTCCTTCTGGTTCTCATCTATATAGGTTCCCCCACTTCTACAAGTTGTTCATTCTCCTTTACGTGCCCCACCCTCACTCCGCTTTTCAATTCTTTAACTTCTCCACTTCTATTTAGCAAATGGGGATCTGCCAGGCCCGGGAGCCGCCGCCAGTCCCCTTCGAGGCCTTCCCTAAACTGCAGCTCAATTGATGTCCAAGACATTCACCTTTACCACTAAAACGCTGTCAAACCTCAAATGAGGACGTGGACCCAGCTAGTGAATTAGCTAGTGAGTCTAACACTCAACTAACTTTCTTTATCAAGGTGTATGACATAAATGACAATCAACCACATAAACATAAGATTTTGATTAATATTTAATGAAGTTTTGAATTATGAACAACAATACGGTCTCTATATGTGTTTTGTGCTGTTGCCTCACATTATGAAGGTCCCGAGTTCAGCTCCACCATCTGGCTTGGTTTGCATGTTCTCCCTATGTTTGAGTGGGCTCTCTCCAGGCACTCTGACTTCCTCCCACATTCCAGCATTAGGTTAACTGGTGATTCCAAATAGCCCATAGGTGGGAAGAGTTGTCTGTCTCTCTGTGTTTTATATATATATATTGTTCCGCTCTTAATTTATTGCAATATAGGCGCTCTTTGCGATGAGCTAATTTTATTTTGAAATTCGTTTTATTTTGAAAACCAGTTTCAGGAAGTGACAGGATGTCAGCCATGTTTGTTTAGTTCCTAGCAGATCACATGTGGGGAAATTTGATCCAGCGACATCTGCCTTTTGTTTGTGCCATCGACACCACCATCTGTAAGTTTTCATTTGTATTGAATCGTAGGATTGTATTTTATGTATATTTTGTGGAAATATTTGCTGTAGATGAATACTTTAGTAGCTGTGTGCTAACGCTAATGGATGTGTATTGGAATCTAATTTTGTTGTGCTAATGATGCTAGGTTAATTTTAGCTTTGTTATTTGTATTTCAGTTTTACTCCATGAGGAAATACTTGCTAATTAAAAGGAGTTGGACGCTACATCCTGACTTCGCGTGTTATTTCAAGTGGAGTTAGGCTACTGCTGAATTGTGTAGCGTACACACACAAGGAGAGCAGGATATATATATATATATATATATATATATATATATATATATATTAGGGGTGCAACGATACTCATATCGATATTGAAGCGTTCAATACAGTGCTTTCGGTTTGGTACGCATATGTATCAAACAATACAAAATTTTTAATTTATTTTATCAACTTTCCTTCTGGCGATGCTGTCTGTGTTGAGCACTCAGTGGATCTGCGCTCGACAGTGCAACCTAGGCGGAGTAGTCGAACGCAGATTCCCTGAGCGCAGGGCAAGCTAGCGAGACAGAAGTTAAGCTCTCCTTGCAACATGGCAAATTGAACCTCCCCCACCCTAATTCAGATCTGGTGTTTGGAACTATTTTGGTCTTCATGTGAAGTATGACCCTGAAGGTAAGCGGGTCATGGACTAAAGTAAAACAGTATGTCGGATGTGTCATGCAATGCTCAATTACATTGATGGGAACTAGTGTGTTAGCACAGTTAGCTCGTTAACGTGTTGGCCGTCTAGCCCCACGCACGGGGCGATCCACGGTACCTCGTTAACGGAGATTTGCCGTGTTGTGGCGTTAACGTCATTTCAACAGATTAACGCTGACAGCACTAGTGGGAACACAACGAATATGACTGCACATTTACGCCGACATCATCCTAGTGCAAAGACAAGTGGAAGCAGACAAAAACAACAAGCATGCATGCTACAAACTTTACCCGAGTCATTTAGACAGCCGTTAGCACATGAGTGTCCTTATGGGGACCCGATATGTTTAATATGCTGCTGAGAATATAGCCCAGAAGAAGCGTATAGTATAGCTTTTATTTTGGAAAGAGCCATTTCTCTGTAATAAACTCTTTTCCAAAGATGAGAGATTTCTCGATCAGATAGATTTATTATTTTATCCCTTTGTTGTTTTCGCAACATTAAATTTAAGAACTGTACTTTTGAGTTAAAATATATATTTATAATTTTAATAAATGACAAATGAAAAAAGTATGAACATTTTCTTATGTATCGAAAAAATATTGAACCGCGACACCAAAGTATCTAACCGAACTGAACCGTGAATTTTGTGTATCGTTGCACCCCCAATATATATATATATATATATATATATATATATATATATATATATATATATATATATATATATACATACATATATATATATACATACATATATATATATATATATATATATATATATATATATATATATATATATATAATATATTTTATTTTATTGTTTACTCTATTTAATTTGTAAAATATATACACACACACACACACATATATATACACACACGTAGATATACATATTTATTTAGTATACACATTCAGTAACATGCATACACTCTTATATTGTACATATATTTATTCATATAATTCTCAGATTTAGCCATCCTTATATTTTCCTTGTTCTTATGTTATTGTATTTTTGCACAACTCTGTTGCTTGTGAAGCTCACACACAAGAATTTCACTCACATGTACTGTACCAGTGTACCTGCACATGTGATGTGACAATAAAAGGGATTTGATTTGATTTGTGTTACCCCATGACAGACTGGTGATTTTTCTAGAGTCTACCATGCCGCTTGCCCTGTGGTCGCTGGGACAGGCTCCACTGCTGCCACGACAATGACAAGCACATGAGATTGAATATAGGATCTCTGCTAACTGAGCTAGCTAGCAGCTAACAATTTGACTTGATCCACAAAACCATGTCAGATAAATGTAAATATTTGGTTTGTTTGAAGATTTTGATTGATGGTATGAATTCATGTAGTGTGCATTCTTATTTTTTAAAACAAATATAATAGAATAGGATAGAATAACTTTATTATTCACATCAATGGAAAATTGTCTATGGTTCACCAAGCCATAAACAAATCATCAACACACATTCATACATACACGCATACAAAACTTAAATACAACAACATTAAAAACACATCACATCATCTCTTATTCAGTATACCAATTGCTCTTAGCACAAATGATCCCTTCCACACCTTCTAGCTAGAGATGTCTTAGATGAAACTTTATTAATCCCTTGGGTGGGTTTCTCCGGGAAATTCGGTTTCCAATAGCACAGCACCGACAGAAGTTACAGAATGTGAGCAGAAATATACCATATATACACATATATAAATACAGAGACATATATAAATACAGAGTATACAAAAGGGATAAATAGAATAAATAGGAATAAGAATACAAGGGCATTGCACATTTCAAGTATTGTGAGTCTATTGCACCGTTGGATATTAACAATTAAAGTATTGCACAGTGAAAAGGCACTACAGCTTAGTTGTTCCCCCCTCCTTTGTCCTCCTGTTTCCCCTCCCTCTCCCATCCAGAGAGAAGTTAGACAGTTTGATGGTGTGTGGGACAAAGGAGTTTTTAAGTTCTTTACTTTGGGAGAAGCAACCTGTCACTGAACAGACTCCTCTGGTTGTTTATGGCCATGTGCAGAGGATGCCCAGCATTGTCCACAATGTCCAGCAGTTTCTTTAATGTCCTTTTCTCTGCCACTGTCACCAGAGTGTCCAGCTTCATGCCGACCACAGAGCCAGTCTTCCTGATCAGTTTTTCCTGCCTGGATGAGTCCTTCTTTGCTGTGCTGCTCCCCCAGTACACCACAACATAGAACAGTACTCTATAAACCACTGACTGGTAAAACATCCTCAGGAGTTTCCTGCAGATGTTAAAAGACCTCAGCCTCCTGGTTTGGCCTTATAATGGTCTATAATGGTCTTATAATGTCGTCCTGAGAGCATTAATTCAAATTCAGAATAAAGAGGGTGCTCACGGTCAGCAACAATAGACTGGTCTTCCCTCAAAACAGCCTGATGATACAGCTCATCCAATAATTTGTCCAGTGGTTCTGACAATCCTTTTCAATTTGTTCGTAATTGCCACAGTTAGGTTACCAGACCAGACTGAAATATTGAACATAAGGATGCTTTTAATCAAGCCGACATAAACTCTTTCCAAAACATTGTGACCAGCTCAAAAGCCTTTTAACATCCTCATAAGAAACAATCTCTGATTAGTCAACATTAACCTTAAAATTAAACTTGTCATCAATATATGTTCCCAAATACTTAAAGCTACTAATGACTTCCACATACTAACCAGAAAGTGAAAGACCTGTTATGGGGCCTTGGAAAGTTATTTAGAAGCAGTGATTCTGATAACAGGTCAGGTAAAGCGCAAACATTCTGAAAGCTATTGATACATTTAAACACAGAGACCAACAGAATACAACACAAGCACATGAACACAAGTTGAACTGAGTCAGGAACCATATGAAGAGCACATGAATGCAGGGTTAGTCATCAGTGCTTCAAAAAGAATGCTTGTCATACTCCCACAATGATAATAAAATAATGGCTTTGCGTGTAGAAATCCAATTAGTGCTCACTGTAATCCCTGAGGTATTTTACATAGTTAAGTCCATTGGGTAAATGTTATTTTATGTTATGCTCTAATTGACACTGATTGTTGTCGTAGGTTGAACTGCCATTATGTAATAATATTTTTCTGTTGTTCAAACGGTGTCATTTTAGATTTTGACCTACGGTACCATTAAATCTGTTCAGGGAATACCCCCTTTAGATTTTCTAACCTTTCAAGGAGAGCCACAGCTTAGAAATTGGCTCCACATCCTCAGTAAGCACTTCACCACCTGTAAGTAACATCCTCTGTGGAATAAATGTGCAAAAACCCAGTAAGTGAGATGGGTTTGAGTGGAGAAATGAAGGGTTTTGGATGATGAAAATAGAAATGCTAATGTGTAATGTCTAATTGCTATTTGCTTAAATTGGCTGACACAAGCACCCATCTGCCGAAGGTGTGCAATGCTGCAAAGTGCTTGCTAATTAAAATACTTGAAAGATAATTTGGGGAATTGAAAATTATTTAATGCTCATTTGTTTAATTCCAGTGGATTAGGGGAAAACGGCATGAAAACATGAGCTGTGTTATTATTGGATGCTATTGTGCATGTAAGAAGAAAGGTAACAGAGGAAGTTAGGGTGAAAAGGGATGGATGGTGGAGAGAAATGCACAATATTTATGAAGCACTGCCAGGTTAATGTCATGCAACATTTATTGATGCAGTAATGTTAAATTTAGCATACGCTCCTGTAATAAGCCATTAGGTGTTGTGCTATGATTAAGAGTTTGGTGCTGCTGTAATGACAATCAGATGCCCTTGAATATCTCACTAACACCGTGTCTGCTGCGTTTAGAGGCAGAAAATAAACATAAATCAAACGGAAAATGGACTTAGATGCAGTGCAGTTGTGCTGGCTATCGATACCACGAGGATCTGTCATTCAGTGACTGGCTATAAAATATTCAAAATTTCAGGCAGGAACATCATTGGATTAGCTTTGATAATGGATGCCATAAAATCCAGCAGCGCCATTTTAATAAATCTGTCACATTGTCAGAGAGTTGAAATTATAAAAGCATCCTGTAGAGCAACAGAAGAATTCTTTCTGGCCAAAACTCTCGCTCACACACAACAAAGAGAGGTCTTGGTTACGACGTTATAGTTAGATTTGTGGAGGATCTAAGTTTACCACCTATCACAGCCTTACAGCAACAACAAAATGACCAGTGTCAGCTCAAGGAGGGTTGACCTTGCAGATAAACCAGCAGACTTTCCAGCGTTGGCTGTGATTGCATGGCAGTGTGTAAATGGCCCGGTGTTCTTTTGTCCTCTGTGATAAATGCCCTTCATTTGCTTTTAGTTAACCTGACAGATTGTATATGTTTCAGTTGTCTCTGCTGGGATATTCCAGAGCATCTCTTTTGACACTCAGAATGGCTGACAGTGATTTACATCAGGTTTAAAGAATAGATTATCATATCAGACACTGAGACGGGTCGCTGAAATAACTCAAGGAAAACAGAGTTGGATCAGCTGGATATGATTCTATGCTATGCATATGGATGGAGATACTGAAATGTGTCCCTTTTTTTTGTCTGCTCTGCAAGAAGGCTTTCTGTTGGAGGCAAGCTGACCCAAAGCTATTTCTAGAAGGACTTTAAAGTTTGTTCTGATCATCATTTTCAATGGCTGTCACTGCAACAGCTCAATCACTGCATAAGGATAGGACTACAAGGGGTCACATTGTTAGCATCGATTTCCTCGCCAATGACACGACAATAAATGGCCATTGTGCAGAGAAGCCACCATTGTTGCTTAAGGGAGTTGTCCTTCTCCTTTTTGGGTCTTTTGTATTTAAGAAGCATGTCCATACAAAAAAGAGAGCCACTGGTTTGATGATGGCATCTTTGTGTAATGAAGTACTAAATTTATCTTATAGATCCTTATGCATCTTCCACGGTGTAATTGCAACAACGTAACAATAATGCTGTTTGATTTACGTCAATAACTCATCCATTACATTTAGGTCTGGCAAATTAGCACAAAGGAGGACTGCAGAACAGATGAGCTGGGAGATGGAGACCATATGCACTGTAAAATTGCCCCATTATTAAAGTTACATCAGAGGGACATTATAAACAACCCCTGCCAGGGGATTTATTAGTCACGAGAAAAACAGCAGAGGGTAGTAGCAGGAACAATGTCCTTTCTCACTCCTTCAAAAAGCCATTACTGTGCTGGTTTGTGTAGCTGCATGAAGCAATAGAACCACGCAGGGACACAACGTGTGGAGAAACTTTAAAGATGGACTTTAAAAATGTGGGATACTTTTGGGATACTGTGCCTCGTTTTCAAATTTATATAATAAATGACATGTCTTGGAGATTGAGAGACAGTCTGTTGTGGTGAAGCCAAAGCTGAGCATGAAGGTGTTGCTTCACTGGTCGGTGTGTGTTTCTAGTCTCACCTTTGGGCCATGAACTGTGGAAGGGGATCTGGGCTCACTCTTACATATACTAGGTTAAGGCCCTTGGTCAGAACACAGAAAATGCCCCTCCGCAGCAAATGGAGCCAGTTGAGGTGGATGTCTCTTAGGTGAGGTGTTTCAGGTTAGAGGGAGGACCCTCTAGTGTGAATCCAGGAGAGGGAGGAGTAATTATTTATTTTGGGTGGCTTGGAAACACCTGAAGAAATGCCTTTTATGCTCTGCGGAGAAAGAGGTTTGGGGATCTCTGCTTAGACTGCTGCCGTGGGACTTGGACCCTGACAAGCTTTTGAAAACGAACGAGGGTATGGATGAATGGATGGGACTATGATTTACACATCATATTGCATTAAATAAAAGTTGAAATGATTCAACATGGATTCATTAGGAATGTTTACTGAAGTATTAAATCAAGTTTGAAGTCATTTATTTACAGAAGTCAAAAAATGCCCTGCTCGAACCATTAAGGCAACACACAAAGTTACCCCCTGCTGGTCATTAGAGATAATACAGGAGAATTCTAGCACTTCTAATTGACTTCATTTTTGAGGCCCTGTCTTTATACAGTTTATATAGTTATGGGTTCTTTTGAGGGCCAGACCTTCTTTGTCTTTTTTGATCTTCAAGTTATTTTCAAAGCCTAAAGTTATCCTGTTACGGTGTGTTTCCTTCACACAAAATCAGAGGATGGAGCATAGCTCTGAAGAATGAAGCATCTTTGCTTCTCCTGAGTTAATTGAATACTACTATAAAAATGGATTACTGAGATCTACAAAATACAAAATACAAAATATTATATAATCCTTCATTTTCAAATGTTAGTAAATTTTACACTTTGTGATTTCCTGGTTTAAATATCATGCATTTCTTCAGTATTGTGTATATACATGTTTTACCACAAAGGTTTTTAGTATGTTTGGGAAAAAAGTCATAATTAAATGCAGATATAAACCCTACATATAAGCAGCCATCATGGTAATGTCTTGAAACGGGGGACAAGTGCATTTTAATGAGAAAACTGACATGATTGCCAGGCTCATTGTATCTTAATGTATGATTCATAATGACCTAAAGTGACATGGAACCTCGATCTTCTCTGACAGCTAAGAAAGCAGTTGTGGCATAACCCAGGGAAAGACAATGACCCCACTAACTTCAACACAGATTGGCAGCACATGCTTCCCAAGGTCGACAGACCACTAGAGCAACAGCAAAGGTTATTTCATTGTATTTAGCCACTGACTACATTGCTTTTCGCACAGGCTCTAGGCTGATTTCAACAAGCCTGTCCTGCTGAATTCCTTTGAAACGTTTTCCAAGTGCAGTCTGACATTTGTTGTTTTCTCGGGGAATTTAATGCTGTTTCCCTTTTTCACTACCACAAGTGTCTTGTGTAGATTAGAAAAAGCACAGGCTAACAAAACCAAAAACCACTCCAGTCCAAAATGTAAGGGCAAATTCCCCATCACTACATTGTGCTGTCACTTTGACAGGGCATAATACTTATTAAGCTGACAATGCCATAATGACTTGAGCCTCAAAGAGAAAAGCATTTCATAAGGGCCTGAGCTGTGGCATTGGTTAGAGCAGTTGTGGAGATAGTTAGAGTGAGCTTTTTCTGACCTTGTGAGGGGTTTTATTAGTAGAAGTATATATAACTTAATGTATATATATAAGTTATAAGTTATATATACGTCTATATAACTTTTGTCAGCATAAAGTTATTGTGCTTGTTCCTGTAACAGGATGATATCCTGACTCGGCACTGTCTGGAACACACACCTTTCTCTGGTAAATTTCATCTCTTTATCCGATGAAGGGGGAGGGCAGACACCCAGAATACACTTCCCATGGTTAAAAGAGGGAGATTAGGGAGCTCTTCATGTGCACAGCTGTATGCACGAAAGTGGTTTTCTTATGTTGATGGAGTGAGACAATTTGTCAAGAATGACCTTATCCTTTTTGGCATTCGCTTTCCATCAGAGTGGCGAGCACTGATGGAGCGAAGGATTCCAAAATGTGCTTTGTTAGGATGCCACTGGCTGACACCAAGCAGAAAAACAAGAACATTGCATCATCTCTTCTATCACTCAAAAGCATTTGAAGCTCTTAGATCATGTTGCAGTGCACCAAATTGCACTGACAACCACAAGTAAATTGCAACTGAGTTTTAAATGGATTAATGTGTGTAAGAAATGCTCTTTTCCAACCAAATTGGCAAAGGCTTCACAAATTACGGGAATGCATTTCACTTCTGAAGAGATCACATTAGGGCTAAAAAAAAAACAATACACAGCACAGTTTCCAAAAAGTTTGCAGGCTATGTTAAAAGTAAATAAAACAGAAGGCAGTAATGCAAAATTGAACAACTGAAACCCTTTAATTAAGCCAAAAAAAGACAACCATTAAAATGCTGAAGTGGAGAAACTGTACAGCTTTTTAAAGGCTGTCTAATCATTTCTGAGAATGATGCCTGTTTTACATAATTTGCTAATGCTGTATATAACAGTGAAACACTGAAAATACTGAAAATACAGTTTTTGCAGCATTAACCACACATACACAGCCTCTAACTATGTGGAATGTATTACATTGGAATGCAATTTAAAAGCAATTCAAAAATAACCTTTAACAACACAAAAACACAGTATCAAGAAAATAAAGAGAATTCCTTATTTTTACAGGACAAGGCCAAAATCCAGTCTTATGTTACTGAAGTGAAATCCTGAAGTGGCCCTATGTTAAAATAAAATGGCAATCACTGTATGGGTTCATGGAAACACTTTTGGAAATTAATGTAAGTGAACTCAATTTGTCACTGCATCCACAAATCCGAAAAGTGCCAATTCACTTAAAAAGTTGGCTTGTTTGGTTACTGACTGATCTAGTAGAAATTATGCCATTGGCTTTCATTTTTGAACCCTCTTAAGTCTGGGAGTTTCCTCTATTAAGTTTGTGGCAGTTTCGACAGACTTAATGTCATATTAGTTTGGATTAAGTTATAACTGCAATGTTAGTTAACATTAGCGGCAGCTTTTTTTTCTTTGAGGCAGCAACCACAAACTTTGTAGAATGTGATTACATGTCACTGTGTTTGATCTGTTTGGCTATTTGACTATGTGATCCTTGTTTGATTACACAGCCAACATCCAACTGCATATTTTCTACATAAAAGATGACAGTTTTGTTTGTTGGCAAAACTTTCATCTGCTTATTTTCCACCTTCATCTCTCAGAAAGAGATAGGTGCCACTCACTGTCAGGGCTGTGATGTTAAGGCCGAGCGAATAGTGACCCCGGCCGAGTCTCCAGACTCTGAACTTCAACATAGAACAAAAGCAGTGATGAGCAGACAGGCTGCAGGCCTGCCTGTTGCTGTTTCTAAAGTAGAAACACCGTGGTGATCGCTTTAATGTCTCTTTGTGCGGTCAGCTTTATGTCTATACCTAAATATTAAGAGAAAAATCTTACCGTATGTATGTCCTCATTAGGGTAGGGATTTGTGGTGGTGCGTTGGACGGAAAATAGGTTTACATTTTTGAGACAATGTGTTTCTGGTCATTTTGTGGAGAAACATGGAAGTAATGTAATGAGTAGAGTAACAAATGACTTTCTCCTGGAAGTAATTAAGTAACATACTACTTTGTTTTTAATAAAAGTGTAATATAGTACTTTTTTTGAGTACTAACCCCAACAATAAGAGGGGGAATACCTTCAGCGTGCACGTTTGATTACACAGCATGTAGTTAATTAGCATGAATGTAATGTCTTTGATATGCTCCTTAGTGATGGTGGTGACTCTCAAAGCGGAGCCAATGAGAGCCCAGAGATATTGACAATGGAATTGCTGAATTCCTATTAATTAGGATCCCTATTTGCAATCGATTAGTGAGAAAACCAGACTATAGGAGTAGTCTGTCAGCTTATACTGTAGTTTAAAGCCCAGCATCTGTGATCCTACTGTTGAGTCCAATGAAAAATGTTCATTCATGACTGATTCATATTTGACTGCCTGCTTTTGCTTTTTGTTTGGGTGACTGTACAATCCCTGGCTGCTCCAGTGTTCACGCCAAAGCACCTTGTACAAGGTACTGAACTCCGAGTTTCTCTTAGTGTTCATTGCTGTGTATAAATGTTAAGCTGACAGCACAGATGTAGCGCTTGCGGGAATGAGACTAGTTGCGTAAAGCAGTTTTGAGAGATCGACTAGAGAAGCATTGTATAAGAACTAGTCCATTTAGCGTTTACTTTTTGTGCAGGCACAGATGTTAAAGCAGATGGTCCATTTCCTGGAACGTTGGTGGTTTGAACTCCTGTCCTTCCACTCTGTATTGTTAAAGGATTACAACAGCACATGTCTTAAGTAAATAAAGTCTGGATACTAAACGGATCTTGTTACAGTACTTACCTGTCACCTATTGAAAACAATTTGATGGAATGAAAAATAAGACACTGGTGACACAGGGCTTAGGGGCATTAACCAAGGTAAACAAGGGAAATTTGACAATCTCACCATGGGAATTCCACTAAAAAATATGATATGGTACAAGGTTCCATTTAAATGTTTCCATCAACCAGTTGTTAAGTATTTGTAGTAGTTGTTAGGTATAAACAACAGCAAGCGAATAATATTACACAACTTTAAATACAGACTGCACACATGGATATATCTGAGAGTTACAGTTCCAACTAACAATGGGCAACTAGGTGTAAAAGTATAAAGAGAGAATACAGGGACAAAGAAGCATGCATGCTGCAGTGATGTCCGCTGAAGATCTGCATTCTGTTGGCATGAGATGTAATCCATGTAAGCTGTTTCAGCCTACACACATTTGCTTCTGCTAGTGGCTTTGCAACCCATTTATTTGCTCTATTTCATGCAGTTTTTTATAACTTCAGCAATGTCGTGCATGTTGTCACTCATGCTTGTTCTGCTCCTTGGTTTTTGGCATCCCACATATGCACATGCAAGGTCCACCGCAAGTGATTTAGTATCCATGAGAGAAATACACTTATATAGGATGATTGGTTAAAGGGTGTCGATTTAAAGCACACCAACGATTCACAATACTTACCAGACCAAAAAGATATGCACTAAACACTCCTTCTTCTACACAAAGGAGGCAAACTGTTCCACAGTTGAAATCCTATTATAAGCAAGAATGGAAAGAATTTTGGACACACAAATATTTTGATCAACAGTCATGAATTACATCCAGCCTGGGTTGGCCTTGTTCATGTAAAAATCAAGCAAACAAACAAACAAAACCCCCCAAAATCCAAAAACAAGCTGTTAATGACATCACTAAGCACACAGAAACAAAAGGTAATAAAAAGTAACAAGTGTTACGTTAGATTCCATAACCACAAGTCACTTCAAGTTCACTCAACTTGTGTATGTTGATAAAGATGGGATAAAATCTTTTAATATCAAGCATCAAAGTCAGCTAAGTCCCAATGACTATATGTAGCACTGTCTTTTCAGGAAGCCAGCAGTGCTCACACACTTTATACCCTGAAAGAAAGCATTAGGATTCCTGGGAGAGGGCTTCCTAATTAGAAGTATAGCTAACAACACACAATACAGCTGCTTTGGAGACAGTCTTCTTTTGTTTTGGCAGAAGCTGTCCTATCCCCTGAACCTCCCACCCTTACATCAAACTAATATATACAGGAATGGTCTGGAATTGGAAACTGTTATGCTTGAAGAAACTGTTTGCAGTATGTGAGCTTTTTGCACTACAATCAAATAATAGAAGTATCCTTATAATTTAATTAAAAAAGAAAGGTTATTGCCAGCCTTCAGCATGAATATTGTCACATTACTCTCGTTGAGACCACCAATGAGACAGAGATATACCATCTGGGGGAAGAAAAATCAGCGTGGTTCCAATTCTATACTACCCAGTGCATCAAGATAAAAGAGTAACTCTGGCAATTATTTCCTACCTTAGAGGGGCTGGTGATATATCTGCATATGCTGTAAAATTCATGAAGAAAGCCAGTGGTCCAAACAGCCTTTAATTCGATGATTATGTGATTTCTGTGCTCTTTGCCCTAGATGGCAAATCTTCTTTTATTAAATCGTCAGATTTCTGATGCACCTGAGTATGCAGTCAGTGTTTGTGAGCACCATGTGCTGCTCTCTGACCCCTTCTGGACAGGTTGAAAGGTCACATACTCTAGGTCCTATTCAGCTCGTGTTCATCGCTTCAGCAGACCTCTTATGTTAGCTGCCACAGCCCAAAGCTTAGCATGACATACAGCCACAAAATCCCCTCTCCCAATCTTTCCTCGCTGCTCAACACCTTCCAGTTCAAAATTAGATCCATGCTTCTAAACACACCTGCCTCTACTGACATCCTGCGTGGAATAAAATGAGCATATTTATCTTATGAGCTGAGTTTATCTCGAGCATGTGCTATATTCAATTTCGATGTCTCTGTTTTCTCTTTCTTTTTTTTTCCACAGTGACAAATGAGATGGAAAGTTCGCACATCAAAAACAGACTTGCAGAAAGCTCCCGCGCAGCTGTCCTCCACCGTGGTGTCAGAACTGAACAGAACAGCGAGAAGAGACGCTATATCAAAAAGTGGGAGGTTTAGGCTGTCACAGAATGGTGACATTTTGTGTAGAACGTCATTATGATAATGAACAGTCATTCTCTATCATCAGCACCTCTCGGGCAACCTTCCCTTTAATGTACTTCTCTAAAGGTAACGCTCTCTGACAGTCTTATTTATTGCATTGCACAGCAGGGCTATTTCTGGAAGTCACTTTTAAAAAAAAATCATCTTCAGAGAATATCTGTGCAAATCTATATCAAAGCAACTTCCCACAATGTATTATTGGGTGTTATGGGAAATAAACTTTGTGTTGAAAGCAATAACATCCACCGACGTCCCCTGGTTAGGCCTGTTTGCTGGTTTTGAATATGCATGATTGCATGCTTTCTGACTGAAAGATGACGAATCCTGAAAAATTTAAAGCACAAAAAAAGATGCAGTTGTGCATGACATCTTTAAATGAGCTGAACAGCCAGCTTAAATCTAGCATGAAATAAAGTATTCATTCCATGATTGCATATCTCCTCATACGTAGAGCGACTGGGCCACCACTGCACCTTAACAACCTTGTAATGATCCAAAACCACTGCAATCTTATGGCACTGATGCATGACAATATTATCATTTTTATTTCAAAAAAAAAAAAAAGCCTGTTGAGCCACCATGCGCCCATCTTAGGTTGGAACAAATGACAGCTACTGTCATCTCTGGAGATATAAGAATTCATAGAATTCACACTAAGAGATTTTTAACAAAAGCTGCTACGCTGTAGGCGCCGCTGCCAAAATTACAAATTCTTTCAGGGGAAATGATTTAATGACTTTCATTTACAGTGGCTTTAAAACTTCGGTGTATGTGCAAATCTAGCCTCTACAGAGACCAGCGCGGTAAAAGCTTTCCTCTGTTACTGCGCTTTAGCGAACTGATCCCAGAACACATTTGCACCTGCCAACACGCACGCCGACATGCAGACAAGCACTGCATGCAGACTGTGCATATACAAACCTGTCATTCACCTGCTTACCCCCGTGCTCCAGTTTGCCATAGTTGCCATAGCAACGCATTTGAAAAACACCGCACAGATTATTATTTGCTTCTTCCCTTGATCATGTCACTGACGATGTAATGGCCAACACAAATTTCTGTATCTTAGCAACACTTTACGCATACTTGATTTTTTTTTCATTGACTGTAGGAGAGTGTCTGTTATTTCCTTGCACTTTTCTTTCCTATAGCAAAAAAGATCCAGCAGCCCCTCCAACCCCCAACCCCCAGCCCCAGCCCCCATACGTCTTCAGAATGTAGATTCAAAACAAAAAAAGAAGGAAAGGAAAAAAAGCACTACTGAGCACAACTCTGAATAACCAGGTTTTGATTTCTTCAAGTTAGGAGCATCGGTGTTGTTTAAGTGCAGCTGGAGCTGAAAAATGGGAGTTCTGAGAGATGGTGTCAGGGGCTGCACCTGCACGCCGAGCCTGAATAATGCACTCCGACCACAAGGACACCTGCTCTAGCCTCTCCATCTGTGGTGCAGCAGGCACACAAACAGACACTTGTGGCCATGCACAAAAGCCTCACCTTCAAAAGAAGTACACACCATCGCAAGAAAGAGCTTGTGGGGTACTCGCGATGATTACACAAAACACGTGGGCTCGTCTTCAAATAAGTCACAATAACGCACCGTCACAATCTGACTGAACTGATGGGACACGAACAATATTTTTTCATGTCTTTCCTGAATACTCTGAGGAATTGCTCACATTGGAGAAGATAAGATTGGAAGTATGGATTGTGGAGGTGTTGCTTCCTATAAATAAAAAGCAAATATAGCTCTTATTTTGAAGAAATAAAGTTAGTTGCCTTGACCACAGCTTTCACAGAGCCTTAGAGGAAGAATTACAGATTTCTTGGAAATGGCTACAAAATCATCTAAATCTTAAAAAAAAAAGAATAATTTTGAGTGAAATGCATCTGAAATATATAAAGGTGAGGGTTTATTTAGTCAAATAATTAATCATTAAGGAAAATAGCACTCACTGACGCATCACCCTCCCTACCCCGGATCCAATGCCACCTCCTCTCTTATGTGGACATCGGGTCAGCTGGAGGCGCAGTCGAAGATTGCAGCGGTCCCAGATCAGATGTACACACTGGAACATTTTCCCATGTTGCTTGTCTGTGTTTATTGTGCTATGGTGTGTTGATATCTGTGCATTCCTGTATTATCCTTTTGTGTTACACATTTCGATGTTTTTTTTCCCTCGCTACCTAGCCTGACCTGTCTCCCCAGTGTGATGTTTGTGTATTGTATGTACGGTCTGCAAGGTCTGTCATCTCGGTTGTGGGCAAAAGACCTGCAACTGACAAATAATGGCTATCTCATCTCAAAATATGCTTCGTGTACATTTATTGTATATTAATTTAGTATTCAATAATGGAATTTGTGTGTTATTTGCTTAGTCAAATTGTGTGTCTCTATAATTGTGACTCGAATCGTGACCAGTATTTTTGAGTAATCAACTCAAAAATGAATTCCAAAAGGTTACAAAGATTTATTTACTGTATAGATTTTTTAAAAATACATAAAGATATGCCAAAGTCAGTGCACCATCAACATTCCTATTTGGAGCTGGGAGACGAAACTGTAAATCATCTGTCAGAGCTCCACTCTGTCTTGTTTCGAGGCTTTTCCCCGGCTCAGTTTCTATGGATGCCATAAAAATCATTATTCAGTATTCATATAGAACCCAGCCGACTCTAAAACTGGCGGCCAGCCTCTTGGTACAGAGAGCGAGTAGAACTGATTTGATCAGAATACTGATGGCATGATATTTGTCAGGTGTCCACATTGTTGTTTTTGTATTACATGCTGCCACTGTACTGGTTTTGGATAAAATTGGCACAAAGAACAGGATTATTTTACCCATTTTATGATTAAAAGAAAAACATCTCATTTGAGCTCCAGAAAAATGTAAAAAAAAGAAAGAAAGAAAGAAAGAAAATGAAAAAAACCTAAGAAAAAAAAAACATCATCCCCAAAGTGATCACAGCTTCAATTATTGATAGGTTTCTGTTGAGCAGCCATCAGATGGTTGTCAGGCTTAAAGTAAAGGCTGGGAGAGTAGAGGCTGAGAGAATATCTTCCATACTTTCTGTGCGACAGTTTGAAAGCAATTACGTGAGAGGGAGCCTCGGTGAGAGACTGACTGAAGGGGAAAGTGTAAAAACTGCTTTTTATTATATGTTTCTTGGAAGGATCCTTGATGTCTCAAGGTTCAAAACAGAAGCAGATAGTACGGGAAGGTGAGGCGGAGAATGAGAAGAAGATGGGCAGTCAAAATGAAAACACAGCGTGTGTGCATTTTTGCATATTTCTTCACTTTGGGGGGTTATGATGTCCTGCGCTGGAGCAGAGCAGAACCAAACTCATCAATACTGGATGAGTTATATCTCTGTACAGTGCGGGAGCTGTCAGTCTGAGCTAGTACACACTTACTGCCAGCAGACAAGGGACTCGCCTTACTGTATCACCTGAGTTTCGCTGTTCTGCCATTAAGTCAATATCCCTCAGTCAAACTGAACGTGGCTTGGCATCTGTTACAGCAGGAAGACACAAGTCATGCCTTATTGAATTATAGATTGGAGGATGCTTAGCTTCTGTGGAGTTTTTCGCAACAACCCTTAACATTTCTGTTTTTTTGCATGGTCTGTTTGTGATATGATGAAGTAAACAAGTTTTGTCTGTGCACGATTAAGATGATGTGTGCATGCATCTCCACAACATGTGGATGCTGTCATAACGTGGATCACTGAAATTCATTGCTAAATTTAAAGACCATGATACTGCAGGTTGTAAGCTTTGATGGCCTTCAGCAAGCGACCAACAACATATTTTTATTGACAAGGTTATTCTTTCCATCTCACTTCAGAGACCTGGACTGTTCAGTGGTTATTTGGTTAGTTACACCCTTGTTAGTTTGTTATCGTATTGTTAGTTTATCTTCATGAGATTATAAAATAGTCAAAGCTTCACACATCAAGCAACTTAGTATGCTTTTATTTTTTAATTAATAGTTTGATATAAATTTTTCCTTTCATAACTTGCATAAATGGAACCTCATGATTTGGTGATAAAAGTCTTTGGAATGAACATTTCTAGTACCTTAGCAAGTACAGCACTTTAGACTACAAGCTACATTTAAATGGCAATATAGTGCTTTATTCAATAACATAAGCACTTTATCTGTAACACACCCAGTGGTAAGTTAGAATCAGAACTTCACATTCATGTCTTGGACTGGGGGGAAGCTTGAGGATATGGAGATAAACCTTGCAGACATCCATCCATCCATCTTCATCCGCTTTATCCGAGGCCGGGTCGCGGGGGCAGCAGCCTAAGCAAAGAGGCCCAGACCTCTCTCTCCCCAGCCACCTCCTCCAGGTTATCCGGGGGAACACCAAGGTGTTCCCAGGCCAGCCGAGAGATATAATCTCTCCAGCGTGTCCTGGGTCTGCCCCGGGGCCTCCTCCCGGTGGGACATGCCTGGAACACCTCACCCAGGAGGCGCTCAGGGGGCATCCTTGTCAGATGCCTGAACCACCTCAGCTGGCTCCTTTCGATGTGGAGCAGCAGCTGCTCTACTCTGAGCCCCTCCCGGATGGCCGAACTTCTCACGCTATCTCTAAGAGAGAGGCCAGCCACCCTTCGGAGGAAGCTCATTTCTGCTGCTTGTATCCGCGATTTTGTTCTTTCGGTCACTACCCACAGCTCGTGGCCATAGGTGAGGGTAGGGACGTAGATCGACCGGTGAATTGAGAGCTTCGCTTTTACACTCAGCTCCCTCTTCACCACGACGGACCGGTGCAGCGTCCGCATTACTGCAGCTGCAGCCCCAATCCGTCTGTCGATCTCCAGCTCCCTTCTCCCGTCACTCGCGAACAAGACACCGAGATACTTGAACTCCTCCACTTGGGTCAGGAACTCATCCCCGACCCGGAGTGGGCACTCCACCCTTTTCCGGCTGAGAACCATGGCCTCAGATTTGGAGGTGCTGATCCTCATTCCCGCTGCTTCACACTCAGCTGCGAACCGTTCCAGTGCGAGCTGGAGGCCCTCACCCGATGAAGCCAACAGAACCACATCATCCGCAAAAAGCAGAGATGAGGTTCTGAGGCCACCAAAGCGAAAGCCCTCTGCTACTTGGCTGCGCCTAGAAATCCTGTCCATAAAAATTATGAACAGAACCGGAGACAAAGGGCAGCCCTGGCGGAGCCCATCACCCACCGGGAACGAGTCCGACTTATTGCCGGCAATGTGAACCAAGCTCTTACAACGGTTGCATAGGGATCGAATGGCTCGTAGCAATGGGCCAGACACCCCATACTCCCGCAACACCTCCCACAGGACACCCCGAGGGACACGGTCGAATGCCTTCTCCAAGTCCACAAAACACATGTAGACTGGTTGGGCAAACTCCCATGCACCCTCAAGTATCCTGGAGAGGATAAAGAGCTGGTCCAGTGTTCCGCGACCAGGACGAAAACCGCATTGTTCCTCCTGTATCCGAGGTTCGACTAGCAGACGAACTCTCCTTTCCAGCACCCTGGCATAGACTTTCCCAGGGAGGCTGAGGAGTGTGATCCCCCTGTAGTTGGAACACACCCTCCGGTCCCCCTTCTTAAAGTTGGGGACCACCACCCCGGTCTGCCAGTCCACAGGTACTGCCCCTGATCTCCACGCAACATTGCAGAGGCGTGTCAACCAGGACAGCCCTACAACGTCCAGAGCCTTCAGGAACTCGGGGCGGACCTCATCAACACCAGGGCTCTGCCACCAAGGAGTTGTTTAACTGCCTCAGTGACCTCGCCCCCGGAAATTGGCGGGTCATTCCCCTCATCCCCAGACTCTGCTTCCTCCTCGGAAGACGTGTCAGTGGGATTAAGGAGGTCCTCGAAGTATTCCTTCCACCGCCTGCCAATTTTCTCAGTCGACATCAGCAGCGCTCCACCAGCACTATACACAGTGCAGATAGAGCACCGCTTTCCCCTCCTGAGACGCCTGACGGTTTGCCAGAATCTCTTCGAGGCAGTCCGAAAATCGTTTTCCATTACCTCTCCGAACTCCTCCCACACCCGAGTTTTTGAAGCAAAAAAACAAAAAAAAAACCTTGCAGACACATAGAGGAAAAAAAACTCCACACCAAAAGGTCCCACCCACCTTCCTGCTGTAAGACAAAATCAGTAGTGTCCAATCTCTAGTGTTTAGGTTCTGGCCGGAGTTTGCAAGTAAGCTGGTTTTGGTTCATATAGTTAACTGAACCCTTGTTTGACTGTTCAAAGCTTCAGACTTTGCTACTTTCATGTGTTTGATAAGCCTATCCAGGTGGTTGTAGCTAAAGTAGTAATACAGTTCCCATTCACTGGTAACAAAAGTTACTGTAGCAATGGAGACATATATTTTCACATTGTATAGACAGTGGAGGGATTTTAAAGTTTATAAGAAGTGAGCATAGAGTTAATGATAATGAACAAGAAAAGAAAAATATGCGCGAAAATGTCACAATAAAGTAGAGATATCATTCAAATTGTGCAACAACAATGCTTATGCTAGTCAGTGATAAAAATGTGCTGCCTCAATCACCTAAATGTTAGCAAAGGAAAAAGATTTGGGTCCGGATAAACGAAACTGGATGCCACGCCAACTTGGAAAATGAAGCAATTTATCATGTGCTGGGAAAGTTTACATAAGGCAGAAATTACCCCAATCAACTGTAAATATGCTGCTTCCTCTGCTTGATACCAACTTCATCTTAATCTAACAAACTGCTCACAGTAAATGAATTCAAGGTAATTTTCAATTATTTGACTGCACCTACGTCTGGTTTCAAATATTTTACTTGACTATAACTGCACCTATTTTACCTTAAACAAATACAGTGTTTTACATTTTCAAGGTTTTAAAGTTTTTCTTAATTAAAATGTTTCTACATCTCATTTCTCTATGTGATATGCACAAATACAGGGTGTACGAACTGTTCTCTAATCACTGCTCTTTCAGCTGCTGCCTATCTTGGCCAGGCACACTCACATATCTCAAGAGTCGAGAGGTATTTGCCTGTACCTCCTTGTGGAGGCAAATTTGACCAAATTAACAACTAAAACTAGACGTTTTCTCTCAAATTATTTATTTTTTTCTTGCAAATCTTGACTACATTTGAAACAAAAACAGAGAAAAAGAGAAAGCTGACTTTATACTTACAATTTGTTTTGCTTCTTTTCTTTTAGTTAATGATAATAAAGTGCATTTACATATGTGTTGGGCATATGCGTGTGTATGTGGCATCAGCCTCAGGAGCAAATTTGGAACAAATCTGGGCTCTTGTGTGACACCTGGGACCAGCTTTACTTGACCTGGTTTGCTGTGCAGCCTGTCCGACTGGCCTGCCTTCTCGGCATTGTCCTTGTGCATACTGCAAAGAAAGATATAGCGAGGCCTTTAACATCCAAATTGTAAATATTAATTTCCTTTACATGAATTGTATTGGAATGTTCTTGATTTGTGTGTGTGTGTGTGTGTGTGTGTGTGTGTGTGTGTGTGTGTGTGTGTGTACTTTGAAGTCTAAGCAAAAAGGCAAGACAAATTTGTGGAGGGGGGGGGGGTGAAACACTGAGATCTTTTCAGAGAGAAAATCAATATGAAGAAGCCAAAAATGCCTCTGGCACCATTTTTATGTTTCAGCGCACAACAGGATAGGCTAATGTTTTAGTGAGCAGATGACAAAACCAACATGGCAACACAAAATTAAAACATTAATAAATCAGGACACAAATACCAGCAGCAGTATGGCGACTTGGAACAGAATGGGGGTGGCAAGTGACATATCGAGGATACTGCACCTACATGTTGGAAACAGACTAATGGGAAGCGATTTGGGGTTGGCCCAACATATAATTACCATCCCCACCTCTCCTGTTCAATGAGGCCTGAGGCCTCCTGGGAGAGGCCTATTTCAGTCACGTAATGGAGAGCCCATGCCCAGGAGCGGATGATCAAATTGTCTGCAGCAATCTGCTTTTTTGCTCTCCTGATTGTCCCCAAAGACATAAAGAGCTGACCCAAGGATTTCATTCCCTTTTATTAGAGTCAAGCCAGCTTTAGAAACAAAGCTCTCCCCCAACATAACAGTTGTTGCATGGTGGCAGAGGAGTGCAAGTTTGTGTGCAAGTGTTGGAAATGGAAGCCTAACGTCACTGTGATTTATGTGTTGCCATGCTAACAGGACTCTAATAAAGTTGTTCGAATAAACACACAAGGTTTGGGGTGTGAGGGGGCAATTCTGCTGCTGGGAGAGAGGAGTATACATACATAAATAAGCCAGACACACGGAGAAAAACATACATCCAAGTGATTGTTTCTGGTGATATCTGCTCAGTGGTTACACTCAGGCATGAGACATAAAACCTGAACCCCGTACCCCATGTTTTACTGAAGGAACAATGCATCTTGCATCGAAACATTTGTGAAGCTTTTCTGTGAACTTAACACAACAATGCCAACTGGTGATAGAGCTATCTACCAGTTAGAAGGCTTGCGGTCCAATCCCCAGCTCCTACTGAACATGTGTTAAAGTATCCTTGAGGAAGATACTGAACTTGAGTTGACCCAAAGACATTCATCAGTGTGACTGTTGGTTAAAAGTACAAAAAAAAAAAACACTGTATGAATGTCTGTGCGATTAGGTGAATAAGACCTGGGTGCAGCTTAGCTTCTGGGCTGGTGCATCGAGTCGGAGACATTTACTTCTACGATGAATTGAAGTTTTGGATCTGAACGTTTCCTCAGCTGCTGAATCAAAGACCCTACTTCTGTTTTAGATGATATAAATCTAGTTAAAGGAGATGATACAGATAAACACATAGTGGAAATCAACAAATCCAAATATCCTGACTAAACGAAGGGCATTTAGGACATCTAACTTATTGAATATGCCTGCTCCATATAGTTGTTCGAATGCACAACTGATGAGGGGTATTTATCCTTAACTGTAATTTGATTGAGCCCTCTGTAATCAATGCAGTGTCTTAATATTTTGTTTTTCTTTGCAAAAACAAATTTAAAAAACCACCTACCATGGTCAATGGCCTTGTAGGTACATTTGAGGTGCTCAGATTGGTCGGATTGGTTTAGTCTGGTGAGTTAGGGATGCCAGGATTTGTCCATTTAGAGCAGACATGGAGATAGATGAAAGAAGCGGCTCAAATGAAATAATAAGCTGTTGTGCGGACTTAGGACCATGAAAGAGTAAGCAATTTGTCTGAGCTTTGCTTCTGTGCATGGGTGTACTCTGTCTCCTTGCAAGCTCGTGGCAGAGATGATGATGTTTCCTCAAACTTGTTTTGTTATTTGGTATCTTTCTGTTCTCTTTTTTCTCACTGCCCTTTCTTCCTTATTGTTCTCCTTGTTTTAACTTATGTAATGGTGGGAAAAAAGGCAATTTGTGCTCAAGGCTCCACGATGACAAAACATTTCCTTATTGCCCTCAAGTCACCAATTGGCTTTATCTTCAAAACATTAAAGGCTATAGGTACTGTTGGGTTTAGATTTTATTATTGTCATTTGTATTAGGAAACATTTAATCATATATGCTTAGAGGTGTATAATCAATTGTGTAGTGATAAGTTGTGTGATCTTTAACAGGCTACAGAGGCTTGGTGTGTATTCCACACTGGAATGCACACCTGCATCTTGGGGGCATGGGAAGAGGTCGCATCTTGTTTTATTGTTTTATGGTAGGATTAACGTAGCTACATTTGTTTTAGTCTAAGTGCTTTTCTGTTTAGATGAACTGCTGGACTTCCTTACCGGGGGGGTCTAGTCTACCCTCTTCCTGACCAAGGATGATTGCCTTCGTGCTTTCATGTTGTTATATGACCTTTGACTGACACACACACACACACACACACACACACACACACACACACACACACACACACACACACACACACACACACACACACACAGTATTCTTTGTTCACATGTATACCTATGTAAGATGTTATATGTTAATGACCCTATGCATATTCATGTAACCACAATAAAAGGAGTGCTGTGGGGAAACCTGGCTGAGAGTCTGACAGAGGTCAAGTGGTGGAACGACGCTTGGCTCCAGCCAGGTCTCCCTCATGCATGAGTAACCAGAGAACTTTGGTGCCTTGAGTCTTGCTTTTGCTGCGTAGCAGATTGTCCTTAACGTTCCAGCGAATAGGTTTATGTTACAAACCTATCATTAATTGGTCCTTCGAGAGCCGGATCCCTGGAGTCGACATTCACCGAGGGGAAAAGAGACACACCGAAAGACTGACGTCAGCCAGGACTTATAGTGGTCCTGCAACAAAGTCCCGAGGCGTGAGAATTCGTCATCGGGCCGGTGGATTAGCCGTCTGTTTTTCTCCTTGATGGATGGCGATTGACGGGATTCGGGACTGATGCTACACGCAATGAGCAACACCAAGTAAGTTGAGAGAGCGACTCTATAACCGCAGAGCTGGGTTAGTGTCCCGAAAAAGAAGTTTTGGTTAAATCGCCCAAGGGTCCCAAGCGTCCGGTGTGTGTCCGGTTTTGAAATCGCCCTGGGTGTGTGTCCCGAGCGTCCCTTCATTGGGTTTTGTCGCGCGAGTGGGTGAGCGTCCCACAGCTGGGTCAGGGTCCCGAGCGGTCCGGTGCAAGTCCGGAGTAGGCCTATTTTGTGTTGTTGTTGTTGTCATTATTGTCATTGTTGTTGTTGTTGTTGTGTGAGTGTGTGCAGAGCAGAACGCGTGGTGTGTGACGTCAGCTGTTGTTGTTGTTATTATGGGTTCTCAAGCAACCAAGAGTGTGCCAGAGGGTGATGAGAAGTTTATGATGAAATTCGCTCCCGGTAGCACAAAGTATTTAGGACATTGGCGCAAGAAATATGATTTTGAAGGTAAATTGGTTGTAGGACAATGTCAAATGTTAGTAGACCAGTTGACAGTGAAAGCAGCCTGTGCGACAGGGAAATTGAAACAGGAGCGAGAGTTACAACTGGCGTCCGCTAAATTGTGGTTAGAGCAGGCGCAGAAAAGACAGGAGGCAGTGAATGCAAAGAGAGCAGCTTTGCAGGCATTAGCTGTGAAACCTGAAGATGAAACGGTGCGGTCTACTTCAGTGGTGCTGACGTTAAAGGACCAACAGCGTAGAGCAGCATTAGAGAGAGAGAGAGAGGTCAGAGAGGAGGAAGAAAAGCAGGAGCAGGAGAAGAGAGAGAGAGAGGAGGAGGACAGAGTACGGCTGGAGTTTGGGGATGCCGCAGCAGAATATTTAAGTCCTTATAACACTAGATCCAAATCTAAAAGCCATGAGGCGAGTGCATCTGGTATGCCTGCCTACCCTTTCCATGATACCTTTCCCATGGTGGAGGTCGCGAATCCCCATTTTGGTGTTGAGGATGACCGAAGCCGTGTTATTTGTGTTTACAGGCCATGGACTGAATCTGAATGTGCAGAGGCATGTAAAGATTTAGGAAACCCGTTGACTAATGTTGATGAATTTATCGCCCGACACAAGCAACTCTGCTCCTCGTATCGTTTAAACGGTCAGGAAACAGAAGCCACCTTTAAGAAGTGTCTCACATATAACTGGGCTCGGGTGCGAGGCACCTACACAGGGAGGGATGGTAATACCGTCCTACCCTATGGCCATGCAAATTTAAGAGGCCAAGTTGACGGGGTTTATGAGCGTCTTAGAAATACCTTTAAAGCTTCTGTAGATTACAACAAAATTGCCCAATGCATTCAGAAGGAAGGAGAGGATGTTCATGAGTTCAGGGCAAGAATAGAGGAAGTTTTCAAAGAACATAGTGGCCTTGAAGAGAGTGCAGAGAAGGCCAGCCCATATCAGCAGCAGTTAAAACATGCTTTGATGAATGGCTTCCATCCACGCATTGCTGCTCTCATCAGGAAACAAAATGTCAATCAGAACACTGATGGGTCCGTTGAATGCATGAACTGGGCCCGCCACGCACAGGAAGTCATTAAAAATAAAAAAAAGAAGCCACAAAGCGCTGAGGCCGCTGCCTTTTTAGTAGATGAAATTTTGTTTCAGGGACAGGCTGGAAGAGGGCAAAACAGAGGCAGGAGTAGGAGAGGTAGAGGCCCATGGCGACCCCAGGATACCCGTAGAAGAGATGAGAGGTGTTATCAATGCGGGGAGAGGGGCCACTTTGCCAGAGAATGCCCCGAGAACAAACCTGAGGAGTATAGACAGCCGTATTCACAAAATCCATCATATAATAAATGACTAGCACCTGTTGACACTGCTAACACACATACATGTACAAATGATCCCTTACTTTGCCAGAATTTACAACAGCCTGTGTTTCAGACTCTAGATTTGACTGAAGTATTGTTAAATCTGTCAGGGAAAGAAGTAAAACCAGTTCGCACGTTAACTGTGCAAGGCAAAACTGTTCAATTTCTGTGTGATTCAGGTGCAGATAAAACTGTTTTAAAAGATCATGTGTTAGGAGTTGACCCTTCAAATGGCACAATTTATGTGAAGTCTGCAAATGGTCAGTTAAATCAGCATAGAATCTCTAAACCAGTCTGGATTAGAGATCCTACCACAGGAGAGGCAGTTCAGAGTTCAGTTGTAATGTGCCCAACTTGTCCGGTGAACCTCTTGGGAAGAGATATGATGATGAAACTTGGAATTTCAATAATTCCAACATCCATTGGGATGATAGCTGCAGGCCCTGTTGAAAGCAGTCTTACTGCCTAGTAAAGTTGCAGTTTGCAAATGTGCAGCACACACACGTGGCACTGACCCCATTGTACTGGGCAACGCCTTTGCAGACAAAATTGCAAAGGAAGCAGCCCTTGGAACACATGGGGTTCATATTCTGGCGGCACAGGAGCAAACTATGCCCATCACACATGATGTGCTGGCAGACATGCAGTCACACTCACCTCCAGCTGAGAAACAGCTGTGGCTCACTAAAGGAGCAAGCCTGAGAGGTGATGTCTACTATCTTTGTGATAAACCTATATTGCCTAAGAACCTATATAGGACTGCTGCAATTTTGAGTCATGGACTCTGCCACGTCTCGACAACTCAAATGGTAGCAGCAGTTGAACGGCAGTTTTTCACACTGGGATTCAATGCTTATTCAAAACATTTTTGTAAAGCATGTTTAATATGTTGTAAACATAATGCTCAGGGGAACCTTAGACCAAAACGAGGAAGGTTTCCCAGACCCAGCTACCCATTTGAAGTAATCCATATGGATTTCATTGAGTTGTCTAACTGTAACACCTACAGGTACTGCCTGGTAATTGTGTGCCCGTTCTCAAAGTGGGTAGAAGTTGTCCCCACTAAGAAAGCAGATGCTATTTCAGTGGCTAAAGTAATATGCAAAAATGTGATCCCAGAGCATGGGATCCCCCAGACTATTTACAGTGACAATGGTCCTCATTTTGTGAATGAAGTAATTGAGAAAATGTCACAACATCTGGGGATAACACTGAAAACGCACTGCTCATATCACCCCCAGAGTGCAGGGCTGGTTGAAAGGACTAATGGCACAGTAAAGCTGAGACTCAGGAAAACAATGGAGGAAACAGGCAGAACATGGGTAGACTGCATTGAGCTAGTGAAAATGTATATGAGAATCACGCCAACTGATAATGGCCTAACGCCTTTTGAAATAATATATGGCAGGCCATTTAGAGTTCCAGTGTTCTGTAATGATAATGATAAAGCAGAAGAAGAAAACACACTAGCAGACTGGATGATTAAAATGCTGAAAAGCAAAGAAGTCATGAGTGCAAATAATCTGCCAGATGATTCTGTTTCTGTACAGGAAGAACGTCTGAAGCCAGGGGACTGGGTGCTGATAAAGGTCATAAAGAGGAAGTGCTGGTCAAAGCCACGGTGGGACGGACCATACCAGGCCCTGCTGACAACACCGACAGCTGTGAAAATTGCACAACGACCCACCTGGATACACCAAAGCCACTGCAAGAAGGTGACACACATCCAGGCCAGCTCGGAGTAAGTGGCAGGAAGACCGGGTACAAAGGGGGGGGAAAGCCTCCAGGGCCCCTCGTCTCAATCCGGTGAAGAAACCAACTGAGCCACAGGTACTCATCAGAATGGCTGGTAAAGTGTTGTCTACCCTGCTGGGTGTAATGGCTTTGATGTCATCATGGTCAGCTGTGGAGACCCTGTATGTTCAAGGAAACCACACCCAATACCCTCATGGCTATTCTACAAACTTTTGGTGGCAGTTTATGAATACAACCGCCCACTTGAACAATAGGACGGACTGCTATGTGTGTGCCCATATGCCGTTATCCGCATATACATCTGGACTGTGGCCGTATAGCATATCAAAGGACAGGAGTTGGTGTCTGTTGGGCTTAGCAACTCATCCTGGCAACAGAGTCCTCTGGTCCCAGGCCAATTACAGTACACCTCTGAACATCACCTGGAGTAAGTCACCACTTCTAAACATGAATTGTTCTGAGCAAACTGACTTATTGGCCTGGCCTCAAGTGTCAGACCCACTGCCGGACATAATATTGCTGAACAAGCTGAATACAGCCCAATTGCCGTTGTGTGTGATGAACAATGGATCATTGTCAGTGGGGGAGTTGCCGCTTCACTTATGTGGATACATATACACCTACTGCCCTCCAGAGGATGAGAGCAGGTGTATGAAATGCTTGACCGATGCAAAGTGTGCTGAGAACTTGACATTAAGGAGGACTGAATGCAAGTCCAACCGGGCTTACAGGATACCAGTAAAGGCGAAGAGTCAGAAGTGGACAGGATGTGCAAGGACGGTGCCGAGCAGTAAAGGAACAAGAGTTTTGGCTGATTGGTATTTCCTGTGTGGACATAAAGCCTATCTATCACTCCCTGAGGGATGGGGAGGATTGTGTGCCGTGGTGAAATTGTCCGATCATGTCTTCTTCATGGACAGAGTTGAACATCACCCTAGCAACCGACAGAAGCGTGAGGTGAATTTAGCCTCACCTGACTCGTTTGGAGTGACAGTAGACACTGGAGTGCCGCGAGAATTCCGCATTTGGAGTGGAGGAGCTAAGTTCTTCCAAAGTTTGATCCCAAACATCGGGGTTGCAGAGGTGCGGGATCATGTGGAGATCAACCGATATGCCTTACTGCGACACATTAATCTCACTAAGACTCTGGGAACAGCCTTAGCGGAGGAGCAACAGGCCATCAGAACGATGGTACTGCAAAACAGGCTGACCCTAGACTTGATAACAGCATCACAAGGAGGAGTGTGTAAGCTGATTGGAGAGACGTGTTGTACGTTTATTCCGGATGGATATACGACTGGAGGAGACATCTATGAGGCACTGCAGAACTTAACTGCTCTGCAGAAATATGTGGCAGACCACACATCAGGAGGAGACGCGTCACAAGGCTGGATAGCCTGGTTGACATCTGGACCATGGTGGAATATGTTCCTACGGTTTTTGACTCCCATTCTTACATTATTGGCATTGCTTTGCTTGTTTACAGGTTGCATTTTGCCATGTGTAAGATCGATGGTGAATAAAATGATTGCTAACACCTTTACCAATTACATACTGTTGCAGCAGAGTGACATGGATGCTAAGGCTAATATGTGTGTATGAAATGAAGCCTGCACTGAAAATGTTGACAAGTGGTGTAGAGCTGAAGATATATATATGCCGTATAGCCTTAAAAAATGACAATACAGGGTGGTGATGTTGGGTTTAGATTTTATTATTGTCATTTGTATTAGGAAACATTTAATCATATATGCTTAGAGGTGTATAATCAATTGTGTAGTGATAAGTTGTGTGATCTTTAACAGGCTACAGAGGCTTGGTGTGTATTCCACACTGGAATGCACACCTGCATCTTGGGGGCATGGGAAGAGGTCGCATCTTGTTTTATTGTTTTATGGTAGGATTAACGTAGCTACATTTGTTTTAGTCTAAGTGCTTTTCTGTTTAGATGAACTGCTGGACTTCCTTACCGGGGGGGTCTAGTCTACCCTCTTCCTGACCAAGGATGATTGCCTTCGTGCTTTCATGTTGTTATATGACCTTTCACACACACACACACACACACACACACACACACACAGTATTCTTTGTTCACATGTATACCTATGTAAGATGTTATATGTTAATGACCCTATGCATATTCATGTAACCACAATAAAAGGAGTGCTGTGGGGAAACCTGGCTGAGAGTCTGACAGAGGTCAAGTGGTGGAACGACGCTTGGCTCCAGCCAGGTCTCCCTCATGCATGAGTAACCAGAGAACTTTGGTGCCTTGAGTCTTGCTTTTGCTGCGTAGCAGATTGTCCTTAACGTTCCAGCGAATAGGTTTATGTTACAAACCTATCAGGTACGCACTCAGGCGTGGAGTTACTCCAGCAATTAGCGGCTGCATTTCAACAAAGTTGGGGGATTCAAAAGAAAGATTCTTGGCCTGTCTTGACTGTGTTCTTCTGATATATTTCAAATATATCGGATATATTTTGGTGTATTTTGGGGGACCTAAAGGACTACAGTTACAATTCTGATGTTACTTGGATAAGAGCTTTTCATATTTTGCCACAAAGTTGTTTGATTTGTGTCCTACAGGTTTGACTGCACTGCTCTATTCTCTGTGTCGAGGACAGCGTTAGGTCTACCAGGTTCCAAAGTAACACTGTAATCATATTAATGCAGCACTATAACACATTAATTTAGTAAATTTGTTATAAACATTACAGTTAATGGTCAGTTAAAGTATGTCATTACTTGTACTCTTCAATTATCAGCAAGATGGGTACTCGTAAGGGAAAAATGATCCAACATACCCCTTTATGTGTACTTACACAACAAGAGCTCTGTGAGGAATGTACACTACTTCTAATTTATTGTACATTGGGACAGGAATATAAAGGCAAAGAGCAAACTGCTCAGTCTATAAACAGCAATTTACCACTTTAAACGTAATATCAAAACTTTACGAGCACCTGCAAAATGCTTATAGCTTATACACAGTGTGTGATGCTAACACAGATCTGGGCATTGTACGGCAACTTTGTTGCTGCTGTACTGAGAGTGATTGATATGTCTGTTTTTTTTAACTTACATAAGTATGCATGTGCTAGCTTCATTGTAAACGACGTTTATGATAGATGTGGGTTCGCCCCGAAACCTGTCAGCCCCTGCTAACAGATTGTATGGGGACCAAAACCAAACAGCCAGTGTGCATTTTTTTTTAAATAACAAAAGTTAAGAAGAACAGTCTTGTACATGTGGATCCATACTCTTTATACAATATAATCATTGTCGCCAAGTCACTTTTGTTAAGTGCTATCTGGGCTGTTGATCAACCACTTTGCTGCCAGCTTTTTTGCTGCTACCTGAAACTTCTCTGTGTTAGGATATGTTAGGATAGGAAAGAGTACTTAGATGTCAGCATGTGAAGAATTACATGTTAAATTCCAACACAATCTCTTGTCAGTTTGTGTAAAGGTCACAGTTTTTGCTGATGATCTGATTTAAAAGACAGCGCCTGCAACTTTCCCCAAACCTTTTCTTGGTTGCCATCATGATGAATCCCTGCTGAAGACTTGGGGTGACATATGTGCTGCAGTCATGAAATCTGAGGTGCATTATCCGGAAAAAAAAAATGTCACAGTTTCTGTCCATTCACAAAAATACATCACTTTTATGACTGTTTCACAATCAATGGGACTCAGATGTATATTGTATATTACACAGGAGATGCTGATAGGTAATGTAAAAGTAAAGAAATAAGTGACAGATTACTTGAAAGTACAGAAGTGCACTGATGAACACACGATAGTGCTCAAGCATAGAATAAGAGCAGAGGAAACGAGAGACACTTGCATTTTAATTCATTTTTTCTGTTTTTGTTTCTGGCACCATTGTCACCAGATGGAGAGAAGGTCCTGAGTTTGAATCCACCAGCTGGCTGGGGCCTTCCTGTGTGGAGTTTGCATGTTCTGCCTGTTTTGTCCCACAGTCCAAAGACATGTTTGAGGTTCAAGTAATTGGTGATTATAAAACTTGGCCTGCAATAGACTGGCAACGTATCAGGGGCGCCTCTTGCCCTATGACAGCTGGGATAGGCTCCAGCCCAACTGTGACCTGAACTGGATAAGGGGGGGGAAAGGGAACTGGATGTTTGCCTTCTGGAAGTTGAAGGGCAGTGGAATGAGGTGTGATGAATAACGTCAACTTTTTTGGCCAAAAGTTGGATTCTGTTATGTTTTCACCTGTATATGAAGCCTGGCTGTTGTTGTGCACGTCAGTCTGTGATCTCTATGATAGTTTGCAGTGAACTCCGGGCATGGCTATTAAAAATAAGAACAGTTGTCACTATTTTTGACTTTTGTTCGCAGTTTTTGCATCACAGCAAAGCAACTTTTTTGCTGGTTAATATTAACTCTGTGCCTCGGGCCCACTTCATTTTTTTTAGCAGTAACACACGTTAGCTGAGTGTATCTGATTACTGTTGTATGCTTTTAAAACTATAGCCTTATATTTAGACATTAAGCTGTCTGATCCTTAGGTTTTGTGTTATTTTTGGACTGTTTTTTTAGATATCTATTTGAGTCTGTCTTTCTGTTCAGGTTTTTTATACTATTGTAGAGTTTGAAGTTTTGATTCTGTTTTTTGGTAGGTAGAGTTTTGGATCTCATTATTCTATAGTGCGTTGGGTCCTTTGAAATACCGATTCTCTGTTTTTTGTTCTTACTTTAATCCTTACTTTACTTACATACTTACTTTAGTCCTATTTAATCCTGTGAAGAGTTTTAGGTTTTGTGTTTCCTTCTGCTCTGGCTTCTGTCTCGAGTTTATTATTCCAGCCTTCTCAGAGTCCTTTTTGTTTTCTGCTTTAGTGTGAGTTTCTTGTTTCTGTCTTTAGTTATCTTTTGGGTTATTTCCTATTTTACTTTGATAATTAGTTGTCTTGCTTTGAGTTTTACCTTCTACTTGTGATTGTCATAAGCCGTTCATACACCACCTGTATCCATCCGGTCAGCCCTCTCTGTGTAGTCCCATCTCCCTTTGTCAGATTAGCTGTTGTTTTTCACAAGCTCCTTGTGTTGACCTTGCTGTGTTCCCATTTCTAGTTAGTTTTTTCCTACTTTTTCTATGTTTTGGATTATTCACCTTTTTTTTGGCCTTCCCACAGACTTGCTATCAACTTTTATAATAAATCTCTCCTTTTGTTTACTCTGCGTTTTGTTCTGCATTGTGAAGGAAAACCTAACACTGCTACGTAAGCTGATAGGATAAAACCTGAAGATGAGAGTGTTGTATTTTGACTTCAACTTCAAGCCTCACAATTATTATACAGCTGCCTTCTTTCAGCTTAGAAATATTGCAAAAATATCGCACTCATCTTCTCATCATTCTGAAAACCTAGTTTTGTGTGCCAGCATTCTCTTGATAATCTCTTTTTATTGGACTTTTAAAACCTTACTGGTCTGGTAGACTGCAGTTCATTTAAAGGCAGCTGCAAAGGTATTAAATAAAGCTGATAACCAACATCACACCAGTTTTGACAGAGCTACACTGGCTCCCAGTATCAGTCATAATTGTTTTTGAAATACTTATTTTGAAAGGCTTAAAATGGTTTTGGCTAATGTTATAATGCGGCCACGTTTGTCATTTAATATCCCAGCTTAGAACTTCTCATCCATTTTTCCTTGAAGTGGGGAGACCTGGAATGTATTATTTGCTGTTCGCTCCTCTAGGTCTGTGGAGAAGTCTAAATATTGTTTACTAAAAACTCCTTGCAGGACTGCCAAGCATAAAGTTCACAGGTCACAACCAACCCTGTCAAAGTCTTCAATCTAACCTGCTGTGTGACTTTGCAGGTTGTAAAAATTGCAGAAATGCAGGCTTTTGTTTCAAGTCATTAAGAATGAATCAGGGTCATGAGCACAGCAGTCTGAGCTCTTAATTCCTTCTAGGCTAGAGGTCTGAATCTTCAGTGTAATGGCCTCTAACTGACAAGCATGTTACCTATAGCCCACTATATCACAGAACAAGATAAGGATAAGTTAAGACAAGGAGTTGTGCTGACACACACCAGCAGCAGTTCTTGTAATAAGACGGGGAAGAAAAACATATTTTTAAAAGTTTAACTTACTTTTCAAAGACATCACAGGCTTTTCATCATGAGGTTTGTAAATAGATGCTATATAATAAGAGAATATTTTCCCAATGTACCTGTATTTCTTTATGGAAGGGAGAAATTTGGCTATTGTGCTATTTTTAATAGGCTGTTATCAGAGATATAAAAGTGAAACATTACATTCAAAGAATCCTGACTGGAAATCTATAGGAGAGTTATTCAGTGGCAAAGATGGCTGTTTTCTTGCACTCCCCCCTAAGGAGACAATCAACAATAGAATGTAAAAGCCAGTTGTGCTGGGATATTTACTCTTTATTGTCGTAAAGATGTCTATAAATGTCCATAAAAAAAGGACATGAATCAGCCTGACATTTGTTGAGGTGAAACGAACGGGAGAAGTGATCGTGATGGGTTTACTATGGAAAATAAATGCATGACTTTTCATATCAGTCAGTTAAATATAGCTATACTAGCTAATAGATTCAGTCACATCCAAACTAATGTAAGTAAATACAGAACATGCACATACTATATTTTTAAGTCATTCTCTGTTATGGTCAGGGCCTCCATTTCAGCAAGTGGTGTTGGTGAGCCAAAATTGATGGAATTATGAATGCAGAAACGTACTGTCACATTTTGATCCATCATGCAATACTATCTGAAAAGCATCTAAATAACAACCAAGAAATTATACAAAAGCTTGCCTAGTACAGTAGGTAGAGCAGGAGGGTTGTTGGTTTAGTCCCTGGGTGCTCCAGTCTGCACGCCAAGTATCTATGTGTGAAAGTTATTTAGAAAGCACTTGCACTTACATAGAAAAAAATAGCTGATTTTCAACTTTTTTTAATGAATCACTGCAACTGTTTCCCATTTTCTTATAGCAAAATAAAAGAAATGAACAGTGCTTTGTCTTTTGAACTGTACTATAATTATCATAATAAGGTTAAATGACCTTTGTTTGCGTGCATCTTTCAATCTCAAAAATGTAGACAAATCAAAAATTGCAGTGAACCTACCTGAAAAAAATTATCTTTTCACACTGGGAATTCACAAAGGAGCTGTTCATTTTGAACGCACACTGCCGCTTGTAGCCACTTTATCCTTCAAGGTTCAAAGAGATCAAGAATAATTGTCTATACATCTCTTACACACTGATTAGGAGGAGGAGGAAGTGAAAACAAGGATGACTCTCCTGCCCTCCCACAGTGCTACAAGTATTTTACCAGACAGAAAAAAAAAAGACAGAGAAGTATAGATAACTCCATAGCACACAACTATCACATTGTTTGCTATAATTAAACTCTGCAATCCCTGGTGGATGCTAAAAGAGACTTCAGTCAGTGTGAACATGTCACAAGCTCCCAGCGGGTTGTTTGTATTGTCAGTGATGGTTTATCAATACCCTGGATCTTAGTCTTTCTTTCTCCAACACACTGCCGTCCCCAGGCTTTTCTACATCGACCTTTACCAACTGGCATTACAGCGTGAATGAATGACTTCTGCTGTGAAGAGAGATTGTCTTTAAATCCCCATGGAAATTAACCTCAACACCAATGTTTTGCTTCCTATATCCCCTTTAATGGCTTTTTAATGAAACCATAAAAGGAGCCCTTTAAATTTAGCAATTACCCGTAAAACTTTAATGTTCAGACAATGAGTCATTTCTACCATTTTTTTTTTTTTGGCATTGCAGCCTAGTATGTGGCCTTTCAGAGACACGAGGTCACCACTGATTTAACACTATACATTAATAACATAAATGTAAAATGGGAATGTGGATGATTCATTTTGATAGAGAAAGTCTATAAAAGATTTACCAATTTTTCCCGATCTCAAACAACTACATTTGTGCCCTCAAAACACAATAACGACACCCATATTTGAAAAGAACAGCGGCTTGGAGGCATTTTATCACTATCATAAACTATCTCCCTCAGGGTAAGACCCCACTTCTTCTTTAGGCCTTGACACCATAGGTTAGTGAGAGGTGAGTGTCTCTCTATCTTGAGCATACAGAAGAATGGACTCTCACATTTCCCCGCTGGCCCTGAAGGCTATCAAGTTCAGGCATCTATACACTGAAAATGCTCCCTGTCCAGTGCCCTCTTACATTCATCATCACCCTTATAATGTCTGGAAGAAATATGCTGCTGTAAGTATCATCTTTCATGGGTGTCACAGGTTGAGTCTCCCATTTGTTCTGAAGCCATAAAGTTCCTGTAATTCTTGTGGGCAGCCCCTGCAGGCCTAGAAGTCCAGCAGGTAAGTCTGTTAAAAACAAAAAGACAATGGGGGTTGGCCGATTGTGGGGGTTAAAAAAGGGGGGGAGGTAAACAATGTGGTGCCACTTTAATTGATTTTGATTTTCATATTTGGTTCATTGTATTGTACTGATTCTATATTACTGATTCTAGCTGTCAATCGAAGAACACACATAATTAGGTATTATAAATTATTAGTCTAATATGGTTTCTATCGTTTCATCACAAAGGAACGCTTCCTTTCATCGATTTAATTTATTTGGCTGCAAAACACATTTTTGTACCAGTCTATAGGGCCTTGTTCCACTTTTTACTGATTAAATTTCTGGCCAAATCCTGTTTCTGCATTTTCAATCACTAAGAGCAAAGCAGAAGAAAATGAAACAAAATAATTACATTTTACCCCAAGAGTAGGTAAGATGTTGTGCTTAATAAAAAACAATCTGGCCCTGAAAAAGGCCAAGTTTGCACAAAAAATATGCAAAAAAACAAACCAAAAAACCTAATGAATAAGCGAGGAAATGATATGTTGATGTATTCAGTTCGAAATAAATTACCTACTCCACAACCTTTGTTGTTTTTGCAGCCATTTAAGGCTTTTATTGCCTTGATGGTCTGGATCTGGATTTATGATTCTCACCCATAAAATATTCTTACATTAGCTCCATTCTTTTGTCTATGACAGGGATTTTGTCTTCAATTTGCACTTTAACTTTACTTTGGAGTGTTTAAAATCTTTTTTCACAAAAGCCTTAATAAAACACGTGGCTCATTTTTTAAAAAGCTTGTTATGAAAAGTTTTTAATGCATAAATACCCACAAAAGTTTCTTGTTACGACGTCTTAACTGTTATGTTGTTAGTTTTTTGTCACATTTTTGTTAGCATTTGGTGGATTATTTTTTTTTTATCTGTGTGTTTTGTGTCTCAGTAGTATTTATCGCCTGTTCTATTTTTTAACAGCTTTGTTTTCCCCTTACTGCTTTACTTTGCCCTCCTTTTTTGTCCTCGCCTTTATAATTGTCCAAACTATTATTTGGATGCTAACTGTTTCCACCTGGGCTACCTCTGTCTGGTTCTCAGTCATTCAAAAGTGCTTTTAGACTTTTGCAGATTACCTGTTTACCCACCCATTGTCTTACCTCCGTTATTAAGTGTTTCCCCACTTTCTTTTCTTCTGCAGTTTGGGAATCCTTTTTGTGGATGGTGCTTTGATTTTTTTGTTTGCTTTTTCCACCTGTAATTAAATCTTTCTTTTTTCATGTATTCAGGATTTGTTCCTAAATTTGAACAAAACCACAATTAACATGTTAACAAAGAAAATATTTAGTGGCTTACCAGAAAATATTGGATTACCCATAATTTGGGATGACTCCAGTCAAGTAAGTGCATATACAGGGATTAGAAAAGGTCGGCAATAGCAATTGGAAATCAAATCAAAATATATAAAAAAATAAAATAAAATAAAAAACAGGCAGTAACTTGAAGCACAGCCTGAATGGTGAATATAAAGCAGCTGTTTTGAGTCCTGTGATTGCAGCCCTGCTCTATCCAACCAAAAACCTGCAAAAGAAAGAGCTCACACACTCATCCACACAGGCAATAGGAGAAGAACCTGGCCTGTCACAGGTGGATTAACACAGGCTCAATTCCAGTCACACAAAGGCAACAACAATTGCAAAGCAATAGGCCTTATGTGCACATGGCCTTTAACTGCGCCCAGGCGTATGTGCACCTGCTATTTTGGTTGTTTAAGTCTAAAAAGGCCATGCAGAATATAAATTAGGGGATATAGCCATGAACAAATTAGAAAATAAATACTTTAATATAGCTCGACATATAGAAAGTTCTTTCTGCAGAACAAGAATCTATTGTCTGAATGGTCCATAATGGAGTAACATTAGCACCTTAGTCTACCATCAGAGGCAGAGGGTTTGGTTTTGCTTGTAGAATGATGACAGAAATTCATTAAATATGGACAATGTTAAAGACATTCCAACTACAAGCACAAAGGCATTTTTATGCCTGCTCAATTATTTGTACCGTCTAGGGAGAGATTAGTGAAAATGACTTATTTACATTTGAAATATTTTTAATTAATGTTGTGCATTGCTATGAATATTTAGCTTATTCTGGTTGGAAAAAATACACATTAGCCAGAGAAAAACATATTCAGAATTCTGAGACATCTATCCTCTAAAAAGAGGCAAAAATAAATAAATAAATAAAAACCCCAAAAAAAACATTCAGAGCTTTTTCTGTGCAACATGTCGGGCTGCCACAAAAATAGAGCCATGTCAGTTTACAATGGCAATTGTACAAAGTTTACATTTTACACACATTGCAATCCATCTGCTTGTGAACCCAATGATGGATTCTTGAACTGGCTATCACCCAAAGGAGTGAACCTGTGAAGTCTGTGATACATTCATCATAAAGAAGTTGTGCTGTTAGCTTCATCACCTCCAGATGCTGTATATCCAGTAATGAGTGCTACATTGTTAGAAGGTGATGGATGTGATAATTAGTTAAGCACTTCCAAACTGTAGTCCTAGTTGATACAACATACTGTCATTCAGTTGACTGGCCAATTACTTTACAAGAATAGGCCAAATAGTTCCCCTCTTTTATTCTCTGCTTCATCCATCCAGTCTGATATGTATGGATTCATGTGCATGTACACAGAGTGTAGATTTTCCAGCTTAAAATGATATAAAAGTCCCCATTTGGAAGCTGGAAGGGCTACTGTGACCTGATTTATATTGTGCCTCAAAGTAATGAAAAGAAGAAGAGACTGCTTTTGTAGGTTTTGTGTGTGTGTGTGTGTGTGTGTGTGTGTGTGTGTGTGTGTGTGTGTGTGTGTGTGTGTGTGTGTGTGTGTGTGTGTGCGCGCGCGTATTAGTTTATCAGTTTGGCTTTTTGGGTCGGTTGAGAGTTGTATGAAAACAAGTTTTCACAGGACTGTACAATCCTGTCAAAAGGTAAAGACTCTATTTACTTCCCAAAATATTCTACCGTCAAATTTAGGCCGTCTGTCCAATAACATGACCCAAATTTGACTAATCCTCAGCCAAATTTGGGTCATACAGGACAGGACAATGATCCCAAGCAAAGAGTCAAGGTTTGCCAGATGGACCCAAAGTCAAAACCAGATGAAATACAGGCAGGACCTTAAGAGACCTGTGCATAAACAAATCCCAGCAAGTATACATTTACACATACAGGGAGTGCAGAATTATTAGGCAAATGAGTATTTTGTCCACTTCATCCTCTTCATGCATGTTGTCTTACTCCAAGCTGTATAGGCTCGAAAGCCTACTACCAATTAAGCATATTAGGTGATGTGCATCTCTGTAATGAGAAGGGGTGTGGTCTAATGACATCAACACCCTATATCAGCTGTGCATAATTATTAGGCAACTACCTTTCCTTTGGCAAAATGGGTCAAAAGAAGGACTTGACAGGCTCAGAAAAGTCAAAAATAGTGAGATATCTTGCAGAGGGATGCAGCAGTCTCAAAATTGCAAAGCTTCTGAAGCGTGATCATCGAACAATCAAGCTGTCATGGTTCTCAAGATCTGGAGAGGTCGTGGTGTGTGTATTGTTTGTCTTAACCTCTCCCACCAGGGCGGAACTGGACCTTGGTTCCCCGCCTCTGAACCCACCCTGAACACACACCTGTGGCTCATTCACACTGATCCTGGCAGACTACTTAAGATGGCAAGAGAGGCTGCTTCCTCGCTGGATCGTCACATTACCAAGTGTCAGTGTAGTGTAACCTATGAAAATGTTCCTTTGATCCCCTAGAGTTTCCTCCTGACTTTGTTTTTTCCTCTGTGTACAGGCCTTCTAGACTCCCTGCCCGTCTTCCCTGCCGTCCGGATTTCTGTGGCTGTGTGTGAGTGAGCGTGAGCTTCTTAGTGTGGACATTTTTGAGTTACGGATCGAGTGGAAGAAGAGCGTGTGTGTACCCCCGTCTTGGACCTTCCCTTCGGACCCCGCCCTACTCCCTGGAGCCCCGTGTTATCTGTTCCACTGTATATATGTATATATTCTCACTTGGTGTCACATTTCAAATAAACCCTCACCCTCTCTCTAAACTTCAGAGTCCTGCAAGTGAGTCCTCTGCCTACTAATCTGTGACAGAACGATCCAGCCACTATGGACTCAGCGGATTCTGACCCTGTTCAACGGGCTCTCCTCACTCAGGAAGCCCTGCTGGAGCGGCACGAGAAGATGCTCCACCATATCAATAAAGAGCTCTCCGCTCTTACACAGGCTCTCGCCCAGCGCACACCCCTGGTAAGCTCGCCCTCTCCGAGCGTAAACCCATCTCCGCGTGTAAGTCCCTCTCCATCTCCGAATCCCCAGGCCGCTGCTGCACCCCCCGACCCTCCCGCTGCCTGGCTAGAGGCCCCGGGGAGGACGATGCCTAGCCCCGAGCCGTTTACAGGAGAGCTGGAAAAATGTTCGGGTTTTCTTGCCCAAGTCTCCCTGTTTTTCCGTCAGCAGAACAGGACGTATGCCAGCGACGGTGCCCGGATTGCTTTCTTTGTTCAGCTATTACGAGATCGCGCGCTCCAGTGGGCTCAGGCGCTATTGAAAACCCTGCCGAATATCTCCTACCTCGACTTCCTGACTGAATTCAAAAGCGTGTTTGAAAGGGATGGCGGGCCCTCTGCTGCTGCACAGCGTCTACTAAATCTGAAACAAGGTAAACGCACTATGGCTGACTTCTCGGTTGACTTCCGCATTCTCGCTGTAGAAACCGGGTGGAAAGAAGAGGCAGTAAAGGAGGTTCTGCTCAACAATATTGCGGAGGATTTGAAGGATGAGCTCATGACGAGGGAATTACCATCATCTCTCAGCTCATTAATGTCCCTGTGCATTCACGTTGACGAGCACCTGTGAATGCGCCGTGGGACGCGCCACTCAGTTTCCCAGAGTGCTCCGCTCAGTGTTGGGATTTTTGCCGGTAGTGCTGCTTCACCACAACAGCCGGCCTCGGTGGATGTGAGCCCCGGCGAGGCAGAGCCGATGTAGATTGGACGTGCCCGGCTTACACCAACGGAGAGGCAGCGCCGTTTCATGGCTGGTGAGTGTTTATACTGCGGCCGTCACGGACATTTCATCGCCGTCTGCCCCGCACGAGCAAAAGGGCGTGCCCGCCAGTAGAAACGGGGGTACTGGTGGGCGAAATAAACATCTCTCATTCCCCTCATCTTTTGTTACCAGCTAAGCTCACTGCTCACGCCACCACTCACTCATTCAAGGCTTTGATAGACTCAGGGGCCGAACAGAGTTTTATTGATGCATCACTCGCTAAGAAACTGGGCCTAACTATTGAACCTCTGCCCCATGCTCTTCGAGCCTCATCTCTGAATGGACAGCGTTTGCCTGATGTCACCCATGTTTCTGAACCAGTCACCCTGTGTTTGTCTGGAAATCACACTGAATTAATCAGTCTGCTTGTTTTCAAAGCTCCGCTGACGCCTCTGGTTCTGGGCTATCCATGGCTGTTGCAGCATAACCCACTGATTGATTGGCAGGCGGGCTGTGTGTCTAGATGGGGGGAGGGTTGCCATATGACTTGCTTAAAATCAGCCATTCCATCCATTGGCTCCTCCGCATCACCCCCGCAGACTCCTCCGGACCTAACAGCAGTTCCTTCAGTGTACCATGAACTAGCGGAGGTGTTTAGTAAGGATCGCGCCCGTTCCCTTCCCCCACACCGGCCTTATGATTGTGCCATTGACTTGTTACCAGGAGCTCCGTTGCCTACTAGCCGACTCTATAGCCTGTCACGGCCAGAAAGAGAAGCCATGGAGGAGTACATTACTGATGCTCTGGCTGCGGGACTCATTCGGCCATCTACCTCTCCCTTGGCATCAGGATTTTTCTTCGTGGACAAGAAGGACAAGTCCCTCCGGCCATGCGTTGACTATCGGGGCTTGAATGCAATCACTGTCAAGAATAAATACCCGCTGCCCCTGCTGACCTCAGCGTTTGAGCTTCTCCACGGGATGAAAATGTTCAGTAAACTCGACCTCCGCAGTGCTTACCATTTGGTTCGCATTAGGGCAGGGGATGAGTGGAAGACTGCCTTCAACACCCATCTGGGACATTTTGAATATCTTGTAATGCCTTTTGGATTAACAAATGCCCCGGCAGTCTTCCAAGCCCTCGTAAATGACGTCCTCAGAGACTTCCTCAACCACTTTGTTTTCGTCTACCTGGACGATATACTCATCTTCTCCAGGTCAGTGTCAGAGCACGAAAGACATGTCAAACTGGTGTTACAAAGATTGTTGCAAAACCGCCTTTTTGTCAAAGCAGAGAAGTGTGAGTTTCATGTAACCACTGTTTCTTTCCTTGGATTCATAATTGAGCAGGGAAACTTGAGACCGGATCCTGGAAAGGTCAAAGCGGTTTTGGAGTGGCCCACACCCCCAAACCGCAAACAGCTTCAACGTTTTTTGGGGTTTGCAAATTTCTATCGCCGTTTCATCCGTGACTTCAGCAAAATTGTCTCACCTCTTACTCACCTCACTTCCCCTAAGGTTCCGTTCCAGTGGGGACAGGCAGCCGCGGAGGCGTTCATTCATCTGAAACAACGGTTTGCCTCCGCTCCCATCCTCTCCCAGCCGGATCTCAACCAACCCTTCATCGTGGAGGTGGATGCTTCGGATGTGGGCGTGGGGGCCGTCCTCTCTCAGAATACTGAAGGTAAACTCCATCCATGCGCTTACTTCTCTCGTCGGCTTTCACCCGCAGAGCAAAACTACGATGTTGGCGACAGGGAGCTACTCGCCATCAAACTGGCACTTGAGGAGTGGCGGCATTGGCTAGAGGGGACGGCACAGCCTTTCATTGTGTGGACCGACCACAAGAACCTCGCCTACCTTCAGGCAGCAAAACGCCTCAACGCACGTCAAGCCAGGTGGGCGCTTTTCTTCACCCGTTTCAATTTCTCCATTACTTACAGGCCCGGGTCCCGAAATGTCAAACCAGATGCTTTATCACGTCAGTTTTCATCCTCTGAGGGGGATCGGGAGGTGGCGTCGATCTTTCCTCCGGGCTGTGTCATAGGAGGCCTCACTTGGGAGATTGAGTCAATGGTGCGGCAGGCCCAGCGTACCGAACCTGATCCGGGGACAGGACCCCCGGGGCAGCTCTACATCCCTTCGTCCGTACGATCCCAGGTGCTCCAATGGGCCCACACAGCAAGATTCTCATGTCACCCTGGAATCCAACGCACCATTGCCTTTCTGGAATGCGCCTTCTGGTGGCCATCTTTAGCCCAAGATGCCCGAGAATATGTTAAAGCCTGTACTACCTGCGCCCAAAATAAGTCACAAAACACTCCTCCCGCAGGCTTACTTCATCCACTCCCTACCCCGGGTCGACCATGGTCACACATTGCCCTCGACTTTGTTACTGGACTTCCACCTTCGGCAGGTAACACAGTAATTCTGTCTATTGTCGATCGCTTCTCTAAAGCAGCACATTTTGTAGCATTACCCAAGCTTCTGTTAAGGTTCAAAAATATTGGGGATGGACACCAGAGGAAAAACCCACAATAACAACACTGGTCCGGTCGGGTTGAGTCAAACGATGATTTAATGATCACACACGTGGGAGATGGACACTGTATGCAGACAGTCTCAGATCTCATCTCAAAAAGCACATCACCATAGTTTTATGAAATCAGGGTATTAGAACGCCCCCTCATGCGTAGTGACAGGTGTAATACAATCAATGTTGACAATTTTATTTAACACAAAGAATAACATTGTCTCCTTCCCGAGGGCAGACGCTGACTGCCCCCGTCTCCTGGAACCGTCTGTACCCTGCTAAGACACAACATGGCAGCTACAAGGACTCTTTCATTTGTTAAGACCATCAGTGTGTATTGCTCTAAATCAAGTATATAATATTAAATGAATATTGCTGGATCAGCTGCTTCTACTTAAAACATATTAAAACATGACTAAGCACAAAATCACCAAGAATAACATCTTATAAGTGCTGTGTAAGCGCGTGCGGCCTTCCAAGCTCAAAGCCTTTGCCCTCCATAGATCAGCCAGACTCGCGCTGGCTGTAGCTTTTAACCTTTAATTACCTTGAGCACAACTCTAGAATAAGCAACAAACTGCAATGTGTATGGAATGATCATGGTTACATCTGCAATGGAAAATCATGTTATTATTCTGGTACCTGTAAGAAAAGATCAAACTAAAGTTATCACCATCACTGTAATGCAAAGAATAATGTAAGGTCAAAAACTTCAATTTATGCTTAATGCAAAGCTGGTTATATACTTCTAATGAACTAATAATGCCATATTAAAATATTAAATGATAATGAGAAAAACATCCCCTCCTTATTTTACAATTCCCTCTGTTGACCTCTGGAGAATCCAGAGGTCACAAACAATTGTGTCCCTCCTTGGCCTACACATTCAGTTCCACATGCATCATTGGCATCATGGACATTGGAGTAATGACTCCAGGGTCCACTGCCCTCACAGACATACTTTTGAACATTCTTCTGGCACAAGGGATGAGACAACAACAAATAACCATAATACCCACCACAACAGACAAAGAAAACATGACCGAAGCGATAACCCCCTTCCACCGTCCGAACACTGAGGTCAGCCAGCCTTCTAACGGATTACCAACACCGGAGTGATCATGCATAGTTTCAGAAAGGCTCTTTAGGCCCTCCAGAGCCTTGGTTACCGACCCATCTGGAGCAGTATTGTTTGGAATAAAGGTGCAACACTGGTCAGCAAACATAGAACACACGCCCCCTTTTTCCGCTAACAACATATCAAGGGCCATTCTATTCTGCACTCCCATTAACGAGGTCGGACCCACCTGCTCCGCCAACCCCTCCATGCCGTCTCTGGTCAGGTTAGAGAGCCTCAGTACATTGTAATGAACATAATTAATCCTATCTACATTCTTGTTTGGGGTCACTGGAAAGAAAGCAGAAATTATTGGAATATTTTCAAACCCGGCTGCTATTTGGTCAACAAGTTTAAATTCATTTGGAACCCCCCTGGGCACTCCAATGGAGTCGATCCAGGTGGGGGAATTCATTCTAGGGTCATAAACATTTATGTCATGTATTCCTCTCTTCCTCAAAATGTGTCTTTTGCGCCTGGCTGCCAAAGTGCGCGTATTGTGTGAGGGAATTGATTTTACCTTATTTCCGATTAGCATAAGTGGCGCTCCTAGTCTCACCATCGCGCATGTCCCCACGCTCCCGAGAGGAACTCTGACCAATAGAGTCCTGTGCCCGCAATAGTAATACAGCCCGCTCCTAGCCCAAGTCCCAATTAGGGTGGCTGCATCACTCACATTGTTGGTGGTCCTCCCCGTCTGGGTGACCGAACACCAACTGGGGTCAATTTCCCCCAACCGATATTTAACTTTATCTGTGGTAAACTTAAAGCACGTATAATTATCTTTCCGGGGCATAAACGGCCCTACTTGCGTGAGCTTGCCAATAGGGGGAAATAGACTGGACAACACAGTGCAGTTCCCCGTATTCACAGCTCCTCTAGTTATTTGCAACATACAATTATAGCCCCACTGATCCTCTGGATGCAGAGGTGCAGGCTCTATAAATAAACGCGGCCTTGCCGAAGCGCAGGCTACACAATTAGCCACTTTTTGTTCTCTAGCATTTTGGGCTATCCAGTCCAGCCAGATGTTACTGTCACTGAACCCGGTAGCGCGTTCAATCAAGTCCTGAGGTTTCAGGGTGGTGTAGTCCACCGACACTACTCGCCTCTCCCTTGGTTCGTGCTCCTCTGGTATAGCTTCCGACGACCCGCTCCCTTCTCGCCCTGTAAAAGATGCAACAGAGCTGGTGGGAGTAGAAATCACATGAGTTGTCATTTCTTCTCTACCTGACAGTACGCGATTAGTTTTTTCTAGGAAATTAACCTTAATTAACCCTTTTGGATCAACCCCCGCTATTTCCACCCCCAAAATTAAATACATAGATTGTTTGCGATGCCAATTCCCCAATGATAAAGTTAACGCGTTTCCAGAGGGGCTAAAATCCCTCTGTAGTTTAAGCCCGTTTTCTGATCCTGATTCTAACGGTTCCCAATTTTGCCCAGTGTAACCCCTTACCTGGTCCCAATTACGGCACCAGCTGTCATAAGGACGATTTCCCCTCTCGCAGTGCGTACTCACTGAATAATCCCAACAGACCCACACATTGTATCCCCTCCAAGCACTGCCGACGTCCCTGCAATTAACAACATCACACAGATCAAACGTAAAGGAAGTTGTGGCGCCAATAACATAATCTAATTCTAAACCACCATATGTGCTGAGACACTCATCCTTTTTACCAGAGACCTCGCGCTTCACTCTTGCCCGCAACCTTAAATCACTATGGACCACGCATGATGTACTTGGTGTATCAAACAACGCCGGACTGGCATGGCCTCCGTGCTCAGACTGGTTTCCCGGGTCGGTCTGCAACAAACAAATCAAAAAACAAATAGCCATGATTAGCAACATAGTTAACATCAAACTCATAATAATTTTGAACATTGTGATGGCTTTTGAAACTCTTCTTTCATCACCAGTGTCTAATTGTTGTGATGGCATGGTGGTATGTGAATGTTATGGTGTAGTAAAAAGTTCAAAGCCCTTTATCAGAGCCTCTCTCTTGTTTTAGGTGTTCAGTATGGTACCGCTCCTTTTCGTTGGCGCGGCGATCTCCTCCTTGACTGCTCTTCTTTCTTCGACCTTCCGGGTAGACCACCGGTCGGCCCGTTGCACAGGTGTGAGGGTTTATTCTGCCGCTCAATTTCACCTGTGTTGGGTGGAGATTGATCCTTCCCCACCAAGCCCTCGTGCGCGGCCGCGCACTGCGTCCAGTGATACCAGGTGTCGCCTTTCCCCTTCAGTTGGACCGCTGTCGCCGTCCGAGCCGATACCTCATATGGACCAGTCCAGCGGGGCTCCTTCCACTTTCGTTTGATGACTCTCAGCCACACTGTTTTCGCGTCCGGGACCTCTCCTTCTCCTGTGGGCCCTTTACAAGCCGCCTGTTTCGTGAAACTGGACACTAGCGCCTTTAGCTCGTTCCAGTAGTCTGCGTGGGACCGGTTCCCCTTTTTGTCCCGTTCAACCGAGCCCACCGTCCAAGGTGCCGGAAACTGTCTCCCGGTTTGCAGCTCGTATGGTGTAAAACCTGTGGATTGATTAACAGAACATCTTATGGTCATCAACGCAACCGGCAGGGCTGCGACCCAATTTAGCCCTGTTTGCGCGCAGATTTTTGCCAATTTGTTTTTCAAATTTGTTTGTTGAGGGGGATCGGGAGGTGGCTTCGATCTTTCCTCCGGGCTGTGTCATAGGAGGCCTCACTTGGGAGATTGAGTCAATGGTGCGGCAGGCCCAGCGTACCGAACCTGATCCGGGGACAGGACCCCCGGGGCGGCTCTACATCCCTTCGTCCGTACGATCCCAGGTGCTCCAATGGGCCCACACAGCAAGATTCTCATGTCACCCTGGAATCCAACGCACCATTGCCTTTCTGGAACGCGCCTTCTGGTGGCCATCTTTAGCCCAAGATGCCCGAGAATATGTTAAAGCCTGTACTACCTGCGCCCAAAATAAGTCACAAAACACTCCTCCCGCAGGCTTACTTCATCCACTCCCTACCCCGGGTCGACCATGGTCACACATTGCCCTCGACTTTGTTACTGGACTTCCACCTTCGGCAGGTAACACAGTAATTCTGTCTATTGTCGATCGCTTCTCTAAAGCAGCACATTTTGTAGCATTACCCAAGCTTCCCACAGCCCTAGAGACCGCCCAGCTGCTTACCAACCACATGTTTCGCCTTCATGGAATTCCCTCTGACATCGTCTCTGATCGTGGGCCGCAGTTCACATCCAAGGTATGGAAAGAATTCTGCTCATCCATTGGTGCCCAGGTCAGTCTCTCTTCAGGGTACCATCCCCAAACCAATGGGCAGACGGAGAGGCTGAACCAGGAACTGGAAACAGCCCTGCGATGCGTGGCCTCGACAAACCAAAACACCTGGTGCTCGCATCTAGCCTGGATTGAGTACGCTCACAACAGCCACACCTCCTCCGCCACTGGAATGTCGCCTTTCGAGGCCTCGCTTGGATATCAGCCGGCCCTTCTCCCATCTGTGGAAGGTGAGCATCTCGTTCCCTCTGTGCAGCACCACCTCCGCAAATGTCGGCGACTCTGGCGAGCTACCCGTGCCGCCCTCCTTCGAACCAAGGAACAGAATCAACGGCTAGCTGACCGTCGGAGGTTGCCCGCACCCACCTACACACCGGGGCAAAAGGTATGGCTCTCCACGAGGTTCGTCCCTGTCCGCACTGAGTCTAAGAAACTCACACCCACCTTCATTGGACCCTTTACCGTCGAGGCTGTTGTTAACCCAGTCTCGGTCCGTTTGCAGCTCCCGCGTAGCATGCGTGTCCACAACGTGTTCCATGTGTCTCAGTTGAAACCACACCTGTCCAGTCCTCTGTGCCCTCCTTCCAGGCCCCCGCCACCCGCCCGGCTCATTGATGGCCTGCCCGCGTATGCCATTACGCGAATCATGGACTCGCGGCGCCGTGGACGGGGAGTTCAGTATCTGGTGGATTGGGAGGGCTATGGCCCGGAGGAACGCTCTTGGGTCCCTAGGTCAGCCATCCTTCACCCGGGTATGGTCCGGGATTTCCATCGCGCCCATCCGGACAAGCCTGGTGGGTCGCCTGGAGGCTCCCGTTGAGGGGGGGGGTACTGTCATGGTTCTCAAGATCTGGAGAGGTCGTGGTGTGTGTATTGTTTGTCTTAACCTCTCCCACCAGGGCGGAACTGGACCTTGGTTCCCCGCCTCTGAACCCACCCTGAACACACACCTGTGGCTCATTCACACTGATCCTGGCAGACTACTTAAGATGGCAAGAGAGGCTGCTTCCTCGCTGGATCGTCACATTACCAAGTGTCAGTGTAGTGTAACCTATGAAAATGTTCCTTTGATCCCCTAGAGTTTCCTCCTGACTTTGTTTTTTCCTCTGTGTACAGGCCTTCTAGACTCCCTGCCCGTCTTCCCTGCCGTCCGGATTTCTGTGGCTGTGTGTGAGTGAGTGTGAGCTTCTTAGTGTGGACATTTTTGAGTTACGGATCGAGTGGAAGAAGAGCGTGTGTGTACCCCCGTCTTGGACCTTCCCTTCGGACCCCGCCCTACTCCCTGGAGCCCCGTGTTATCTGTTCCACTGTATATATGTATATATTCTCACTTGGTGTCACATTTCAAATAAACCCTCACCCTCTCTCTAAACTTCAGAGTCCTGCGAGTGAGTCCTCTGCCTACTAATCTGTGACACAAGCGTTTCATTCAAAATAGTCAACAGGGTCGCAAGAAGCGTGTGGAAAAACCAAGGTGCAAAATAACTGCCCATGAACTGAGAAAAGTCAAGCGTGCAGCTGCCAAGATGCCACTTGCCACCAGTATGGCCATATTTCAGAGCTGCAACATCACTGGAGTGCCCAAAAGCACAAGGTGTGCAATACTCAGAGACATGGCCAAGGTAAGAAAGGCTGAAAGACGACCACCACTGAACAAGACACACAAGCTGAAACATCAAGACTGGGCCAAGAAATATCTCAAGACTGGTTTTTCTAAGGTTTTATGGACTGATGAAATGAGAGTGAGTCTTGATGGGCCAGATGGATGGGCCCGTGGCTGGATTGGTAAAGGGCAGAGAGCTCCAGTCCCACTCAGACGCCAGCAAGGTGGAGGTGGAGTACTGGTTTGGGCTGGTATCATCAAAGATGAGCTTGTGGGGCCTTTTCGGGTTGAGGATGGAGTCAAGCTCAACTCCCAGTCCTACTGCCAGTTTCTGGAAGACACCTTCTTCAAGCAGTGGTACAGGAAGAAGTCTGCATCCTTCAAGAAAAACATGATTTTCATGCAGGACAATGCTCCATCACACGCGTCCAAGTACTCCACAGCGTGGCTGGCAAGAAAGGGTATAAAAGAAGAAAAACTAATGACATGGCCTCCTTGTTCACCTGATCTGAACCCCATTGAGAACCTTTGGTCCATCATCAAATGTGTGATTTACAAGGAGGGAAAACAGTACACCTCTCTGAACAGTGTCTGGGAGGCTGTGGTTGCTGCTGCACGCAATGTTGATGGTGAACAGATCAAAACACTGACAGAATCCATGGATGGCAGGCTTTTGAGTGTCCTTGCAAAGAAAGGTGGCTATATTGGTCGCTGATTTGTTTTTGTTTTGTTTTTGAATGTCAGAAATGTATATTTGTGAATGTGGAGATGTTATATTGGTTTCACTGGTAAAAATAAATAATTGAAATGGGTATATATTTGTTTTTTGTTAAGTTGCCTAATAATTATGCACAGTAATAGTCACCTGCACACACAGATATCCCCCTAAAATAGCTAAAACTAAAAACAAACTAAAAACTACTTCCAAAAACATTCAGCTTTGATATTAATGAGTTTTTTGGGTTCATTGAGAACATGGTTGTTGTTCAATAATAAAATTATTCCTCAAAAATACAACTTGCATAATAATTCTGCACTCCCTGTATATAAATACAAACATATATTTACAAACATACAGGACTGCACAGAATCCAGTGACTACACTTATGGTATAGTCACTGAAAAAAGGATTCTACCTCTCTTCCACAGCATGTATTTTGACCCATCTCCCTCCCATCACACCCAACCAATCACAGTAGAGTGCTGTCCATACCTGAGCCTACTTCTCCAAGAGATTTCTTCTTTTAAAAAGAAAAGAGAGTTTTTCCTTCCCACTGTCGCCAAGTGCTTGCTCATAGGGGTCGTCTGACCGTTTCTCTGTATTATTGTAGGGTCTTACAATACAACCATACAACATTAAGTGCCTGATGCGACTGTTATTTTGATTTGACACTAACATTGAAAGATTTGAAAAAAGGTCATGGCTTTTGGTTAACCATCTGTGATCTAAGTCATCATTTTTTTTTTTATTAATCCTTTATTTATCCAGGTAAAAAATCTCATTGAGATTAAAAATCTCATTTCCAAGAGAGACCTGGCATCATAGCAACAAAAGTCACATACCACATAGGTATATAACATTTAAAACAAATATCATTGGTGACAACTCCAATCCAACCCTATTCCTAACTCCTCGCTATACAGTCAGGAGTGTAATTTTTTATTAAATAGTAGAATACATAAAAAAAAACTTTTCACAAGTGTTAAAATCCACAATCTATGGAGACTTGTACAACAGTTGCAACTTGTTCCAAACTCCTATTTCTTTTGCCAAGAATATGCATCAATCTTAAGGTTCACTCATACTTCCCACAACATACTTTCTATTAGCTGCGAAGTTATCTTTCAAATTCCTCATGTATACAATCAAAGGGTTTCAATCAAATCTTTTTCATTTCACATTTAGCCATGAGACTTGGCCGACAGATATCACCCCTGATGTGTCATCTAATAAATTAAGAACACTTCAACTCCTTTAAAACTGTCGACATGATGACAGTTAGCAAGTTGCTCATTGCCTTCATTTGTCATTCTGTGGAGAGCATTAGTGTTCACATGTAGTGTTTAATCATCATCTGCATCATCTGCAGTCACTTGGTATGTAGATGCAATCTTAGCCTATCAATAGCATCAAGATCAGCCAGTTCTGTGGATTGAGCTCATAATCCAATTTAATATGTTAAAGTTAAGACTTTATATTGCTTTCAATAGTTGCTTTTTCAGGTTTTTATGTCAGAGGTCTTGTATTGTATTGTACCCTATCTAGGTCATACTTTTCAGGTAGTATCCTAATGATTAGACAGACTGAGAGGAATGCATTCAGATGTTTCAAACCACAGTTTTAACGCTGATGCAAGAACTGATGCAGAGAGTAGTAGTAATAGTATTCATTTTTGATTTTAACTCTTTTTTTTCATTTGTCATAACCTTTATAAAGCTGTGCAATGTTTTTCTAACTGTAAAATAGGTTAAAAATACATGAGGCTATGTGGCTAAAAGTTTAACCTTAATAGCTGGGTTTCATTTGACGTAGACGTGACGTCGACGTAAAGCGCGAAATTTGACTGGAGGGCGGAAGTGAAAAAGATCAGCGCAAAATCACAGACAGACAGTACGCAAAATGCCTTTGTCCTGTTGTGTTTACGGATGCTCCAGTAGGTCGACCCGAGAAACTGATAAACGGTATTTTAGGGTACCAAAAATAGCCCAACGAAGAGGAGAAAAATGGAAAATTCTAACCGAAAAACGTAGGAAAAAATGGATTTTAAATTTACGTTTACAGTCGGGAGGAGCAGAGTCTGCCAATGCCCGTGTCTGCAGCGACCACTTCGTCAGAGGTAATGTTATGTTTGCAAACGAACTTATTAGCATTATGTTGTCGTTAAATTCTCGTTTACTTAGTGCTTTTAAGTTAGTAGTCTAATATTGACTTGATTGGGACTATAGGCTGCCCAAGTGCTTTGGATGACGAAGAGTCGGAGGACTGGGCTCCGACGGTCAATCTCGGCTACGAACGAAAACCCAGATCGGAATCAGTTCTCAAACGAGATAAAAGAATGAAGCTTAAGGCAGAACAGCATCGATGTGCAGAGGCGATTTTGGATATGCAACAGACGGCTGAGAGCCCGGATTTGAGCCTAGTGACAGTGGAGAACCCCGAACTGCAGCTTCCAGCTGAGAATCCACAACCAGAAGACTTCAGTATGAATGAGACATTCACTTATCCAGGTAAGATATTGTGCTGAGATGTAAAACAAACAAGAATCATGTCAAAGAGAAAAAGATGCCATTATCTGTAATGATTATGGTCCAAGTTACATATTACATGTTTGTGATTTTTTAATCACAGAGTAAATCCATACCATTTTATTCAGAAAAAAAGAAAAAGTGGCACTTATTACCGTCAGGCACACACCACAGGTTTTTGTACACTGCTGTGGTTCTTATATTGCCAGATTCCAGACAGTCTCCTTTCACAGATAAGTAAAGATATCCGTAATGTAAGGTTTCTGTGGTGAGAAACATATAAATATATTTTTTGTTTAGACGCAACATGTTTTTTTGTTGATTAAAAAAAATAATTACATTAAATTAACATAGTGAATTAAACACATTACACCAGATTCTAATAGCCCACTAAAAAACTCCTACAGTGAAAATGAGTAAAAATTGAGGTTGCCTCTATTATGCTGATTATGCTCCCCCACTGTTATATTGCAGGCTGTGCGGATGCTGGATGCCAGACAGAGCTGACGATGGATGACATCGAGAAGATGGAGGATGTTTTGAGACAGAACACAGCAGAGCTGGTTGATCTTCGGAGCAAGGCTCTGGACACACAGTTCAGCCAGGAGGCTTTTGAAAAAAATGAAGACAAGACAAAGTTCTACACAGGGCTCCCCAACTTCTTAGTTTTAATTCAGATTTTTGAACTGTGCGAGCCCTATATCACCTCGGGACCTATGTCTTTGTTGTCCAAATTTGAACAATTCATACTAGTTTTGCTGAGGCTGAGACTAAATCTGCCCCTGAAAGATTTAGCTTTCAGGTTCAATATTTCTCTGTCCACTGCTTCTAGAGTTTGGCATAAAGTAATTGACATACTTCATAAAAGGTTAGAGTTCCTAATTGAGTGGCCAGAGCGACATGTTCTTCAAGCTACGATGCCACTGAGTTTCAGACAGGCATTTGGATGTAAAGTGGCTGTGATTGTTGATTGCTTTGAAGTCTTTATTGAGAGACCATCTAATCTTCTTGCACAAGCTCAAACTTGGTCCAACTACAAGCACCATCACACTGTAAAATTTTTGATTGGTGTTGCCCCCCAAGGCTACGTCACTTACATATCTTCTGCCTGGGGAGGGAGAATTAGCGATAAGCAGATCACAATAGAGAGTGGCCTCCTAAAGAACTTGTTACCTGGAGATATTGTCCTTGCAGATCGTGGGTTCAATATTGGCGATAATGTGGGGTTTTACTGTGCTTCACTACAGACACCGGCATTCACTAAAGGGAGAAAACAGCTGTCAGCCTATGAAGTAGCAGAGACAAGGAAAATAGCCAATTTGCGTATCCATGTTGAGCGAGTCATAGGTTTAGTCAGGAGGAAATATCAAATTCTGCAGAGCAGGGCTATGCCAATAGAGAACATGTCCACAAAGCCAGGTGAGACACATGCATTGATCGACAAGATTGGGGTAATTTGTTGTGCCTTATCAAATCTCTCCGAGTCTGTTGTCCCACTGGAGTAAGGGGGGTGGGTGGTAATCAATCAGTTAAAAAAAATTAAATGTCTTGTCACTGTCACGGCTCACAGAAGGGGGTGGAGAGGAAGAGTAGTGTCCAGTATCTGCTGCTTGGCTCTGGTGATAAGTAGAACAGGGTAGAGTAATAGTAGTACCTAAGTCCTGACTCCTGATTAGTCTGTAAATGTTTTCAAATGAAATATTTTTCTCCAACTGTCATATTGTGCTGGCAGTTTGTACAGTATTATACTGTGAGATGGATTGCAATCTATTTTGTTTATTTGTTTAAAAGTCTAATCTTGTAAATAAACCACCAATGTATTATTATGCTGCCTCAATAGCATTTAATCATTGTGTAGTGTTACACAACACTTAAATGACACAATTAAATGTACAATAAAATTAAATGACAATCTGTGCTCTAATGCTACGTCAGAGCAAATACAATAGCCAGAACTCATAATGACTACCATCAGGTCATAACAATATTCAAAATGTCATTATGTTGTCGTCCTTTTATCACATTACACATGTATGTTTGTAACTTGCTGTCCCAGTATTTCTGGGAGTATACTGTTTCTAAAAAAACACTCAACTTTAGGAATCGCATCATCCCAAAACTCAAGGTCAGGCAAAATCCTTTCAACAAATATGTCATTGCGGTTCCACACAACAAAGTCACAGTACTCTGCATTTGCAATGTGAAGCTGTGCCTGAATTTGGTAATAGTAGTCATGAGTTGGGTCCAGTGTGACATTATCCCCGTCACTGATGAGGCAGAAGCCCTTCTCCCCAGCACGCATGCGCAGGTTGACCGCATCTCTCTGAGAGTGTGGGCACTAAAATCACAGTGATGAGAACAACAATCAAGATTTATCTGATGAAACAGTGAAGGATGGGTGTGGTCTGTGTTATCATAATCTCTCATTGCCCAAAACAAATGTCTATTTGAGACAGACAATAAAGCCTCATCTTATCTTAATTGAACAATAGATTAGAAATTAGAAAAGGTATTTCCTGCATTTTTACTCAGTTCACTGATTCTTATGGAAAGATGTCACACCTATGGCCTTGACTACAACAGAGTCAATACCTTAATCTCGCAGATGCCAGTTCCATGACAGTCACAAGTGACTATCCCATCAGGGGTGGACCCCATGTATGGCCACTTGGGGTTCAGCCAGAGACCGCTGTCCATACATGAGAAGCCTGCATGCTCCTGGCTCATAAGCTTCTCATATGCTCCTCTGGCTTGTGCTTCATGTTTGCATCCATAACTATAAACAGTACACATGCCAAACATGAAAAGGAAATTATTACTTAGTATTGGATGTGTAAAACAGTAAAGTGATGTATTATACAATATGCCATTACCCTAAACTATACTTAGTTCTTACCCTGTATAACCCTAGCCGTATAAGCCTATAACTAACCTCCATCTTCATAACACTTTTTTAGTTACAGTTATGGACAGTTTCATACCCCAAATCTTAACTCTGCCTTACCCTACATCAAACCCTAAATACCTTGTAGCAGCTGTGGTGAACCTATATGCCTCTGGATAGCATATGGCCTTGATCAAGCTCTTTGATGGTTGCTGGGGGTTGGTCTTAAGAACTTGTTTCAGCTTAGAGGCAGTTACGCGTCCAGCTCTTTGCCTAAACCAAATACTGCTTGCACTCTGACTTCGAGTCGCCCTCTCTACAGCCTGGACTTGGGACAGGGTGAGCTCTTCAAGCTGGAAGTCCAGGCATAGCTCTTCAAGGTCTTTGGGGGGGAGCTGCAGTGTCTCTGGTGTTCTGTACTCAGGCACAGTTTTAGGAAGCATGCTAGACTGGGGGACAAATTCTTTGTGGTAAGGTTCCCTAGACATCAGTGCTGCACTCCTTGGACAGTTTTTGCTTAAACTCTCAAAAAACCTACAGTATGTCTCTGAATCTCTCTGCACTCTTGGGCATGGAAGTGATTTCCCAACCTTTTGTGTACTTGTGCAGCCATCAATGGAACACTCAAGCTTTCGTTTTTTTGACTTTGCTGAAGAGAAGTCAATCAGAGTTACTGGGCAAGCAGGAATCTGGAAAAATTAAGCCAAAGAAGATCATTAAAATTTAAAAAGCTCTTTTCCAAAACGCTATATATGCCCGGCTTGATTAGATCTACCAGGAGCTTGAAGCCCCCGCCGGTATAGCCTACAGGGTCATTGAGGCACTCAAGCTTCCCCACCACGACAAGGTAGCAGTATAGGGGAAGATATTTTATCCTACTGTCACATGAAGTCCCAATATAACATTCTTTATCCTACATTTTGCTTTTTGGCTTACCTTTTTAACATGAGATGGCATCAGCCACTTGCACTGCTCTGATGTGCATGTCGCTCTCATTTTCACCCCAGCTTCAACTGCAAAAAGAACAGCTCCAACGTGCGAGCATGATTCTGATAGTCTGGAAATAGAGCACATAATCTTTTTAACATGAAATGCAATATTTACAGTACATTTTGATGATGCATAGCTTACTAATACTAATGTGCAATGGCACTTTATTTGAAGTAACATGTTTATTCATTAACTCTTTCTCAACAGCCTATAGAGAAATCATTATCTAGGTGATGACATGACTGAATAGTTCTACCCTCTATCTGAAAAATGCATCTGAGTGTCATGAGGGATCTAAGGCAATCACACAAATTCTTAGCTGATGAATTCTTAGCTAAAAGAAAACACTCTCTCCCCACTACTACTGAAGTACACCTGCAAAATGCTAGCAGTGCCCTATGCGTATATGTGTGTGTGTGTGTGTGTATGTGTGTGTTCTCATTGCAATAACATCCTACTTAATTAGGCTACTAACCCTGCCATACAATTGCAATGGGCTGCAATCACTTCTCCATCCTCCTTTGCAATTACCCAAGTCTTCAGAGGTGTCTCGTTAGACCTCTGAGAATGGTTTACCTTGAAACAAACAACTGTCACTCTCACGAAGTCCTAAGGATTTGGCATGTTTGTTGACGTTAAAGCCGCTAACGCTAACTGTTAGCGTGTTTAAGATAAAGCAATATAAGAACAAACACTCACCCTTGCAAACACCAAACTGTATCCATCACGGAGACGTTTTGTTCCAAGGTTGTGGACCCACCCGCTGACAAAAAAATTGTACGCCTCCAGACTCTTGAAAGCTTTCATTTGCTCCCTAGTGTAGTAAGAAGTCTGGAGGACCAAGTAGTTGGTGATATCCACAGCGTCGATAGTAGGCAAATCCTTTACTTCTGTGGTGTATTCGGACATTTTCAAAGAATACGGATCACGTCCGATATATTTTTTAACTATCTGTTTATATCTCTCCCGAGAAACGGGGTCTAAAGTTGCACAATAGCTGCTCTCCTGACTCTCCACAGTGTCCTCCATGTTTACTTCCGCCCTCCACTCAAAAATCGCGCTGCCTCCGCACGTCATCAGAACCACGTGACTGCAACCCAAGTATTGGAACATGTATTTGATTTCCCAAACATCCACCTCTCAAAGTCAAAGTATATATAAATAAATAAATGCTTGAGCTAAAATCTAATAAAATGTCCTTGTTTGTAAAATGTACCAAACTAATGCAGTTTGACATGTAGTGTTGACTCTGTTATAGACTTGTTGTTGTAGAAAATTGCATCAGCAACGTTGGAGGTGAAAAACAATTTGTGGCACTGTGACCTTATGACAAGAAAGACCTGGGTTTATTGCCTCTCATTAAAGAAGGAAATGCTGTTTAAAATGTAAGTAGAAGAATAATTATTTTCCAAACCATTTAAACTGATACGTACTACATTCTCAATCTTAGGCTTTAGAGGAATTCTGGGTTTTTTTAGCTCTTTAATATAATATTATTACACTTTCAACACCGCACTTTTCATGTGTGTATGGTCTAATCTAGACTGGGGAACCTTGGCTTAATGTTTTGAGTTGATGACCACATTCGTGTCATTCACTTCAACAGATTGCCATTGTAAGGTAAGTGTGGCCAGATAATGAAAAGTTACCCTGCGTTTGCTGTGTAGTACAGGCCTCTAAATTCACGTTTTCCACATTTAAAAACTATATGAGACAGAAAGGCCCAACCTACCAAACAGCTGAAGTCTGATATCAAGCAAAGAACTGAAAATATTTAATTTTCAAAACACAAAGTGCAAGAAGGGGTGAATCACAAAGGTAAACATGGCCTTGGCTCCATCTTTATTTTCATTGTATTGTTAGTAACAAATTAAAAATATATTTAGAAGTTATATTTCTCAGTTTCAATATTTGATATGTTGGCTTTTAAAAAGCATTTTCAAATAAATATTGCGTTGAGTTGGACTGTAAACCAGTCCAACCAAGCTTTTTATGTGAAAAGTGAAAGTGGATTTGAAAGTCTAATCTAGACTTCAAATAGATATGGCTTGTCCTACTTCTAAAATAATCACAATGTATCCCCCTATAGGGCTCATTGAGTGGTAGAGGGCAAGGTGAATAACTAGATGTCAAGGTGTTAAGTTACATAGGGTTGTGGTAAAAAAATATTTTAGGTATTTCTAAGAATAGGTTGACCCTTTAAACTTAAGAACTAAACCTTTGTGGCAATGCCTGGGCCTAAACAAGATTAAGATACCTACTGCATTTTCCATAATTTGGATAAATTTGGCCTATTATTAGTCACATCAGGTTGGTTTCCAACCCATTAACTTAACCCAGGGTTTCCCCTGCACATTCACAATGAATGAGATGGTGCTAGCAGCCTCTAATGCATCAAAATTGGTTATAAGCATACTATATTTGCTTAATAAAATTTAACAAATAGATCAAAGATCGTGGCTTTGGAAAACCATCTCTGGCCTAAGTCATCATCTGTGACAACCCCAACTCAAATCCTTAAATGTAGGCAGTCAAAATGCGTCATTTTTGGTTTTCATTAAATAAAAGGTCACACATAAAACATTCACAACTGTTCCTTTCTCCAAATTTTCGAGCTAGGTTTACAAGCTACAGTATGATGACTTAGATTTCAGAATTAAAGTCAAACAATTGGTACTTGTTCCCAACTCCAACTGTATTTATTCTGCCAGAAATATGCATCTCTCTTAAAGTTCTTTGTTCCAATTGAGAAGGAAAACCCAAAGGTGCATCTACCATAGCAAGAATAGCAACAATGATCAACCATGTATCAGACTGAGACTGGAAATGTGAAAGAAACATACCTGCATCAGCTTTGGAAGTCAGGTGAGCAGAAAATGGGAAGTACCCTTCACAAGAGCTAGAGAGAGTTCAGATGACTTCTACCGAATATTATAATCCAAAAACTTTTGATAACTTGCCACTGAATCTCAAGCAAGGTAGGCAAGTCGGAGCTGAGTAAAGCAGACAGTGGATATTCATTCTGATTGGTGTGCCTGAAAGACTCAAATCCACTATTACAGTGTTCAGTACTTGTCTCGTAGAGGACCATCCATCAGCCTTGTATAGATGTAAATGCAATTACCCAAATAACATTGTGTTATTGAGTACTAAGTGATCTCTGAAGCTGTAGGCAAAATAAAATGAAGCTGCCATGTATAGTCTACTGTGTGAATGACTGTTTAATGATGACCTGGAGGTGACATACATGTAAAAATATTCTGACACTGTGACATTGAAAACTACACTCAACATACCTTACTAACCCATTTATGTATCTCTGTAATTCACCTCTCAGGTATAGCTGATTATAAGCCACGAAATAGGCATAAGCCCATTCACAGCAAGATCTTTATGTGATGTTCGGATGTCTGGAAAAATTCAATTTCAAACTTTCATTTCAAAAACTAGGAAAAAAAAATCTTAATCCTTCTTGCTAGACAAAACATTGCACTGCTTTCGTGTGTCGGTTTTCAATCCCACTGACTCCTTGATTCAGTCTATTATATACAGCATTACAGTGAATGTATTATTCGTGCACTCGTTTGCATTACATTCAATGATACTGTGAAAATCTTTAAGTTGAATTTATTGTAAAATTAACCATCCTAACAACAAGGCTGACAACAAATTAGCTTTTAGGTCCATGACTTTCTTTGGGTCCTTGGTTAAGTTCATGTCACTCAGTGTGTTAACCCAGACATGACGTAAAAGTCACAAGACATGCACAAAAACATTTTTTAGACACTCCAGGAAAGCAAAAACGAGCTGTGACTATTACACTGACTTACTGTTGCCACTTAACTTGTTAGCAAACAGCTGGCTTTTAAGATGATTATGGGGCACAAATATTTTTTTAGAATTAATTTTTATTTTTTAAGAACTCATTAGGGAAAGATTTTATTCCTCAAGTGCCAAATGCTGCACTCTGTCCAGAAGCTATTTGCCATATGTGTTTGTCATTGCTTAATTGCTCAGGGTTGTTTGTTATCAGCTGAGCTTTTAATAACCAAAGTTGCATGATAGACAAATAATTTGAAGTTTTCCATTATAAAGATATTAGCTACAGATTCTGTGTTGACCATGGTTCATTATTTTTAAAAAATGTTAGCTCTTTAATATTAAAAAAATGTCTTTTCAGCTCTGCATATCTAAAAGAGTAGTTCTTTATTATTCATATTTTAAAACAGTCCTTGTAATCCACGTATGCTCTACTTGGCCTCAGTATAACCCTCCTTTCTGACTGGTTGCCGCTATTAAAATGACTTTGAACAGGAGGTGGGTGAGGCTGTTGTGCTCATAATCAGAGCTTTGACTGGCTGTATATAGTACAAAGCCTGTGTTTTTGTTTTGCCAGGATTACCTGGACACATAATCGACCTACTATTTGAAAAAGGGCATGTTTATGAGTGTTTAAGCTGAGCTTCTACTAGCATAGATGCTAGTACAAGCACAACAAGGGCCTATTTTTCGTTGTCCAACATGTACTGTGCTCCGAAATTTGAATGAAGAGGTTCTATATTTTGCAATTTTTGGGGGGGTCAAGATGTTCTTATTAGCCAAGTCATACTGTAGTGTTTTATTAAGAAGGTGAAAGAATATCTTTCAGGTTTTTTAAATAAATCAGTTTAAGTAACTTTATTTCGAGGATGACATTCCTGTACTCTGGTCCCTAATATATAAATATTGCATGTGCATATATTTCAAGCAGAGCTTTTTCCATTTGGCCACTGCATTATGCCTTCTTCTGAACTGCACTACAGGAGGTGCTTAAATTACAGGTCAAAAGACATTTTGTCACTAATGGAGGGCATGATTTGTGGGGGACAATGTGTTTACTTCTGCCTTGTTTATATTTACAAAAGAAAATATATTCCATGTTGATATAATTTGATGAACAACCACTTAAGGGTGTCTGTTGCTGGTGAGATATCTTTGGCACAAAGAGGCTTTGTTAACTTTTCCACACATAGAAAATTATTAATCACGTTGTCAGGAAAGTCCTTTTCTGCTGTTGCAAGCATTAGCAATCATAAATTCAAGTTGATGACTGGTGAAGTTCTAGTTTTTACTTTAGCAAGGATGTGTCAACTTGTCTTATTAGTTGATGATATAAACATTATTCTTTTTCGACAGTAAATTATTTTTATCATTACTACCATTGTAGCCATCTATCATGTTAAAGTCTGCTGTGCATATGCTAGACCAATTTTATTTCCTACCTGTTACAGTTATTTTCACCTGACGCAAGCCCTTTGTAGTGACTGAATAAGCTCTAATTATATGTTGACACAGATTCCAAGGTACCAGATGTTTTGGTGTTCAGTGTTCAGGCATGTGAGCACATTCCTGTGCCTGAAAAAAGGTAGATGTTAGTCAGCTGTCTGTCAAATTAGAAATCCCTAGAAATCCCTGATGTTGGAATTATGCTAATTTGATGCTTTTTTTTTTCAGTTAAAGGTGGGAGGTATGCAGTTGTCTATTATTGTCTTGGAATGTGATCTTGTAATTTATTAAATAATAATGATTTGCATAGCAAAATACTCTCAGAAGGCAGACTGTTTTGAGGGAACAGCATAGTCTCTAATCAAATTTCACTATATCTATAGTTCAGGCTTCAGTGCTTGAGGCAAGAATGATTAACTTAGTTTGTTATTCTTGTATTATAAACAAATATTGATTATTAACTGCAATATTGGTACCATTTTTACACTGCAATGCAATTAGGATTGGTTTTAAATACAGACCCAATATTTTGTGTCTTTTACTTTTAATAGTAAAAGAAGAAACTCCATATAATCTCCTTGAAAAGTAGAATTATTACATTCACCATGACTAAGGGAGTCTTCACATATGCTCATTTTAGTTTGGCTAAATTGGACTCAACCCCTTTAGTTGAATTTGCTTTTCAACCTGAGGAAGTAGACTTATGGATCCATTCTGGATCATTGTACGTTATACCACAAACAGACAATAAGGAAGAAAAACACTTAAACCAAAATGTATGAAAAATGTATGAAAACATGTTAATACAAAATATGTTCATATGTTACTGAAATGTGACAAATTCATTTATTACTTAATAGAAGTAATAATAATAGTTTTAACAAAAAGAACAGGCCTAGCTTAACAGATTCATGGCATTTCTAAACAGCAATGCACCATCTGCTGGCATATGGCTGCATGACACTATTGCACCAGCACTGGACAAAAATTAAAATGTAAAACAAACTGACTGAACGACTTGTAGGTCTAGTACCGACTAGTAACAATAGCGATGATTAGTCATCTAGTCATTCCTAGCTGTTCACTTTGAAGCTAGGGTTAGTGGTATCTGGGAAGTCCCTCCATTTTTTTTAAAGATTAAATAGTATACTATGTTTTGATTGAGAGATTTCTGAAAAATTTAAACGTACAGCTCTGCTATTACTTCCGACATAAATAAAGACAGAAAACTAAACAGTAATCACATTTGTAGGGTTAGTGAAGTTGGACTAGCGGGCATATAATGATGTGCTACGTGATCACTAGCTACACAGCTATGGTTAGCATAATATAAACACATTAGCACAGTGAAGCTTGAGGATAAACGCTAACCTTTTTCCACTCGATAAAAGTTAACGCGAGGGTTACTGGTGGTTAGGGACAAATGCAACAGCATGGCAGGATCCTGTAAACAGACCAAACTTCAGTCAGGAGAACTACTGAGATTATTCATCCACCATACGAGACGAGGTTAGTCATTAATATACTGCTGCGTGGGCTGGGCTGTTTTAAAAACTGAGCTTTAAAATGAATAGTGGTAGGTAAAACCAAGAGAGGAGAGGCCGACAGTGATCACTGACTGTTTTTAGGAGCTTGTTGAGATTAAATGAACAAGATACAAAACATTACAACATGTTAAAAACATGTTAATAAACGCAGAGTAGTTTGGACCCAAAAGCAGGGTCCAAACTACTCATCACTTAAAGACCGGATATCCCACCTCCAGTGAATGGTTTAATGCAGTACAGTTGTTATTATTATCACTTGTTACATCCTGTTTATGATAGTTAAATAACATTCACATAAGCAATAAAATTGTCTCTTGTAAACTGTATGTGGTGTTAAATAGACCTATACTACTGCGCTTGAATGTGGTATTTTAAGAGCCATATATCTTTTGAGGTGGTATTCATCATGAAAAGTTTGAGAACCACTGGTCTACGGTACTTTCTCCTCATGATGCTACAAGTGGGAAATTAATTCCTCGGTCCAACTGTGAACCAAGGAGAAGGTTTTTTTGACCTTATAAACTGCTTTGGACCAGAGCAACAACACTGCACTTTGGACACCTCAAAACGTAATTTTACGCCCATTCACTTTATGATGGGAATGCATTCATTTTGTTAAGAAATAGATTTTCTTTAAAATAAAATTTAAATTGCACAGTCCTGTGTGACGACAGCTTGCACCAATCCAGTGATGATCTGACCTTTTCCTTGACAACTCCAAAATGGTTAGTAATTACTATCGCTGACTTAGTGAATGAAAGATATATATCATTCTGTTACAGCTACTACAAGCTCAGTCCCTGAAGTCTACAATCCACCATCTTGAGACAATCTGGCATGTGCTTTTTACATGAAGCTGACAGCTTAGGCTGCACAGCCAGGAAAGGAGAGGCATTTTTTTAATTGCTTTTACAAAGCCCTGGAAAACCAATCAGAGACCGAAAGGTGTTGTGAATTCTGATTTTAGGCAATTGGTAATGGATGAAAACCTTAAGATCATACATCCATGATGTTCTTGGATGCATTACAAAAGCCCTAATAGTGGTTATAACCTTTAGAAACTTGCGAATTTGAAGAACATTGTTTAGTTCCGCTGTATTTTGCAAAATGGGATGCCATGTAACTACAAATCAACTATTAACCCCAAAACATGTCTAAGGTTTTGAAGAGACACTTTTAATAGAGTTGGAAGTTATAAAATGCTGACTTGACATTTGAAAGTTGTTTGGATTTTTTTGTGGTTGCAATGTTCTGTCTCCTACAAGTTTTTTTTATTAAATGTCACAATAGACAATTTTACTATGCAACCGACAAATAAAAAGGCATTATGTCTGATACACTCTACCTCGAAAAATAATGGTTAAAATCATTGCCAATTCATGTCAGCGTGTCAACATGTGATGCTAATTTCTTCATTAGTTGAAGGATCTAATAGCACAATCAAAAAAATGCATGACTGTACTGTGAACTACTATATTGTTTTCTTAAGTGTTAATGCGAAGCACATATTAAAATATAGATGCACACAAAAAGTGTGATTATCCAAAACAATATGTGCTGCCTTCCACCTCCAGCTTTTATTTGTTAATTTCACACTATTTACCAATAAAAAAAAAAATTGCCATCTATTCTTTCAGATAATGTCTGTTTTTTATGGAAATCACTGTTATAAATGGATGCCAAGTCACGTCTTACTAAATAGAAGCATTTGTATATACATTTCATGCCTCATAAAAACAACAGCATGATGTTCCTTGATTTAAAACCGGCCAATGTTGTTTGTCAGGTCAAGGGCTATAACTTCTTTTCTTTTTACTTTGGAAAATGCAGAACTCGGACATAGGACTTTAATAGCCTTTCAGTGCTTTGTCTTTTGCTTCAAAATGAGTGCCATACAATAATAATAATGATAATAATGAAGCTTCATATACTGACATTGGAAAGTAAAATCACTTCTAAAGAAAAGCAGCTTCTTCCAGTGATTCATTTGAGTCACGGGGCCCTGATAGCAAAGGTCCAGTGTCATCAAGAGGTAACACAGCTAGAAAACAAACTATTGTAACGTTCACAAGAACCAGACGGTTGGGGTCTCAGTTTGTCCGTTTATTCGGCACATAAGCCAGCGGGTTGTTAACTCAGGGGGAAGCGCTCTCGAACTACACCTCTCTTCAGCCTGGCACCCACACAGAACAACCAGGTCCCCCCCACCCCTTCCTGTACACCACCCTCACTACTTCCTGCAGCCCAACCAAACATGAATCTTAAAGGAACAACAACAGTGTGCAGAGAAAACCAACATGTCACTGTCCAGTAACACTTAACCATCGTTACACTGCCCCCCCAGCAATAAGTTCCTCGTCCCCGAGGGAACGACACAGTCTCTGAGGCGGGGCGGTAGCCTACGTTCCCTCCTTGACCTCCTGAGCCCCTGAGGAGGACGCGGAGCTTCGGGGCTTTGGGGTGAAGAGTCCGAGGGGGGGGAACGCAGCCCCGGTCGGGGGCCCCTCTGAGCAGGGTCATGGACGCTCTGTACACGTCCCTCTGGAAAGGAGGGGAGGGACTGTCCTCTGTAGGGGGCCATCCGGTCTCTGTGCAGCGCTACTATCCTCCCCCTAGGAGGCAACTGCACCCTGTAAACAACCTCCCCCACTCGCTCTAGGACGCTGCAAGGCCCCACCCAGCTGCTATCCAGTTTAGGACACCGTCCCTTCTTCCTCTTTGGGCTGTAGACCCACACCAGCTCCCCAGCACGGAAGTGCCTCCCTTTAGTGGTGATGTCGTAATTCCTCTTTTGGCGCAGGCCTGCCTTCGCCAGCTGCTCTCGGGCGTAGGAATGTGCAGAATCCAGCCGGTCCTGCAGCTTCCTTGCGTAGTCCCGGCCCGGTGGTGCCTCTGGCGCGTCCGGGGGTTTCCCAAAAGCCAACTCTGCAGGAGTTCTCAGCTCTCTCCCTAACATGAGCAGGGCAGGCGTACATTGGGTGGAGTCCTGCACTGCCGACCTGTAGGCCATGAGGGTAAGGGGAAGATGGTAATCCCAGTCCCGTTGGTGTTCTGAGGTAAGGATGGCTAGCTGCTGGGCCAGCGTCCTGTTAAACCTTTCCACCAGCCCATCGCTTTGGGGGTGAAGTGGGGTGGTGCGGGTTTTCTTAGTCCCAAGGCGTTCACACATGGCAGCAAATACCTTGGACTCAAAGTTACGCCCCTGGTCACTGTGGAGGGTCTCTGCTGTTCCAAAGCGGCTGAACATCCCCTCCACTAATACATCAGCGACCGTCTCAGCCTCCTGATCTGGGATGGCGTATGCTTCCGGCCACTTGGTAAAATAGTCCATGGCCACAAGAACATAGCGGTTTCCTCTGTCTGTGCGAGGAAATGGGCCCATGACGTCCACAGCTACTCGCTCCATTGGGGCTCCTGCTGGTTGCTGCTGAAGCTGAGCCCGGGACTGGTCTTGTGGCCCTTTGTGTGAGGAACATGCATCACAGCTGCGGCAAAAGTCCTCCACATCCCTCCGCTGTTGACCCCAGTAATAGCCCTGGCGGAGGCGGCGAAGAGTCTTGGAGACCCCAAAGTGGCCAGAGCCAGTGCTCCCATGGCAGGCTCCCAGCACAGCTGACCTCAGCGACCTTGGCACCACAACCTGCCACCTCTCCTCCCCCGTGGCAGGATCCTTCCAGGCACGCTCCAACACCCCCTCCTTCAGCCTGAGAGCTGCAAACTTGGCCCACAGCCCCCTGGTACAGATGGAAAACCCAGTGACCTCATCCCAAAGGGGTTGCTCCCCCTTCTCCAGCCACTGCAGGACCGGCAGCAGGTCTGTGTCTTGTTCCTGCCGTGCCCTCCACTCCGCTGCATCCACCACCAGAAGAACCCTGCAGGCGAGCTGTGCTGCTCCGTCTATTGTCGTGAGTTCCCGCTCTATTTCCTCTCACTTCTCACAGTAACGGCAGCCAGCTGCAGCACATGGGCGGCGAGAGAGGGCATCTGCGTTAGAATGGTGCGTCCCTGCTCTGTGCTCCACGGTGAAATTGAAGGCTTGGAGCTCCTCCAGCCAGCGAGCCACCTGTCCCTCTGGCTCCCTGAAAGACATCAGCCACTGAAGGGCAGCATGATCAGTTCTGACAACAAATGCTGTGCCGCACAGGTAGTATTTAAAGTGTCTCACCCCCGCCACCACAGCCAACAGCTCTCGTCGTGTGACACAGTAGCGCCGCTCGCTCCTGTTCAGGACCCGGCTGAAGTACGCCACCACCTTCTCCCCTTCCGGTCCAACCTGCGACAACACCGCTCCCAGCCCCACATTACTTGCATCAGTGTCCAGGACAAAAGGCAGGGCGGGGTCAGGGGGGGCAAGGACTGGGGACTCTGTCAGCGATCTGCGGAGGGTGTCGAACGCCTGCTGACAGTCCTGGGTCCAGATGAAGTCACGGTCCTTCTGCAGCAGGTGGAAGAGTGGTGCGGCTATGGAGGAAAAGCCCTTCACAAACCTCCTGTAATAAGACGCCAGTCCTGGGAAGCTTTTGAGCTGTTTCTGGTCTGCTGGTGTGGGCCACTCGGTAATGGTGTGAATTTTTTCCTCCAAAGTGCTGATGCCCTCACGACCCAGCTTGTGGCCCAGAAACTCCACCTCCCTCCTCATGAAGTGGCACTTGTCGGGATGCAGCTTCAGGCCTGCAGCCGCCACCCTCTCCAACACTTGTCTCAGGGCATCCAGGGCAGCATCAAAGGAGCTCCCGTGCACTAGAAGATCATCCAGGTAAACCAGACACCGTTGCCGTGGGACGCCAGCCAGCACACTGTCCATGAGCCTCTCGAAGGTCGCAGGAGCGTTGCAAAGGCCAAAACTCAGGACTTTGAACTGCCATAGTCCCCTGTTAGTGCAGAAGGCTGTCTTCGGTCTGGATTCCGGGGACAGTGGCACCTGCCAGTAGCCACTCCGCAGGTCCAGGGTGGAAAACCAGGAGGACCCGGCTACTAAGTCGAGGGACTCATCAATCCTGGGAAGGGGGTAAGAGTCTTTCTTCGTCACTTTGTTGAGTGGTCTGTAGTCCACACAGAAACGCATCCTAGGACTTTTTTTCTTAGGCACCATCACCACCGCGGAGGCCCACGGGCTATCAGATGGTTCTATGATGCCCGCCTTCATCATTTCACACAGCTCCCTGTCTGCAGCCTCCTGATGAGCCAGGGGCAGGCGGCGGGGGCGCACTTTAATAGGCTGGGCATCCCCGGTCTCAATGACGTGCTCTACCAAGTGTGTCAAGCCAACATCACTTTCTTTCAGGGCAAAAATGTCACTAAACTCTTTTAGTACCTGCCATAGACTCTCTTGCTGCTGTGGAGTCAGCCCCTCACAGTTCTTTGACCAGATACTCCTCACTGCTGAGAGCCTCTCCTCCTCCTCCTCCTCCGCTCGCTGTTCTGCTGGCGGGTCTGCAGGGGTCTCTGCGGTGGAGGTGGACGCCGCGGCAGATGCTGTGCAGACCGGGGGAGGAATAAGCGGCACCTTCTTCCCATCAGGGAGTACGAGGAGGCCTTTGCCTAAGTCCAGTACACCACCAATGGCTCGTAAAAAATCCAGCCCAAGGATGCAGGCGTCCTGCACGTCAGCCACCCAGGCAGCATAAGACACACCGAGGTCCCCCACCTTGAACTGGAACACTCCCTTCCCTCTCATTGGGGCCAGATCACCGGTCACAGTCTTAAGTTGCACGTTAGTCGGTTGTACAGCAGCTCCGGTTGGGACAATATCGGGTCGGACCAGCGTTGCATTGGATCCCGTGTCCAGCAGGGCCGTACAGGACACCCCCGCAATCGTCACTGGAACATGGCAAAAGCCGCCAACCTGGGTCCAGCCCACCGTGATGGCCGCACCGGGTGGAGGTGGCGGTGGTGTGGGGATGTCGTTCTCCCAGGCCCGTGTACTCCCGCCTACACGGGCCCGTGGGCGTTTCCCTGAACCGCTGCAAGCTTGGGGCACTGCCTGATGAGGTGTCCGACTTGTCCACATCCCCAGCAGCTCTGAGGTCGGCGGTGTGGGCCAGCCCGAGGGGAAGGCGACTGCAGCGAAGCTGTCTGCACCAAACTGCACAGGCCCGCTGGCGTCTCCATCTGTTCCACAGGTGCTGACACAGCCCTCACCACGTGTGCGTCGTCAGCGCCCCCAGAGGATCCTGCAAGCATCTCCCTCTCCAACGCTAGCTCCAGGGCTGCACTGAGTGTGGCCGGCCGAGCAAGCTGAGTTTGCATGCGGAGCTCTTTAGGGCTCAGGGCCTGCAGGAACTGGTCCCGAGCTAACTCCGCCTGCACTGATGGTGGCATGCTGTCATACGCCCTCCGGCAAAGGCACTCGACTTCATGGGCCAAAATGCGGAGGGGCTCACCTGGCAATCTGCGTCTGTTGTGGAACTCCGACCTCAGCAGCACTGGTTGGTTATACTGCCCGAAGCGCCTCTGAAGTGCTCCGACCAGAGCATTATAATCTCCCCTCTGCTCCTCGGTCAGCAGCAGCAGGCATGCAGCTGCATCCTCACACAGGCACAAAGCCAATTGGAGAGCTTTATGTTCCTCAGACCAGCCAGCTGCAACAGCTAACAGCTCGAACTGTGCGATAAACACTTCCCATGGCGTCTTGCCGCTGAACTTAGGCGTTTTTATATTCGCTGCAGCTTGCTGGGCGCCGCCATGTTTGTTTACATCACGTGACGGCGCGCCAAGCGAGGTCGACTCCTTCCCGCCGGAATCGCGGCCGCTGTGCGAACAGTTCCCGAGCCTAGTCAAACCTGGAGAAAATCCAGCCTCGGCAGACAGCCGCAGCGCCGTTTCCCTCACTCCATGGGCGGGCGAGCGCGGACGAACCTCCCTCTCCTCCGTCTCCTTCTTAATCCTGCCCGGCAACATCCTCGTCTCGTAACGGCAAGCGTCGCCGGCAACAGGGTCTCGGGCGTTCTGGGGTTCTTTTTTCTTTCTTCACTTCTGACACCAATGTAACGTTCACAAGAACCAGACGGTTGGGGTCTCAGTTTGTCCGTTTATTCGGCACATAAGCCAGCGGGTTGTTAACTCAGGGGGAAGCGCTCTCGAACTACACCTCTCTTCAGCCTGGCACCCACACAGAACAACCAGGTCCCCCCCACCCCTTCCTGTACACCACCCTCACTACTTCCTGCAGCCCAACCAAACATGAATCTTAAAGGAACAACAACAGTGTGCAGAGAAAACCAACATGTCACTGTCCAGTAACACTTAACCATCGTTACACTATTGTGTAATGGTCAGATGTGATAGGTTGTCTGAAGTATAACATTAGCTTTGGATTTGCTCTGTTTGCTAACAAATCCTGAAATTAACCAATGAGTGATTAATTAAACCATAAAAATATCCATAGCAAGTAAATAGCAAGCAAAATTTATTTTAGCAAGTAAAATTTATTTTACTTGCTATTTGGTCACATTGCTTGAAAAAAAGATGCTCAATTTAGGGGGAGCACAAAAACCTATTGTTTATTTTCTAGGCTGTCAGACTTAATCATAGTTGAAGGAAATTATCTGACAGCCAATCCACCCCTGAAAAAGCCATCACAAGCAATTATCAAACAGGGTTAAAAACCAGATACAAACTACAACAATTTGATCAGGAGTTTTTGCTTCATTGACTATTTTTTATTTATTTATTTTTTAAATCAAGGTCTTTAGAGAGTCAAGGTGTACATTCAATTGTATGACCATTTCTTTTGTGCTTTCTAAATCATTCTGTTCTGTGAAAATATTTTCTATTATCCCAAGCCTGAGAGATTTTTTGGACCTCTTACTTTAAAGAGGTACTATTAAGTCTGGAATGGCTGTTACCAAAACCACCTAAAATGTTAGTTGTGGATTTAGGTGGTCTACAAATCAGAATGCAGAATTAGGCTCATTACATGCTGCATAATCTAAGTCAAGCATGTTTTGATGAAACACTGAAATTTTATTGTTTTATTACGCTTTAATGCCAGAGATCCAAAGGTATTGAGGGGTACAGATGAGGATATCCCAGATTGTTGCATCTTGTGGATGCAGTAACTCAAGAAATAAGTCACCTGAGATTTTCAAATTGATAACATAGGTGCATCTACTAAAACATTTGAATGATTTTGAATCTCAGTTACCTGAATCTCAATGTCAGAGTAAGTTTTCTGAAAATCTTGTGAATGTGATAACTTGAGAACAAGGCAATGTAGGATTTTGAAATTGACACCATAGGTGTGTCTGTTAGGAGTTTGAGGGGCGCACTGGCAGTATTGTTTACATTGTTGTGGAGGAATTTTTGAGTCATTTCTAGCGTTGCTTCAGTTCTTTCAGGTTCACAGGTATTTGTTTATGCATAGCTATCTTAAGGTCCTGCCACAGCATTTCAATCATTTTGAGGTCTGGACTTTGACCACTATTGAATACCTCAATTCTTTTATTTATTCTTTTTTTTTTTAGCTATTGTGCTTTAGATTTGCTGGTATTCTTTTAATCATTGACTTATTGCACAAGGACCAAGGCATCTCATGTTTGGATGTTATGCCTTCTTCTGTAGTAAGCAGGGAGCGAGGAACACTGTCACATGCCACAGAGTGCTGCAGCTATTAGCACTGTTATCTCACAGCAGAAAGGTTCTGGGTTGAACCTTTATGTGGCTTTTCCGATGGTGCTCCCTGTATCTGTGTGAGTTTATATGGGTGCTGTGATGTTTTTCTATAGTTCAAAGACATCAGTGCATATGTAGAAATTGATAAATGTGGCTTGTAGTGAAAAGAAAATATTATCTAGGCAAAGTAGAAAGGTTTGTTTACACCTTATGACCACTGAGACCCAGGTGACTAGGGGCAGATACATTTATTGCATCCAACTCCACTAGCACCCAGCAGGATTTGTCCCTGCAGGAGATAATTGTTTGAGCCTTCAGTTTGTTGGAAATCTTGTATAAAACTGTACAGCATGAATTCCACTGGGTTAAGTGGAGGCATGACTCTGAATAGATAATGCCCTGAAAAAATGTCCATGCCCAAGAAGTCAAGTCCAAAATAACACTGCATAAAATTCCCAGTAAAAGTGTGAGGCAAGCTTATAACCACAAGGCTAAAACAATCCTAACTAAGACAGGTATAGTTCAAAGTTTATTCATGAAATGTATAGTTCAAAAACCAAGCATGCAAATTTCATGTTTGTGCTGAAATTGGACAAATACTGATTTTCAACAGTGCTTTTCAGAGACACAGTCCATGCCAACACATCCTTACATATTGTGTAAAAACATAAGAGCATTAATAATGCAATTTAATAAATTATGAATAACTGATAATAGCAGTATTGCTTGCCCTACAATTGCTTTGCAGAGTCCTTAACAAGATATACAATTAATACTGCATTCACATTGTGGTTTGTTCTTTCTAATATACTTTATTTATTTATAACCTTCATAAACTAGTGTAAAGAAGAGCATGGTCCTGGCACTGAGCCTTCTGAAAAATGTAGTCCTTCATTAGCTGCTTTTTTGATATGAAAAGTCAAAAATGCTTTTAGGAAAAGGGGTCAGTACAGAAAGCTGATAAAATGTTATTTCAAAAACCATGTGTTCAGCCACATTTAATCCACTTGCCTCCAAAACAGTTCAGTTCACATGGGTTATAGGGTGGAAGGCAGGTCAATTTCATGTTTCTGAGGCTGTTCCAGAGGGGTCTTTTGGAGCACTGTGGAAGTGCCCGGGAAAGCTATTACCACCTACTGTTTGCCACCTACCTACATTTAAGAGTAAAATCTACATGAATGTCAGAACCTGGGGTAAAAATCTGTGTTGTAACAAGGTGATAAATATTACTTATATAGGGAGTGTTTTTAACATTATAGTTCTCTGTAATATCAATTCTTAACTAGAGCAGTGAGCTTGACAAAAGTTGCGATAATCAGATTCATGCAATCTATCTTAAGTTCCACAGATATTTGGAGGACTAGCGAGTGATATTTTGGAAAAACACTCAACTCTGATAATGGTTTTGAGAGCCCACTGTGTATCATTAGTACTGATTTGCATCAAGAGTGCTCAAACACCAGAAGAAAAACACCCCATATTATTTATTTATTTATTTTGGTTCTGGTTTTCATCATGAACACATCCATTGAGCTAAAACATTAGCCCGTTCAGGCACTTGAGCAAAGAGAAGAATAAAGAATGGATGTCTGGACTCACTCACAAATTCCACGTGCTTTGCACAAGACAGGACAAACAGAGTGCAGCACTTCACCTTTGTCAGCATTTTCTTTTGTTGTGTGTTCAACCATTGTTTTATATGTACAAAAAACAGAGAGGCTGCCTATTGCTTTCTTTTAACTGCATGCTGACAGGGCTTTTGCATGTGCATCCTCTTGGGACAGAGCTCTCCAGCTAGGTGGTGTTTTACAGACTTTGCAACTGAACAGCTCTAAACCCCAGGGGCTCTCAAGCAGACACAAATCTCTCTGACATCGTTTGTTTCCTTTTTACATACAGTATAGGATACACGCATTTGGAAACTTGACCGATATCTCATAATGCATCTTGGATTTTAAGCAGTAATTATTTTGAAAATCACAACATTATTCTGCCTGTCATACTGATTTAAATGTTCAGATTGTTGGTTTCCGTTACACAAATTAGACACTGCTTGAAAATGACATGCTGCATTTGCACAGCTTTTGGCTCCCTTGGGTTTACATTAGTTCAGTTTGTATGTCACACAGTCTTCCAATTCCTGCTGCAAATCCAGCACAAAATACTTGATCACAGTGCAGCCAGCACAGTAATATGGGAATTTGTGTCATGATTTCAGCAGGAAAGAGAGAGAGATTAATGTGGAAAAAATCATGCTGGAAGCACGGGAGAGTACACCGCTGAGTGCTCTTTATGTACTCAGTGCCATGCTTAGTTCAGTGGCGTTCTTAATGTCACCACTAGCTTCCTGAAAGAGTTTTAACATAGACGTGCACAGGACTACTGAAACAGCGTTTCGTGAAATATTGTGTTTGAAATATTTCAAGTCATGTTTTCTTTCAATCTCCTTATCTTGGATCGCTTTCCATATGCATGGCGTCGTATCATGCTGTTTGGCTGCCACTGTATAAACATAGCCTATGATCTGCAACACAGCTGTAATGCTTTAGAGGAAAACATGTTTTGGAAAATAGTGAATGCAAAGGTTTTATTTTACACTGAACACCAAATAGAAAACAGGCTTCAGACTTCCGCTTCCCGATAAAAGTATCTTGCAGGATGTATTAAATCATTCTTTCGTTAAATGGTTCACCAAAACATTTTATGAGGAAAAGTGAATGACATGCAGGTTTACAAGACAAGACTTGGAAAAAAAAATCCATGACATTTTAAGTAAAACTGACATATCAGACGGGGACCCCGAGAATAACAAGCGCCACTGTTCCTTTTTAAAATCTACAGGTCAACAACTTAGAGTTAGAGTTATACATTAGAGCGATCCTGAATCTCTTTTTATTTTAAATTATGTTCAGTATTCCTTTTCTTCAACTGCTACATAGCAGCCTTGTAGCAAATACTATGAATAGTGCAGACAAATGTTTTACAGTTAATGCAAAAATTAAGAAGCCTTCATGGCAGCTATTCATAGCTGACAAATAAGCGTTCAATGATGATAATAATAATAGTACATATAAAATTAGTTTTAATGAATATAAATTTAACATATCAATACACACTGCTTGTAACCAGAAAAATAAAATATTCAAAAATATTGATCATAAGTTTCATTTAAAAGCTGATTTGTGTAATGTTGTGTAATGTGTCTACTACAATATGTGTGTACATATGTTATACTCACCATAATAATTACACATAGATTTACAGCAATTTCATTACATTTGTTTAACATTAATTTAGTCCACTCCACAGTGGACAGCATTTTAAAAAAATACTTGAATAATAAATGAAATGAAATAGAAACAAATTTACCTTATTACCCTTACTAAATTTCCTTTCACATTGTACCTTTATTTTTGACAATGAATTTCTTGACAATGAATACTAGAGATGCATCGATTGCCCAGCCAGTGCCCTGACTGGTAACTGGCCACTCAGCCTCACATATGATCCAGCTCTTTTCATGCATGTAACCAAACACCCAGTATCATTGCTACTATCAGACCAAGCAGCTGGAAAATGAGCTGATCAGAGGTAACCTATTATTAGATTAGCTCATTTTAATTTGTTGAAATATAATGCTAAAACTAAAAGCTATGGTAGACTTTTAGCTTTTTTTTTTCTTTGCTTGTTTAGTTCCAATCATAAACAATGACAATGTTCCCGCACCAATTGTAACCATTATTTGTTTTTCAACCATATGGTAAAAAATGGTAAATGGCCTGTATTTGTAAAGCGCTTTTCTAGTCCCTAAGGACCCCAAAGCGCTTTACACAACCAGTCATCCACCCATTCACACACACATTCACACACTGGTGATGGCAAGCTATATTGTAGCCACAGCCACCCTGGGGCGCACTGGCAGAGGCGAGGCTGCCGGACACTGGTGCCACCGGGCCCTCTGACCACCACCAGTAGGCAATGGCTCATTATCTCCATTATAGTCTGGAGATAATGAGCATCTCCAGACTATGCACAAATAATTTAGAAGTGAGAACTAAATGATCCATTAGATAATCTGGCCTGAACACCTGATCTACACACATCTAAAAAGGGAATTGCAGATGAGAAAAACAACAATGAAGTTTTTACCTGGGAATTCAAGACTACAAACTCGTCACATTTAGCAGATAATAAAGTCACTGATTGGTAAGGTTAACTAGCCCAATAGCTAGAGGTTACTTTGAACTGAGAATTGTCAGTTGCTAATTAGTGTACTGGAATTGTCTACTGACACAAGTGCATTGAATTCTTTTTCATGTGTTAATTGCCCTTTTGGTTTTAATAATAACAGCTTTCTCACGTTCTACTGTGCTTTAAGTGGTTAACAGATTTAAAGCATCAAGACATCTTTCATAGACGGACTAAAACCCAGAGTTATTTATTTGGCTCACTGCATTTCTTTTTCCAAATTTGCCCGGAAAACATCCGATAAGTGACCTGTGAATGCATCTTTGCTAATTCACTATGAGTAGAATGTGTGGTCAAAGATGGACATTACAAAGATGCACACACCACTGCTCTTTTATTCTGCTTGATCTTTCACAATTTCCACCCTGGTTGCTAATTATGCAAAGTGACCCATTTCATCAATATGATTGTGTAGCACATATGAAGTGAACTCAGCTATGTTGAAGAGAGAAATTGAAAGAAGTAACTATGACAGCTATAAAAACACCACTAACCAATATGTTTCAGCAATGGATGTGTCATTTTTATTTTAATATTGATGTTAACATTCTCTTATACTGCTCTTCAGTACATTTAAATTATCATCCAACCACAGTCCCTCATTTGCATACTGTGTGAGAGGCGTTTGAGTGGCTTTTCTTTGTCAGATGCTAAAATGCTGTTGCCTTCAGATCGATTTCATCATTAAGTCGTCCTGTATTAAGTGGACGACCTTGATGAAGTATGATGTTTCGTATACTAGAAAAGCAAAATGAATTACTTCTTCAATTTAGGCCTTTCCAACATTTCTCCATTATAAGATGCACAATAACAACACAGCAAATAAGCCCAGACGCGCTGTCAGAGCTTTCATTTTCTTGTCATCTCGGAACCCCTGCAGGGAGCTTCAGGAGGAGATGCAGCAATTAATGACTTTTTTGGTCATTTAGACGAGGATGCAGCTGAATTTATGTTGCTCGGTGGGATGACAAGTGTGTCTCCGTGTGCCATAGTTACTTTAGCCCATTACTTGTGATATGAGAAAATAAAGTGTAATACCACAGTGACAGCAAAGCCCAGTATTATATGTCACAGTCAGTTTAAATTTGGCTGCAGGCTGGGCTTTGACAGAGCGTTGTGTAAGTCGACTGTAACACTTTTGATCCAGGTGGTTGCTGCACAAGCAACTCAGCACATTTACTCAATTCCCACTGTAATAATCTACATGTACTGGTGCTTAACTTATATGTTTGTGCTTTGTGTCATCGTTTTTAATATTATTTGAAAGGGATATACAGCCCTAAAAAAATGAATATGTTAGAACGGTTGCAAACATATCCAGCTGGTAAAAAGACAAATGACAATTGCTTTATAGATGTTTCTTGTTGCTTGATGCTCTTCCTAGTGAAAAGCATCCACCACCAAATAAAACTTAGTAGAGCTAGTAGCTAGCGTGTCAGTGCTAATCCTGATGTCAATGCTAGCTAGCTAGGGCATTGTTTGGGGCATTGTTCTGTGCTTATGTGTTAAATTTTACATGACATATAAACTTACTACAGGTGTAACAACACTATGATATCCCCCAAGGGAGACATTTTTTGGGCCCTTAGCATCACTTTCTCTCTCCTTCTCTCTTGCTCTCATAGACAAACACACACACACACACACACATACGGGTCTATGTGGTATGGCGGGACTATACTACGTCAATCCGCCCGGTGGTGGTTTAAGTGGACTACCCTTTTGAAAGGACTTAGAGCCAAGGGAGCGAGGTTAAAGTGTTCGAAAAAATCTGAAAAAAATTTGGGTCACTTCAGACCTCATACACTCCCTATAGAAGTCTAGATACACTGATACACACCAACCAGACTCTATTGTGTTTTCTGGAGACATTGTCCACTTGACAACAATGTGTTTTATGAGGTCCAAAAAAAACAATATTGGGTCTTTAAAGGGACAATGATGTAATATGTAAATAGCTCATCATTACCATGAATACACATCTGACAGGACACAGGATTACTGGAACATCATTTTATTAGTGTTCTTGGATCTGAACATTAATTTTAACCATAAATAAAAAAAGAAATCTATGGACAAAAATGCCCACGCTTCCCACAGAAATATAAAAATATAGAAAACAGAAAAATTAAAAACATTTAAAATGAATTTTAATAGTTTAAAGGTAAATATTAAGGGGAGAAAATATGCATTTATAATTTTTTATTTTAAATATAACCCGTCAAAAAAAACCCTAAATAAATTAAATGTAAAAATTATGAAATACAAACTACTTCTGTATTTAACAAGAACTTTTTTTTCTTTAAACAGAACATCAGTGTTAACAACAATTGGCAATCTGACCAAGATGTAAAACCACAGCTCTCTAAACAGTTATTTTAGTTCATTTTTTTCTGCCTTTTTGCAGTTAATCCTCTGTTTCTTACAAAATCTCTTATGTTTTGAACTGTTCTTCCTGCCAACACCGGATCTTCTACCAATTTGCAATGACTGCATTCATTTTTGGTGGCTAGTTTCCCTTCGTTTATGTGGTCTTTAAAATGCCTCATCACTGCAGCAACCTCAGCCTTGGACCACATGTTTTTGGGAGCTCTTCGGGAATTGTGGGATTGAGCAGCATTTTTCTCTGGAAGATATATAAAGTAGTAGTAGTTAAAACAAACAAAAAACCAAACAAAAAAAACAAAAAACATTTGGTGGTTAAAAGAATGGATGCTACCCTGTACTAACTTCTGAAATGTGTTGCTACCATCAATATCAAAACGAGCTAAAATTCTCTTTGAAAATTTATCAAATTTCTAAAATGAGACATTTAGTGTTCCGCTGTGAATAAAAGACTGAATAAAAAGTTGAATAAAAGTCTCTTGATGCATGCTCAATCATCCAGGTAAGTAAATCCCAAAACGTTGATTCTGTTAATCTGGACGTAGCGTTTTCAGTGGGAGAAACATTTTGTCACTCATCCAAGTGACTTTTTGCCACCACTCTGCAGTTTGCCATATGTTGCAAAGTGATGAAACAATAATAAGCTTAGAGAACCAACTGCACCCCTTACCTTCAGAGGGAGCAGCAGTCTCACTTGCTGCAGGCATTGTGAGTGGTCCTTCATCTGCTGATTACACAATTTGATTAAGTTTTAATATTTGTAACAAACATTTTATCCACAGAAACCAAGCTAGTGGTAACTTACCACAATCTACAGTGTCTTGGAGCTGCGCTGTGTTTGTGGAATCAGCTACTGCATGTACAGGCTCACTGGTGCCACACGCCAACATTGTGAGTGCTGTGTCATCATCATCTGATTCACTCTCACTGTCCTTTGTTTCAGCATCACTTAATGCAATTTCATCTGAGAAATTGTGGGAAAACCCCCCCAAAAAACCAAACACAAACCCCCCAAAAACCTCACATTAACAACGAGATATGACAAAATACAGAACAAATACTGGAAATTATAGTACATAGTTTTACTATTTAAGGCCACCACTCTGCAGTTTGCCAAATGTTGCAAAGTGATGAAACAATAGACTTCAAGAACCTTAAATCATGGACATTTAACAGAATGGTCTGTGCTTTTAGGTTTTAATTCGGTTGATAAAGCATAATATTCAACTACTGCCCTAATATTTGCTCCTTTCAATACAAACCTTCTATTTTGATCTCATCCAGTGATTTCCCCTGGATCTGGGAAAGTTGTCCTTTTTCCAGTGTTAAAAGCAGTTTGGAAATCTTGGCCAGCTGTGTTGTGGGAACTGGTAATCTGTAGAATTCGCGGTGAACGCGGATATCATGACCCAGGAAATCTGCAACCTGATCAAGTTCGTTGTTTTTCAAATTAAGGACTTGTGAGAGTGTGGCAACATGTTTTCTGAGCTGTGTCGATCTTAGATACTCAGGCTGCTTTGCTCCACACTGGTGTGCATGAACACGCAAGGAGTCCATTCCTCTGTAATGACTCATTGATCGGGGTCTTGCAAAGAGGTAGATATTAGTGGCACAAATACCACAGTCAGGCCTCCTACTAACCAGTAGTGACAGAGCATCCAGCATGCTTGGTGTTAGCAGAACTGGAACATTTCTGTCCCTTTTTCCCATTATTTCTATTCTACAGAAATAGTTACAGAGTCTCTGTTCCATTTCTGAGAGCCCCATGGCAACATCTGTGTGGAGTGCTGTTTTGTCTCTTTCAAGAAAACTTTTGAGGCGCATCTTTGAAACCTCTCCAGAACGTCTTCGGTTGAACACAATGATTTGTGAGAGTGTAACTTGTGCAAGTTGGGCATAATTCTGAGCTGTGGCTTCGTTCTCCAAGCTGCAAAAGGCACTTTCTGCAGATTTTTGAAGGTAGTGATGGAGAATCCGAACATCTTCTGTAAAGGGCAATGTTGATGGCTTGTTAAACTTTGCCTCACTCAATGTGTTCAAGGCACGGTGAGACACCATCTCAGACCATTTGGAGACATACAACTTCTTGAACGCATCAGTGGACTTGATTAGGGCTTCATCCTCTGTCATGAGGGCACGACAATGGATAATGTCAGACATTTTATGCAGTGTATGTCCCAGTTTCAGCGCAAGGCTTGGAGTTTTGTATGACAGTGTCTCTTCATCAAAACCTGAAACTTTCTTTACTGCTTGCACAACTCTCTGGAAATTAGCAGGCTTAATAGCTTCTTCCATGTTATGCACTGAGAATTCTGTGCGCAGACACAACAACAAACGTCCCGCTTCACGAAGCTTCTGTCGTATATAATCATACTTTGTAGGGTCTTGTCCATGTTTATTGTAGAGGGACTGGGCAAACTGAATAACAGTAAAGTCATTTCGCACAGCTGAGGCAATCTCATCTTGTTTCATAACAGCAAGAACCTTCCAGACTCCACTTGACACCTGCGGATAACACTGAGACTCCAGAGTTAAAGCCAGGCCGAGTACTTTGGTTCTTCCAGGTTCTTTATCCGTGTCATCTTTTGGTTTGTTAGGACATCTGCGGACATGTCTCCAAAGATCCTTGCGAACATACATCCCTTGACAATAAAAGCAATGAGCAAACTTTCCCTCTACTGCTTTAATCTTGGGTCTTCTCTTCACTTTCAGTGGTCCCACTCCACCATGCAAAACTGCAGCATTATGCTTAAAATTTCCCTTATTTCTCAATTTCTCTAACAGACTTTTACGCTCGTTTGAGTCTCTAGGCAGGGAAAATGCATGCACAACATCAGGAGCCGTTTTGTGCGTTTTCAGGTGGCGGGAAATTTTAGCTTGTGGTTTGCCACAAAAATAGCAGTAATTTCTTTTACTTAAAGTCATTTTTTCTGATTCAGTTTCGCAAAGCTCACTTTTATCTTGTGGCTTGTCCTTTGTCAAGTTGTGGATTAAATTCGTTGAATCTGATTGTTCATGCGCTTTGGAGATGTCATCTTGGCATAGCAGACCTTTTGATGTGCTTGGCAATAATGAGATGTCTTCATCTGAATCTTCATCATATGACTCTGAATCTGGCACATATTCTTCTTCTGATATGCTGTGGTTGCCATCATCATCGCTTGATATTTGATCCAGAACTGAATGTGGCAATCCATCCTCCCCTGAATATTCAGAAATTTCTTCTTTCTGGAATGTAAGAACAAAAGTTTTTTTAATTGATCAATACTTTAGACAGGTAAAAAATAAACTGAAAAAAAGTCAAGCCAAATATGAATGGGATACACACCTGTGTTGACTGGTGGCAATTCTGATTTGCCAATTTTGCAAGGCAAGATTTGTGCCAGACCCCTAAACAAACTGAAACACATTTTGATAGACTTAATTTAGCTTTGCAGTTCTATTTAAGTGAAGTAGTTTTTTGTCAAAGCATTGCAGTAATGTCAAATGCTGAAAAAACAAAAAAAAACAAAACTGTTCACATTAAGGATATTTTAATGACTACACATACACTGCTAATCCCCCTCCCCCCCCCAAAAAAGGACATCCCAGATGTGAATGAAGGAATTATTCTTATTAAATACTTTGTTCTTTAGGTAGTTGAGTGGCATGAAAGTGTGTAGTTGAATGTGTGTGGCCTCCAGATGCCTGTACGACTTCCCTACAATGCCTGGGCATGCTCGGGATGAGGTGGCGGATGGTCTCCTGAAGGATCTCCTCCAAGACCTGGACTAAAGCATCTGCCAACCCCTGGACAGTTTGTGGTGGATGGAGTGAGACATGATGTCCCAGATGTGCTCAATTGGATTCAGGTCTGGGGAACAGGCGGGCCAGTCCATAGCATCAATGCCTTTGTCATGGAGGAACTGCTGACATACTCCAGCCACATGAGGCCCAGTGTCGTCTCGCATTAGGTGGACCCCAGGGCCAAATGCACCAGCATGTGGTCTCACAAAGGGTCCGAGGACCTCATCTTGTTACCCAATGACAGTCAGGCTCTCTGGCAGGCACAGAAATGCCACCCCTCACCATTACTGACCCACTGCCAATATGATCATGCTGGAGGATGTTGCAGGCAGCAGAACATTCCCCACGGCATCTCCAGACTGTCACGTGCTCAGTTTGAACCTCCTTTCAGCTGTGAGGAGCATAGGGTGCCCGTGCTGAAGTTGCCAAACTTTGTGTTTTCTGGCAAATGCCAAACATCCTGCATGGTGTTGGACTGCAAGCTCAATCCCCACCTGTGGATGCTGGACCCTCAAGCCACCCTCATGAAGTCAGTTTCTGACCATTTGAGCAGACAGATGCACATTTGTGGCCTGTTTGAGGTCATTTTGCAGGGCTCCTCTTGTTCCTCCTTGCACAAAGGTGGAGGTAGCGGTCCTGCTGCTGGGTTGTTGCCCTCCTATGGCCTACTCCACATCCAGGTAGCACCTCCATGCTCTGGACACTACACTAACAGACACAGCAAACCTTCTTGCCACAGCTCACATTGATGTGCTACGCTAGATGAGCTGCACTACCTGAGCCCCTTGTGTGGGTTGTAGACTGTCTCATGCTACCACTAAAATGAAATCACCGCCAGCATTCAAAAGTGACCATAACATCAGCCAGAAAGCATAGGTGCTGAGAAGTGGTCTGTGGTCACCACCTGCAGAACCAGTCCTTTATTATGGTGAATTGACTATAATTTCCACTTGTTGTCTACTCTATTTGCAAAACAGCATGTGAAACTGGTTGTCAGTGTTACTTCCTAAGTGAACAGTTTGATTTCACAGAAGTGTGACTGACTTGGAGTAACATCGCATTGTTTAAGTGTTCCCTTTATTATTTTGAGCAGTTTATGTTATGGAATGGGGAATTGAGGACAATCCCAAGTATACCATTTTTACAAGGTCCTGCACCAATGAGGTAATACTGCATTTCTTTAATTAGACGTGACCACCCATTAATTAAAAAGGGAGCAGTGTTCATTTCAGCACGTCTTAACTTGTTGAACTCTATTAATGCTTTTTACTATACACTGTACCTATTCGCTAAATGTCTCACCTTTGCACTTAAAGCCAAGCCACTTGAGGGAGGAAACCGGTCCCACACACTGAATGCACTTGTCCAAAGATGATATTGTTGTGCACACCAGACGATGATTGTGACACTGTTAGCAAAATATTGCAACATTTATTTGTTTTGGACAGTTGGAAAGGTGTGTTTTCAATTCAGTTGCAGATATCAACTAATAAACTTCGTCCATGTAAATCACATCACACCCAGGTGACTGCCAAACACACACACACACAGCATCCATAAAGAATGATGATAGATTAAATTATTAGTTCATTAAGTGGTACACTGGATTATATTTACCCTTTCAGGCTCTGGATGTTTCAGGTCCAGATCATTGTTTGGAAAGCTGTTTGGTTGCGGCTTTAGGCAGCTCACAGTCTTCTGAATCTGGCTGGTCTCAGTCTTCGTGTGTAACAGATAGAGAATGAAGACAAAAGAACAGTAATCTGACAGTTACTAAAAATGCATCACTCAAGAGGATGAATAGACCATTTCACTATCGGCAAATAGCGTAAGGTACACATCGTGCATGAGAAACATTCATTAAAATCTGTCCTAGGTCAATGTTACCTCTTCAAAATCTTGCACTGAAGAAGAATGCATGGCTTCTGAGCCTTGCTGAGGCATTTCTTCATCAAGATCCTGCAACAAAGAAAAGATGGCACAAAGATTAGACCAAGTGCTCTTCTTGCAACTGTACTGGGCAGTCCTGTGCTTCTGTCTTTAATTTGCATGTGTGTGTGTGTGTGGGGGGGGGGGGGGGGGGGGGGGGGGGCTTTCCACTCAAGAAATGTTTTCTTCTGAAAAAAATACTGGCTACAATAATTAACAACTGATTCCTTTGCAATCATCCATCCTCTTCCACTTATCCTTATCAGGATTGTGGGGTAGCAGTTTTGGGGCCTATACCAGCTACCATAGGGCAGTACAACCTGGACAGATCGCCAGTCTAACATGGAAGGACAAGCATTTGCATTCACACCAAAGGGCAGTTTTGAATCACCAGTTAACCTAACCCCATAAGCTACATCTTTGGACTGTGGGAAGAAGCCAGAGTACACAGCCAGAGAGAGCCCATGCATTACAGCAGTAAAAAGTGCCTAAAACAAGTTAAGAAGTTGTATAGTACTATCTATCTTAATGTTCAAGCCTGAGTTTCAAAAAATTTCAACATAGAAACAAAGCACATGCAGTCAGCTCTGCATGCTGTAGGTCAAACTGTCAAGACATACGAGAAGACCCCTCCTAAAACCAGAGTGATGTCACCATGAAGCAAACTTTGACGGAGTCCCCCAATAACAGTGTAGTCCTCCTAAGTCACATTTGGGTGGTTAACACACACACACACACACACTCAGATGTTATCCAGACTTGCACTTTGAAACAATGAAAAGGACCTACAAGCCACGGTCCATGTAAATCACATCACACCCAGGTGACTGCCAAACACACACACACACAGCATCCATAAAGAATGATGATAGATTAAATTATTAGTTCATTAAGTGGTACACTGGATTATATTTACCCTTTCAGGCTCTGGATGTTTCAGGTCCAGATCATTGTTTGGAAAGCTGTTTGGTTGTGGCTTTAGGCAGCTCACAGTCTTCTGAATCTGGCTGGTCTCAGTCTTCGTGTGTAACAGATAGAGAATGAAGACAAAAGAACAGTAATCTGACAGTTACTAAAAATGCATCACTCAAGAGGATGAATAGACCATTTCACTATCGGCAAATAGCGTAAGGTACACATCGTGCATGAGAAACATTCATTAAAATCTGTCCTAGGTCAATGTTACCTCTTCAAAATCTTGCACTGAAGAAGAATGCATGGCTTCTGAGCCTTGCTGAGGCATTTCTTCATCAAGATCCTGCAACAAAGAAAAGATGGCACAAAGATTAGACCAAGTGCTCTTCTTGCAACTGTACTGGGCAGTCCTGTGCTTCTGTCTTTAATTTGCATGTGTGTGTGTGTGTGTGTGGGGGGGGGGGGCTTTCCACTCAAGAAATGTTTTCTTCTGAAAAAAATACTGGCTACAATAATTAACAACTGATTCCTTTGCAATCATCCATCCTCTTCCACTTATCCTTATCAGGATTGTGGGGTAGCAGTTTTGGGGCCTATACCAGCTACCATAGGGCAGTACAACCTGGACAGATCGCCAGTCTAACATGGAAGGACAAGCATTTGCATTCACACCAAAGGGCAGTTTTGAATCACCAGTTAACCTAACCCCATAAGCTACATCTTTGGACTGTGGGAAGAAGCCAGAGTACACAGCCAGAGAGAGCCCATGCATTACAGCAGTAAAAAGTGCCTAAAACAAGTTAAGAAGTTGTATAGTACTATCTATCTTAATGTTCAAGCCTGAGTTTCAAAAAATTTCAACATAGAAACAAAGCACATGCAGTCAGCTCTGCATGCTGTAGGTCAAACTGTCAAGACATACGAGAAGACCCCTCCTAAAACCAGAGTGATGTCACCATGAAGCAAACTTTGACGGAGTCCCCCAATAACAGTGTGGTCCTCCTAAGTCACATTTGGGTGGTTAACACACACACACACACACACTCAGATGTTATCCAGACTTGCACTTTGAAACAATGAAAAGGACCTACAAGCCACGGTCCATGTAAATCACATCACACCCAGGTGACTGCCAAACACACACACACACGGCATCCATAAAGAATGATGATAGATTAAATTATTAGTTCATTAAGTGGTACACTGGATTATATTTACCCTTTCAGGCTCTGGATGTTTCAGGTCCAGATCATTGTTTGGAAAGCTGTTTGGTTGCGGCTTTAGGCAGCTCACAGTCTTCTGAATCTGGCTGGTCTCAGTCTTCGTGTGTAACAGATAGAGAATGAAGACAAAAGAACAGTAATCTGACAGTTACTAAAAATGCATCACTCAAGAGGATGAATAGACCATTTCACTATCGGCAAATAGCGTAAGGTACACATCGTGCATGAGAAACATTCATTAAAATCTGTCCTAGGTCAATGTTACCTCTTCAAAATCTTGCACTGAAGAAGAATGCATGGCTTCTGAGCCTTGCTGAGGCATTTCTTCATCAAGATCCTGCAACAAAGAAAAGATGGCACAAAGATTAGACCAAGTGCTCTTCTTGCAACTGTACTGGGCAGTCCTGTGCTTCTGTCTTTAATTTGCATGTGTGTGTGTGTGTGTGTGTGTGTGTGTGTGGGGGGGGGGGGGGCTTTCCACTCAAGAAATGTTTTCTTCTGAAAAAAATACTGGCTACAATAATTAACAACTGATTCCTTTGCAATCATCCATCCTCTTCCACTTATCCTTATCAGGATTGTGGGGTAGCAGTTTTGGGGCCTATACCAGCTACCATAGGGCAGTACAACCTGGACAGATCGCCAGTCTAACATGGAAGGACAAGCATTTGCATTCACACCAAAGGGCAGTTTTGAATCACCAGTTAACCTAACCCCATAAGCTACATCTTTGGACTGTGGGAAGAAGCCAGAGTACACAGCCAGAGAGAGCCCATGCATTACAGCAGTAAAAAGTGCCTAAAACAAGTTAAGAAGTTGTATAGTACTATCTATCTTAATGTTCAAGCCTGAGTTTCAAAAAATTTCAACATAGAAACAAAGCACATGCAGTCAGCTCTGCATGCTGTAGGTCAAACTGTCAAGACATACGAGAAGACCCCTCCTAAAACCAGAGTGATGTCACCATGAAGCAAACTTTGACGGAGTCCCCCAATAACAGTGTGGTCCTCCTAAGTCACATTTGGGTGGTTAACACACACACACACACACTCAGATGTTATCCAGACTTGCACTTTGAAACAATGAAAAGGACCTACAAGCCACGGTCCATGTAAATCACATCACACCCAGGTGACTGCCAAACACACACACACACAGCATCCATAAAGAATGATGATAGATTAAATTATTAGTTCATTAAGTGGTACATTGGATTATATTTACCCTTTCAGGCTCTGGATGTTTCAGGTCCAGATCATTGTTTGGAAAGCTGTTTGGTTGCGGCTTTAGGCAGCTCACAGTCTTCTGAATCTGGCTGGTCTCAGTCTTCGTGTGTAACAGATAGAGAATGAATATACAGTGCATTTTTGAAGAGGCTTTTGAAACATTAAATAAACTGTATGAGAAAGATAAGTTTCAAGCTATTGTCTTTAAAATATTCACTGTCATGTATAGAGAATTTAAGGCCCTATGATTAAGAGACAAATAGTCAGTGTGATTTCTTTATTTTTTAAGCCATTGCTAAAGGAGTAAAACAATCACCTGTAGCAGCAACGAACTGTCACTAGGGCCCATTTATCTTCAAGGGACAAAATTTAAAATGAATCTAACTAAAGAGGCTACACAGCAAAATCTCCAGTGTTAAATTAACACTAGAGAGTGTCTATATGGGTCCACACAACACTGTTGAGTGTTGAATTAACACTTTTGACAGTGTTATATGTTTAAAAGTAACCTAGTCAGTTTTGAAGATTAACAAAGACTAACACTGAGCAGTGCTGATTTTCTAACACTGGAATATTTCTAACATTTTGAGTTATTTTCCAGTGTTAGAAAATCAGCACTGCTCAGTGTTAGCCATTGTTAATCTTCAAAACTGACTAGGTTACTTTTAAACATATAACACTGTCAAAAGTGTTAATTTAACACTCAACAGTGTTGTATTTAACACTCAGAGGTGTGGACCCTTATAGACACTCTCCAGTGTTAATTTAACACTGGAGATTTTGCTGTGTAGAATCACATTAAACATCAATCACTGTTAAAATTTAGAAACCGAAAGCCATTTTTTATTTCTGCATACCTGCTGATATTTTTTTAGTGCTTTTAGAGGGCTTTGATGTGGCAGCCATCACAATTGCCTGTTTTCCATTAGTACCTACCCCTGTTTTTCCAGTAGGTTATAGTACCATGTAGTTTTTCAGTAACTACTGCACCAAGGTTCCAAGTGATCCAAAGTGATCAGAAAATTTGACATAGACTGAATGCCACCAGGTGGCTGGTCAATGGTGTCACTCGATAAGTTATGAGTGCGCCTCCTTCGTGAAAATCCAAGCCATCATTTTTGAAACTCTGAAATGTTTGAAATAGCGACCAAAATTAACAGCGTGATCCCTGAATTGAACACTAAAGTATAGACTGAGCAGCAGGCATTTTGTCACCTTGACGTCCATGCTTGCTGTGGCATTTATATCACTGGATGCTCGGCTGCATTGCTATAGTTACCCCAGGCACAGTAGGTGATACTCAATTTCAGTGAAAAACTAGATGCCCTAAGTCACGTTAAGCCAATTTGAGTAGGTACAAATGTAAAAATGGCTTAGGGTATGCAATTTATCAGTTCCAAAAAGTACAATTGTAGAAATACCTTGCATCTCCAGAGCCAATCCGAGTCACCATAATTATAGTCTATTTCTTCGCCTGGACTTATGTCTCTGCTTGCAAATAAGCATAGATGGGGCTTTCCATTGATATTTAATATTTTCATCTTAGCACTTGGACTGATGTGGTTGTCGTTGACAAGTCTGCCTAATGACCCATCTTCTTGAGATGCATCCACACTGTGGGGTTAGGCAAAAAAGTATTAGCTTAACTAGTTAGTTAGGAAGCTTTTTTTTTCATAAATCAAAAGCAATGTGTCATTTAATCTTAATCAAACTACACTGATATAATACGCACCACCAGAGTTTTCCATCAAACTTGAATTCAAACATGAACACCTTCAGGCTGTCATGATAAACTCTGTGTCTCCGCTCACATTCTTCTTTTGTTATGAGTTTACCTCTGTATTCCAAAAGAAAGTCTCCTTTTTGGAATGGAACAGTCGTGAAAATGCCCCGACCTGAATTGCAGAGGCATACCAAGTGAGTGACAAAAGACAAAGTGACAAACTCCAAATCTAATCCAAACTAAAGACCAACTTACCTTTGAAGGCATTTATGTAGTGGATATCAAGTCCCAGTTTGTCCCTTCCAGCAGAAACATGACAGACTGCATCCTCCCGTGGAGGAATGCGTCTCCTTCGCATGTTCTCCTGTACGTTTTGATTGGCTGTATTACCAAAGCATATAAAGTATTACGATTATCGTCATCATTGTCATCATCATCAGTAGTAGCAGAACTAGCAGTAGTGTAGTTTACAGCATAAACACAGCTGACTTATTCATAGTGCTAATTTATGCCTTCTTTTAAAATGTTAAAGGCCTAGTACTCAAAATGGCGACATGTGACATTTCTGTAATGGCGACTGCAGAGAGTGATACAAGTACTGAGAAAGCTTAGGCATCAAAACTGTAAGAAGTTTTTTCTTCAGGCATATAAATAAATACACGACTAAATACACTTATACCCTTGCTTTTATTTTAGGGCTGTCAGCAGAATGACAGACATTGGACAAACTGCCCGAAATTAGCTAACAGCGACATCAGGGATTTTGACTCAGACTGCGCTGGTTTAATTGTTAATCGCGTTAGTCGCGATGTCGGCATTAACACGTTTAAGCCACAATAATGCTTTAACACCGAGTAAATCCTAACACGGGTTAGCCCGCTTTATCGCGTTGACGCGGTTAGTCGTCAGCCCTATTTTATTTACTCAATGACAAACGCTGGGGCCGTTTTACTTCTTCAAAGACTCACTAACAGTCTATAAAGCATAAATTAAACCAGTTTAATATAGGCCTGTGCACCTATAATTTCATATAGTATTAAAGTCATGGTGCATTTTACATTAAAAAAGGCTTACCTTTGTGTTTTTAATCCGTCTTCGTATTGCCGTCGACATACACTTGTTAAAGGGCACGCGCGCGAAAGTTGTGGCGCCGTTTCCTGTAGGTACCGCCTATATATATAGCCTACCAATCACAATGACTTCCGGCCGTGTGTATTGAAAATGTGTATTAAATTGCAGTACCTACACACATCCACTCTAACTCGAAACGTCGCTGTGCAATACACTGGAATACACAAAAATCAGGTGAGGGGTATAGGTGGACTTTTAAGAAAATCAGAAAATCTTTTAATTATAGTTTAATAAATGAATTTACACTACAGTTTAAGCAAATACAGGTCAAAAGATAAATAATGACCTCATAAGAAGTAGAAAAAATTATTATTTAGACACTTAAAAATGCATTTACAAGTCATGTTTTAGGGGGACACATGAATACACAGCAAAAAGTCGAAATGTCCCCGGAGCCCAGGTACAGCGCAGGTCAAATGTCAATCCATACCACATAGACGCACTCACACACACACACACACACACACACACACACACACACACACACACACACAGTGAGTGCAAAAAATAACAGCACATAGCAATAATCACATAACATAATTCCAGCTTTTGATCAGCACCATGGACAACAGCCACAGTCAGAGGTCTGGGAAATTGACACATTTATCTATGCTATAAATTCACACTATCTTCTTCAACTAGGCTACCACAAGCCCAAACCATATTTAGCTTTGCTAAAGTAACATAAAGACAACTATAAGGTCTATAAGTATGGCACAAAAGAGAGAAGCCGGTTAACCACAGGTCCTAACATACTGACTGGACAGGGTCAGTGTATAACAAGCACACTCATTTATAGAATTCATTATTCAACAGATGTTTCCAGTGGACCAGCTTCTATATATATCACACACCCATATTACACAACGAGTGCATATAAGTGGCAACAATGTTTCAATCCTAAAACCCTCAAGTTACCCACATGTCAGAACTTCATCACTGACCACACTGCTCAAATCTAAAGTCCTGGTTGTATCCTCATCCTGCTCTCCTCTCTGCTTCCTATTCTGTGCACCGCTTCTGACTTTGCTCACTAAACATAATTTAAAATGCTGACAACTACTCTATAAGACAGTCGCAGAAGAACAAATTGTTTCATAGGTGAGATTAACAAGACCCCGTGCATTTTGCACAGATGACACGGAGCAAGGTAATAAAGTTCAAATACAATATATTATCCAGCACGACGCTACACCATCAAAGGTTTTCAGGTAAGCAACATATTTTTAATCAATGGGGTGTAAAAACCACTAAGTAAATATTTGAAGCTAAAATTCAATTCATAAGGAAAATGAATATGGCCTAAAACATGATAGGCTTTGGTTCACTTAAACATATAGTGGTACTCTTACAATATGTCCGATACTATAACACTGTGAATATAGGCATCCAATGTAATGTAGAGGAGGGTCTCCTTTAATAATCACGTTGAATGGTCTCCACTTACCTCTGTGTCCCTGGCCCCGTTAGACATTACACCTTTGGAATTTACTATTATTAGTCACAAGTTGTAAACAGTAAAACAATTACAGTAAAATTTTAAAATGTCATCATATTCAATCAGTCCACAACTTACATTACACAACTAAGTATGCAGTTTGCATACTATGCCACAGGAAAGTTTATGAATGGAAGGATGTGAATTCTGATAGACACAATTAGTCAAGCAGCTAAAGGCCACGAGACACATTTATCTATGCTCACAACTTAAGAGTTTTTTCATGCATTAAACATTTTCAATTAACTTTGTTTTTTAAGAACACTTCTTATGTTAAGGCTACATTCACACATACATGGATATTTTTGAAATTGGAACACCCCACTTTTGTTTTGAAAAATGTCTTGGTCCACATGAAAATGGAAAAAAAACCCCAAAAAACAAGGAGCATGCCAAGTTAAAAGGTACAGATATATAACCAATACAATATTGACCTTTAGCCTACGAAGATAAACCAAGGCATACACCTTTTACCTTGCAAGACAAACTCTTTATTTTCCTTATCCACATCTAAATATGGAAATAGTTTCAGAAAATCTTCATCCTTGGAGGACTTTTTCTAAAGCTCCGTTTTCAGTGACCTAAAAAACACAGTTTAAATGTGAACGAAAGACCAAGATGCACAGAAAAAGCTATGTATCCGTGCACATGTGGACAAGCCCTGAGTCACCATTATTACTAACTCTGAAGTGGCACCTTGTCAAGTGCATTTAAGCTGTGATACTGTATGTTCACATACTGAATGTTGAATAAATGTGCTCACTACCTACACATAGTGACTTGAATGTTTGAGTAGCTCAAATTGTTTTGCTAGTTTATTTAGAAAACGTTGGCAGGAGAGACAATGATTTAAGAAAAAAAAGTAAAGCATGACCATAAAATCAAAAATTAAGCTCATTACAGATAATTAGGTTTACAAAACCTGATGTACAGAATAATCAAATCAAATCAAATCAAATCACTTTTTATTGTCACATCACATGTGCAGGTACATTGGTACAGCACATGTGAGTGAAATTCTTGTGTGCGAGCTTCACAAGCAACAGAGTTGTGCAGAATATAAAATAAACCAGAATATCACTGAAGACTGGAGAGTTGATGTCTTTAAATTTAGAGCATTTAACTAAATCGTGATAATGAAGAATATCCCGCCCTGACTGCTGCTCCTCCAATGTCCTGCCAGTAATGGCCAGCAACGTGTATACGAAAGCATCGAGAACACCTGAAGGAGCCAGCAAAGAGACATGAGCTGAGGAAGTAAGATGACAGATGTCTTTTTGATCAAGTAGGTAATCTGACAGCAATAGATAATTCAAGTACCGTCTTGCTATTTGAGGAAAAAAGATGAGCTGAAGATGAGCGTGAAATAGTTCCAGTTTACACACTACAGATTAATCCTACCTACATGTAGAACTATTTAACATGGGTGCAGAAGAACTGTAGGTTGATCCAAAATAACCTTTAAATGTAATGTTGAGAAGTCGCCTGTTTTTCTGATGATTTTTTTTTATGTTATTGAAATTATATGAGTTTTAATATGTGTTGGCTGTCAAACAGGGTATCAGACAAGTAAAATACCATTAGCAATATCATTTTTACAATTTGCTCTCTTGTGTCTTTTTTTCTTCTTCAAACCTATTCCCGTATTTGGTACTCTGAGTTAAACATGTACAGCACTTGAAAGTGGAAGATAAAACGCAGTGTTGTGTGAAGGGGTCTCCTCTGCACCAGTTAAACATAACAGATCTATTGCTCCGGATTGTAAATAAAAGAAATACTCAGATGGGAATTTGCTCAGATACTGCAATTAGAGCAGTGTGAACTTCAAATCAGAAAATAAATGGAAAAGTGAGAGGTTTAAAACTACACATTTCAAAACACTACACTCTGTACAATAATTAGCACTTAGACCCCCGGAGAGCGGTCATTTTGGTTTTCTACCTTAGACCCCCGCGGAGTCATCATTTTGCGTTTCTACCTTTAAAAGCCGGAGAGCAGTCAGTCAAATGCTGGAGTCATTCATATGTATATTAGGTCGTTACCTAGGAATTCTGGAGGGAGGGGAGTGGGGGTGAGTGATTGAGGGGGTGGGGGAGTGGAGTGTTTCAGTTTGCCATCTTAGGGAGAAATCAACACATGTCCTTTGTATGTCCTTTGTTGCTGACATTTATTGATGAAAACAGTACAAAAAACCAACCATTTGTACACATATTTACAAATAATGATAAAAAGTGAGTGAGTACATTTCAACATTTTCAGCAATCACTCACAATCCTGGCACTGCCACGGTATCTGTCGTCTGCATTTACCACATGTGTACCTGTAGCAGTGAACACATCGCACAGTGGCCTGATTTTTTTTGCATCTGTGTTTGACCTGACACGTGGCCCTTTTTCCAGGGCTCGGTGTGGAGGGTTGTGTCCTCCACAAGGGTCGACTTCCGTCAGGATCATTTCCAACGCCTGCTGAGTAGTGAGTCTTCTCTGCATTTTCTTTCCTTGGAGAGGAGGTCCGTACACCACAGAATTCTTCAGGGCAATGAAGGGTTAGGCTAAGTGCAGTGAGATTTACAGGGGTTTACAGGGTTCCATCGGTAAATGACTGCTGGTCAGCAAACCTGGGAAACCCACAGATAATTGGAACTATGGCACGAAACCGCTTCCAAGACATCATGCAACACCTACGCTTTGATGACAAGTCCACCCGCAGTGATCGAGCAAAGACTGATAAGTTCGCTGCAATTTCCAGTGTGTGGGGATCATTTGTCACCAACTGCATCACGTGCTACAACCCTGGTCTACATATCACCGTTGATGAACAGCTTTTCCCATCAAAGACTCGGTGCTGTTTCCTGCAGTATATTGCAAGTAAACCGGACAAGTTTGGGATCAAGTTTTGGGTGGCCTGCGACCTAAAATCCAAGTACATTTGCAATGTCTTCCCATATCTTGGCAAGGACCCCAATCGTCCCACTGGGGAGAGACTTTCTGAAAATGTAGTAATGAGGCTGATGGAACCATTCCTAGACAAGGGCAGAAATGTTACCACGGACAATTTTTTCACATCGCTTTCACTGGCACAAAAACTTCTTAGACGGAAAACCACCATCCTCGGCACAGTCAACAGGATTCGCAGGGAAATTCCTCAATCCACTAGACAGACAGATCGCAATGTATTCACCACTCAGGTATGTTGCAGGTCTTTTGTGGTTCTATGTTTATGTGTTTCATTGTGTGTAAAAGGGCTATGAAAATAACAATTTATCTTATTTCTTAGGTGTTTTCAACCTCTGCTGCCACGCTGACGGCGTATGCGGCCAAACGGAAGAAGACAGTCTATATTCTTAGCAGCATGCACAGCGTGGTTCAGACTGATAACACTACCAAAAGGAAGCCAAACACTGTCACCCTTTACAACAAAACAAAGTGTGGCGTGGATGTGATGGACCAGATGGTTCGGGAGTACACTGTCCGCAAAGGAACACGGCGCTGGCCAGTTGCCGTGTTTTATAACATGATTGACATGGCAGCACTGAATGCACATGTGCTGTATCAAGCATGCACCGGGACGAAGGAAAGACGGGTGGACTTCCTGGTGGAGCTTGCAAGGGAGTTGGCTCGCTCTCATGTAGCTGCGAAGAAGGCAAGAAAAGATCAGTTGCTTCGGACACAACCCTCCACACCGAGCCCTGGAAAAAGGGCCACGTGTCAGGTCAAACACAGATGCAAAAAAAATCAGGCCACTGTGCGATGTGTTCACTGCTACAGGTACACATGTGGTAAATGCAGACGACAGATACCGTGGCAGTGCCAGGATTGTGAGTGATTGCTGAAAATGTTGAAATGTACTCACTCACTTTTTATCATTATTTGTAAATATGTGTACAAATGGTTGGTTTTTTGTACTGTTTTCATCAATAAATGTCAGCAACAAAGGACATACAAAGGACATGTGTTGATTTCTCCCTAAGATGGCAAACTGAAACACTCCACTCCCCCACCCCCTCAATCACTCACCCCCACTCCCCTCCCTCCAGAATTCCTAGGTAACGACCTAATATACATATGAATGACTAGCCAATTTAGCTTCCACTTCCAGCATTTGACTGCTCTCCGGCTTTTAAAGGTAGAACGGTAGAAGCCTGGAAATCCCAGTGTTAGACCCCGGAGGACCAATTCTGAGGTTACACAAAGGCCTTGTTAATCTTTTTGTGCAAGGTAATCATAATAAAAATGATAAACTATTCTTACACATCACCTAATTAAAAATGTTGTACACTTTGTTTCATATGTATGTACTCTTGGTGATCAATAGCAGTATATCCATCAAGGTACAGTAGACCAGTACATCTTCTATATTACTGCTCATGCAGCACATATCCATCCATCCATCCATCCATCCATCCATGTCAATCACCTACTCCACTCAAACCTCAGTTGTTAACAAGACCTCAAGATATTTGATCTAATCCCCATCTCCGTTCTCAGGGTGGCTACCTGGGCCTGGCCACAGTCTTTGTCCTATTCCTCCTCTTCCTTCATCTACATCCTCGCCTTTACACACAGCTGCAGACAACTCTGGTGAATGATGGAGGTCAAAAATTCACCACCCTTTGCCCCTTGGCTGCACCTAGAGAATCTGCCAATAAAAGTTGAAAACAGAATAGTGAGGGTTAGGCAAGTCACGTGTTCACCAGGAAAGAGTTATTTCTAAGTAAGCTCTCAGTATGACCTATGAACAGTGGACCTGATGCGCCATACTGCAACCCAGAAGGACAGAAGGATGTACACCCTTGAGATGATAAAGGTGGTCCAATGCTTCACAGCTAGGTGAAACACAAGACTGTTTTCTGGTCCTGCTGTTTTTAAAAAAGCAGACCAGAACCTCGGCCCCAGGGAACCTCGGCCCCAGTTTGCCAAGTCAGAAGCACTGGACGGCTGGTTGACATATCTCTGTCAATCCGGATGCTAGTTGACAGATGCACATCAACCAAAATAGCTTCACAGAGCCCTGAGGAACTCTGAGAGAATCTCATAAATTTCCTGGACCCAGTAACACAACACAAATTAGAATGAAGGGTAAATTTAACTGGGAAAGAATAAGATAAAATATATAAATTAAAGTTGAAAATAAAATAACTGTACAACAAAATACACAATATAGAACTAAATAAGAATGTATGAAGAAATATAAATAAATATATACGCAATAACAGCAGCTGTACAAGTATTAACTGGAAATGAAGAATGTAGTGACCAGTGTTGTGTAATCCACATTATGTCTTGTGCAGTGCAAATATGCTTAAAGTGATTTAAGTGATGAAGTGAAAACAATGTCCAGAATGTCCAGTGTGTGTGTAAGAACTATATGTGTGGGTCAGTACTGTGTGGTGGTGTGATTGAGAGACCGTATCGCCTGCAGGAAGAAGCTCCTCCACAGTCTCTCTGTGTTGGTCTTCAGGGAGCGGAATCGCTTTCCTGACCTCAACAGAGAGAACAGTCTGTTGTTGGGATGGCTGAGGTCCTTCACGATCTTCCTGGCCTTGGTCCGGCACTGCCTGCTGTAGATTGAGTGCAGGTCAGGGAGCTCGGAGCGGATGGTGCGCTCAACTGACCGCACAACCCTCTGTAGAGTTCCTGAGCACCTTGGAGGGCAGTTGGAAGTCTCTCAAGCGTCTGAGGTGGTAGAGACGCTGACGGGCCTTTTTCACCACGGTGTTGATGTGACAGGACCATGACAGGTCCTGCGTGATGTGAACTCCGAGGTATTTGAAGCTGTCCACTCTCTCCACTGGGCACTCGTTGATGACAGGGGTCTGGTAGTTCCTCTCCTGCTTAGTGCTGAAGTCCACTATCAGCTACTTTGTCTTACTGACGTTTAGAAGGAGGTTGTTCCTCTGGCACCAGTTCTCCAGATTCCTAATCTCCTTCAGGTAGGCCGTCTCGTTGTTATCAGAGATCAGGCCCACCACGACGGTGTCGTCAGCAAACTTGATGATGGTGGTGGAGCTGGTAGTGGCCACACAGTCATATGTGTACAAAGAGTACAGCAGGGGGCTCAGAACACACCCCTGGGGGGCTCCAGTGCTGAGAGTGGTGGAGGCTGAGACATGTCCGCCCATCCTTACTGCCTGTGGTCTGCCAGTTAGGAAGTTGGAGATCCACTGACACATAGATGAGCTGAGTCCCAGATGCTCCAGCTTGGTGGTGAGTGTGGAGGGAATTTTGGTATTAAATGCAGAGCTGTAGTCTATGAAGAGCATTTTAACATAATTCCCCCTTCTAGTGTCCAAGTGAGTGAGTGATGTGTGGAGGAGATGAGAGATGGCATCGTCTGTAGAACGATTTGGACGGTAAGCGAACTGTAGTGGGTCCAGTGTGTCTGGTAGTGAAGAAATGATGAAGTCTCTGACCAGGCGTTCAAAGCACTTCATCACTACTGAGGTGAGGGCTACAGGGCGATAGTCATTGAGAGAAGCAGGGTGGGGTTTCTTCGGGACAGGAACAATGATGGACTCTTTGAAGCATGTGGGGCTCACCGACTGAGATAAAGAGATGTTGAATATCTCAGTGAACACAGGAGCTAGCTGGTATGCGCAGTCTCTGAGGATATGACCTGGGATGCCGTCTGGTCCTGCTGCTTTCCTGGTGTTCACTCTCTTGAAGGCTCTCCTTACTTCATGCTCGGAGATGACGAGGACGTTTCCGGTGCTGGCAGTATCTTCCTGTCTGCAGCCGTTAGCGCCGCTAGCACTAGCATTGTTGGAGTCCTTAGCTGCAGCCTCGAAGTGAGCATAGAAAGTATTCAGCTCATCTGCCAGAGTCACGGCCGCGTTTGTCATACCGGTTGTTGGTGCTTTATAGTCCATTATTGTCCTTAGTCCCCGCCACAGGCTCCTAGAGTCACTCTGTTGGAGTTGTGACTCTAGTTTCCTCCCGTAGCGCTGCTTCGCCTCTTTCACCGCCCTCCGCACGTTATATGACGCGGCTTTGTACAGGTCCATGTCCCCCGTCGTGAGTCCCGTGTTGTAGGCAGCGGTGCGGGATCTCAGAGCGTCGCGGATGGTTTTATCCACCCAAGTTAAAATAAAAATAAACAAGTATGGGTATCCGAGTAAATGGAACTGTATGGGAGAATAACATTTTAAAGGCAGATTAAAAAGAGGTGTACCCATTTTAGTTATTCGACTGTGCTGCACCGTGCCCTAAGATAGCTGGGATAGGCTCCAGCAGGGGGCAATTTTAGCCCATTTTTGGGTTTGTTCCAGCTCGCCTCTCCCCTACTCTGGCTCTAGCGCCGTTGCTGCCAGAGCGCTGGTGGCTGAGACCCAGCGGAGCGGAGGTGTTAGTGCGTGGCTTAAAACAGGACATATTAACTGCATTTAACCTTCAGTTACTCTTTATATAGTTAGGTAGGAGTCAGACCATGTTTCTTTTTAGCTGATAAACATTACACCAGGTAACCTGCAGTATTGGAAACGTGTTTTCCAACGTTTGCTACCCTACAATCCGTCCTACTCTGTAGTAAAATCAGTGACATTTGACCGTCCAGTTGCTCCCATTGAAATTTATATAGCCTATTTAAAATCTAAAACTTAAAATTGTCCGTAGCCTAAAGTTGTTACCACTGTCCTGTTTGAAATGGAATGAGAGAAGCTGGTTATTTTGTCATATGTGCCGGAGCCAGGAGCCACATTCAGGCAAAAGTGTAAGAACAAATGATCCGTCAATAAAGGATAATGTTGGATCAGTGTTTCAATATTTATATCTTTTATTAGATGTACATGTGGTTTGGTTATTTACCTTTTGGTTGAAAATAGACTGAGAGAGGATTTCTTTTTATTAGTGATCTTAATAATATTTTTCTTCATATTAATGTAATTTTTTCATCTAATTGAATACAATCTATTTGTGTATGATTGTCAGTCCAAAGAGGGAGAGAAGAAAGAGGGGAACGTAAGGAGAAAGTGTAAGGTCAGGAAGAAACAGGTAAGAAAACAGGCAGGGAACAGTGACAGGCAAAACGAACTGTTAAACTGCTTGAGAGAGTTGACCACCAAAAAGTGATAGACAGATTTGCCAACTTCAAGGTGAGGCCACATAGGTTAAAATAAAAGAAATAAATCTGCAGAGCCATAGTAGTATCTGCAGTAAAGATAGTTTCATACATTGTACCACAGGCAAAGTTGCCTCCATTTTTATAATTTTATTTTCAATATTTTGTACATTTCAATGACTCTCTTTTTAGAGTGTATGTTGTGTATTTTTTGTGTATTGAGTGTATTGTATTATACATACCCATTAAAAGTGAATCTCTGTCCAAAAAATGCACTCAGTTTACTTTTTACTCACTATGATCATCATTAATCATTTTCCCCCAGTAATTAAGGTTAGGATATGAATTTTTTTTTTATTCCAATCCATTCTTCTTTTGCAGCATTTAAATAACCTTTATCTGATTTGATGGTTTTGTCAAAGACTTTTAAAAAAAAGTGTTTTGCTTTTCTTTCACAAATGTGGGGATTAAATTGTGTTAAAATGTACAAAACAATGATGTCATGTTTTGTGACGAGGACCCAGGCACAGAGAGACTTGATGAATTTAAGAATCTTTTGATTTAAAATAGAAATTTGCTGACCTGCATAGAGATGGTGAAATTTTGATGACTGATAATGGAGATGAAGACTACAGACGATGAGGACAGGGAGGAACAGGGGTTTAAATGCACCAAGGAGACAGTCAGAGGGAACTTGGGACAACTGGAGACATTTAAGGATGCAGGGACTGACAGAGACAGGGAAGAAGTCTCATCGTGACGAGTAAAGTTTATCTTGCCTGGCTGGGCAACTCTCTGGGTGCTCAGCACCCCCAAAGATCTGATCGCCCCTGGGCTCCAGCACCCCCCGTGACTCTGAAAAGGATAAACGGAAGTGGATAGATGAATATTTAGAGAAAGTAGCAGCACACCAAAGACATGAGAAAAAAAAACCCTGAAATAAATGTTTTTAAACAGCTAAGATGTTTTTCCCACTAACTTATTAAGATGTCACTGATCAATTGATATTATCCATCAGTTTCCATGACAGCTAACAGAACATCTGCTTAAAAGAAACAACACATACAAGGTCACTCCAATTACAAATAGTTTGATCTGGCTAAGACAAATACAAATCATGTTAGATTATTATTATTATTATCAAAGTGATTTTTAGTTTTTGGTAGATGACCAGGCCCATCTGGTAAGAACTATATCTTTTGGTAAATGTTTAACAGACCCACGTTTTAACTATGCTGAAAATTATTCAAAGACAATAGCAGACAGTGTTGAAAACTTTATTTATACCTAACTCACCTCCCTCTGTCTCTTTCCGGCTCTTCCTTTATCACAGTCTAGTTTCTCTGTAACGCTGCTGGCTGTAATGTGAACTGTCAGTGAAAAATAGAAAATTGTTGAAGGCCATTACTTCCAAGTCATTAGTTAAAGGTGGGTGGGCTGTGCAGTCTTATGAAATAATATGCGCAGCTCTTCAAGTCATTCTCCTTGCCATGGAATGGGTCACTGCAGCACAATTGTGAGTGATGGCCTTACAAGACAACTGTACTCTAATCTGAATCAGTATGAATGGGAAAGAGAGAGGGCACTTGTAGTGGGTCCAAAATATTATAGTAAATTTTCATTTGTTGCATATAAAAAAAAATGAGTTTAAGTGCCTGTTATTCTTATTTTACAATAAGTTAGACCTCAGCGTGTGCCACAAAAAAAAAAGTATATGAATCTGTGCTGCTGTATTGCTAAAAAATTCCAATCTTTTTCCATTTGTTCTTACTTTACTGGAACGTGGATTGTTAGCAGTGAAACATTTAGAAATTACTGACCAAATTATGATTATTTTTATTATTTTTTAACCAGAGCAGAAGAGCTGATTGCATCAAAAAATCTTTAGCATGCAAATTTTGCAGGTTTTTTTATTTTAAATCAAAGACCTGCATGTCGAGTTATTGTAATCTTATTGTGCTCTTGAAATGTTTATTCTCGTGGTGACTTGGCTCATTGTCCACAAGGTTGCATGCATTAGCATCAAGTTCACAGGTTTGATAACCACCAAATTAGTGTCACCTGAACTCTATTAACCCCATTCAGTGTGATAGCCTTGCTGGGTGACAGTTGGTATAGGAGTGCTGTTGATGGACCACAGTAAAACACTAAAATCTTAAATGTTTAATGTAAGCTGACCATGAAACTGTGAGGCTAAATAATATTCCTTCTGACTGTGTGCTCCTTTTCAGTTGTAGTTATTCCTGTTTTCAGTATTGGGTATAACACAGCGGAATACTGCAATTATTTATTTTTTGTGGCAGGTACCATAACCTGTTTTTTTGTGAAATTCAGGTTGTTTACTAATCTTTTATTATTAAAACGTTGCAGCATTTCCTTGTTCCTGTCAGAAATTGTGATGTTTCTGTTAAGACGGAGAGTTTTTCAGAGTTCATCCAATGCTAGTGCTCCAAAACTTTAATTGCTAGCTTTTTGTGTTATCAGTCCAAGGAAATGTGAAAAAAAAGAAAGTGCAACAGTATGAGACTGGACAAAATGGGAGAGTTCTAAGGTGAAAACCACTACTGACCAAAAACAACACAAAGAGTCATTTCATATTTGCCAAGACTTATTGGGGGTTACAGAAAACATGATCCCCCTAATAAATTTGAAAATACAAACAAATGTTTTGAAAGGTCCTGTTACATCTGACATAAAACTAACATGAAAAGAACATCATACCAACAGTCAAACAGAGTGATTGTCAGTGGAAGCTTTGCTCCGTCAGGATCTGGATGATTTGCTGGAATTGATGGAACCTTGAATTCTACTGTCTATCAGAAAATCCTGAAGGAGAATATCCAACTAATTTGTACCCTGAAGCTCTAACCTTCTTGTGTTATTCAGCACAACAATACCAAAAATAAATACCAACAAGTCCTCCCTGAATGCTTTAAAAAGAACCATTCAGAGTGGAGTGGTAGAGTGGAAGTACAAAGAAGAGTGGGCCAAAATTCTTCCACAGCGATGTGAAAGACTCATGGCCAGTTATCACAAATGCTTGATTGCAGTTCTGGCTGCCAAAGGTGTCACAACCAGTTATTAGGTTTCAGAGCCAGGTAGGTTTTGTCAAGCATAAAAAAAAAAATTTGATGATTTGAAAATTGTATTTGTGAAAAAAATTCTAAGAAATCAAGAAGGGAGCATTTACCGTTTCACAATGGTGTGCGTGTACAGCAAGCTATACAAACTCTGGAGAAGCAGTTTCCATCCAAACTCCTGGGTGCAGATAACCAACATGCACATGCTCAATGTAATGTTTTAATTTCTGGTAACACAAAACTATTTGAATCTTGTATCTCTCCAGATAACATTTAAAACGTTTTAGATAAAGTAAAACTGTATGTAATAGGTTATGTTTAAAAGTGTGTTTCCACTGTGGCACTAACTATAGTTTAATAGATAAACATTTACACATCTTCTCACAACCCCCACCTTAACAACACCATGTTACATAAAGAGAAACTTAATATGAGTGCTCATCTAATGTGAATATGATTACATAATACAGACTGCAGTCAGAAACCCTGAGAAAGCCAAAATGCACAACTACAATCAAAGGCTACGTAGAAGTTGTATACCACATTGAGCAACAAGAGACTGAATTGTTTGGACAATCTGAAGTAATATTGCTGCCTTTTGTAGAGTTATACATTGTGTGTTCCATAAAGTTTACACGACTCAACAAATTAAGAGAAATCATAAATATTCAGTGTCATCTTGTCTGAACAAATGCTAAACAAAAACACTTTAAGTCACCACAGCAGGATGCAAATCCTCCCCTCCCCAAAGTATTCATTTAAAGATCATAAATTCAGCATTTAGTCAGACGAAAGCAGCCAGCCAGTGGCTCACGCTGTGCATTGTGGTAGGGGGGTGAAGACTGCACAGCGACAGCTTGTCGTTGTTTTTTCCTGCCTAATTGTGGTTTACTAACTGATATGTAGAACAGACATCTCTTGCTCAGCCCTGCTCTTGTTTTTCGAGGAGATAAAGCAGAGCTGTAAATGCAGCTCTATAAATCAATTGATGGTGGCAAAAAGCTGCTCAGTGTCTCTTAATGGGAAAAAGAAATAAGTGATTTTGAGGTAACGTAATATTAAGAGCCGTATGAAGAAACATGTTCACTTAAAGCAACCATTCTGTTCTCTATACAGCCATTTATAGTTTGGACAGCAGGCTGTGTGATCTGAAGACATGGCACCCAACCTCATGTGCTGTCAATATATTTCACTTGGGATTTCTGTGAAGGTTTTTATTATTATTAACAGCTAACAAGAATGCTATAAAATGTGGAAGGCTATAGAGCTCCAAGGCTTCAGATCTTCCTGGGTCCCCCTCAGGCAAAACAGAATGAAAGTCTGCATAGGCAAGCCAGTGTATGATCGCGGCAGTTTAAGAAACTGTCATCTATGTGATGATTAATCAGACAGGTTTAGCAGGTCTTTGAATATGCTCGAGAAGGAGCAAAACACGGCGGTAACAAATGCCAGCCTGCCTTTCCCCATCAGGCAGTGTGTTAAACTGTTTACAGTGAAAAATGCTAAAGGTTTATTTGAGGATGTTTATCTGAGTATGAATTCAACGCTTTAATGAGGTTTATACCGAACCGTCATGTGACAGAGGAACAGAGAAGGATGCAGGCTTGGGCCCTGGGGTTTTACTTCCTTTTGTCATCTCTGTTCCTCTGATCTCTGAAGTCTGTGCCTGCAGAGCTTCCACCTTGTGTTTCGTCTTTGTGGCATTTTCAGCAAGAGGACTGATGGGTGAAGGATTGAATGTAATAATTGGAGCTTTTAGCTTATTTGCAGTAAAAACCTTCATACATGGCCCAATTCAAGACTGATTAGAATAAGTTGTTTCTAAGGCTCACACTTGAAGAAACAATTTCGTGCCTATTGTGAGGAGGTGAGGGGGGTGGGAGTGTGGGTGTGTGCGTGTGTGTGGGGGGCGGGGGTATTCTTCAAATGCTGTTGCTGAATATGTCAGTATTTGAAAGTTAGCACAGCAGTATTCACTTGGAGAGGGAAATAATTGGCTGCACTGTGCAAAAGCGTACATGTCAGTCTTCCTTGGTGCAGCCGTGGATTTGAAAATGCCTGTGAACTGTGCCTATTTCAACACGGACTTTGTTTAGATGCAGGTGTACTCAATATACAATGAATCTCTTAATGAAAATCTACAACCAGAGAGCAACTTTTCCATCGTTTTTCCTCAGTGGAACTTTCCTTTTAATCGTTACTTGATTTTGTTTATGCGTGCAACTGCTAATACTTGCCCAGCGCTGAGACTTCCATTAGTGCCATTTACATTTCTATGATGATAATTTGCCATGATTTAATGCCCATATGAGGACATTAAAGGATAATGTCAAAAGAGATGCTGATATGGGGAATGACAGGTTGCAGTATTTTGATCCCAGATGGTAAATCACCCTTTGCTGACTTGTCTCACTCACTTCCTCTGATGTTTTTTCACGCTTCCTTGGTGCTTCTCACTGTAGGGGAGAAAAGAAGGGGAATAGCTGATAACATTTTTTATTTATTTTTTTTGCTTTATGCAAAAGCAGAACGAAAACTGTATGAGAGTGAATGTGGACATTCTGTGTGAGCCGCTGGCTCCTGTTTTCCTTTAGAAGAGACAAAAGACAAATGCTTTTGAAGCATACATTAGTTTTGAAAAATGAAACTTTTCTCATTCTTATTATATCAACCTGAAATATGAATTCAACCAGCCTTTTCCTTCTCAGTGGCAAACTGTCAGCGGATACCGTTTTTAATATCCACCTACACATTAATAATACAAATTACAATCACCGCGGGTATTGAAGCATAAATGAAGATATGGCCCCCATAGGTTTCACTGAAAGCAGAATTTATTATTTTTCAACATAGTTCCAATTGCTCCTCAATGGCACTTTCTCACCTAAAAGTGCACGGTGACTTTCCACAGCTTGTCATACTGTCATATAGGGAAAGTACTCACAGCAGCAGCAGCAGGACAGGAAGACACTAATAAGGTGACAAAATACAGAGCCAAGCATTTTCTAGTGTGAAAATGCTGCCACCATGATTTCTTGTGGAAAAGAAAATTAATGTGCCGCACTATTCCAATCCTGAATCTTATCTGTCCCCTCAGAATTTTTCAATAGTTATTGCAAACTAAATTGTTGGATTTCTCCGGGCTTTTTAGCGACAACAACAACAAAAAAAAGTCAATGTGATATGCTCTCTATTTGCAGCTAATGCATAATGATTGGGAAAAAATGCAAGCGCAGTAATATTCATCTTGTTTTGACCAATGGCTTTTTCAGTGGTTTATTTCTGAGAAGCGAATGCTCAGCCGTACGGAAAACTGTGTGCTCATTGTGCTAATGAACCTGTTTTCAGTGGCACCCATAACTGTCACTTTGATTCACAGCTGTCTCTAGCTTGGCACAGAAAATAAACATTCTATACAAAGAAAGGCATAAGAGAGAACTTCTCTAAAGGGCTATATGAAACACCTGTGCAGCCCACTTCACCATCCATTAGATATAAACTACTCTCAGATGGCCTATTCTCAATTGGACAAGATCATTAGTTTTGCTTGAGCCCCTATCACTACATAGACTTAACCGTTACCTCACAAGGGACTCCCACCTGCAGTCGCGTACATTGCTTCTTGTTTCCCGTAGCCTCCTTCGCTTTTTACATTTCTTCCCCCTTTCATCAAACTTTCATCCTTTACCTCTCTTTTTAAAGCATTCTCTTCATTTCCACTATATATCCTGTCATCTTTTACCAAAAACCGACTAATTTGTCTTTCAGTTTCCTCATCCTCATCTTTGTTGTCCTATTTTTTTTCTATGTACAGCTTTCTGCTCTACTCAATCCCCTTTCTCCTCCCCTCATCCTGAATTCACTCTATTTGTTCCCCGCTCCATCATCTCTGCCTCACTGTTTCCTACCTCCCCCCTGTTCCCTTTTCAACCCATCCACTATTTTCTCCTGTCCTCTCCGCCTTGCTAAACAGAGTCCCACATTATCCCCCTCCTGCTTCTATCAGGGGTAGCTAGCCTGTCAGCCCCAAGCCTTAGTTAATCACTCAGGCAGTCGGGCAGCACGCTGCTAGCTCCCTGGACACTAATAGCAAGACAAGCAGAGAGCAAAAGAAGGGAGGGGGGTTGGGCAGACTCATTAGGAATACAGGTATTTAAGGAAATGGTCCATTTCGAATCAAAAGATAATTTGTCTTTTGCTCAAGCAAAGGCTTTTTTTTTGTCATACAGACTGGAGTTATATTAGGTTAGATACAAATGTGTTGTGCTGCTGGCTATGCTGAGTCTGGCTGTTGACATTATCAATTTTAGGCTTGATAAATACTTCCTGTGTTTAGATGGCATATTTTATTCCCAAAAGAGAGGCTGGGTTTGCTACCCGAAAGCGTTTTTTTTGTGCTGACTCCATGTTGCTGCCGGACCGACGGGGCAGGACTCGATAAAGTTGAAATATGACCTCCATTTGCACAATGACATTGCTTCAAATAGAAAAAGGTTGCTGTCAGGTCTCTGAGCTGATCAATGCCTTTCAACAAATCCCTCATCGCCCATTTTGTGTTTGCATGGCCAAATCAATATGAGTACAAATAAAAAATTCATACCCACCAGGCAAATGAAACTAAGAGGTGGATGATAATACTTTAAATGAAATAAGACGAGGTCTACACGATGATATCTCGTCTCACCTTTGATAGATATGTTCCTCAGTTTCAAAGTTTGAAGCCATAACAAAGGATGCATTAAATAAAATCTCGAAGTAAAACACAGCTAGAGTCTTTCTATCAAATTTGCAAGGCCATTTATTGGTCATCTTGCATAAATCTTATTCATTTAAAACTGTAATGTGTGCATGAGCTTTATTTCCATTAACTTTTAGCCATAAATTGATGCAAAGTACTCTGTGTTGCACCATTTGCATTTTAAATCACTGTTTGCAACACATGTCAATTAAGACAAGCAAAACACAGTAAAAATGAAGAGCCCAGCATGTGATGCGGAGCAGTGGAGGAAAAGCAATGTGTCATTTGGTGGTCTTAGTTCTAAAATCATGAAAAGAATTTATTCTGTACCAAAAAAGTAACTGCTAAATTGAAAAATAACAACGCCAATCTATTCGGTAAGGCCAAAGAAAAAGCCCTTGCTGAGATTAAGAATGAGAAAAAATGAAATTGTCAAACTACAAAAGACAAGTAAAAGGAAAACTAGTTCATACAAATAAAAGCCAACCATTATTCTCAATCCCACCTATGGCAATGCCACTAACAATAACACACACACACACTCATACACACACACACAGAAATATATATTAAAAGGTGTGCTATGAGGGAGGGAGAGGAGGAGTGGAGAGTGAAGGACAAAACTGCTGCTCTACTGCCACCCCAAATGCATAAAAAGTGAAGATGAAGGCTGTGAACTGTTCATTTCCCCAGCTTTTTTATATATATACACTTGCCATACACGCTACACCTGTTCAGCTGCTCATTAACACAAATATCTAAACATCCAAGGCAGCAACCTAATGTATTTAGAGATGTAGACATGGTCAAAAAGACCTGTGGAAGATAAGATAAGACAACCTTTATTAGTCCCATATGTGGAAAATTTGTGGGAAGTTCAAACTAAGCATCAGAATGGCCAGCAAAAAAAAATTGAGTGACTTTGAACCTGACGTGGTTGTTGGTGGCAGACGGTGAGGTCGGAGTATTTCAGAAACTGCTGATCTGTTGGCGTTTTCCCACACAACCATCTCTAGGGTCTATAGCAAATGGTCTGAAAAAGAGAAAATATCGAGTGAGCAGCAGTTTTGTGGGTGAAACTGCCGTGTTGATGTCAGAAGTCAGAGGAGAATGACGAGACAGCACTGAGCCCCATAGCAAGGCAACAGTAACTCAAATCACCAAGAGCATCCGTGAATGTGCAACACATCAAACTCTGAAGCAGCTAAGCTGCAGTAGTAGAAGAGCAGTACTGGGTGCACCTTCTGACAGCCAAGAACAGGAAACCGAGGCTATAATTTTCACAGACTCGCCAAAATTGGACAATAAAAGATTGAATAAAATATTGCCTGGTCTGATGAGTCTTAATTTCTGCTGTGACATTCAGATTGCAGTGTCAGAATTTGGTGTAAACAACATGAAAGCATGAATCCATTTCCTGCCATTTATTATCAATTCAGGCTGCTGCTGGTGGTGATGGTGCAGTAGTGTGGGGGATGTTTTCTTGGCATAATTAAGGTTTCTTATTACTGACTGACTATCACTTAAATGCCACAGCCTACCTGGATATTGCTGCTGATCATGTCCATCCTTCTTCTGACGACTAATTCATGTCACAAAACTCTAATCATGTCACATGTGTTTATTGAATATGATAGCGAGTTCACTGTACTCGCATGACATCCACAGTCACCACATCTCAATTGATGCAAACTACTCTACATTTCACTATTTGCATTTTAAATCGCTGTTTGCAACACAAGTTATTATACATACAGCAATTAAGAGAAGCAAAAACAGCAGGAGTGAAGAACACAACATGTGATGCAGTGGAGGAAAGAAAGTCTGAGATCATGAACAGAAAGTGTATATAAATATAATGTATGCAATGCATAATTAGTGTAGTGTATATAGTATGATGTACATAACATATATAATGTTAATGTGAACCAAGCCAGTTTTGACCTCCAATTTCCTCATGACCCAAGAAAGTCAGGGTTTGTTACAATATACGCATTGTAGTAGGCCACTGGTAAGTTACTCAAAGTAAGTTTTTATATCATGACTTAATATTAAACTTTTATTTTTTTTTAAAACTGCCATAAAAATGAAAAACACCATGCAGAGCCATACCACAATATTATGTGTGCAATGTGGAGATCAGCAAGCTCACCCAGAAAAGGACTCTTCATATGCTAGAGCCCTGAAAGCATTGATGCCTGAAGAACTTTTTAAACACAAGGGTCCAGTGCATACCTGTCAGCAGATAGAAAGCAGAGTGTTATATTGGGACATGATGTCCTGTTGTGGTCCCCACTCCACACATGCATTGGTGACCTAATGATGACATCTTTACAGTAACTGACTCAATAAAATCATTGGAGACAAAGAGAATGTTTTGGCAGTATTCTGGTGGGCGCTGTCAGGCTGTATAGTCCCGCTCTCAGCGTGTATAAATTCACACACTGAATAAAAACACTTCTCAAAAATTAAAACTATACTTGTTGCTTTGCTCAGGTGTTCTTGTTATTATGTCCAGCCTATTTACTCTTAAATAGATTAGTCCATTGCAAATTAACAAACAAAGACTTGCTTTAAAAAAAACAAACAAACAAAAAAAACCCCACTGGTACAGTGAGTGCAGAGGAAGTGGACCTGTCACTGTGCTGACATCCTTGCTATTAGAGGAACATTCTCAGGTGCAGTGGCTGGCAGTCTCAAGTGTTTACTGGGGAGCATCATTAGCCTGGCATCTCACAGCCTTAAAATGTCATATATCCACAGTAATGAACTGTGAGAGCACGCACTATTCCCAGACTTCCCCCTCTACAGCACCCACATTAATCCAAATGCTCAAACTCTGTAACTTGAGTCCCTCCACTCATTAACAGTGGCAGATATCAAGATAGGAATAATGAGGAAGTGCCCGCAAGTCAGGACATATATTAAAGAAATAGAAAGTGCAGGAGAGAGAGACAGACAGAGAGAGGGAGAGAAAGAGAAGGAGAGAAAATCCTGTCACAAATGGGAAAATACCCTGGAGAAATTGCCCAGGCTTGGATGACAAACAGCATGTATTCATATTGTTTGGTGATGGTGACAGCGTCTTCTTCCAGTACCAGAAACATAATCATAAGAATGTATACAACCCATGTGTACGTCTAGCAAAATGCACAGTTTTAACAATGTTCATAACATTCAGCTGTGGATACAGCAGCATTTCTCGCCCTGGTATTATAGAGAAAAACACATTTATTAAAAACAAATCTAGAAAAAAAGCATTTCCCATTTCCCAGTATGGTGTGGTAGAATAATACTGCTTATGCTATATGTGAGAATTAAGGAGAACAGATACACACATACAATAGATAGAATTTCACCACTGCAGTACTTCTACATTTGAGCTCATTTTTATTTATTTGTATTTATTTTATAAGTGCAGTTCTATTAAGAATGTAACTGTAGTTGCCAAGGACACAAAGCCAGTGCAGCAATGTGTGCACATGAATATAATTTCTAACATCAAGACGAGAAACTGCAAATAGGTTTTGGGTCTATACCAGAGAATGAAATGTAATGTACATTTTAGCTATTTTCTTTAAGAGCTAATTGTGCTATTATAGTTTAAACCTAAGATTCAGTAATTACAGAAATTTTACAGAAATGCAGTTTTATGTTCCTGATCATGAACTGTTGCTATTTTTGACCATTCACGTTTAGTTTAATGGAAGTAATATGATAATTTATTTCTCTTATCTTCTATCTAATTAAGAATTTCCTGTTTTATTTCACATCACTTCTGTTTTTTTGTTTCTGTGGGGGTTTTTTGCCACTCCTGCGTTGAGCCAATTAACCTTCCAGCACTGTGCAAACCTTGCTTACATTGTCTTCACATATCCAGTTGAGCAATCCAGTTCAACTCCACTCCAGCACTCTTTTGTCAGTGACACCTGCATTAAAACAAGGATTACAGACTTTTATCCCGATTTCTGTCTGATTTCTATATGTTACGTGTTGTACAATTTCTAAATATGTATTCTGCATGTCATCATTGAAGAACGAGATTCTGAAATCAAATTTTTATTTTAGAAAATTCTGCAAATTAACAAAGAAGCTTAAACTTCTTCATGCGTAGACACCAAGTCATACAGCTATTTGTTGTAGTGTAATTTTAGCCATATTTTTCATCTATTGTATAAACATATTTTTTGTTGTCCAAGAACATCAGGACTAAGGTAAACAAAGCATGTTTTAAAATATTTATTTTTAGGATTTTAGCATAGTTCATCACCTTGTTTTACCAAAAAGTAAAAAAAAAAACCAAAAAAGAAAAACAATTTGTCCTTTTTCATGTTCTAGATATTCCCTTTTGATAATCCAGTCTTTAAGACTGACGTCATTAGCCAAATGCCAGGCCTAAACTGCGCTGCAGGTCCTTACATCAAACGAACACTGCAGCATCACTGAGAGTTAAAAACTGTCTAAATTCTTTCATCTGTAATAAAATGATCAGCGTTGCTGCTTTACCAGGTGTAACTATTAAGTTTAACATCCAGGCATCCATGAAAAGAGAATTTATGAAATTTAACAGAGTTAGAAGTTAGCAGCAGTTAGCTCGCTAGTTCCCACGTGTTCTGACAACAAATTAACATGTACAGCTCTGCTATCACTTCTGACATAAATGAAGACAGAAAATTAAACAGTAGTGACGTTTGTAGGGTTACTGAAGTTTGGCTAGCTGTTATATAATGATGTGCTACATGATCACTAGCAACACAGCTATGTTAGCATGACATAAACAGTGAAGCTGAAGGACGAACGCTTTTTCCATTCGATAAAAGTTAGCGTGAGGGTTCCCAGTGGTTAGGGACAAATGCAATCGCATGGCAGGATGCTTTAAATGGACCAAACTTCAGTCAGGAGAACAACTGAGATAATCCATCCTCAATACAAGGTTAGTCATTAATATACTGCTGCATGGGCTGGGCTGTAGTTATGGTGTAAGGTTTTGAAAACTGAGCTTTAAAATGATTAGCAGTAATAAAAACCAAGAGAGGCCGGCAGTGATCACTGACTGTTTTTAGGGGCTTGTTGAGATTAAATAGAACAAGATACAAAGCATTAAAACGTGTTAAAAACACAACAGTCTTATTAACAGTAGCACCCCCAGGCTTCTACCTTTCTACCTTTAAAACCCGGAGAGCAGCCAAATGGCTGGTAGGCTTTTAACTAAGTTTTAGCTTCAGCCAAGTGGAAGCTAAATTGGCTAGTCATTCATATGTATATTAGGTTGTTACCTGGGAATTCTGGAGGGAGGGGAGTGGGGGTTTGAGTGGATTGAGGAATTTCCCTGCGAATCTTGCCCAAAATAGTTTGGGCCCGGAGCGGGGTTCATTACGTCGTCACTTAAAGACCAGATACTGAAAAAATATGGTACTATGGTTGGTTGGTTGTTACCTGGAAGCATTTGTTTCTGTGTAGTGTACATGTAGTTTACAGGTGTGTAAACTACAGACCTCTGCTATATTCAATAGAGATTTTTTGGTAAACCCAAGAACTAAAGAAATATATATACGATATATATTTAATAACTGTGTTGTGTGAGTGTTGTGGCTCTTTTATTAACACTGACACCACTGGAATGTTTTAGATGGTTATATTTAATGGCTCCATACGCACTATGGACACATTCAAAAACTGTATAGCGAAGCAAAAGCAAAGTGTTACCATAGTCTAACATCTTTAACTGTAGCTTAGTTTCTTCTCTCTAATTCACATGTTTTGGATCTTATATTATAAGTCTTTCTAAATAAGGTCATTACTTATACTCTAGTAGTAAACTTCTAATGTGTTCACTCTAATACTAAAATAACTGTTTGCAAAATCATTTGTGGAATGCAGCTTTCAGTCAGTTAATATATGTAGGCTGTAGTTTATACACTTCAGAGCAAGAAAACTCCCAAAACAACTTGTGAATCCTTTTCATAGCATGAATTTCAAAGAACAGGGAATATTTCAATCTTACCCAAAACACACCTTTTTGGTAGCATGATATGGTACCAATTTGAATTTTTAGGAACTTTCATGTGAAATATGAAACTCATAAATATGACTGTATTTTCTTAATCACAATCAATGTTTAATAATTTCATCATCAGCACTTTATCATAATGTTACTTAAATTATTTTTGCCAAGTTCATATTATTATTTTATTTATTACCTTGTTACATGCACTAATATTTAATTAATATTAATCAAATGAACATTACTCTGGCAGACCACTAGGGGACTCAAGTCACACCCAGAGGGAAGGGAAGTGGGAGGAGTAATGTTTTATGGGTTCTAGGAGATGTTTTGGCCTTGTGAAACCAGTTGAGTGAAGCTGAGATTAAAGTTGGAGTAAAATGTGGTAAGCTCTCATGTCGTCCTTACATACCTCCACAATACTGACTTTTTGCATTTGTTATTAATTCTTTTTTTTAAATCTCTTTAACCAGTTTTTGATGATTGCTGTGTTATTTTTCCAAACTGTGATGTACAGTAAACAGCTTCCAGTTTCTCATTATTCAAAAGTGACATTTCCTACTTTCCCATCTTGTAATATAAAAGACATTGATGGAAAATTAATGATAATAAAAATACATTAGAATACAAAAAGTAGTAGAAAACAAAAATATGTTGCTTTATCTACAACATTTTTTTTCTCCAAGAGTCTAAATTTGTCTAAATGTAAAGAGTCCAAAAGAATCTAGGCAGCCAGTTCGACCACACATCAATGCCGATGTATTTAATGCCTTCATGAATAATTGTCTCTGAATTTCAAAGTGTCATCAGTTCCACGGGCTAGTTCTTATTACACATCCATCCATCACCGGAGGAGATTATATCAATATGAAAACTTATGAAACCAATTAATATGCAGGTATTGACTGAATATTGTTTTTAGTTTTGCAGCTTCACAGTATATTGCAGCTCACTACAGTTATCCAGATCACATTTCGTGCTGCTCATTGTTTGACAGACATGAACGTCAAATTGCAAATTGACTCAAACAATAATAATGTATACTTCATTGATCCCCGTGGGGAAATTCCTCTCTGCATTTAACCCATTCACTTAGTGAAGCAGTGGGCAGCCATTGGGCACCAGAGGAGCAGTGTGTAGGGACGGTACTTTGAACAGGGGCACTTCAGGGTAGACGTTCAGTGGATTCGAACCTCCGACCTTCCGATCATGGAGCCACCACTCTACCTGCTGAGCTACCCCCAAATAGTCTTCTATGTGAAATAAATGTAACAATACTGAGTTAAACTTCACTTGTTTTATTGTTACCTATTACAGAACTTTCAATCCTTTTTTGACTAATAACTGTACTCTAAGTTTGCCCTGTCTAGGTGTATCAGAATCATGAGAAGAAAAAGTAGCCTTTTTGAACAATCAGTTGAAGACTCTGAATAGTTTAAAAAAAAAAAAAAGATTCATTAATTTTATGCATTAAGCCATTAATTGCATGTATCTAAATGATGGGAATTTGAGAACAGATGGCAAAACTAACAACAGACTACTGATTACATGTTAAGGAAAAAAGTACTAATTGGTACATATAATTATACTGTCCAATTTTGAGTGACTGGAGGGAATAAATACAATGTATCGAGCATTACCCTGCCATCCTTACTATTACTTGCTGAAAATCATTATCTGTTTCTGTTTAATCATCTACATTTAGAAAACTCAAAAGAACATGGCAATTTTGCTCAACTTGGAAACTTCTCTGCGCAGATATATAAAACTATTGGGCCAGCAATATCTCATTGTGTCTTTCCATTGAATTGTTTTGCTTTTTTCCATTCAAAACATTACTTTTCTCTACTCAGTCACAAAGGGTCTCCTCCCTTATTCATTTAGTTGTTATGTGCAGAGATGTGTGCTCTGACATTTGTTTTTGTTTTTAATTTTCAGTACTAAATCACAGACTTGTGTGAAACTTTGATGGTGAAACACTGTTTTGTTTATAGGAAGTGAAGTGCAAGTTATCCATGATTCAGCAGGAAATGAATGAGCTCTATTCAGGTATTACCAATGCATGAGAGAGCCCATTGTTCAGTAGAGTAACGATAAATGTAATTATACCTGTGAAATCAGTAAGTGCAACTTAGTTTGAATAGGAACAGTGGGACAAAGCAATTTGCATTATTTGGTTCATTTTGTGGGAGGTGTGCGTGTGTTGGGGGTGACGGGCTAGGTCTAGTAAGTCAGGCTGGGTTTAGATCAAATATAGGTCTGATCGTTCAGCATTTAAGTTAGAGCAGTCTTTAAATATGTGGGTTTGAGAATTGAGCTGGTACGAATCCAGGTAACTGGCACAATCCTACCCTGGGGCAAGATATTCATCCAACTGTTTCAGTGGTGATGTACTTCCAGGTTCCTGGAAATCAAGCTGGGAGGCTTGCCATCTGCTGGAAGAGTCGATGGTTGAACCTTCTTCGCTGGATCTTCTCCCGTTAAAATAAAAGACCTGACCTGCATTTAAAGATATAGCCCCCATTCTGCTTTGTCTTCTATTTGATCTAATCTTTCTCTTTTGTTGTGCTGTATTATATTCAATTGTAACATTAAAATCAGTTACTGCTCAGTGTAAATACAAATGCGGTACTTTTTAACTTAGCTACTAATTCCTCAAATTCCTTTATTGCATATTACATACTTGGCATATTGACAAAATAGACATGAGACATTAAAAACGATTTTTAATGAAGCACTTAAGGACATGCAAGATCTTCATATCCATCTCTTTTTGTTAGTAAATGCAAATGTGCTTCTTTAGCTGTTTCATCAGATAAACACAATAATTTTAAAATGATTAATTTGACATTACTTGACTATATTATACAATTTTATTAAATACTGCTTCAGAAAAAAAGAATCCCATCTTTAAAATAGAAAAAGAAAACACTCCAATGCAATCTCTTTTAAATAACAAATAAAATGCCCATATTTTCTTGGCATAGTTATGAGGCAGATCAAACAAACAGATTAAACAACTGCACCGTAATTTATAAAAGCGCTTCTCTCTTTGTCTTTCACCTTTTCATATGAAAAGTAGCACGTTGTCAGTACATACACTCAACAAAAATATAAACGCAACACCTTTGTTACTGCTCCCATTCCCCATGGGATGGACGTAGAGACCTAAAATTCATTCTAGATACACAATATAACCATCCCTCCCAAACAGTGGTCACAAATCAGTCCAAATGTGTGGTAGTGGGCACATCTGCTATATTGAGATAATCCATCCCACCTCACAGGTGTGCCACATCAGGATGCTGATCTGACATCATGAGTAGTGCACAGGTGTACCTCAGACTGCCCACAACAAAAGGCCACCCTGGAATGTGCAGTTTTGTCTCACAGCAAAATGCCACAGATGCCACAAGCAATGAGGGAGCGTGCAATTGGCATGCTGACAGCAGGAATGTCAACCAGATCTGTCGCCCGTGCATTGAATGTTCATTTCTCAACCATAAGCCGTCTCCACAGGCGTTTCAGAGAATATGGCAGCACATCCAACCGGGCTCACAACCGCAGACCTCGTGTAACCACACCAGCCCAGGACCTCCACATCCAGAAGGTTCACCTCCAAGATCGTCTGAGACCAGCCACCCAGACAGCTGCTGGAACAATTGGTTTGCACAACCAAACAATTTCTGCACAAACTGTCAGAAACCGTCTCAGGGACGCTCAACTGCATGCCCGTCGTCCTCATCGGGGTCTTGACCTGACTCCAGCTCGTCGCCGTAACAGACTTGTGTGGGCAAATGCTCACATTCGATGGCGTCTGGCACGTTGGAGAGGTGTGCGCTTCACGGATGAATCATGGTTCACATTGTTCAGGGCAGATGGCAGCTGAGAATGTCCCAGTTCTTGCATGGCCAGCATACTCACCGGACATGTCACCCATTGAGCATGTTCGGGATGTGCTTGACCGACGTATACGACAGCGTGTACCAGTTCCCACGAATATCCAACAACCTCGCACAGCCATTGAAGTGGAGTGGACCAACATTCCACAGGCCACAATTGACAATCTGATAGACTCCATGCGACGATGTGTTGCACTGCATGAGGCGAATGGTGGTCACACCAGATACTGACCGGTTCTGGGTCCCCAGACCCCCAATAGTGCAAAAAACTGCACATTCCAGGGTGGCCTTTTGTTGTGGGCAGTCTGAGGTACACCTGTGCACTACTCATGATGTCAGATCAGCATCCTGATGTGGCACACCTGTGAGGTGGGATGGATTATCTCAATATAGCAGATGTGCCCACTACCACACATTTGGACTGATTTGTGACCACTGTTTGGGAGGGATGGTTATATTGTGTATCTAGAATGAATTTTAGGTCTCTACGTCCATCCCATGGGGAATGGGAGCAGTAACAAAGGTGTTGCGTTTATATTTTTGTTGAGTGTACAATGTGTATGTTGATTTTTATGGGCATTAATCTGTGAAAGGGCATCTATTCATAGTCTGGACAGACCACACAGCCTTTGCCATCAATTAGTCAGGCAAATAGTTCAATAGCTCATTTTTGAGAAGATCCGGGTTCACAATTACTTGCCCAGAAATAAGAAAACCCAAAACCTGCTCTTTTTCCCAACAATTCTCTTCCACAGAGCACCAGACCCACACTCCCACCTACTTTCCTTACTTAGCAGACTTACATAGAAACTGAATGCCCTTCATCGTGCCCAGCTGGATGAGCCACTTTTTTAACCACTGTTCTCTGCTGTAATTATGTTTCAGCATTTTTAGGTTACATTCTATCCCATTTGATATAGTTTCAGACAAAGGCCCACAGTTCATCTCACAGGTATGGGAGGCTTTCACTTGGCCTTAGGGGCACAAGCAAGCTTGACATCTGATTTTCACCCTCAGCCCATTTGGGCAAACAGAATGTAACCATAAGGAGCTCTCCATCCCTGGACACTGATTCATTTATCTGCCTTTGAGCCTTCTCTAGGCGATCAGCCTCCTCTTTTCCCTGAGGTGAAATAGCTGGTCCCTCCATGCAGCTACAGCACTGTAACATCTGGAGAACCACTAATGCTGTCCTCCTGAGAAAGACTGAGCAAAGTAAATGTTTGGCTGACTGTCACTGAATCCCAGCCAACCAGTTTACCTATTCTCTAAGGATGCTGCAGTAAAATCTAATCCTAAACAAATGTCCCCAAAATTATTGAGACTTTTGAGGTGGATAGTGCTGTTAACCCTATTTATGTTAATGTGAAGATCCTTAGAACTATGCAGATTCATGATACCGTCCACATGTCTCACTTCAAGCCAGTAACAAGCTTCTGCAAAAAATGTTTACATTTTTGACAGGATGACAGGATGTTTGCAGGGCACAAATATGCCATACACAGAGGCACATATTGTTAATGTAATACATCAGTAAACATAGGATAAGAATGTGGAGAACAGTATCTGCAAGACCACTGCTGTAGTTGACGACAATGGAAAATATAGGGTGTATTTCACCAACTTTCTGAGCCACTGTGGGAAGTGGGTAAATGTCAGAAGTGCATGAGGGCAAGCTTAAAAAAATGCCTTGTTTTATGCCCCCATGCTTATGCCAAGATCTTTGTCGTACACTATTGTCTGAGACAGAATTAATTTGTGGAGTGTTTTTCAAAACACCATAACTCCCATTTGTAACGAAAAAATGTGTCAGCGTGTGCAGCAGCGTGCCATGGTGATGTTTTCTTAATGATTTTTGGATAACAGTGGAGCAGAGAAATAGCTTTAATTAGACTTTAGACACAGCCAAAAGATAAATTCATTATTATCCTTTGTCTTTTCATGGGTTTTGTTGACAAATGTGAAAAAATATCCATGTTTTTTTAAAAGTGTGTGTGTATGTGTTTGTGAGGGAGATTTATCCCAGATTCATTAAAGTCAGTTTCTGATCATCATTATTGAATATGAACTAACTGCCAGTCTTAGAATATCTGTCCTTTGTGAAATCAGGATTAAAGATATTTAGAGGATAACAGATATTATTAAAATACAAAGTCAGTGGGATTTATGGAAGTTAAATCTGAAATGAACAAAATTTTAATTTGCTCGCCAAAGATAATGGTAATTATATTATTCATGCTTTAGTTAGCAAGACCTCTGGTCTGAAATGTGGCTGTCACAATTACATGTCATGCTAAAGGCCACAAGGCTTTCGTGTGTGTGTGTGGGGGGGGGGGGGGGGGGATGGGGGACTTTTGGATCTCTGTTCATGAAGTTGAACTGATTGTAAATGACATGAGCTACTTATGCAGACCATTTTTACACCCTATCTAGACTACAATCAGTTTATCTCCCAGCCGCTCCTCACACTGACAACTTGTTCTCTTATCTCTCCAATACTCAATCTCCTGTGTCTCATGTGGCTGGAGCAAAAAAGACTAACATTAATTTACACCCAGGACATCATTCATCAGTTAACTTACTTCGATCACCAAGCGGCATTATTGTAATGAGCAACAAAACAAAATTAACAATAAGAAAAAAATCTGTGAAAGTGATTTTTTTTTTTTTTAGAATTGCTGGCACGTGTCTTTGATGATGGAAAAGGTACATTTTGATTGTGACACATTGCTTTTTTTCCCTCATCAAAGTATTTACATTCACCATACAGTGATTAACCAGCTGATTAAACCACATGTCATAAAAACATAAATATGTTAGAAATCTGCCAAAAACTTGCTTGTTGGTCAAATAATAAACAGAATTAATATTTTTTTATATCCAAATTTGAACTGGCTCACCTTACTTCTCTGAGTAATCTAAAATTAATTATCTGTAACATTTAACCACTAAAACTAATTTTCTGTTCAGATATATAGATAAGGGTAACTTAAATTTTTAATTAAAAAAATATATGCTTTACTATTTTTCTGCTTTGGTCTTTGGTCTAATAAATTTGTACTGTATGTTGTCAGTGTAAGATCCTCATCATCCAGCTAATGACATTCTCAAGTGCTTGAAAAGAAGACAAAAAGCATGTCCTGTGGTCTTGCATTACATCCAAGTGGCTTCATCAATTCTAAACCAACTGATAGAGAGTCAAAGGTTTTTACCCCTAATGGTGGCTGTCCCTTATGTGTTAGCGGCAGGTTTGCTGTCATCTTAAGTTTGTGTTCCATTGTTGGTGGGAGTCAAAGTGGAAGGACTCGTGTCTGGGTTTTTGGTGAAATTTAGTGCTGAGGCTTCTGTCTAGCATCACACAAATCTGATCAAGGATGAAGCCGGTGCAGCTCTATCCGCAGCTTCATGCTGTAGTCATTTTCTGACAGTCTCCACTGCAACAGTTATTCAACTCTTAATCAGTTGAGCAGAGAAGAATGGTGCACTTTTCTTTACCAGCTGGTAATAAGTTGATCCTTTGGTCAATACTAAGGGACGGATTAGCGTCCTTTTCCTGAATGGTGAGGTTGGAAGTAGGTATTTTTGCACCAGAGAAGAGCATTGATACTTTCATCCTACTTTGTTATACTTCAGACTGTGCCAATTTATTCATTCTTATTGCTGTCTCTGTGCCTGTGATGAGGTACACAATGGGTTGATGATACAAAGATATAGCATAGTTGGATCATTTGGCTAGAATATCCCTATTTGATAAGTTGATAAGTACACGTATTTATCCTGGTGGTCTGTAGTGATGTGTCTGTAATGTCCTTTTGCAGTGATCCAGATTGTATGGTTATTACGCTGAATAGAAAATCCTTGCTTGTGGCATGTTGAACTTGAAGTTTCTTTGCCTTATATATGATGTGCAAACTTTGCACTCTCCATGAAGACAGAAACTTCTTGTAATGGAAGAAGGTTGTCTGTTCGAGCAGGGTTTGGTTGATCTAGTCCTGGAGTACATCTGTAGTAAAAGAGACCTGTCTTCTCCTTTTACTTTTAGAGCTGATTTTGTGCTCATCATAAGATCTGCACAGCTCTATGTCTCTTGACTGTGGACTCAAGGCACAAGCTCTTGGAAACCGGTGTGGACTGTCTGTACCTTAGTTTAAACAGAGCTGTTCCTATAGCCAGCTTTCCTGATACCTTTTCATACTTCTATGTGTTTCTCCCAAAGTACAACAGAATATGTCTGAGTAGGTTCTCAGTAATCCAGGGTGAGGTAGTCTTGAGAGCTTGAAAAATGGGCAAATTGACTTCATTTTGGTTCACAATTACATTTCATCTCTTTAAGCTGACATTATGGGATGCTCTGAGTGCACTACATACGGTACAGTAATGGTCCATTTAGAACATTCTAAATGGCAAATAAATAAATAAGATGACAAAGTGTTGAAGAATAAATAATTGAACAATTTTACTGTTGAAGTTTAAATTCATGTAACAATTTATATCTTACCTGTTCTCAATGTGACATTCAACCACATGATTTCATCATCAAACTCTGAGAATCTGAAGGAATGTGTGTACACAAGGTGCAAGGCATAAAATCTCAGATAAGTAGCAGGGTGAAGCAGCAGGTATCACAACAGTGCACGGCTTCCTTTTGTGTTGTTGCCTAGCCACATCAGGGGCGGCAATATTAGAAGCCGAGAGCTAACGGTGGGTTTCCAAGTAACAGAGTCCTCATTAGAAAGCTAGAGGAGTGACTGTGTCTTAAGTCAGTTTCTGATCTCAGGGGCTGAGTGGTTCATGTTTTTGAGTGCTTCATTTTTTCTCCCTCCTTGCTGATTAGTTTTGTTTTCACACTCTTTTTGCATTCACTTTCACACTATGATTAGTTAGGTTTAGGCACTTAGACTACTTGCTTAGGTTGTTGCAGAAAACAGAGCTGACTTCTCAAGGACTGAGCTCATTTAAGTTGGTCTGAGGCAAAGTGGAAAACTGTCCAGTGGTCTGAGAAATCAAAGAAGCAAGCGTACATTTCAACTTCAAAAGTGCACTGCTTGGTCTCCTCAGCTCCCAAACACTTCCAGCGAGTTATTAAAAGAATAAGCGATGAAAGAAGAAAACAAAACAAAAATAATTTCATATTGGTGTCATCAAATGAAAAATTAGCATGTTTCTGAAAATGATACAATTTCTACATTTTATCGCTGAATCATTTTGGTTTTGACTTTGGAAAAGGGTTCATTTACTCAACAAGAGCTAAAAAGTTTCACCCTAGGTATGCTTTGAGTTTTACAATGTATCAAAATGATTTCCAGCTCATTGTCATTTTTTTTCTCCTAATCTTTCTTCCAAGACAGTGGATGAACTGAAATTGTGTTTTTCTTTGAGCAGTTTTGAGTTTCTCAGAGTTAAGCAGTAGTAGGGCATCAGCTTTGATTGCTTCTCAGCCTGGAGTGGAGCTGCAGATCCATACTCGAGCCTGCAGTGGGCAGGTGCAGGAAAAGGCCCTGATAATTGGCTGGCTAGTGTGGCTAGGCCTCCGGTGGGGCTGGGCTGTGACTCCTGAGGAAGACACACAAAATGAGCTACTGCATCAAAAATTGAGGTTGGCAACCTCCATGCACGTCCGGGCGATTTTTCAAATGAACATTTCTCAGCCCCAGAGGAAACCATGGCGCTCCTGCTATCATAAGCAATTTGAATAAAAATGGACACAAAGTACTTTTTTTCCTGACATGCATTAGTAGGTTGGGCAAGAGGGCAAGCTGTGATATTCAAAGAGTTGTGGATAAGAGAGCAGGAACAAAAAGAGACGTGTTTTATTTTCTAAAGAAATGAGGTTAGCATATTTTGGTGACTGTAGTATCTCTTTTAAGCCTCACGTTTCCTTTTCCTCTTCTTTAAAGAATGAAAAGAGATCAGAGAAATGGGCTTTGAGTCCTAATAAGAACTATAAGGGCTGCGAGGAGCATTTTGCTGGCATTGACAAGGAGCTTTGAAAGCCCAGAGCAGAAATAGCTCAGTTTTCACATCAGAGGTTCTAAACCTCTTATTAAAGTTTGATAAATGTTGCGCTAGACATGTGTGTTATCAGCTTTCTTTAATCCAAAGCAGCTATAATAACACAAAGGTCTGCATTGTTTTTCTACAGTTGCATATTTAAAAACAGAGTGAAATGGTAATTTAAGATATGAATATATTTCAGGTGGGAATTCATCACATTCTTCAGAGATTTGATTTAATACCTCAATAGGGCGTGAGTTTTAGCTGACACGGAGTCTATGGAGAAGCACACTTTCACCAACACAACAGTGACACTAAAAAAGCAGGCCAAACAACAAATACTGTGTCTTAGAAATGATGTTTCTGTAGAACTAAATAGCAAAAGCAAAAAGGGAGAAAAAAAATAATTGTGGTCCATTTACAGTAGGGCAACTCAGAAATATATCGATGCATGAGTTATATAATCACTGTTATATGTTTGTATTCCACCAAAAAATATCTGAACTTTTAATACACTTGTATTTTGTATTGAATTGTACTGCTACTTTATTGTACTGTAGTAATGAAAGGATTATTATTCAAAATGTTGTGGCCAGCTTGTGACCTACGTTCATACAACCTGAACCTAAACCATAGATAAAAAGTCTAAATGTGAGCGCTAGCCTCTAGAACGAGAGCTTTCTGTGTCTGCAGTCTGAGTTACCCCTTGCCCACTTTGAATGTGATGCTTGTTGAGTAAACCAATATTTTGCCCACTGATGTGGCCTAACAAGTAATTCATATATTTAGACTCGGCAAGCTAGTATAGCAACCCCTCAGTGGAGTTAGCTGGATGCCACACATCCGCTTGACTTGATTGGCTTGTGTATTTCTTAAAATTTCATCTGAAATTACTGTATTACACATAGACTTCTTAGTAGACTTCTTTGCTCCATCAACTTTTATATGTCAGCTAGAAAATATTTTCCAAGCAAGCAACCCTGAGCAACCTAACAGACATTGGTGGGTGTAATGCATTCTAATGTATTGCATTGCTGTAATTACATTACATTTCTTTTCTTTCTGGAATGGAGTAATCTAAGACACAAGGGTACTTAATTCAGCAACCATACCAATTAAATTATGTATCCTTTAACCCTTGCATGGTGTTCGGGTCTGTGAGACCCGTTTTCAGTTTTTTTCAAAAGAAAAATTAAACAATTAATTCTTTTTTCAACCTGAAATTCATTGGCTTTGGCTTATTTTCTGTGAAGAACATAAATCCGGACTAATTTTCAATGACCTCATACTGTACCTCCCCCCACGCATTTACATTACATACAAGGTGTTCGGGTCCACTGGACCCAGGTCTAATAAAAGTGTTGAAAGTGTAGGTCCTGTGTTCCCACACTCTGTCTTCCTCCTTTCTGGTGCTGCTGATAGTGTTTTCTTCCCCTCCTGCTCCCGCACAAAGTTGCAACATTGTTGAAAATTCAACTATCAACACCGTCTGCTCTTACATTCCCACACATTTTACCCTCTTTCTTGAGGGATCCAAATTTTATTTTCTCATACCCTGTCCCACCTGCAAATTAGGGGCATAATACTATAAATAAGACTTTGCCAGTGTGGTTCTTTATCACAACTGATCAAGATGGCAAAAGATTATCTGCTGCGAGGGCCATGCAATTGATTTTGGAAGAGAGAGGAGCTTCGGATGATGATGTTGACAAAGAGGTTTCAGAATATTTCACATTTCTGAAAATTCAGAGTCTGACAGTGACTTTGAAGAAGAGGATGAGGTTGAGCACCATTTAGTAACAAAACGAAGACGAGTACCCCATCTGCAGCCAGCTCCAGGACCAGAACAAGCCCACCAGACAGCAAGTGAAGAAATATGGATGTCAATAACTGGTGAAATTGAATGGTCTTCTTGCCCAAGAAATGAGCCACCCTGCAGAGCTGTTACTGGGATAAGCCAGGGCCAACACGGCTGACAGTTACTCATGTGCAGGACATCAAGTCTTCATTTGAGCTTTTCATCCCAGATTCCATCCAGAAAATTATTCTAGATTGCAGTAATCTAGAAGGAAGGTGTTTTTTTGGAGAGAGGTGGAAGGAGAAGGACCAAATTCATCTAAGAACCCCAAAGGCCTACTATGGGGTTCTTATCCTTGCAGGAGTTTTCAGGTCCAAAGGGGAATCGACAGAATCCCTGTGGGATGCAGAAACCGGCAAGAACCTTTCTGTGCATCAGTGTCTCTGGAAAACTTCCACAAAATTTCCAGGATTATCCGTTTTGATAACCGAGACGACAGACCAGCTCGACGGCAGAGAGACAAGCTAGCTGGGCTAGTAACAGCTCGACGGCAGAGAGACAAGCTAGCTGCCATCAGGACAGTGTGGGATAAGTGTGTGCACCACCTCCCCCTGTTTTACAACCCTGGGCCTAATGTCACCATTGATGAGCAGCTGATCCCATTTAGTTGTGAAACATATTGCTTCACGTGTAAATGTGTTGTGTCTTTCCACTCACTCCACTTGATTATAACTGATTTATTTTTTTATAACATTTTATAAAAAAAAAAAAAAAAAACGAGAAGCACATTAATTCCTAAATGTGATCTAACAAAGGTAAAGGGAAAAAATTAACCATGTTTGCTGTTCATATGGCTTGTAATTGGGATGACGTAAACATCTGTTGAGTAATTTAACATAAAATTGTTTGATAGTGTTAATTTGGAAAGCCAAAACTCTAGCGGGTCCACCAGACCCATGAACACTGGCTGAGCAACAAAAATATGAACACCACACAAGGGTTAAAAAAAATGTGCATGCTAGGTGGACAGAATTTAAAAAAAAAACACCTAAGAAATCAAACATGAAAAAAAAGTGATGGTCAGTGGCAGGAGGTGATAAATAGTAAAATGATCTACACCTTTTGTAAAGTGGAGTTCTGAACGTTAATTTTTATTGGAAAAAAAGCACAAAAATGTGGTGGTACAGTAGAAACTGCACCTCATTCAGAAACACCTGATTTCTCCTGCTAACTCATAGCATGTGCAAACAATCAACCCAAGGTTGATTTTCATATAAACATTTCTATCTACACCCATTTTTAAAAAAGAATTTTTTTGACTACAACATTTTCTCTGTGAAGTGTTCTTTGAGCTGGTTTTCAACTGTTCTGTCGGCCTTGTGTTGACACTTAATTCAATTCAATTTCATTTCATTTATACAGCGCCAAATCACAACAACAGCCGCCTCAAGGCGCTTTATATTTTAAGGTAGACCTGACAATAATACATACAGAGAAAAATCCAACAAACATATGACCCACTATGAACAAGCACATTGGCGACAGTGGGAAGGAAAAACTCCCTTTTAACAGGAAGAAACCTCCGGCAGAACCAGGCTCAGGAAGGGGCGGGGCCATCTGCCGCGACCGGTTGGGGTGAGAGAAGGAAGACAGGATAGAAGACATGCTGTGGAAGAGAACCAGAGACTTAAACACTAAAAGAAAGATATTGTGTGTTTCCTCAAAATGACTGAGATTTATGTCAGTGAGTGGGACTGTAGCCTAAAGTTTATATTGATAAATGATAAAAGACTGATTTCAACTGGATGATTTTTTTAAAATTGGAAGACAGTGGAAACAATGCAAATGAGAGGATCCTGGCAATAAACCAAACCGAAATAGTGACTTCACCTTTTAGCTAATTTGTTGCTGGATTTATTAAGACTTGTTAGCTCTAAAACCACTAGATTGCTGATATGAAAGCTTGTGAGACAAAACACAAACAGCATCAACAATATAAAGCAATGAGCCAAAAGGGCCAAACTTTTACATAGAAGAGGTGATTAACAATGCTCCGTGTGTCCATACAAGCAAACACTTGTACACATCACATTGATGCAGCTTCTGTGAGGCAGAACAAATACAACTACAGTTTCTCAAAGCTGAAAGTTGAATTTTTCTACCTCATTATCCAAAATATTCTATTCTCCTCCAGGCTACCCTCAAATCTGATGATTTGGGGGAAAAAGTTTGCCTCAGATCGAGTTTGCATGTCACGCCTGGACAGAACTTGGCAGAGCTGATTGAGGAACACATTTGCATTTGGCCGACCAAATCAGTATTTTTATAGACCTCTTTCACAATTACATATTCTCAGTGTTAATGTTACTTTCAGATGGAATTAGTTCTTTATGTGCTCTGATGCTTGTAGTCCATTAATTTAGTTTTATTGCCGCTAAATTAGATTCACTTACTCCCTCTGGCAAGGAAGTGGAATGTGCATAAAAATAACTTATACCCCTAAACATTTGTTCTCAAAATATTCAGCTCAAGTGCAGTGTAGGTAGGCCACCTGCATGTCAATAACCTTCAAAACTCCTTCGTGTTTTTGACGTTTATTATATGAACCGCATTGCCCGCGTTCTCTTTTTTCTTCTTTTTTTCCATTTGCATCTTTAAAGCAGTCACAAGCTGTCTCTTGCCAAGCTAGGACATCATGTCTCACCACCCACTCAACTTTCCGAGGGAATGTTTCCTCTAAGGATCTGGCATCCAGATAATGATAATATTGTCACCTTCACCCACTACAGTCGGTGCAGATGGTGCTCTTTCCTTTTCATCCTTTAACATTATGCTTTAGTGCCACTATTAAGGCATTATGAGTTTGCAGTAGTGTTTTCTTTCTGCTGGAGAAAGGTCTGTGACTCTCAGGGTCACTTTGGGAATTGTTACTGATTGCAGCTTGTGTGGTGAACTATGAAGTACATTTTCAAAGAGCAATGCAGATTGTTCTGGAGCCAGAAGTATGCCGAGGAGAAACTACATGACAGCAAGCAACAAGCAAAGGAGAACAAGCTGCTGAGAATATTTTGAGTCTCAAAATCACAGAACACCTGCCTTTGGAGAAGAGAAATGCTGCTGTTTGAAAGTTGAAAGGGCATCATGTAAAGAATTTAATGTAAACCTTTGAGTTTGAATATGCAACAAACTTCATTTGATATGACAAAGAAGCTGTGGACCACAGTTTTGGGAAACAAAGGATGATTTGAATCTTGAAAGTATAATAATGAGTAATAATGTCAGTAATAATATGTAGATACTAGGCTACACTAACGCCAGATAACATCATCTTTGCATAGTCTAAAAGGATGAAAAAATTATAAATAAAATGCATTTTCTTTGTAAACCCCAAACTAAGTGCACTAAACGATGGTAGTGCACAGTATGTAATTCTGTTAATTAGACTATAAATATTAATGTTCAGGGTTTTTGCCAGAAGAGTTGTTAAGCCAGACGGCTACCCATCCACCTACTGTAACACAAACAGTGTTATGTATGTGCAACTCTTGCTACATTTGTAAAAATAAAAAGAAACTAGAGACTTCATTTTCTACTCCTGGTTTGAAAACAATGTAGTGTAGTGTATTCCAGCAAAAGCACAGTCAATCCCAATTAACCTCCTTCACATACAGCAATTAATAATCTAATTAGTGGATATGCAGTAAATGAACAGCTATCATTAGTTACCATCACTGTTATATCTATGTATGGAAAAATAAGGATAATTAGGAAGGTTCCATAACCTTATTGGCCATACAATAAAAACCTTGATCTTTACCGTCAATCCTTTTCAAACTATACCACTGAATCGGTGGCTGTTTTTCATGCCAAATCCCTGGCTATTACAGTCTGTGTGTCAAAGTATATACTGAGCCCCAAGTTGGTCCTGATGCATCTGACTGAGTGTGTGTCAAAAAGATGTTGTATGAAAGTCCCAATCCATTTACCACATACTTGGAGGTATTGCAAAGTTGCTATAAGTGGTCAGACATTTGTGTCTAAAAGGCATATCATTAATGGTCTAGCAACGTTAAATAAGTACAAGACAGACAAGACATTGAGCGTGTTTTTCACTAACAAGCATAAACTTAATTTTATATGAAAAAAAGAAAAATGAAAGTGAGTCTTACTGTATTTCGCTAAACTGTTACTCAAGAAAAAACCCCAAGTCTATTTACATGGCATTTTAAACATTCCCCACATGCAGTTGCTTTTCATGAAAAGAATGCTCAGCTCTTTTTTTTTTCCCAACCTTCATTTAAGAAGGCTGGAAAGCTATTTTCTTTGAGGATCTTTACAATATAGCTTTCAGGGCTCTTAAGCTGTGAGTTCATTCAAATGGACAAATTCTGAAGAGCCTTGGGACACCATTGAGCTTCTATACTGGAACTTTTACAATTTTTTATAAAATATCACTGCAGCTCTGTTAGCCCCTCAGAGTTGAGCTGTGGTGGAGCATCAAGTTATTGCTCTCTGAGCCTAGAGGGGAGCACACCTTAATACTTCATACAGTCTGAACAGTTTTGTTCTGAAACAGTTGATTGTCTTATTTGATTATTCATTTCTTCTTTTTTTTAAGTTACAGTTTTTAAAATGATTATTCATTGTAATTGCAAGTTTTGTCATGTCAGTGCTTCCTTAAATATCTGTGGATATCCGTGATAATGGTGTTTGTTCGTGGTCCAAAACACATCACAGCAAAATCTTAATGATCATAATAAAAACATCTAAGTTTAATATAAGATACCAGAACACACTTGTTTACTGACCATCTGCCCTCAGCTCTCATGAACACTTGAAGTTCCTTAAAACTATTTTTTTCAACTGGTTTTACATTTCTCACACTTACACTGATGTGACTTTGTTTCTCTCATTTTTGATAGATTTGGAGATGTTCTGACACAGTCGTCTATCCGTCACAGTTAGGCTCTTTCAAACAAAATCCCTATACTTGCCAGTTTTTCCTGCTGCTAACACATCAACTTGAAGACAAAATCTTCTTAATACATCCCCTACTAGCAGGTGCCATGATGAAGAGATAATCAGTGTTATTCAGTTAACCTCTCAGTAGCCATTATGCCTAATCAGTGTAACTGCTTGAATTAGGTTAATTTACCAATAAAGAAGTTCAGCAAAAGTAATAATGAGTCTGGTGTGACTTATGGGTGTTCAAAGCCTGAGTTAAGGGTTTTATCCGCCTAGATTTGGATGCAGCCATAAATAAACAATAGGTTGGTTTCAGGAAGTAAGCATAACTAAATTTTAAACTGTTTACCAACAAATTAAACTTACATCAATGGTTTCTGTTATTCAAATCAAAAACTCAGTTTACAGCTTGTAAACTGTAAACCATATTTGTGAACAATTTATTTAAATGTATATCTCATTTTGGACTGATTCAATGGCCACTCATGCTACTTTAGAAAAGAAGTTAGATCTAATCATACATTCATGCAATGGTTGATTTTGAACACGTCAAACATTTTATCCGGGTCACATCTAGAGTACAGCCAGTTTAGAATCACCAGTTCATCTAAAATGCATATTTTTGAAATGCGGGAGCAAAACACATTACATTTATAATAAATGCTAAAGGCATTAAACTGTGGGCATGCAAAAGCTTTCCCTTTATTCTTTCTTAGAGATACAGTACAACATTTCCATTTCTTTTCTTTGTTTTTCTTGATAGAAGCATTATAATGATAGTCAGACGCATGAAAAAATTAGATTCATGCTTGGTTCCCTATTGTCTCTTGGAGCTGCTGTTTGTGGAAAACATCACTTTTATGTTAAATGAAATAGAAGTGGCTACATGGCGTAAGAGAACATTACACACAGGGGTTACTTTGATTACTGTAATGCATGGATAATTTCAAGCCAAATAACTATGCAGAAAAATAATGACAAAAGCAAAATACCAGACAGTCTGGTGCATGTTGTGGCTTACGCTATGTTCTATTAAATGTTGGAAAGCATAAATTCCCTGCTGCTATCGTATAATTACAGTATTAGTATGTTACAGGAGTTTAGCTCAGATATGAGAAAACAAATGAGTGAAGCATTTTCTGCTTGTGAGATTTCATCTAACTAGCAAATATGTATTCTTTCCATACAGTGTTACCTTGTGTCAGAGTGTTTTTGCAAGGTCCAATCATCTACTGATCTACTCTTTCTACCAGTGCAATCCATTATATAAGTAAAGCAATGCTAAGATTCATATATTGAGTAATTTATCACACATTATCGTTCGGTTGCATAGCTAAAAGTACTCCATTGTTAATTTTTTAAGCTGCCTTAAGCTTAAAAAGCTTTAAGTGGTGCAAAACATGTGGTTGAATAAAAGTATTTAGTTTTTATCCTTCTGCTGTTCTAGCAGAAAGAAGTAGCTGAGACTTCTAGCATAAAAGCATCACTGCCATCTAAACGTGGGGAAAACTCGTGCTTTCATCATGTGAAACACACAGAGGCATACTACAACGTGTTTGTGTGTTGGGGTCAGAGCTGCAAACTACACTAAGTACAAAGCACCTAAAGGATCTGGAGTTTGAGGCTTATATTTCAGGTTGGAGTAAGACATAAACCCTGCAAATTACAACAGACTACAAACCACGGGGAGAAACACCTGAGATATCAGGCTTTGATGCTGTGTCTTCCCCACTGCATCAAACATCAATGCATGAGAACAAATCTAAAGTCTAGCAGAGATATTAAATCCAGAAACTTTCTTCTTATCACTACTGACTATTGCACATATTGCTGCATTTCTAAAATAAGTCAAACAATGGCTCATCCTCACAGGAAAAACAATGCTGGACACTGGTTGCTTTTTCACTTATTTTCAAACTAGTCAGTCAGTATCTGACCATTTTATTTGTTAAGCCACTTAACACTGACCTATCAATCATTTCAGCACAATAAAAGACACCTAACTCAAGGTCTTAACCAGTGTGATGTTTACACGTAACAGAAAACCCTCATATTGGCTAAATGAATATTCTGAATTCAGACTCAATACACTGAAGGAATTTTTTAAAAGGTTTAATGGGAAACAACAAGTTATTTACCGAGGACGGGAGCAGAGCTTGAGTTATGGTTAACTCAGTGATGGACTGCTGGAAGCCTCGTGGAAGGAAAGAGAGGGTAATATACAGGGAGTGCAGAATTATTAGGCAAATGAGTATTTTGTCCACATCATCCTCTTCATGCATGTTGTCTTACTCCAAGCTGTATAGGCTCGAAAGCCTACTACCAATTAAGCATATTAGGTGATGTGCATCTCTGTAATGAGAAGGGGTGTGGTCTAATGACATCAACACCCTATATCAGGTGTGCATAATTATTAGGCAACTTCCTTTCCTTTGGCAAAATGGGTCAAAAGAAGGACTTGACAGGCTCAGAAAAGTCAAAAATAGTGAGATATCTTGCAGAGGGATGCAGCAGTCTCAAAATTGCAAAGCTTCTGAAGCGTGATCATCGAACAATCAAGCGTTTCATTCAAAATAGTCAACAGAAAAACCAAGGCGCAAAATAACTGCCCATGAACTGAGAAAAGTCAAGCGTGCAGCTGCCAAGATGCCACTTGCCACCAGTTTGGCCATATTTCAGAGCTGCAACATCACTGGATTGCCCAAAAGCACAAGGTGTGCAATACTCAGAGACATGGCCAAGGTAAGAAAGGCTGAAAGACGACCACCACTGAACAAGACACACAAGCTGAAACGTCAAGACTGGGCCAAGAAATATCTCAAGACTGGTTTTTCTAAGGTTTTATGGACTGATGAAATGAGAGTGAGTCTTGATGGGCCAGATGGATGGGCCCGTGGCTGGATTGGTAAACGGCAGAGAGCTCCAGTCCCACTCAGACGCCAGCAAGGTGGAGGTGGAGTACTGGTTTGGGCTGGTATCATCAAAGATGAGCTTGTGGGGCCTTTTCGGGTTGAGGATGGAGTCAAGCTCAACTCCCAGTCCTACTGCCAGTTTCTGGAAGACACCTTCTTCAAGCAGTGGTACAGGAAGAAGTCTGCATCCTTCAAGAAAAATATGATTTTCATGCAGGACAATGCTCCATCACACGCGTCCAAGTACTCCACAGCGTGGCTGGCAAGAAAGGGTATAAAAGAAGAAAAACTAATGACATGGCCTCCTTGTTCACCTGATCTGAACCCCATTGAGAACCTGTGGTCCATCATCAAATGTGAGATTTACAAGGAGGGAAAACAGTACACCTCTCTGAACAGTGTCTGGGAGGCTGTGGTTGCTGCTGCACGCAATGTTGATGGTGAACAGATCAAAACACTGACAGAATCCATGGATGGCAGGCTTTTGAGTGTCCTTCCAAAGAAAGGTGGCTATATTGGTCGCTGATTTGTTTTTGTTTTGTTTTTGAATGTCAGAAACGTATATTTGTGAATGTGGAGATGTTATATTGGTGTCACTGGTAAAAATAAATAATTGAAATGGGTATATATTTGATTTTTGTTAAGTTGCCTAATAATTATGCACAGTAATAGTCACCTGCACACACAGATATCCCCCTAAAATAGCTAAAACTAAAAACAAACTAAAAACTACTTCCAAAAACATTCAGCTTTGATATTAATGAGTTTTTTGGGTTCATTGAGAACATGGTTGTTGTTCAATAATAAAATTATTCCTCAAAAATACAACTTGCCTAATAATTCTGCAATCCCTGTAAGGATGACATTAATGACAACAATCTTACTTGTGAATGGGACTGGTTGGATCCAGGAAGGGGTTTACTGAAGGCAGGTGGAGTCCAGAGGCTAAGAGTGCCTGTGGTGAGTGTGTAGGTGGGTGAGTGTTCCAGGTGAGTCCTTCTCTTTCAGGTACCAACAGAATTGAAGCTGAAGGCAGTGCAGAAGTCCTCAGAGCAGCAAACAGAGGAGTGAAGTAGGAATCCAAATGAGGGAAGAAAACACTAAAACAGATGGAGCAACAATATTAATTCTCAGGGAATTCAAATTTTTGGTGCAGAGAACCTGATTGCTGCTGCTGAGGTGAAGACGATCTGGTGGAGATCTGCTGTCCATCCAACCTTAAAATACTGCATGGTTGATTGCATAACATAAATGTAAAAGAATGACTCAAGACTTTTGCATAGGATTGTATGTCATTATAAATCTCACAATATTGAAGTTCAGGGATGCAGTAGGTGTAAAAATGTATTTCTTACTCCTCTGATATGGAACTATTCCTGCAATGAGTGTTTCTCATCATGCAGTCATGTTAAAAATGTTGTTGTAATTTTGTTATTATATATTTGTATATATATTCATACAATAGAAATATTCCTAACTGGTAAATTGCAAACAATTTGTGTGTTTTTATTGATTATTTTTTCAATTGATTGAATATTATTATTATTACACGCCATCAGACTGTTTAACTCCTCTCTGGAGGGGAGAGGGAGGGGAAACAGGAGGACAAAGGAGGGGGGAACAACTAAGCTGTAGTGCCTCTTCACCTCACTGTACAATACCTTGTGCAATACTTTTTGTAAATAGTCAACAGTGCAATAGACTCAATACTTGAAATGTGCAATTCACTTGTATTTTTATTTTTTATTCCTATTTATTCTATTTATCCCCTTTGTATATTTTATTTATATTTGTCTCTGTATTTATATATATGTGTGTGTGTGTGTGTATATATATATATACATATATATATATATATATATATATATATATATATATATATATATATATATATATATATATATATATATATAACAATTCTGTAACTGTAACTTCGGTCGTTGCTGTGCTTTTGGAAGTCGAATTTCCCAGAGGAACCCACCCGAGGGATTAATAAAGTTCTATCTTATCTTATCTTATATATATATATATATATATATATATATATATATATATATATATATTTCATATTTGATTAATTCTATGCTAAATGTTTTTCAATCCTGCGCTCACGAAGTTGTGAGGGCTTGAAAATACTGGAAAAATAACCCAATTAAATAGACTCAAAATTAATCAGAATTGTTATTAAATAAAAGTATTTGTGGGTGATTGCAGATCATTGTGAGCAGCTCAGGTGGGAGGCGTGGACTGATTTATTTCATGCAATGAAACTGTGGTTTTTGAAATTGGCAGTCAGTTCAATGGCAATAGTTTCTTCAAGTGTTCTCGCGTTATCACTATAGCTGTGTGAATTTAGTTCATTTGCCAGTAAAGAAGTGCTGCAAAAGTAGGAAGGAGACTGGTGTTGATTGTGGGTGTACCGAGTAAGGGTTTTGTCATAGGACAGATTTGGATTTAGACAAATAGATAAATTATTTAAAAAACTTCATAAAGTTAATACTGAGCAATAACTAAACAACAAATGAAACTAGTAATATTATGATTCTACTATTCAAATCAAAAATGTTTTCTTGATAGCAGCACCAAGAGTAGCTGTCAGCATCTTTAATGATATCACTGTCCTGTTTAGGTGACCTTTAAAATGAGTGATCATACATAAAATGAAGTAGTCATAGTGTAACAATATCTAGCTTTGTTTTGGAATGATTCTTTTAAAAAATGAATTGGAAATGTCGCATTTAAGCCCCTTTTCCATTAGTACCTACTTGGATCAACTCACCATGGTTCGCCACGGTTTTCCATTAGGTCCTGATACTACCTGGTATCAGGTACTTCTTTTAGCACCTGCTTGGCTGGGATTCGGAGCAATCTGAGCAGGTAATAAAATGTGACATCGTCACACTGCATGCCACTGACTGGCTGTTCAGTCGCGTCTCTTGAGAGCATCAAAATCAAAAGTGACATTTTTGAAACGTGACAACAGAATAAATAATGTTAGTAATCCCTATCATAAATCTGATAAACTCATTATAAATTTAGAAAAGCATCTATGTACACAAGAACACCATGTACAGACCACACATAAAAATGTATTTTATTTAGTGTATTAACAAATCGTATTATACATTTTATAGACAGTGTTTTTGTAACTTTTGCTTCACAAACAACAGCATTATAAAAATAAGAGCACATGTAACATATATTGTGAACATGATACATTGTTTGTCAGCAAATCCGGAGTAATACAGCATTTATTTATTCACTTTGTTTATGGCAATGACTATTTTCTTACAAAAATGTGAAGTAGAGCTTAAAAAAATGAGTGATTTTATCATGATATGAAAAGCAAAAAGAACACAGTGCCCATAATTTTCCAGCCAAAGAAGGAGGACTGTGATATTAAAACAATTACTTATGGTGGGCTTTTTTTTAGAAAGCAAATGTAGCGAGGAACATGCTGGTGTTGAAATGAAATGAGTGAGGTGACTACATTGCTTGGGTAATATTTTATCAGCAAAAGCCTTTTCTTTACGTATGTGAGCAATTCAGATTTGTGCAATCTACAAACATCAGCACGCTGGCAAAATATCAGTGATGGCAAATATTGAAATTCATATTAATAACTATTAAAGTTATTGTTTTCATCAGGAGAGAAAAAAAAAATCAAACAATGAGGCAAGTATGGTGAAATCCTCCTTATTTCTAAGACGTAATACAAATTTATACCAAAAGCTGACATAAGAATCTCAAATGCACTCTTGAGACCCATGACAACAAATAACATGTCCCCCAAATGTCCCTTGCACTGCTCCAGAATTGCTCTTAACTATCGTCAGAGTTGTGTGGTGACTGCTCTTCCATCTGTGCGCCTGGCCACCTGCCCACTTCTTAGCTACATAATTTGGTTGTTTCGTATTCCATCGAGTTTGGCTGCTTGGCACTGAAAGTCTGCAACGCTGCCTGGATCCTGGCAACATCTGTAGTGGACAGTTTGAGCCGGTGCCGCAGCAGACAGGAGAACAGGTCCAGTGGCTGAGCTCCTGGTGGGGAAAGCCTGTTGACCCGATCCCGGATCTCCAGCAGCTGCAGCAGGGCTGAGTCCTGCGATCCCTGAGTATATGGGTAGTCCAGCTGTAAAATCAAGTCCTGGATCGCTTCCGGGTCAAAGTGCATACTATAGCCGTACACCTGGATGCTGTTGATCTTCATGTAGCCTAGATTTCGTCCCGATTCCAGGTACTCCAAGGGTTCATAATATACAGTTCCATTCCCGTTACTTGAGGTGCCCCTGATCCGGCTCCGTAGATAAAAATGCACTGTCTCAAAAAATGTTTTCCACTTGTTGCCTAAAGTCAGAGTCCAATTATAACAGTCATAAGGAAGGTCTAATTTAGTCCTCTCCCAGTCTGGATAGTTCTTCTGCTCAATGGGCATGATCCAGCTCTCTGAGTGGCTCCCGCCAAACGGATTGATATAAACAGACAACATGGGGTCCAGAGTAATGTTCTTGGTAAGGCAGATCTGTAGAGACATCCCCAGGAGCATGTGGACATGGTTTGACTTGTATTTGTTACTTTTCAGTGTCAGCAGCATTCTCTTCCTCCACGATGGGTCAAACCAATTATTCAGCCTGACGTCATTGCTTACAAAGATGCCGTGAATGCTGATGCGGTTGTCACGTTTCTGGAGAAGATAGCGCAGCTCCATGTCCTGCAGGTCAGTCTCAAAGCCTATGTAGTGGTCAGTGGAGTCTGGCACTTCGTTGCGGCACACACCCTGGCTCAGCATGTAACCCTGGTTGCAGGTGGCGCAGCGGGAGCGATTCTCATAGGAGCATGACGCACAGGAGGTGCCCTCCCCCACTGTGCATGGAATCAAGCCCTGGCAGGGAGGATGCTCATAAGGGCAGGAGCAGCTCCGGGTTTCCTCCAGGTAAGAGCCGATGTGATTGTTTTCACTGCAGTACATGATGGAGAGGATGTAGTTCAGCCAGTAGCTAAAGGGCCTGCAACAGAGATGGAGCAGTGGGTAAGATTCATTGTTGATGCAGAGTACATAACACAAGAATCACATGGCTTCAAACATTAATCTCATTGTTTCTAAACCAAACAACAAAAAAATCTATATTTTGATGACAAACTCAATGCTCCTCTGTATGGAGAAAACCTGTGAGCCACTTAGTTTGATAGTGATCATCACGTATGCTTTTCATCAATGTGAAGTCTCACAATCCCATTTACTGTCTTCGCTCACATCTCTTTTCCCTTTCGGGTCATTATGCTTACATCAGGTGCTTTCTCTTTTGTTGGGTGTTGAGTTTCTACTTTATTGTCAAATATAATATTTATAAAATGCTCCTGATTGTTCACATTAGGTAAGCTGAGTAATTATTAGATGGTCATATAACTTTGAGTAATTTCAAATTTCATTAAGAATAAACACTGTATTTTAATTTTTAAGAATTATAGTGCATACTTTCTTTCTTTGTGGAAGCTGTTACATTGTAAAATCTATAAACAAAAACAGAGATGACTCAGCATAGAAAAAGCGTTTTTCCTCACACATACTTAAAAAATATAAACAATAAAAAAACACTTGCATGTATTTCTTTTCAGATTTTTGCCTATAAATAAGAGATGCAGTGGATATAGATGGGAAGTTGAACAATAAATATGTGGGCATGAAATGAAAATATGGCTATGGATATAGCAGTTATGCGGCACTTCACAATTATGAAGCCATGAAATGTAAATGTCAAAGTCCCTCTGTCTTCTCCTGCTCTATATGATTCGTTAATGACACATGAAAATATGTTAAATGTAATTTAGAGCAACCAACTCTTGCACTGTAAGGAGTAAAACTGAGTCATTACTTTAACTAACAGATTGAAACTATGAGTTTCATATGCATGGTTAAGTGTTTTCTGAAGAAACACAGCTAAGTTAAATTTTGCCTGCTTCCTGACTAGACCCTGTAGGGGAGGGAAGGTGCATTATGGGGGAGATCAACAGTCATTGCTTGTTCTGTATCACATCATAATCTCAAGAGACCAATGCCTGCTACGCAAGTCCCACATTTAAGCGATTCATTCAAATCCTTCAATGTTTTCATGAAATCCCTGTAGAAAAGATTTCCTGTCCACTTATCCAGTCTAAAACGCATCCTACTATAGATGGATCACTTGTCGTTTCACTACAAATATGCAAGGTCAAAAAAGATGATGAGTTAGAAATACACCCATTTTATATTTAGTGCTAAGAAAACGAGCTAATTGGGTAATTGGAAAGTCTCCCTCTGTAAAATAAGCTAATGCTAATTACGTTACAATTTTTATGTTGTTTACTTTGGGCTAAGCTGAAAATACTAAAAAGATACACTCTTGTTAAAAGCATAAACAACCAAAGCAACCACAAATGGTAATCAAAACATAGCTTCGGCTTTGGCATCACACAAAATTTCCTATAAAACAATATTAGGTTTAATAAGAGGCTGATAAAGATCACATTAGGAAAATACATCATTTATTTAAGTTGGAAACGTGCAGAGTCTAGTCTAGCCCTATGTACATGTAGAACCATACATATAGTATATGATTAGCAAAATGCTCTATTTATTCCAAGCCACAAACTATATCGGTGAAGCAATATACCGAAATTGTTTCTGAATGAAAGAGCAGATGGAATGCATGACAGGAACATAATGTGGTAAATTAGTCTGTCGCTTGCTATGTTCCACATCTGTCAGATTTTTTAATCCACTTTTGTTCTTTAGCAGAGTGGCTGTTCTGTTGCTATAGCCGTGTGCAGCTGGTAAATTAATTTAAGGGAAACAAAAGTGCATGTATAAGTAATTTACATCTAAAAAACATAATTTTGAAGGGAAAAGTACCATTTGTTCAAACAGTTGTTAGACTAAAGAAATTAAACTGCACTGTGTGTGTGCTGGTGAGTGTGTGTATCACTGGGAATTTGATCCCATGATAAACAGTAGCGTTAGCCCTGCATCAGACTGGCCAGGGTGTAGCCCGCCTCTCGCCCTGGGATAGCTGGGATAGGCTCTAGACCCCTGCGACAATGATAAGGATAAGCAGAAGAGGATGGACAGATAGATGAATAAATGTTAGATGTAATTCTTAAATCAGGCTTTTTTACCCTTTTCCACAAATTATTTTAGCTTCTCAATGTTTAATACATTGACTGGAAAAGCATTTGATATATTCCTATATCGACACAAATACTATGAAAGTATAGTATTTGTGTCATATATTTACTGCAACAAATAAATGCAGTAAATTTATGCAAAACATTTTGATATTTTGGATATGAAGCAATTGATTATAAAGAAGATGCTATAATACATGTAATATTCTACTGAGTCAATTTTTAAACCAGCTATCAAACTGGATACGATCGAGTTGTGTTTGAACTTACACAACATATTTAAATGGATTTCGTCTACACAGTCCTGCGTCTCTAGATTCTAGTTGGGCTGGAAAAATACACACAAATGGTGAAGCTAAGCAAAGTGATGATAAGGGTGAAACTGTGTACTAAACAGCTGGATAAACTAACATACTGCTGCTGCAGACTTCACAGTTACAGGAAAAAAATGGAAATAAATGATTGTGAGTTCACTTGTATTGTCAGGTCTGTGCAAAAAGCAATATATTCAAATGTGTTTTTTCCACTTTAATTGAGAAAACAATTATTTAAAAAGAAACATGGCTTAGAACACCTTCCAGTGGTAAAAATAACTAAATATATAAACTTGTGATTGCGTTTTCTTTTCTTTTCCTTTCTTTTTGTTTTCCAGCTCTATAATTTGTTCCCTCCAGTGTACTGTACTTTTACTCACTAATGATGCATATCTTAGGAAAAAATAATTATCATGCAGGGCTAAAGTCTATAGAAGGCTTCTGGTGTTTCTTAGTTTCGAGACCATTTTTTTGTTCTTATTTTATAAGTGCTTTGAACCGGCAAGCCCCCTCTAGTATTCCAGCATCACAGTGAGCGCAGTCAGTGTGATGTGGAGAAAAACAGAAAGGAGCAAAAGACTTTTTCTTTTTCCTCAAATCAAATTTTAAATCTGGTGACATTTTGTCAAAAGATAGTCGATGTAATGCGTTAGCAGTGTTAACGGCACCCAGCTTGTCTGAAACTCATCAGCGAGAGTCAGTTGTGCATATCTCACCTCCAGAGTGGAGACTGTGCACAGCAAGAGAGAGGAAGCTGTCTCGCCATCATAAGCACATTTTGTCAGCAGGACATGTAAACTGTCATGGAGACGCAGTGTGCAGTATGGGCAAAAGAGAAGCCGGGTGTTCACTCTGCAATCTGTTCATTGTCTGTCAGTTCATTTCACACAGATCAATGCCACAAACGAACTTTCTCCTTCTGCCACAGCGTACATTTTGACTAGTGAAGAAAACTTCTCCTCTGCACTAGATACACTTCATTTTTTCCATTACAAGCCACATTTATTTACTTTGGAAGCACAGAAAAAGCCGCCTATCAGTTGTTTTTGTGCAGCTCCATCACGGCTGCCCTGACACCTCTTGTATTCATGGAAAAAAATAAAAGGAAAAAAAATACTGTACATAGTTCCAAAGACTGCACTAGAAAGTTACAAAAGAAACTCCAAATGGATTTACAATGTAACAGCCTACATTTTTTTTTTATGTTTGCGTTGTCTTCATCTCACAAAGACTGTGAAGCTTTGGAACATGAATAATGGCTACAGAGATGTACAAATATTCCATATGAAAAACAAATCCTCTGTGAGCTGGGCCATTATGTACAGGGCGGTATGATATGTAAGGTAAATGAGGATAAAATCTTTGTATATTCTTGCTATATATATATATATATATATATATATATATGTAACTATTCACTATTACATTGACAAAGGGCAGTACATTCTTCTGCTGTCTGAAGATTCATCTCAGCTCAAAACACTGCAAGTCGCCTATTTCATCATTGTAATTTAGCTGTTTGCAAGCTTTTATACACAGATGGGAACATTTACTAAACCTGTCACCATTTTTCATCAGGGATGAACATTTTGCATCTTTTTAATTTTTTTGCACAGCACAGATATTACTAAGAATATAGCTGTAAATGACCTCGGTCGCACCTAATTTGCATAAATTGCTACTAAGGAACATCTGATTCTGCAGCATTATGATGCTATATGAGGAAACGGTGCTTAGGACTGGAGCTGAAAGCCATTAAGAATCAAGTTAATATGATATGAGGGACCATCTGGAAACAGAAATGCAAAATCATGCGAAAAAATAACCATTTGTCGTTGTATTGAATCTTTTGTATGACTAGTGCAGGACTGAGAGCTCAGCCACAATGATTTTGACCAATCTTTTAATCTGCCTTTATCGCTCTTATACATTTCCCCTTAAATATCAGAAATACACTTTTCCCTGTGGTCAATCTATAATGGTAATAACCTGAATACATTTCTATTCCCTTATAAGATCTTTGCAAATAAGTGTCAGTATAGCTCATTTGGTTGTATAGAAAACCCATATACTAAAGTGGTGCAGTACCTTGAGTTTGAGTCTGCAAATAAAAATTTGGATTCCCTAAATATACTACTTCAGGTGAACTAAACAATTTTTGTGTTCTATTTTTAGGAAATAAAACCTTTTCTTTACCTTGCTTAAAAATGTAAGCAAACACAACTGTGCTTGCAGCAACTCCGAATTTAACACTGCATATATGTACAGTGCTGTGAAAAGGTATTTGCCCTCTTCTTGATCTCTTAGTTTTTTGCATATTTGTTACACTTCAATGTAAAATAGTAATTGCCCCCTAAACCTAATAGCTGCTTGCGTCACCCTTTGTAGCAAGAACTATATCCAAGCTTTTGCAATAACTGGCAATGAGTCTTTCACATCACCACTTTGCTTTGTAGAATTGCTTTAATTCAGGCTCATTGGAGAGCTGAATTAAACAGCCTGTCTAAGGTGATGCTAAAGCAGCTCAATCTGATTTAAGCACAGACCTTAACAGGCCACTGCAAAATATTCATTTGGGTTTTTTTTAACCATCCAGGTGGAGTTGCTGGAGTCTTTCGGCTCATTGTCCATAACCCAAGTGTCCCTGAGCTTAAGGTCATGAACTGACAGACGGGCATTCTTTTTTTAGATTTTTCTAGTAGAATTCATGGTTGCATCCATTTCAGCCATCAAGCCATCCATTTCAAGTTGTCCAGCTGCTGAAACCGCAAAGCAGCCCAGACCATCATACTACCACAACCATGTTTGACTGATGGTGTGATCTTTCTATGATGCTATGTTTGTTTTGCCAGATGTAACAGGACTCAAACCTTGCAAAGTTTCACTCTTGCCTTGTCACTCCATAGAATATTGTCCTAAAACTCTTGGGGATCATTGATATGGTTTTTGACAAATGTGAGATGAGCCTTTGTGTCCTTTAAGGTCAGCAGTGGTCTTTGGAAATCTCCCATGGTTGCACTCCTGGAGTAATTTTAGTAGCCACTCCTGGGAATGTTCACCAATTTTCAGTTTTCTCCATTTTCTCAATGGCTCTCCATTGTGGTTCACTGGAATCTCAAAACCTTAGAAATGGTTTTGTAACCCTATTCGTAGATGTCAATGACTTTGTTTTTCATCTGTTCTTGAGCTTCTTCAGACGCCAGTATAACGTATTTCTACAGGTTGATTTTTTAGGGATTTCTTGATTTAGTGTGTCTGGCAGTAATCAGGTCTGCATGTGGCTAATAAAATAGAACCCAGCTTTCCAAAAAATGTGATTAATTCAGGTGGGTTTGGAAAGCATTTTCTCCTTAATAAATGAAATCTCCATTTAAAAAAACTGCAAGTAAGAAATCAGGTATGAGCCAAATACATGACTTACAACACTGTATGTTCCCATAGATTTTATAGGTAAATATGTACAGTTTGAATGAACAGAGATATATTCCCTCATTATAGAGGAAATGAAGGTGGGGGCAATTGGAGATTCGAGCTCTATACTTATTTAAAAAAAAATCACATTGCAGAGGATGAATATTTGGTTTCTCACCTGAAATAGCTGGATACTTCAGCTGCACTGACATAATTACATTTCTTTTTCATAAGCTTTTGTTGCAGACTATAGCTAAACTTTGTGGAGAAAAACACAAAAATAGATGGAATGATCAACAGAAGATCCACGGCAGATTTTCTTTAGTATATGATTTCATTGCAGTCAAGTTAACCAACAGGAAAAATGGCCCAAACTTTGCATATTCCTTTGAAACACTGCAAACTTTAATTTCACAGGAGGATAACTTTGATTTCCTGAATGTAAAGGAGACCCGGACTGGGAGTGCAGCCAAGTCATCAGGTGTGACACTATAGCTCACTTCAGTGAGACCTCGGTTGAATATCAAAGTGCTAATGTATTGTGTGTATTATTAGCATAATGCCTAGTTCAGGGGATAACAAAGCACTGCGCACAGAGCGGGCTGAGGAAAATAAATGAGCACTGCCGTTTGCAACGTGCTTGAAAGGACTTGCAATGTGGCTGCAGGCTTTGGAATTTTTGCTTATTTTTTCACACTCATGCGCGCAAACACACGGCCTAACACATCTGTATCCACAGAAAGGTCAGCAGGAATACTTATATTTCTCACCTCTCTCTCAGCATAATAATTTTGGGCTGAGTTTGACACCTTTTGCTGAGGGTGAAGAGCTTGTTGATAATGCGTCGTGCTTTGCTCAGGAGCTGCTGGGTGCTGAGCTCCAGCTGTTTGTAGCGCTGGAGAATGGTCGGCTCCGTTTTCCAGAAATATTGAATAGCCGATGCGTTCATAGCATAGAATGTAGGAAGCCTTCGAACAAAGTTCTGGAACTCATCTGAAAGACAGAGGACAGGCAAGATAGTTTAGTCTGTGTTGGAAAGAAGTGGATTGTTCCTGTCTGACTTTGCCTAACTGACCTGAATGCTTTCTCACTATATTTGGCTAATTTAGTCAAGCCAAAATGAGAAAATCAGTTTGCAGAGTCCATGTAGACTGAAGAGCTGTGGGGCAAACTGGAAGTGATATTGTTTGAAGCATAGGCTAATAGAAAAAGGCAGAGCTAAATACGGTGATGGGGTAAGATTCATTAATGAATAGCATACAGATTTTCTGCAGCAAGTCTGTCAGGGGGAAATCAGGATGGGCCTGGAGCACAGAGGATAACATCTGTCAGCCCTTCAGAAATGCTGTTTGCCTCGTGTGCTAACAGATTACATTTCAATAACAATATCATCACAATCATGATTGGATGTATGGAAAATCGAAAACATGCTCACTTCTGATTAGAAAAAGACCGTGCTGTTTGTCTGGATAATAAAGCATCAATTTGGGAAACCAATTAAGCCCCAACGCCTTCCCTGCTGATTATGCAAAAAGCTTTACACGTTCCTGTGAAATTCATAAGCTGAGTGTTTTCTATGACCTGTATTTTGAAAACTAAAGAAAAATCACATGGTGCTGCCGCCACCACTATTTTTTTTCTTTCTTCTAATCACAGATTTAGCAGATTGTGTGATATATTAATTTGTCTTAACTAAAATTAGTTTAAAAGATAAGACTATTACTGGCGTCCAATGAGATGGCATAATCCAAGAACGAGTCTGTCTTTTAAAACATCCCATCCGTGTCTTCATCGTAATAACCATCACTGTGATTTACATTTTGAATAACAACAGGATTATGCGTCAAAGAAGAATAAGAATATATCTCAGCTTATATAAATATTTTAGCATTGCGCTTAACTTATTGAAACATTAAAACATCAGTCATGCAAACCTGCAATAAAAACAAGCTTAGTAGCAAAATGCAAATCTGACAAGACAAAGCAAGTTTAAGTGACACTGGCTGTTAAAGGATATTGTCAGATCATTGTCCAGTTATAGAAAAAAGGGAGAAAAAAAACCATAATCCATAAAAGTAGCATAAGAAAATAATTTTTCATTCAGGAGAATATTGTTTGTTACATGTTTCAGTATGTGTGAAATATATACAACAGTGCTGTCAGCGTTAACGCGGCAAATCTCCGTTAGCGAGTTAACACGGATCGCCCCGTGCATGGGGCTGCACGGCACTAACGCTTTAACGAGCTAACCGCGCTAACACATTGACACATTGTGCAGCCCCACGCACAGGTCGATCCGCGTTAATTCTCTAACAGAGATTTGCTGCGTTATTGCGGTTATGGTGTTAACATCATTTTAACTAGATTAACGCTGACAGCACTAATATATAATATTAATGTAGACTGGCTATGCACACACTGTATAGAAGGATTACTATAAATATTATATTTCCCAATAAATTTAAATTTCCCAACTATTTTAACTAGTACGATTTATTATTCTGGAAGACAAAAGGGGTTTAAGTGGTTGACTATGAAAATTAAAAACCAGGGTAATATAAATGTGTTCAGTCTGAAAAAAATAACTGTGGGAGTGGCTCAATAGCCACGTGTTTAGCTATTACATTGATACAAATGCCTCTAGCATTGAGTGGCTGGTTCTTTACTGCATCTGATTCCCCCTCCTCACATTTCCTGCCTCCTTCCACTGTCTAATAAAATGCCCAAAAGTGATTTTAAAAAAAGGAGCAGAAAATTTCTGATCCTTCAGCCACATTATCAAGATTACACATCGTGCAGCTGGAATCTTTTTTGTCTCTAGCATCCAACTAAAGTCTAACCTTTCCAATAAAGAGTTAATATTACTCACTTTTATTAAGGCCTACAAGTACCTGTGTTATAGATATATTGTGAGGATACAATAAGTAATCAATACTCAGACTATCATTCTTGCTTTTATTTTCTCTTCGTTCCAATATTGCAATGGCATTTTATGGGAACCGAGAAAAGTGAACCTATTACTCCATTTTATAGAGTCCATGACCCTATACAGGTTGCCCATTACCCATAGAGCTGATTTTAACATTTTACTTATTAGTTTTTAAGTCCTTCATGCCCTGGCCCCATAATAAACAGTACTATAAGTATTGAGCCATTCCTCCTTTCTCTATTTCTTGCTAGAAATGTAGTGAAATGTGCAACCATACATGAAGATACAATATATCCGGTAAAAAAATATTATTTCTTTAAGTAGTCCTCAGAGATAGCTGTAGAGGATTCTTGAAGAACATTCCAAAGCTCTTCTCTGAATGTTGGCTTCCTCCTGCTCACATGATAACAACAGTTTGAACCAAAGACTTCAAACTTGGATTCAAGTTTGAAATCTTTTTCAAGATACTCTGCAAGACTTGGCCACTGATTCTCAGTCCATGTTCTTGTGTAATCTGGGATACCTCAGACCCCTTTTCCCCATTTCCCTTCCTTCAAAATGGCTTCTTGTGAAATCATCTAAGTTGCCCAACAAGAAAACTGAAGGGGAGGCTGGAATGGCACCAAAACCTCTGAACAGGTGGATGTAATTGTCAGGTATATTGCCCTGACAGTGTGAGCAGCTGTTAGACAGCACAAAACCCAACGTGAACATCCGTTGACCCATTTGGTGCACTCTATGCAGGATTGTATTAATTGTAGATTGGGGTTTCTAGTCATTTTAACAGAGAGTTTTCCTGCATATTTTAGTTTGCGGTATTCAGTAATTTGGGGGGTTTGAGATTGAGGAATTGTACCACACTTAATGGTGTTTGTAATTTGACTTGATAAGGCTTGAATTTCTTTTTTTATTATAGATTTAATTTGTTGATATTCTAAAAATCTATTCTCGTTAATCCCATGTTGTAAAACTAATCTGTCAAATAGAATAGTCTAGTCTTTCAAATAGATGTACCAAGTATTTAATTCCTTTGAAGTTTATCATATTGTTGTTTTGTAGGATATTAGGGTTGTTCCAGATGGGTGTACATTTACATGGGATTAGTGAAGACTCATTTTTAGAAATTCTTGACAGCCATCCTTCCATTGATGGAAACAATTTATGGTACCTAATGTACCTGATGATGTAGTTTTAAAATTTGTTCTCTATCTTGTATCTATCTGTTGGCACAACATTGGTTTATCCCTTGAGTTAAATTTTTAAATGATTAATCGGTCTGTGTCATGTGAGTTAATAATTTAAAAAAACAAAATGGTCAGGTACAAGGACTAGTCTTGAAAATGAGTGAAAAAGCAGCAAATATCCAAAGAAAAACTTTGAAAGACCTTCAGAAAGCTTGAAGAACTATGTCTCACTATGTCAAAATTAAAAGAAGTCTGGCTCCTTGGAAGCAAATGATAGGCCGTGAGCTCACAGTACTACACACTGTACTACTTGCACAGTAATAGCTCAGCCTCAAATCCTCAGGCAGAAACCTGTTAAAAATTTCTATGTCAGTCTTAAACACAAAATGCAATCGAGCATTTGCTCTAAGGACTCCTTGTTAGTGGAATGGTCTGGCTCGCTTTGTCAGTGTCTTCTTTTAAATCACAGATCAAGACTCACTTCTGTTGCAGTGCTTTTTGTATTTTTTTTTTTTATTTTTGACATTACTAGCATACTTCCATCTTATTTCTATTCATGTTCATTCCTTACAATGGATTCACATTGTATCTTGTTCTTATTTTGACATTGAACGTTGAGTTTTGAGCTGTTTCAGTGGATATGTAAATTGTTTTTGTATTTTCTTTCCAGTAAGTTTGCTGACCCTGTGTTTCTGGGAGGAGTAGCAGATTTGACTTCAAAAATGGGCAAAACAATAGGTACATTCACTTCTTCTTATTATTATTGATTATTTTATACTGTCATTTGGCTCATTAAGTAGGAAACATATAGAATATAGGTGTACTTTCAGGCTAAAAAACAATACTGATTAATTTAATATAGTTAACATCATGGCAAAATCATAATGTTGAATAACCATGAGAAGGTGGGAATGGCAAGTAACTTCTTAACTAAACTATTATTTTATCACCAAGACAACAATACCTCATCCCTGGAAACTTGCGCTCTAATGACCATTATTATCTTGTCAGCTGCTGAACCCAGGAAGGTAACGGCATTCTCCTTTTGTACAATTTTAAAAATAGAAAACACTGTCAGATTTTCAGGAACACAAGTACAGACACAGCGTGGGTCTTATCAAAAATAACACAAGGAGGCTGAAGGGTAACGACGCGTGTAAGGAGGCTTATTTGGCAGGGTTTTCTTAAATTACTTAATTATGAGGTTATAATTAATAACTTATGCGTCTTAGTAGTCCGGCAACTTTAAGCATGTATTTGACTTACTGCAACATATTGCAGTTTATTTAGACTAAAGCCTCTTGGATCTCTCTTGGATATGAAGTGCACTCTCTTATTTATGCTCCCCTGAGTCTAGTTTTTCACACTGTTTCAATGCTCTGTTATGACTATGGTTTGTCTTAGCCAAACACTGAGATAGGATACTGATCCAGGTATAAAAAATATGATGTCTAAATTATTAAACAGTTACCACTCAGTGGGTGGTGGGACTTAAAACAAATCATGTCCACCATCCTCTGATGGTAGGAAGCTCATTTAACAATAAGAGTTATGATTATTAATCTCTCTGCTGCTGGTGCGAGTTGTCCTCTATTAGATTGACTATACAAGTAGATCCTCAGGGGTTTCAAGGAAACTTATTTTTCATTATTTAATACAGCAGTGTAACTGCAGTTCTCTGGGCACCTTGCTGCTTAAGTCATTGCCAACTGCGCACTAATCAAGTTGCCCTTAGTACAGAAGCATGTAGCCGGTAATAACACACAGCCAGCTAGGTGCACTGAAAACAGCTTAAGGCAGAGCTGGAAATGAGTGAAACAGCAAGATGCCCTTAGAGCCTGTGGATGCAGCACAGTTTTAATAATGACAGGGGAACATGGATGCAGAGCTATGCTGCAAGATACAGTAAAATTCAAGACTGAGGAAGAAGAGTTTGACATAACGGTCAACGGGTACATTAGTGGAAAAAAATGCAAAAGCTAATGAGACATTGGTTAAAACAACTGCAACATCATTGCTAGTGCTATTACAAAGCTATTAAATTGTATTCTGCAAACAGATTAGAGCAACTGTATTGTGTTTCAAAAGGCATGAAAGCTCCTACCGCAGTGAAGAGCTTACTTCTGACTGAATCACTGTTGACCCAGTAATATTGCTGTAATTGCTCCTCTTTCATGTACTGGACTTTGTAAATCATCCATGCATTTTTTTCCTAAAGACGGGTTCAAAGGTCACAAAAGTGTTATTAATCTGAATGCTCGAAAAGTGGTTCGATTTTCACCAGAGAAATTTTATTAATTTCATTATTTTGCTGTTTCTACTACGTCAGCTATTTACTTAATACCTCTTGCTGTATTAGGCCACTAAGACAAGTGTTACTGATCAATAATCAGTGCTGCTTTACGGCAGGATTGGATTTATAAGATTTTTACATCAACACAATGAAGTAAGGTACCTTCATTTCATTCATTTGTTAAGAGCCTTAACGTAGCTGATATTTAATTGTTTTAGAATACCTCCTCAAAACATCCTTTGTTTTACAGAAATCACACATCTTTTAATATTAATGATCCTCATACTTTGTAAGTCACAGAAAATTGAACATATCATTAAATCATCGAGGCCATGAAGTCAAGCTCAACCGCAATCCAGGAAGATCAGCTGCTCTAATAGAAGTCCACATCAGCTGATGAATGGATAGCTTTTACTCTTTTACACATCCATCTCGCAAATCTTATACAGTGATTGCCATTTGTGTACCCATGTTCATCCATAGAAAGGCAGGGAGGTTCCACCCATGCTGCTAGATAGATATTACTGCAGACAATAGTTATCTGCAGATAATGCAAATAATCTTCTTACTGAATGTAAATCAAAGACAATTAATGTAAGCTGTTGCATGCAAGAATTCCAAATAATACTAAATAAAAGGTGTGTGCTGATATGTACAACTGACAATTTGTTATGATCAGGAAATGGTTTAATAGTTAATTTCCCTCAAAAACCTTGAAAACAGATAAAAACAATAAAATTAAAACATGTGCAGAACAGGGAAAAAATCTGTTGTGTCTAAGTAAGTTAAATGAACAGGGCTTCTTAGTTGTTTTCATAACCATGTGTGTTTGCAAGAAGCTGCAAACACATGGGTCCAAAAAGTATTACACTGTGTAATGTTGAATTGCTATTGCATAGATTGGATGTAATAGTCCCTTTTTCAAAGATCGTCAGTTTGATTTTTCCATCAGTGCCTCCAACAACAGGGTGCTATTTGCAGTCAGTGAGAGGGTCATTTAAAATGGCATAAATAAATAAATAAATACAAATAATAAAACACTGACCTGACTCTTCAAATTCTTGGTTAGCCATGTTCCAGGAATCTCGGATTTGCAGAAAACTAGCTTCCATAGCCCTCAGATCCACCTCGGGGCAATTACACTGTGGATAGTCGACGGCACACTGGCACCAGCAGTCGTTGTTTCGGCACACAAACTGGCCCTCTTCATTACAGCCAATGTAGCTAAGAGCTGCTTGCACAAACCTGGCCCTCAGATACTCTGGCAGAATGGCCTGGAGGCCTAAGGCAAGGACAAAAACAGGGCACAAACATGGAAATGTCACATGGATGAATGAAGTGGGAGCTGTAAGCACTTTAGCTACTGCAAAAATTGTGTTTAGATAGCTTTTCTATGGTAGATCTGTAAATCACCGAAGACCAGCTCTCATTTTCTTTCTTTTTTTTGTCTCCCATGCTTGACATACACTTGGCGTCAGATGCAATATGCTGAGATTCACTTTAAGTTTAAGTTTTACTGTGTAGTTCTGCTACTTTTGTTCTGAATCATTACTGCCCAGGATTCACTTCAGAAGTCTGCAAGCAATGCATGGCTAAAAAAGAAAAAAAAAAAAAGGCAAAAGAGTGATTGAAGCTAAATTCATTCTGACACTCTCGTGTTGCAGTTATAGGCCTGCCAGAGAACAGACACTGTGACAATTCCATCAGAAATTGGGGGAGTTCAATTATGGATGGCCAACCTTGCAAATGAATCTTGTTTTCAGGGCTCTGAACCAAAACGGAGCTGACAGAGTCGAGGTTGTCATAGTTACTGCATCCAAGAGGACCCGTCCTTGTTTCGGTCACCTAAAGGGAGGAAAACAGAGGGGCATAACAGCAATTCATACTGTGAAAGTAACTCTCTAATGGCATTAAATATACAAACACATACAGAGAGTGAGCTATGACAAAGGAGGATGGAAGCGAACGCAGATCATGCAGAATAAGATTAACAGTCATTCCCTCTACATCTCCTCTTCTGAGAAACACTAAATATATTACAGATTATTTAGACTTCTCCATTGAGCAAATCATATTTAGGATAATGACTCTGTGAGCCAGTGAGCTGGAAATTGAGTTGTGATCGGGTCCGCAGCGTAAGGCGTAATGAGTAAGTTGGGGTGTCATCTGTCAAATTCATCTCTACATTATGTTTACCCAGTATAATACCCACTGACACCAATAACATGCTAAAATGCATTGTAAGCCCGTGTAAGCATGTCATCTTCAATTATACACCTGAGGGTTTGTGTAATTGCTTTGTTCAAACTTTTACAGGAGGCATGCAATATTGTTCCAAGACTACGTAGGTTGAAATATGATGAGAGGATTGGCAGCATACTCATCGCGGTAAACAGTGAAGCCATTTTTCAGACTCGATGATGACAGATTCATCTTTACATGTTAATGTTTTACTGCAAAATGACGGATACAAATACACATTAGATCAGATGCAGTCGGAGGAATGATTTGGTAATCCCATAAATCCTCACAACAGTTCTATTTCTGACGAAACTAAGCAGCACACCAGAGGCTCTGTGCGACTGCAGGAACACAGGAGCACTTTGAAGTGAATCAGCTTCCTCGCATGTTCGTGCTAACACGCTTGCCAGGTATAATGTTCAACCGTTTCATTTTTGCATGCTAACAGTTGCTAATTAGCGCTAAAAACAAAAGATCATTAGCTTTCCAGATATATGATTCATGGTGTAGTCACATAATAACATCCTGTGGTGTACCTCACCATAGAACAGACAGTATTTAACATAGACAAACACACAATAAATAAATATAAGCAACAGAGCATTTTTTTATACAATAAGATATGTAACAGGCAAACAATTTTAAAAAAATGTTGTAAAGTGCAGTTGTCTGCGGCATGTCCGCAGCTCTTTTAAGGCATGACTGGTGGTTTTTGTTTTTAAACTCCTTTACCTTCTTCCAGATGGCAGAGAGACAAACGGAGCCCCGCAAGAGACATGGGAGAAAAAAAATTACAATGAACTTTTGCGACATCCCGAGTTTGTTTTGCGAGATCTCGCAAAACAAACTCGAGATCTCGCAAAACAAACTCCAGATCTCGCAAAACTAACTCGGGATCTCGCAAAACTTTTGCGAGGTCTCACAAAAGTTGAATTCCAACAATGGCGGCAGCTACTTAGTTGTAATATTACTCTTTCTGGGTCACAAAATAAACTTGTAAGATATTTTGAGGCGTGAATGTAGTGGTGTAAATGTCAAATATCTGCTCGGTTTACAAGACATCACATATTTGCAAAAGTGCTGCGACGTTTTTGGAGATCTGACACCCACCATCTCGAAGCTAACAGGAGGTCGAGACCTACTACAGGAGGAGGAACACCGCTCTCCCGGCACATCGTGCCTCGACCCCCTGGTCGGCTTCGAGCTGGCGGCCTCCGAAGAATGCGGCTAAAAGTTTTGCGAGATCCCAAGTTTGTTTTGCGAGATCTCGCAAAAGTCCGTCTTAATTTTTTTTCCTCCCATGTCCCTTCCGGGGCTCCGTAACAAACAGTTAATTTACTGGAAGGGTTAAGTCTGCAGCAATGCAGCTGGCCTTCTCCTGAACACGGTCAGCATACACCGAGTCTAGGTTTAAGAGAGAACTACCCACAATCCCATGTGCTGTTTTTCACTCCCTGGTCCAAGTCCTTCTTGTCCTATTTTGTGTAGCTGTCATTTGCTTAGTGTCATAATGGTGGTAAATTAATACATATCTGGGATCAAAATATATTTACTTTGTATGTGTATTTCATCATCAACATGAACATTAAAATGGCGTGACAAAATGATGAGGCAATTAGAACTAAGAGCAAGTGTGACTGACTGAATATAAACACATAGTATAAAGCCATATTGGACTGGCTTCATTTTACACTGGCTCTTATGGTAGGCTCTTAGTCTAAATGATGTTCTATATGACTGTTTGTCATTATGTCCCAGAAGGTGATGGAATTATAGTTCTAAAGAAATCTCATTTGTGACAGGCACATCTGTGACATACATTTTAAAGATACAGTTAAGGAACTGACTAACTACCGTACAACCTGGGAAAAAGCACTGAATTTGTACAAAATCTGCACAATTTTGGAAAACTAACCAGGGTGAGAGCCATAATCTTTTCCAAAGATATTGCTGCTTGCTTGTTTGGCTGAACCATCTAGATTTTCCACTAATTTAGCATTTGTCTATATCTAAAATCATTAATTATTTTAGTCATTAGTGCTCAAAACCCAGTGGCATGTCATGGCAAATCCCTTGTTTTCGATGTTTTCTGTGGTGACAAACAGCTTTCGAGCTGTGTGGTGTTTCTAAATTTTCTGTCTTTGAGGCAAACAGATAACACAAAGAAGAAACAGAAACATGGAAACCGTAAACCACTGAAACGTTAATCAAACTAGTTATTCTTATTTAGGTTTCTTTTAAAATCAGTGACACACAAGACAATACTTGGTCATAGGTATATAATGTGAGATTAACACAGTGTAACAAGCTTATTTTTGGCAACTTTTAGTCCACCTGTGGAGGTGCAGAAAACATAACTATACTTCTGGCAGTGGGTGTGTTTGCTTCAATCATGAGCAATCAAGCACCCCATTTTTCAGTCGCTCGAAACAAGCGCAGTTGGCTGTGATGGTAGTCTGACAATTTGGTGACTGAGAGAAGAGAGTGGGGCAGGCTTCACAACGAAAAACTTTACCCAGAGGAAATTGATGTGGCTGTGTGGGAGGTGTAAAGTCTTGATGAAAGAATAAATTACAACTCGAGCAGGCTACTGACAGTTTGAGGAGATTACATTACTGCAGCTTGAGGGAAGTAACAGACTCGGTTTGCACAAGTTTCTCTTTCCCTGAGAGAACTCTTAGATAAGTCATGGAAACAGTTCAGTGACATGAAGCGAGACGCCAAACAAGTTGGCAGAAGTTGTTGATTTGGCACGGACAGCAGGTCATTTACCAGCTCGTTTATAGAGGAAACGGCAGCCATGCTTCATTATGCGATTATTATTTCTGTACATCTGACAATCTGTTATGTTATTTTCGCATATCTGACAATGTCCCACAGTTATAAAGATTACAAAAAGCTAGTGCAAGAAATTCAAGTGAAGTTAATATTAAAAAGCTACGGCAGACAAACATCACTGGAAACAAGATATGTTCATGAATTGTGAGCGTGGGAAGCGCCAGCTGGAGGAGTTTGTTTTACACACCTGCTCCAAGTCAGGTTAATTGACTCAACAGAAAAGGTCCAAGCAAGTGTGAGTAGGAAAGGAAAAAGCTATGAAAATTCACTAACATATAGACAAGTATGTGCAGGCTTTTCCTCGAAAATCAAGCGTCTATTGGAGAAGAGATGTGTGCATGACAAATGTGCTGCATGCAGTCACTATTGGTTTTCACACAATGTTAAACAGTGAGTCCTGTGTGTAAGTATTGTCCAGATTTTCTGAAATCTCCTGTTTGTTTGAATAAACAGTATGTGTTGTAATCATCACCGCATGCTTTTGTCCGAGCTGCAGACCCAACTCAAGTGATCTTACAGTTTCCTTGGTAAATTCACAAAAACAGCACCTGTTATTTGTACTCGAAGCTTTTCGCTTATCGCATCAAATCGGCGGTATAGGGGGAAAAAAAAGAAAAAGCAAAGCTGATTCTATAACAGATGTGAAAGTGATGAATGTGCGATGCTAATGCAGCATTTAGGAAAACTAGAACCAAGAAATAAATTACAACAAATCTAACAGAGTGTAGAAGATTAGATAATGTTTCTTGCGCTGCATCTGTTGCTTGCTTGTATGAACAAGTCGGGTGAACCTGTCTTTGCCCTGTTTCTTCATTAATCTCCTCCTGTGTGTCAGGAGGAAATGACTCTCTGGGACAAATGAAGCTTTTGAAGTCATTTAGGCAGATAACTGATCCACAGCTCCACTCGAGCTGAATGTGTTTATTTCTATTACCGGTTGGGTGATCTATTAAAACTCTGCTTATTCTCTACTTTACAACAAATTCTCCATTTCTTTGTCACTCTAAATTAAAATGTTGTAATTTAATGAATGCTTCACTGAATATCATAAGAAAAAGAGAGCAAGACAAAAAGCAAACAATTTATACAGCGACTGCTTCAATTTTCTAGCACCATTAGGCCATTCCTTGCTGTTAATCATAAATTGATGCATTAAGGTGCGTTGAAGAGAAATTGGTTTTAAAATACAGTGACTGAGTGCAAGAATGTGTGGCAGAGTGATTACACTAATAGTATTCCTCTTTTTTTTTTTTTTTTTTTTTTTTTTTTTAATGACATCAGAAACAGCAGTATGCGACATTACGTGATGGCAGAGCTTCAGTTCATCCTTTGTCATTTTTTTTTTTTGTTTTGTTTTAATAAATAGGACAGGGGGAATGAATGAGAGAAAGAGGGGGAGAGAAAGAAAGAAAACCAAAGGGGAGAAGAGACGGTGAGAAGGGGGGGCAAGAGAGAGAAAAAAAAAAAAAACAAAAAAAAAAACAAACAAACAGAGGAGACAGCAAACAACAAAGAGCAACATAATAATAGAGAAAACAAAGCACCATCACAATAAACTAGCTAGTCATAGATATCAATATTTACTAAATAATAAACGATATTGTGCAGCACGCAAGATAGACAGCGCACAGTGTGCTTTGAGGCAGCAGCCAAGAAAGCTTTAGTCCGCGTCTGTGAATACCCATGTGTGCATACCTGTGTGGATCAGCATGCTTGCATTCCAAAGGTTTCTCCATGTAATGATCTGCTAGGGAGTGTGGGGGGGCCACAGCCCCGTCCTCCAGGGTGTGAAGCAGGTATGGAGGAGATCAAAACTCCAGACATCCAGAGGCCCCCAGAACACAAGAGACCATGGAAGACCAACAGAGGGGCAGCCGCGCCACTGTCTCAGTAAGAGCTGAGGAGAGTCCCAGATGAGGGCTCGCCCAGCAGCCGCGGAGCAGAAGTCAGGGGGAGTTGCAGTGACGCGCCCGTGAGCTCCGCCGGCCCCCAGCTGTGCCTGAGTGACCGAGCCCCAGGCCGAGAGGCCGGGGGCACCCCACCTCCAAAGGGGCCCGAGCGAGCCCCAGGCCCCAGGCCCCGACAAGCGGCCGCCAAGGAGTGAGCCGGTGTGTACCCGGACGCCCACCCCCAGACACAAAGAACCACCAACGCACCGACACCTGAGGGAGTCCGCCACCGGCAGGGGAAGTGGTGGTGGGTGGAGATAGGCCTCCAAACCTTGGAGGGCCTGAGGTGTCCCCAGAGAGGTGGCGTCTGATACCCAACCTGACATATAGACACAGACATACAGGCACACACAGACACAAACATCCATTCCCACCCTCATGCTCTCATATGCACTCACTCCACACTCAACCAACGTGGAGACAGACATAAAGAGACGTTGTACACACAATCACACTCCCCAAGCGTACTCTACAAACCGGGTCTAGGTACCCTTGCCCCTGGAGGGGGGAATTGCACCCAGACCCAGGTGGTGTTACCCTTTTCCCTGCGGTGGGGAGAGGCAGACCACCCCGACTCCGCAGCAGCAGGGAGGCCCCACACCCCAGACCGCAGTCGGACGGCCAACTCCTCCTACTAGCCCCCCCGCTCCAGCAGGCCGCAGAGAATGGGGGTGGGAGAAGACTCCAAACCTCCCTCCACCCGCTCATTGTAGTGTTGATGCATATGTGTTCTAAGGTGCAATTAAAACCCAGGAGGGCATGGAGCTACCTGCCAAGGAGCAGCAGGTAAGCGCATAGTCCCTCCTGCTAGCCCTCAATGACTAAGTGTATTTAAAATTGAGAGGTGGGCAACGATAGTATTCCTCTTTGTGCACTGAACAGGGTGACCATCCAAAGCGAGTGTAGTCACTGCTGGCTTTCTCACCGTCCATTTGAAGAAGGTTGTCTTGACATTTTGGCTTAAAACCTTTTCTGTCCTTTGGAAATAAAAGGTTATTTTTAAAAATGGGTTTTGACTCAATTAATCATTTGCACTGTAACGCACCACTCCACAGTTGGAATGTAAATCTTTTCAGAGGCTTTCTTCTTATGTGCTCAGTCCATTATAATGAAAATTGCAATACAAATTGGTGAAAACAGGGAGAAGCTGTTGCTATTCAGCGTAAAAAGCCAGAAAATGGCATAGGTCAGCATGCAGCGAAAGCAAACTTACATGACCTACAACCTTACATTTGACTCAAAAGAGTCAAGTACACAACTTAATAAATGTCTCAAGCCAGCTAAATTAAGCACAAAATCTGAACAAACTGAGAGGTGTTACAGTTCAGAGATTTTTACACAAGATGTGATGTGGAACTCTGCATAAATAGAACATCACTTCAGGCACATGTCAATGCTTTTTAAGGTTATAGTATGTCCTTTAAGGCAGTAAAATGACACATGGAAAGGTTAGGTTCTACGTCAGGGTTAGGGCATCATTCTTGGAGGTGAAATAACAACATTATAAAAATGTGCAGTAAAAAGCCACAAAACGGCTTGCAGTGTTATTCATAATACTAGGTTGTGTGGTGATAAAGACACGCTGAACTCTAAACAGATTCTTTCTCGAAAAGCCCATTTTTATGGAGTGAATGTTAAATCTGCTGAAGAAGATGTGTTAAAACTTGGGCGTGAGAAAAGTTGGGGAACGAGAGAACAACTTTTGATAGGGGTGTAAAAAAAACTATTCCAAGGAGCCTTGAAACATGCAAACTATATCCAAGTCCCTCCAAAACACCAGATTTGTGCTGACAAAACAGTCACCCATTTCTCCTGTCCTTTTGAGCTTATATAGTTTGTGAGCAATCTCAGCTCAATCATTGTTGACAAAAGCTTAATTTAGCGCATGTGTATATGCATGCAGGATCCACAGGCACCAAAGATAAGCTGACAACCTGAAGGGAAATCCATCTCTGTCGCTGTCACTCGTGAATTATTGCCAAAAACCATGACGCTGTCTTCTTTTAATAATTTCCCAAGAGTCCAATAAAAGTAACTCCATCTCCTTGCCAGATTAATGACGGCAACTGTGGTATCCAGCCAGGAGGAAAAGGAAGACTTTTGCCGCTGTGGGCAGAAAAGTTGTCTCTTTTGACATCTGCTTTTGACAACTACAAGGTCAATGAATAACACAGAGTGCAAAGAGACGTGCAGAGGAATAATGGCTGGAAGCTCTATATCTGCTGTATGCATGCACACATTGTATCAATACCCCATAAAATAAAAACCTTACTGAGCAAGTATTTTTCAATTTACAAAAAATATAGTCTATTGCTTATTAAAAAAATCACAATTTTCATTCTCCAGGACAGGGAGACAGCAGTAAAGCATTGGAGAGAGATGGACTTCCATTCTTCTTTTTGTTATGGATGCCTTAATGCTATTAATTAAAATCCAAGCAGCCTATATAGTGACATACAAATTAATTTCTAACACAGACAGATGTCCAACTTAAAGTGGAAAATTGACCAAATGCAAATCTAAAGATGGCTTTTCTATGCATAGCAATGAGGCCATCTGCAAAAGGAACCCAGTGGAGCAGAGCATGTGTGCACAGTCAGCCTTCCCTATTAGAAAGCAACCCAAAAATGAAAAAAAAAAAGTTTTTTGCTAAAGGAGTCAAGACTTTTTTTTTTTAAACTGTGATCAGTAAAAGCCACGGATCCGTTGGCGGGGGAATTATTAATGCACCATAATTGTATACAAGATAACTGTGCTGACTATGTTTGAATAACTAACAGCTGCATTTAATGGAACATTTAATTGCGCTTAAAGGCTTTTGTAGAATAAGCGCTTTGTGACGCTCATACATGCTGTGGACGTGACACTTTTCACTATACCCTCCAGGCTTACCTTTTGATTAACTTATTACAAGCCTAGTACTCATTTAGAATTCACTAAACCTAAAACCATATTTAAAAAAATATTGGTTCATAAGACAAGTATTTTTAATCACAATTTTTAAAAGATCAAGATCTAAACTTTGCTGAAACAGGCATCACCATAACACGATCATTGTAACAAAGTCCCATAGATTTCCGATAAAGATTTGATAACTGAAATGAAAGCCTTTTGTATTCTCTGGATGGCAACAATGAACAATACAAATATAATGAGCATGAAAATTAAAAAACAAACAAAAAAACCCCCACAAAAATGCCTTCTATAATAAAACCTGAAAAAATATATTGGCTAAAATAATCAACCTACTGTTAAAGCAAATATGGCACATGAAAATATTCCACTCTAGAATTAATAGATAAATCCTGTTAAAATGATCCATTAAGTTGTTATTACTGAATATTTAAATTACTGTCTCCCTCCCACATTACATTCCTCTTTCTACCGCTTTGCACATAGTACATGAACTATCAACCTTTTTTGAGCTGGTTGGTGAAAAACAATGGTCCAATTTTTGCTGAATACGAATCTACAAAAAGGGGTTTAAAAGCTAGGAATACCATGACGATAACCTCAGCATAATTTACCATGAACAATTAACTGACCTCAAGCTAAAACTCTGCCAGTGAACCTGACACTTCCCCATGCCAACGTCAAGATTGCTCTGCCTATTTCCTTTTGAGTTAACCTACAAGCAAATATAAGTGGGCTACTTAAAATACTTTAGCCAGCAGACAGTCTTGTTGCTACACACCACTCTGCAACCCTCTTCCAGTCTAAGTTTCCACCATTCATTTTTGTTTCTTTCTCCCCTTGACTTTACTGGCTTTAAAAAAAAATATTTCATGTTCTTTGACATGGAAGAGCAGGGTTGTGTTCTCCAATCATAGGCTATACAAGTGGCTGGCAGGTGTGGGAACAGAAACATTCTGGCAAATATGAATTAGTAGAGATGAAATAACAATCCTACTTTGACTAAAGAGGTTCTAAAAGAAGTGTTACTAGTACAGTGCTATGTGGCTACTATAAGCTGCATCTATGCAGAGGTGCTCTTATTTCCACCCACAGTCCAGCTGGGTATATGTTGGGTTAATTTTGGCTTCTAATTTAGCTTTAGGTGTTGATTGAACATGAACGGTTGTCTGTCTTTCTGAGTTGGTCATGTAATAGACTCTAGTTTAACGCTGAAACCTAGCTGGATGAGCGACTGAGAAAAATTGAGTGCTCTGGAAGTCTACTAAAAGAATGAATACCTCTTTTTCCAAAGATAATCTCATATTTAGAGTCTCTAAAATTTCCAACAGACATTTAACAAAACTGAGATCGGAAATGCTGTTTTTAACTCATTTTATTTTTATCATTCAGTGAGCTTTTTTACCCACACATTTGTTGTGGTACCTCACTTGTTTGTTTGCGTTTTTCCTTTAATTTGTCTCTATAGTCAAGCAAAGCAGGCATTCCCCAGTGACCCCTGAAGGCATCCTCCTCAGCTTCTTCTTACACTCTTGTCTGTAAAATATGTAGGTCTGCTGCTGCCACACACATTCGTTCAGGGGAAACACTGCTGCTTGTAAAGTTAACATTGCTCCCCTCTGAGATGGCACAGTGGCCCAACACACAAGTGCGCCATTTTGACTTTTGGAGCAGGTGAGAGCCAGAGCCAGGATTTGGCATCGTAACTGGACTAAGCACAGCACAGCTGCTTGTTTTCCTCAGTTTTCACAGTGGAAGAAGATAGATGGTGAATCTCACGTCTCCCACTGGAAAGGTTGTGTACACACAGAGTAAAGGACACCTCAATTTCTCCCTCTAGTTCAAATCTGTTTTATTTGGTAGAGCAGCAGTGAAGCTGTTTCACTGCAACCAGATAAACATGATAACAGAAAAGAAGAAAACAGAGCAAATTCAATAAGATTATTCAACAGGAAGCACATGAACTCAAACAAATCTGACCAACCTCAAAATCAGCTCTCTTTTTTGTTAACGTAAAAAAACATAAAAGTATAATCAATAAAGGCACTCAAAATGTTACCACAATAAAATGAATATAATCCTTATCACCTTTTGTGACGCTGACCCTGCAAGCATGACAAATGGAAGCTGTTTGATTAGTGTGATACTTTCAAAGTATTATCTAAAATGTGTGAACATCAGTATTATCTCTCTATTTCACACTCTCTGACAAGTAAAATGGAAACTTATTGACTGAGAATAATGACTATAAAAGCCTGGGACTAAAATACTAATAATCAGAACACTGAAGGGCACCAATGCTTATTTCTATTATGCTCCATCACAGATATTAAACTGATGCAGTTTCCAATAATAAATATGCTCAAAATCAGTTATAGAAAACCAAATGCATAGAACAAATTTACATTTTGTTTTTTTGCAACACCTCGAGTGGAATTAAATTTTTAGCTCCAGGTATTTTTTTTGCAGCACTTTATTGATTTAAACACAAACTCAAAGTCTTATGTAGATATTTGATGCACTTACATTACTTACGCTTTTATTTTAATATTCTGGAAAAACACTTTTTAACCCACCCATATGTTCATACATACGGAGCCCCGCAAGGGACATGGGAGGAAAAAAAATTAAGACGACTTAATTTTTTTAAATATTTTAATATTTTTTTTATATTTATATATATATATATATATATATATATATATATATATATATATATATATATATATATATATATATATAGTTAAAAAAAACAGTTCATCCTAACTGGAATGCACTTGATTTTTCACAGACTTACTAAGAAATATTTTCTTTCTGACAACTGACTGACAAGAAGTCATTAGAGATACAGTTTTGTTTGATTTAATTGTAGATGAACTGAAGCTAACAAATTAAATAAAATTTAATTTGTAATTACCTTGATAAAAGGTAATTACGCCACAAGCTGGCTGTTAAGATACCTGTCTTCTCTGAATCAGATTATGAAGTGTCTTGCCAGGCAAGTAAATGGATGATAGCCTGTGTGTTACTAGTGTGAAGCCTTGGCAGGGCAAAATATCACTTAGCCCTTTAACATGTTCCACTGATACAGATGGCTCTGAGGCACATTCATTATTTAAAAATGTGGCTTTAATATTATTATAATACAAGTTAGGAGCATTTTACTGATGAACATTCATCACTGCTGCAAATCTCTCATATGAATAATTCCACAAAACAGCATAAAATGTCACTTAGTGAGCTTGTGTTGTCAGATGTTTGAGCAACAATGGACTTTGAATGGCTGCACTTTCTGCTTGATGGAGAAAAAAAGTACAAGATGACATTAATGTTTCATGTTTAAAAAAAAATTCATCGCTCATCTCAAAATTGCCTCATTCTCTGCACCTTCAAGAATTGCTGTTCCCTTAATCACCACGGCGTAGTGGATGTGCAAATCCACATTTGCATCTGAGATACGTTTCCGCCTGTTTATTCAGTCTTTGAGGATTTCCGTGCATGTTTAAGACCACTTTGTTGCACTGGCTTACACTCTAATGTCAACCAAAGGGGGGGATAAGCTTATAAAGTATAAGCAAGAAAAAAGAGGAGGAGGAAGCAAATAGCATCAGAATGTGATTATTGTGTGGCTTTTGGAATGGGGGGAAAAAGGCACGGGGGGACAGAGGGGGACCTCTGGTAGCAGAAAGTGCAATTTAATACTCAATGTGCTTTTATGTTCACTAAGGGAAACTAAGCTATGCTTTTTTACTGCAAGTAGTGGAAGAGGGGCGAGGGAGCGAATTTGACTCTGTGTTGTTTTAGCTCCTCGGGCCTCACCTCTGTTAACCTACAGCACATGAAAAAGAGGAAGCTGGGAGAAGAGATCTCCCAGCTTCTTCTTGACATCTAAAGTCAGATTTCAGCTTTGCCATAATCAGCTTCTTTGTCTACAACATATCAAGGAAGGGAACTTGTGTTAAAATTTGGTGAAGAACATGGTTAAGAGCTAAAAAGAAGAGCATTTATCTTCCTTTCTGAATAATGGCCATGAAAAAAAAGATCTGTCCATAATGAATTATTCATCCATGCTCACGATGACAAAGTACTTTGTCTTTTTTCATTTGGTTTTCTTTATCATCGCATCAAAACAGCCTCAAACTTTGGAAGCCCTGTGCTCTGAAATTGTTGCTCAGCAGCAGTTATCTGCTAATCTTCAGATGCTCAAACTTTATTTGTGCGCTCCTTAACTTGGACAAACTGAGTGTAATGGCTGAACAGCTAAGGCAGGCACAGCAGATTGGGTCAAGCAATCCTTATCACTTCTCCTTCCTTTCAGTGATATTCCCCTCACAAGCTTAGTTTAATGAATCTTCAATGTGGACGAGCTGGTGCAGCAAATAAAAGGTAAGTAGGATGACTATTGCAACTTTTCCTGTGTACTTGGATCCTGGGCTAAAAGGCCCTCTAAATAAGGCTTTTCTGTCCTCGTCTCATCTCTTCCACTCACCCGCATATGACACCTTAACTCGTACCGCAAAATGTTTGACAAATGACGGCAGCTCTCAAAGGAAATTACTGAAATGGAAGGGCTGATTCATCACACTATGTAACAGCAGAGCCATTTTTTTCTTTTTTGCACTCCTATCTCATTTTTCCCATCTTTGATTATTTTCCAGAGCTGCTTCGCTCAGTCCTACAGGCCTTCAGGCCAAGCGTTTCCACCATTTAAATATGTTATCTCTTAAAACCAGGGGACCAATGCTCTTCTTAAAGGCAGCTTTGTTTTGGCATTCGTCTTCATTTGGGTGAGGTAAAAATCCATGTTTGAAATTAAAGGCTGGTGATGCTGTGAATATTTTACATCAGTCACCTGAAAATGCCTCACAAACAAACGTACCCTAGAGGGCTTTTTCTCTATTCATCTCAGTCAGAGGGGTTTTTAGCAGCACTTTGGTTCAGTGGTGGCTGCCAAATCAGCTCAACGTCCTCTTGCCAATTCACTTTAGAGAATGTACAGTTTTATCTCTGATGGACTGCGTAGTGGGGCATCACTAAGGACAAGTCAATGAAGAATAGGCTGCATCTGAGGAAAAAAAGCAGGCAGTTTGGCTTTTTTTTTTCTTTGTTACTGCAGCTACACAAGGAAACAGACCAGACAGTCAAGTTCTATTTTTTTTTTTTTCCAAAGTGAACAAAGCCCTGACCATGTTTGCTCAAACCTGTTTAATATTAGTTTATAGATGCTGTTTATTTGTGATTTGGACGGTATTCAGTTTTCAATGTAGGAATTTAGATAATAATTTGATGTTTAATATGAAAAATTTCAGCAATTTCAACTGGGGCACAATACATCTTGCTTACGCTCAGCAGTGATCATTACGCTTCCGTTCACCTCATTGTTGTGCTAATTAGCAACTTTGTCTTCCAGAATTATCTCTTTCATACTCAGTGAAAAATCTATAGCTGATGTAGCTTCTGCTCTCTCTTTCTCTCTCACAGCAGCTGCACCCACACAGAGGCTGTGAACTGTTTGAGAGAACAAAGTAAGACAACTTCTGTTGCTTCTTTCTCTCTCAGTGATAACTTTCAATGTAAAGACACAGCACACCCATTAACATTTGTATATGGTGATCTTTTCAGACATGTCACAGTTCTAAAATCACCCATCCACCAAGGGTTTTTATTCACACTAACTACATGCTTATCCACTTCACCTAACATTCCTTTTATAAGAGGGTTAATAATGGTTTGGTTTTTCCTACAAACACTGTTGCCTCATTTAGCAATGCATGTGGATGACTTCGTAACTTTGTGAAGTTACAGTTAAAAAAAAAAAACTTGCACACATAATTACTACTTATTTTTTCGAACAGGCCCTGTTTACCCTGTCTAGTAATTTTGGATTGTTCATGCTTGGCTTCTTCAAAAAGGGCTGTCTTTATCATAATAGATTATTTCAGTAGGTAAAAAAGTGGGCTGCAATGATTCAGATTCCACCACAATCGGTTCATAAATTTTTTTTAAAAAAGGCAGTTTAATACAAAATACTGTGAAGTGACATCGTTTTTTATATGTTGCAGTCTGGCAGTCCTTTCCATTGAAGACATGGACATAGTTAAATTACCACATAATTACCACCTGCACATTCTGTAAATCTTTTTTCCTACTGATCCCTAACATGTGTCCATGCTGTAAATGCCAATAAAGTTGTGGTCAGAGGACGTTAGTATCTAAAAAGCTCTTATGAAGGCAAACGACCACAGATAGGGTAACACTTTCTAAGATTATGAAATTCATTATTAATTACCAAACAAATAAGCTAGTACTAACTCTGGAACCTTCAGTGTGTAGGGTTGGGGAACTCCAGGCCTCAAGTGCTGGTGTCCTGCAGGTTTTAGATCTCACCCTGGGACAACCAGTGTTGGGACTAACGCGTTATTAAGTAACGCGTTACAGTAACTACGTTATTATTGTGGTAACGAGCACGGTAACTAGTTATTATGCCAAAACCGGGAACGCGTTACTCGTTACTGGGATTTAGATAGGCTCGTTATTCGTTACTTCGTGTGGTGGCTATCGCGGAGCTTCCACAGATTCAATAACATTAGCAAGTGGTGGAAGCCAGCACGTGGATGAAGGAAAAGGGAAGCAAGAGGAGAGACCCGAAGCGGCCGCTGGTCCGAGAGTGTCAGGTGAACTGAACTTCAGGTAAGAAGTTGTAACCTGCAGTCCATCTGGGTCAGATATAAACCAAGTTTAGGTGGAGTTTATTTTCGTTATTCTGACTTTTTCGTACTGCGTGCTAGCTAGCATGACGGAGTTTCTATACAGCTGGGTGGGTGCTATGTTACTGATGATGAACTTTATTTTGTTCATAAGGTTAATTATTAGAGTTGCCAACCGTCCCGTAAAAAACGGAATCGTCTCGTATTCAGAGAAAATATCACGCGTTTCGTATTGAGGTGAAAAGGAACACAGTTTGTCCCAGACTTCAGCTACAATGAAAAAGACACAAAGTTATTCTGTATCTTTGCTGCACAGCTGCCTCTTCTTCTCTCATCCTCTCCCCCCTCCCTCTCCTGTTTCTACTTCAATCATGAAACTGATCAATGATCAGCTGATCGGCTTTTCTCTCTTGTTTATTTATCGCCCACTTTGCGCCAGAAAGAGGAAACCAGCAGATGTCACGGTAAACAACAGCAGCACGTTTACGCTTGATCAGCTGCTGTTAGAATTTATTTAATATTAATTTCTAGTATCAGCTGATGTTGGCTGGAGCCACAGCTGTAAACCTGCTGGTCATGATATGGTTTGGTTGTGTGGTGAGAGGGAAACATGAAGATGAAACCAGGAGATGTCCTTACTGAATCATCAGAGCTGTGATGGAGAAACAGGTTTACCTTTTAGGTGACATGAATGAGTTGAAGGGAAGTTATGAACTGTTTCTGAGAGACAAATAACACCAGGATCCTTTTCTAAGTAGCTGACAGCTGGTAACTGTGCAGGGGCGGATCTAGCAAAGTGTTGCCAAGGGTCCATGTAGGGCATTAAAAGGGAAAGGGGGGCACAAGGAAATACTTTCTTATTCTCATTTAAAATGTCTCACTTTTAAAAAAAATAATTATCTGAGTCTTGCAACAAACAATTGATAGATTGATACATATATACCATCAGAACAGTGTACATCACTGTCACAACAGCGTTTATTTTCATTCAAAGGCTTTATGATTTTTCCTATAATGGTGGGCTGGTCTCTAGTCAAAACGCCCGGGATGATTTTTTTGTCCCAGTCCAGCTCTGTATGCAGCTCATCTGCAGTCTGGTGTTACCTACATCTTCCTATTCAGAAGGCAGAATTTCCGAGTTCTGAGTACAATCGAAAGCACCACGACTGCAGTTTTTGTGTTGGATGTAAAAAGCAGGCTAGGATAGAATCAGGCGTGAGATTTCTCTCGTGGAAATGTGCACATTATTTTTTCCTTTCTATTGGTAGGTGGCACAGTGCACTTGTGGCAAGTAAGCAAGCTAGAAGACTGGCAATCTTGCTGGGTATCCAGTTACGGAAGCAACACATTAACAAGAGAATTCTGAGTAAAACCAAAGTTACTTTCCCTAGTAACTAGTTACTCTGAAACTAACGAGTAACTTGAAGTAACTGAGTTACTTTTGATAGAAGTATCTAGTAATGTAACTAAGTTACTAATTTAAAGTAACTTACCCAACACTGGGGACAACACACCTGAATCAAATGATTAGTTCATTACCAGGCCTCTGGAGAACTTCAAGACATATGGAAGAAGTTATTTAGCCATTTAAATCAGCTGTGTTGATTCAAAGACACATCCAAAACCTGCAAGACACCAGCTCTCACTTCGGTCTTAGACAGTAGTTACAAAGACACCAATTCGGACACATCACAACCCAATATTGTGCCAAAATGTGTAATGGACACACATGCAGAAGCTGCATTACCATAAAATATTTAAAGGCAAGTGAACAAGAAAACCTATAGGATACATTTCAGTCATTTCACATTCAGCCCTTAATCGTCAGAAATGATGTATGTAAACGTGTTAATAATGTCTGTTTAAATGCTTTTCTGCTGTTACTGCAGCTTCTGCATGTGTCTTTTCACACTTTGGAGGAGTGAAGTGTGACATAGATACGGTGAACAGGCGTGCCTTTTACATGTTTTGTCGTGATACTGGGTTGCACATCAGGCTTGTATGTATTCTTAAATTAAACAGAATTTTTATAACAACTACATTTCCACATGTTTTTGTAAAACTGGTACTTTTTCAGTAGGTTTGTAATGCGCTCTTATATTTTATGACACCACAATCAGATCCATTTACTGATGAATATCATTTTGTAAAGTTACCTTGCAATAGTTTTTACTATTTATTTTGATTCACATATTTTACTGTGTACTAATTCTCAATTTGGCGTCGTTCCTTATATGTCCTCTGTTATCTAATGTGATCTCATTTTAAATAATATCAAGTAATTTTAGATTGCCTCCTCATTTTCAGCTCAACACATCTTCAAAACATTCAATACATGCTCTCACATAAAGCTCATTTCTTAGTCAGTGGCACTGCAGGAAAACATCAAAGATCTATAAGCGGCAAACATTGATTTGTTAGTCAGGTCAGGTATCTCTGTTTTTTAGCAGATCCAATCTCAAAACTATCACTGCAGAAGCAGGTGTAATCACATGACAAACAGAATGAAGAAGCTGACCGTGTCTCAGACTGGTGTTTTTACACATTGTTATTGTTACCCACATTCTTAGATGCTAATCTGTGGTTTACCAAAGGTAGGCGTAAACACATTAAAGCCACGTGAAGTAACAGATTCCTCTGAAAACAGAGAATTTTAAGTGAAGGACAAACCCAGCCTATTCAATTCATTCTGCTTGATAACAACTGACAGAGTGATGTATGAACACACCCTGGAGGTATTAAGCTGTAAAAGATGTAGGTTGATAAGCCTACATAAGCCTATCTAGATATGCTCAGAATGCCGCCTCATATGTAAGCTTGTGAATACACACATTAAAGTGAGAAGGGAAGTAAACAGTATTGCTCGCTTCATGTCTTCTCTTGGTTGCTCATTGAATGTGCATGTTTACTCAAATGTCACATCAAAGCCAACACAACAATGCAATACTTGCAAGGAAACTGATATTTTTTTTCTAATTTCTCAGCTAAATAATATTAAGAAGATTATTCAGTTTGTCAGCTTTCAAACATTATAGTTTCTTTTAATAAAATAAATATTGTGTTTGATGTTTCAGAGTTATTTTTTTCTACAAACAACTTTTTAAATACCAGAGACTATATATAAAAGATGTAATCACATAACACAACATTCAGTGCTACAGATGCTACATTGGCTTTGTGGAGCCCAATATAACATGTTTGGATGAGAAGGTGGAGTACTGAGTTCTCAGCTAGCACCACCTAGCTTAGTAAACAAGTTGCCTATAAATGCGTATGGGTGTATTACAGACTTAATTGCTAATTAGTGATAATAAGTAACATATGAAAATAGTAGAAGTTTGAAGACCAAAACTTGAGTATTAAAAATGCCTATATCCAGAAGCTACAGCTACATGTGTCAGTAATTAGCTACCATTATAAGTATGAGGCAAACTATAATTTTTTATACCAATTTTTCAATTCAATTTTATTTATATAGCGCCAAATCACAACAACAGTTGCCTCAAGGCGCTTTATATTGTAAGGTAGACCCTACAATAATACATACAGAGAAAAACCCACCAATCATATGACCCACTATGAGCAAGCACTTTGGCAACAGTGAGAAGGAAAAACTCCCTTTTAACAGGAAGAAACTTCCAGCAGAACCAGGCTCAGGGAGGGGCGGGGCCATCTGCTGTGACCAGTTGGGGTGAGAGAAGGAAGACGGGATCTCAAATTAGGGTTATAAACTTTAACAGACTGTAAACATTTTTTTCCTCTTGTAAAGCCATTTTAATATGGACGTCCACGGGGATTGACTCACTTTTGAAAGTAGCCTCAAGTGATTATTTAAGGAATTACAGTATTTGAATCTTTATAGTGGCTTCATTTTCAGCCCCAGGTCGTTGGGTTTTTAATTACATTTTTACAAGCCATTCAAGATTTAACATGTATTATCATTGGTGTGACACAGGGTTGTAGGAATAGTCTCCTACATTACTAAATAAAAAATAAAATCATTTATAAGAATTAAAGATTATTCTTTAATTATTTAACGACGGTAAGCCAATATAATTTGTGCTTGGCTTACAATCACAAAAAATGAATACTTCAAGGAAAAAAAGGCAAATGGAAAAAAAAAGTATCTAAAATATTCTGGTACAATTGTGCCTTCTATAGAGAAGAAGAAAAATAAATATATTAAATACACTCAACCTGACATAATAGAGCACGTCTATTATGGCTTATATATAATAATTATACTTATAAGCCCTGAGGAAGCTTATGTTAGTATACAAAATAATAATTATAAAATGAATTCCATAAAATAAAATGAAAGCTTGGCAACCACTGTTATAATACACATTTTGCCCAACAGTTTTGTAAGTAAAACTATTAAGCAATAAAGAGGTTGCCTCACTAATGGCTGCCGGTGGATTTTTGGCAAGAACATTAGGTAAGGTCTTAAGTGCATTTAGTCCTAATGGTTCATTAATTAAAAATGGTAAGAAAAATAGCTGTCATTTAACACGGAGGTTCCCTGTCCTTACATAGTTCTAATTCCCTCAACTAAGGGCTTAAAAATATTTTAATATTTCTATTTTGCATTTGAAGCAGTGCACAGTTGCTCATCAAGGTCCTTTCACAGACTGTAAACTGCATAAAGTAAGTGGTAGTAAGTGGTTAGGACTTGGCAAGTACTGACTACTGGATGGGCTTTTCTTGATTTAGTCCAATAGCTACTCTCTAAAAGGAGAGCAAGAATAATTATGCTTGCAACATCATGAGTACACACACAGCCAAATCAGTGACGCTATCTTTTAATAAGAAAGTAACGTTTGGAAATAAAAACCTTTTTTGTAATAATGTGTATTATTAAAGAAAACATATACAGCATTTGATGGGGTAGTTGGACTCCCTTTATAGTTCACCTGAATGAATAAATGTAAAAAGGTAACAATCCCACGATGACCTCTTATCAATTTGCGTACTATTCAACCAGTGGAAAGCATATCAATGGGCTCTTAATATGCAGGTACAAATATAGTTGTTGAACGTGTGCATACTAAATAAATTTGGAGAATAAAATAAAACAATAAAAAAAGCAAAAGCAATCACTGATTGTTGACACAAGCTCCACTTGTTAAAATTAGCCAAATCTGCTGATTGTATGGTTACCACTGAAATACACCATACTGGCTGTGATTGAATTAATTCTTTAGTGAGGGGGCTAATCAAGACCACTTTGCTATGTTTTGAAAAATACAATAATTATGTTTATCCAGTGAAGCAGCATCCAAGCAAATTGGAACAATGACTCAATGAATGGCTGCGTTCATAGATAGAATGCTATAACAATGGGAGCCATTTAAACGATTGGCAAATAATGTGATTCCGTTATTATGTGTGACTCAAGCCCAAAGAGAAGCTGACTTTACCTTGATGGCGGTGGAGGCGATCTGGATGTGGTGCAGCTTGTGCAGGGTGCTCTCCCTGTCAATGAAGTAGGAGGCGGCCAGCTGGTGCAGAGCTTCCAGCGTCACAGCTGTGCCATTTGATTCACTCGCTTCTGATGTTCGACTCAACTTTCGCTTGTCCACAAATATCATTAATGACTCTTCCCCTGCAAAAACGCAGACGCAGTGACACATACAGATTGATTATTTATGACTCCTCCGTGCGAACATCATCATACTCTTTACATTAAACTCATAAAGATGGAAACCTGCTAAGAGAACAAAAAGCCCTTGTTACTACACCCTAATTTAGTGATGACTCTATTGCTGTGTTGCACAAATTGAGATTTGTAGAAGTCTTATTAGTTATTATTTTTTCAGATAAAAGCTACATAAGTTTTCCACAATTGATCCTGCTAAAAAAAATTCCCCACCATTGCGCTGATCTAAAAGTGGTGGGAATGTGCCAGGAAACAAACAAACAGGGAAATTAAGAAGACTTCGATGCAATAAAAACTGGACATAGGCACTGAAGGACGTGCAGTTCAAAAATCAGCATTGCAAATTTTTTTGTACAGAGGTTGCAAAACACAATACTTTTTGTTAGCCAGCATAACTTTATATATTACAATATTTTTACAGAGCACTACTAGCACAGGCTAAAGGTAATGCTGCGTGTTATCTTTGGCGTGCAGCTGTATTTTCTTTCCTTTTGTTTGCAACCAATAATGTGCAAGATTGTCTCTCCGATCTATTTGAATACTGTTGGTATTCAGAGTTTATGCACAAGAGACAAAAGATGAAAAGAGCCAAACAGAGCAGCTGGGAGGTGATTGAACACCAGATAGCTGGGGGCTTTGCTGCACATTACAGCACTCAGGCTAACTTAGATCTATTGTTATGGAAACAGATGATCTACTGACATTTTCAAAGACAGATTTTACATGTTGAGTCAGAAAATCTGCGTTTAAAAAACATACAAATGATTCCACATTCTTGGCCAAAATTAACTTAAATATTTAGAGTAGTTGAACGTGTGCAAAACAAAAAGCTTTTGAGCATTAAACATGTTTAACTGACAGACTCCCTGCTGCTAGAGGTTTACTCTTATTCTGAAGATTACCCTTGATGGCAATTTACTTATTTGACAGACTAAAGTCAAAAGCAACAAGAATAGGCAGACAGAGACACTGTGCCTGCATATGTACTTGGTTCTTTTCAATAGAATAGTAGTTGGAACACAAGTTACAGCAATAAAACTGTGAAACTAAATAAAAAAATTAAAGTCCCTTTAGCATTTTTTATTTGGGTTTTGAAGTAGAGAAGAGAATTTTAAAGATGAAAGGGAAGTGAAAACGCTCCAAAGTCTCAACAGACAAGCAAAACATGAGGCTTTTTTCCCACTCTGTCAAATTCACTCTGGGTCTCAAGCTGAAATACTTGTAAAGATCCTGAAAAAGTTTCTTTAACTCTCTGTGGTCCAAGTCATCACCAGTGGTGACTGGGCTAAGATTAGTGTTAGGGTAGGGACAGAGTTATGGTTGACACCTGTGATGACTTTGACATCAGAGGGTTAAAATTTCTTGTTGTGTAAAAAAGGCTGTGTTCATCTGGCTTCCTAAAACATCACCTTGTTATTCACGTTTTAAGACAAGTCAGTAAAAGCAAAGATAACCACAAGCTGTGTTCTTTATTTACCTCCCAGTGTAGCAGAGAGCAGGAAGTGGGTCCCGTATTTCCTGATAATGTTGTCTGTGATGGCGCTAAGACTGGGCCTCCTGCCCAGCTGCCTAATGGTCTGGAGGAACTCGGGGTCCAGAGGCAAGGAAAAGCCATTGTTCTCTTGTCTCTCCAGGGCCAAGCTGTTCACCTTCCATCGGCCAAACTCCCTGCAATTTCACACAAACACATGCTCACTGTAAGCAAAGGAAAACAACAACATGAATGTTGCATTCAAGCTCGCTTGAAAACAGTCCAGCTGAAGCCAAATGTTATATGGACTCCTCCATAATAAGGTCTTGATTAGTCTTTCCTTTGCCTTCAATATGTGAGAAGAATCTCTGTTTTGGCTGTTTTGGGACATTTCCTCTAGACACACAATGCAAAGACTAAATCTACCACATTGATCTGAACAGTAGTTGCAAAGAAATGAAAATAGGGTCCCTTGCCGTTTTAAAGCAGGCAGGACACAGCTTACTCCTCACAATGAGGCCCATATTCAGAACTGTTCCTTGCTGGGCATAAAATGTGATGTATGCATAACCTCTAAGTGAATCATGTGTGCCACTCTTTAAAAGATGAATGATCTCATGCTGTTCCTACCTCCGGCTCACAGAATTGCTTTGCACCATGGTGTAAAAAATATTGTGTTTTTCCACCAATTTTAAATAATAGAGCAATCTTTTCACATCTCCAGTCACTGTTTGAGGAGCTGTCGCTGGACAGTCTGTAATCATGCGTGGAGTCTTGCTGCTTTTAGGACCTCTTTTGGAGAGAACAGGCTTCATCTGTAGCCGATTGATATTCAGCCTCGCCTTGGAGTATGCCAGCTGCCTTTATCTACCAAGTGCAGACTGAGTGCTGCGGCTTGATGCATAGATTAGTGCTATTCAAATACAGCTGGTAATAAATAAGGTTCTTCCCGCAAACTAGCAGGGGAGAAATCTAAGACCTTTCAGTCATATTGGGTAGTTGACTTGGCTTTTGGGAAATTTGCTCGAGGCGTTAGGGTAAAATATAACCTGTTATATCAAAGAATGGCTGCAACACAAGCATAACATGTCTCCTCAAAGATGTATTACAAAACCAAATGAACTTTAACCTTCTGAGATCTGATTTCTCCATTTGCAACAACCCCAACCTAAACCCTTGCTTTAATCGTAGGCAATCAGAATATGAATATATTGTTTTATTGAATATATCTCCAAAGTGTTAGCAATCAGGGAACAAAAACATTAAATGTTCTCACTGGAAGACATCAAAAACTATCTAAATGTTTCCAGATAGGTCTTTTTTACCTTTTTCCAAAACATATGTTTAGGGATAAGTTTATTACTTACGAGGAGTTGATTAAAGTAAATCAAGTTCTGGGAAATAATTTTAAAACAATGAACCTTTATTGCTTGTCCTTCTAAACTGTTACAATTGTTATTACTCATAATGTCCAAAGTTTAAAAATGTAAGTCAGCATAGGCTTTGCGAGGCAAAAGTCCACACCATCGGTTACACACCATCGGTTACACACCATCGGTTACACACCATCGGTTCAAAAAACTGAGCATTTTGTTTTTGTTTTCATTTTAAATTTGAACTTTTAAATTCACTGCAGAGCCTGATCAACTTTTACACCTATAAATATGTATGTATAGATATATATTACATGAAACCCAGACAGATCATCTAAGATTTAAATCGTCAACAAATATTACCAGAAATTTTGATTTTGATTTGATTTGATTTTTTATTGATTAGCATTCAAATATCTCAGTGAAAACAGAACAAAGATCTACCACAAAGCAAGAAAGCATGAGACAAGGCTAATCAAAAGGTATTGGCTGAAGCATTTGCTTATTATGCCAACCCTTTTCACAAAATATATTTTTGTATGCAGCTCCTGTACACAGGGCTCGAAGCAAATAATAAAACAAAGCAAAAACCAAACAAACAAACAAACAAACAAGAAAAAAACCCAAAAAACTTTCCACCTTAGATAAGTAACTACATCAAGGCAAAAGAATCAAGAGGGTTTTTTTTTTTTTTTTTGGGGGGGGGGGGGTTGCTCTTTTCATTCTTGATTTATATATTTTTCTAATACTCTATTTTTAAACATATTTTTAAATACCAGAATGATGAGAAAAAGCTAACTATTTATTTTCATTTGTTGCTGTTACTCAGCAGAGAATACTGAAAAACATCTCTACAGTATTTAATTGTGTCCAACATTATCCCTTTTTATAAATTGATTGTGTAATGGTTCACTGTGCAAGATGCTCTAACACAGCAGCACCTCATGTCAGTTCTTTCGCATTATATATTATTTTAAATTACAATTTCCACAAAACCTTAACCACTGAAAAGGTGCCCACCAGTTTCCATGCTTACCTTCAATTAAGTGGGGACCATAATTGCATACTATATTGCATTTTAAGTCTTTATCAATATGACAATATCTGAAAACCTAAATGCTGTAGGTCACCAGACTAATATACCACTGTCATTAAACAAACACTCATAAACTCCAGAAGATTTTTAATTAGTAAATGAACAAATAAATATATGAATAAACAAACAAACAAATAAATGCAGTCTACCAGTGGTGACCTAACTTATAAAGCTTCATATTGTTTTACTACTATTCTGAGATGCAGAAGCCTTCTTTATTGCCCACAATATTAAAGCCAATGTTGAGATGTAGGTCATGTACTGCAGTCTTTTTTTGTTACAAACTCTACTTCATATGTTTCCCTAACTGTCATTTTCACAAATGTGTCCATGCCCTGGTTTGTGTGTTGATTAGATCCAATATTCACAAAACTGTACATGCACTTAATAACAAAATAATGTACTTCGATGTACCTGTTCACTGATCTGCACACTGTTGATTTTCACACCTTTTTAATTTTGATTTATTTTATACTTGTATCTGGTCGGAAATTGCACAGCGTTAAGCATTTCACTGCATGTTGTACTCTGTATGATTGTGTATGTGGCAAATAAAAGTTGAATTTGAGATTTGAATATTCCTGAAAACTGAAAACAATATTCCTGTATCTTTATCATTTTCTTCTTTCAGGCACATAAAACATAAACATATGGTCAGTGTAGTTATTTTTTTACTCAGCTCTGCTGGGATTAGCTGATTGTCGTCTTTGTAGCTTGCCAGTACGTGTGTTGCCAACAGGAAAGTTGTAGCGTGCCCTCTGATTGGGAAACTATGCACCACTCACATGGTTGAAGGTTGAAGGGTGTTTCTCCCATCTCTTCCTTATCTGCCTTTATAAATGTGGATACTGACAGAATGACAAATAGCTAATAATAAATGATAATACTGACCTGCTGATAAATCTGTCGGGCTCTAGTGTCTGTTCTTTGTAGGTCTCTGTTGAAGGTTAAATAGCATTCTGTTGTTATACACTGCTTTGCTAGGTATTTCTTTCAGGAAGATGTAATCTGTGTTGTAACTGAAGCTTTAGTATCTTTCAGAGGATTTCACAAGAGATAAAAGATAACAGGATAATACTGACAACTTCCACATGCCTGAGCTACCATCTTATGTGATATATATAAGAAGTAATCTATCAATCATTCAAAAAACTATTTTTGCTGTAGATTTCTTCACAGCTTGAAATGTCCTTACAAAGAACCCAGTGAAAACTGGGATTTATCACCTCCCTCTCGAGTACTCGAGTACATACTCCCTACATTCCACAGACACATGCCAGCTTCAAAATGCAAAGATAAATGCACGTGCATTCACACACCCTGCAGCTTCAAACATCTGAACAAAGCTGCCCTTGCTGCAACAACTTTGCTATCGCCCAGAACATCGCATAGTCCCCATGGGTGCGGGCTTGCTGCCAATCAATTTTCCACCAATAACAATGACCCCCTGAGAAAAATACAAAACAGAAAACAGCTCATTAAGTCCTGTTTCATGTTGGTGTTTCTCTATAACGAGCGGCCATTAGTGTTTCTTTCCATCCGCTGGGGCCATCTGAAGGAGGGAGCAATGGAGAGAGAAAGAAGGAGAGCGGTGCCGTGATCGGCACACTGCCTCGCTATCCTGCTCGCTGATGGACATTTTCGAACGGTGTCACAGCTAAGCTGCAGAATAACAGTGTCTGCACACACATGCACACGTTTGTTGACGAAGACTGCAAATCAATCTCACCGTTTTGCACGTAGACGCACAAAGAGATCTTGCATTTCATGGAAGAGTGCAAGTTTATTTCACCCCTTACTCTTCTCAGTGAGACTGGAGTTGAGTAACTGGAATACCCTATCACACACACACAAACACACACACACACACACACACACACATAATAGGTAGGCTTATTTTACCCACAGCTCTGTGCAGCAGGGGCTTCCTGCGCTTCTACCTGTCACACCCCCCTCTGAGCAAGCTGGAGTGCTGTGTGAACCAATAGGTGGAGAGCGACACAGGTCATGATCAGAGCCATCACCAGATGTCTCAGATACATCACTCAGTATGGACTGCCTGAGGGCGTCTTATTGTCCAATAGAACAAACCACAGAATGAATCGAGCGTGCTGATACAGTTGAAATATGGCAACAAGCAAAGCAATGCACACTTCAGTCGGTTCACTATGTCACTGAGCACACCAAGGGAGTGTCTGCTTCTTCTGATCTTCCCCCAATGTGGGAATTACTGCAAGGAAATTAAATATTTTAAAATATTCATTAAAAAATATGCAGTTTAAAAACATGAAAGTGTACTTTGTTGTGAATCAGTTTAAAGCAGCAGTAGGATTGGAGGATTTTCCTTTTTTCGATCTCTTTGTTGTTTTTATTCAATCTGAAAATTACTGGCCCTCAAGATATCTGTCCTTTTCAGGTGCCAAAAATGCTACATCTATATATGAAATGTATATGTATATATAATCACACCATCTGCTTCAGATTTTAAGCTGCAGTATCAGGAGACAGTCTATGTTTAGAAATATTTTTTAAAAATAGTAAAATGTTAATTATATTCTTAGATTTTTAAGGTTTTTCTGCTTCTTTTAAGTGAATTAAAATGCATCTAAGTCATTTTTGGCTTCAGGTTTCATTCTGTATTTGTCATGTAAATCTCAAGCAAGGTGGTGCAATGTTAGCACAATCACCTCACAGCACGAAAGTTCTGGGTTTAAACCTGCTGATGTTCTACTTGTGCCTAGGTGCAGATGTGAGATAAGCAAAGCTCTAAGTAGCCAGTAGTAGAGTAGTAGATGAGAGAAGAACCATATTACTGCCAGGCCGTTTCTAAGTGTATGACTGAAGAAGATGTAGAAACAACAACATACACACAAGTTTTTCTTTTTATATTAAGGTACAAATTTGTTCCCAGAGATTCTGGTCTTTGTAAAAACCAGTACAGCCTGTTTAGAATAAAACTGTAGTAAAAGGCACGTCCCTAAAGACAGGTAGAAAAGACTACATCATTTAAAAATGTATTACGTTAAGGATTCAGACCTCGAGTCAAAATCCTCATACACATTTTATTTAAAAAAATGCATAAGAAATATATCATGGTGATGATACATCAGTAATCATACAAAACCAAGTCGGAATAATGCACATCAGCTGATGTTGATCAATTAGGCTGAACGTGTCTTTGGCTCATTTACAAACTGCAACACAGTCACACTTGATCAGCATTGTGTGAATGCATCGTGTAATTGATTAATAACACAAACCTCTGCCCTTGATCTGTATACAGTACTGAGACTAATGACACTTGAATCTGAACCACTGCCATTTACGCACATGTGCACATTTTGCAAAAACAGATTTATTATACAGGGGTTTATTTTTTCCTTTGGCTGTTTGTTTTTATAATATAATTTATTTAAAATTATTCTGTGTCTGTAAGTTAGGTTGGCATGAATAATCCTCACAGCTTCTACGGGTCTACGGCTCTTTTGGTGTCTCTTTCAAGTTAATTCTAGTGAGCTATAGTGCATTTTCATTTCCACCCACCAGAAGAACAATTAAATGTCACAAAGAAAGAAAAATAAGCTTGACTTGTCTTTGCAGGTGTTCTGCTTGTATTCGTACACTCTTTCCGGCAGCGAGGCAATTACTGTTAAAGACAGTTTTCCTCCATCTCTCATTTCTTTGCTGTTTTACTCAGATACTCTGTAATGACTTTACAGCAGTTAGGTCCTCATCATTGCGCTACGAAACTCTGGATTCAAACTGTGATTCATGAAGAAAAAAAATAAGAAAAGAAATTCCAATATTTAAACACTGGAGAAAACTTTGACCTACATGATAATTAATGCACATTTGCCAGTGGAATAAAGGGGATGACATTAATTAAATACTTTTCTTTCCCGATTGCTTCAGAAAAGTCTAATTTCACCTTTGACATCAGGCAGTACTGTACCTTTCTTTAATGATATACTTGTCTTTCCTTTCACATATGATTTTCCTCTCATACAGCTTATGTTTACTGTTTATATGATGGTGTATTCCAAATGCCAATTAGATCCTGTTCACACTGGTAAATGAGAGCCTGTCTTGCACAATTTTGTCATTGGTTAAGTTTGTTACTTTTTTCACTCTTGCTAAAATAATCAAATTGCTGCAAGAAATGAAACTGAAATTCTTGACTGAGCTTGAGCAAATGGCCCTCACATGGCAGGTGTGTTGCAAGAGGAAGCAATAACTGATTCATTATGTAGAGCCTGTGTTCACTATTGGCATTTTATGGATGAACATGAAAATTTCGTAGATATCTTCACTTTATTTGTTATATCTGTGCAGCAGTACATTCCATTAATAAGGTAAAGCTCTGTGCAAAAGTCTTGAGCCACACCTCATTTCTTGATCTTTTGCTTCCAAAGAACCAGATTTGTATTGTTTTAAAAGTATTCTTGTGCAACAGTATTGACCTACGAATGAATCAAACATGAATAACACACCTAAATTAAGAGGTGTGTTTAATACACAACTTAGGAAAGAATCAGTTTTAAATTACTATCCTTGAGAGCTTTATTACCGGCAGCCAGTGGCAAAAACACATAATTTGTGCCCATTTCTTTAGTTGAATCTATAAAATTCCAAAAATAATGCAGTATGACAGCCATAAATATATCTATATTTGCACCAAAAGTGATTCCAAAAGAGCTATTAGCCGAAAACGCGGCATATCTCAGCATGGGGCATAGGGTGTCCTTAAAATATCAGAGGAAACTACACAACTGGAGGACAAAACAAGAAGTGACAGGTCTAAAAACTATCTACCGCGGATGAACTGTATCTGAGAGTCAAGGCCTTATGAAACATAAAAAAATCCAGTAAAGACCTCACACAGGACATGATAGATGCATCGTGGTTCATCTATTGTTCACTGTTCAGAAATTGTACCCATATCCCAAATGGTCTCAGTGGGAGAATGGTTGTTCCTGTGTTCCTTCCTTCAGGGAAACAAAGAGAAAGGGCTGAGGGAGGCCAAACTCCTCCACGACGATTGCCTGGAGAACTACTCCTGAAGGTTACTTAAAGAAATTAAAGAAAGCCTGCCTAACAGCATTCAGGATATGTTGAAGAATAAAGGGGGTCATACTAAATATTGACTTTCGAACTCGTTAGAAATGTGCAAACTCTGTTTTTACCTTATGTGCTGTATTTCTATGTACAGGATCTTTGCTGCTTTCAATAAATTGCTGCAATGAATCCCAGCAAAACCACAAATAAATAAGGAGAGGCTTAAGACTTTTGCACAGTTCTGTATTTGTGACCTGGAACATAGCCATGACAACATTAATCTGTAATTTCTTTTAAAAAAGACATAAAAAGGACCTTTAATTCATAGTGATTAAAGCCACTACAGGAATGTATTCAATTAAAAGAAAACAGGGCAAGACACAAATAGTACTGCTAATAAATTTTGATGAATAGTAAATTGAAAACACATTTTCATCTCACTATTTAAAACATTACTTAAAGAAGAAGTAAAAACTTGCTAGCAGCACTTCATCATTATTATTTTATCATGATTTACAAACACATGCATCTCATCAATAAAGGCTAAGTAAGAACATATTGTTGTGTTTTGTAGCTGGGTTACCCCAGATACCAAAATAACCCACTGTGCAAAACAGTTGCTTGATGTAGACTCAAAGTTATTTCAAGGACCTCCCTAAAGAGAATAGAGCAAAATGAGAGAAATGTCCTTCATGCTCCGTTCAGTAAGATAAACCAAATGTACATGCATTTAGAAAACCTTGCGAGCAAACCGCGGACACTCCGCCGCTTTCGATGTCACATTTTCTTTTCCTTTACTGCGGTTTGCTTCTCCCTCCTCATTTAATCTGATGTGACGTTGATCCTTCTCAATATGCATGCATCATTAGCAACAGGGAAATGGTTTTTAGAAATTAAGAATTACAAACAAAGAGGCTTTTCTTTTGAATGACATCAAAAGAAATTCTACTCGTGCCAGTTGCGTAATGAGCATATCCCAGAAAGACACCTTCATAGCGGCTCCCATCAACTTTGTTAATTGAGCTACTTATGATGCCGTCTTTAAAAAATGAGTTGGAGAGTGAAATGAGAGTGGGAGTGGGATGGGAGAGGAGAAAACAGACTCTCACCCTCCCCGTTTCTTTTCGTCATTGACGCACCAGATAAACAAACTAAGGAAGAAAGGAAGATCAAGACGGGGAAAGTGAGTGTAATGATGTAGTTAATAGCTGCTGGTTGTGAATGCTTTGCAGAATTGCCACCAACAGTTTGTCCAACAACATCAAACAAACATTAGACCATTAATTTGTGAGAATCCTATTAAACCCGCTGAGAGGTCCTATAAACAAGGCAACATACTGCTTCCTGTTCATTCGGATTTTTCATGCCTTTGATATAACTAAGTGATACTCGAGTACACGTTCCCAACACTCGACTACCACCTAAGAGTGTGACCTGTGTCGGTGGGAATCTAAAACTCCTGTAGAGCAAATATATGAATTGTGAATGCAAAATTATGCAGTGTAAGCTATAATAATACTGCATGTATAATACTTTAATACTGTTTTGTCTAATTATGGAATAATGATGAAACATTTTATACACAAACACTAAATACTAAAAACAATTAGAATAAAATTATGACAAACTTAAAAAGATGAATGACATTAAAAAAACAAGGAAATTATTTCCCTGTTGTTTTTCTTCCCACCTTCGGATTGTCTAAAAAAGGCAAAATACCCAGGCAGTAATAAAAGAAATGAGCTGTCGTGCTGATGTGTATCATTACTGTGTTATTAAAATTATTGCTAGTGACACTGCACCAGCTGCTGGACGCTAGTAGGGATATTTTCCAATATTGTGCACCCTTGAAATCGAGAGTTCTCATTACATACTTTTAAAGGCATTTAGCTGTATAATGTATTCAGTTAGGTAGACTTATTCAAGTTGGATACCCTTTAGTCAAAACATGGCTTTAAATATAATGTTAACCAAAGTGAGTTCAGATTTTTGCACCAGTTTTACTCTTCTCTTTCTTTTCTCTTTTTTCCAGGACCATCAACAAAGGACCAAGTGAGGGCACATCTTTCCCTCCATCAGTTAGGCTTTAAAAATCCTATCATTCCACTGAGTTAACTAATGATGTGGCGTGACATGAAAACATTCTCTTGGTTATACCAAAAAACCACACTTTCTAATGAGGAGGACAAATGATTCACCAGAGGAAAGAGCAGAAGGAGAAAATAAACCCCTCACAAAAATCATGTAAGTCGACTGCAATGAGTTGACAGTTTTTTCTGATTTTAGACAATTTCTACAATAGTTTTCAAAAAAAAAACTTGCAGAATCCATGCAAAGCTGTGCATATAGCATCTCAGCTCGTTACCAAGACACTTTCTGTTGTTATTTCCTTTAATTTGACGCTTGTCTGTACTTTTGTTTTGTGGCTTCTCAGAGACAGCTGTCACTTCTAGCACACAAACAGGCCTAAAAGCAGAGCTGTAACCCATACTGGCAATCCTCATTTTCGCAGCCTTCATCAGAAAACAACCAATTGCTGTCTTTTTTTTTTCTCGGTTTTCTTCTAAAAGAATGTGTTATGGCCTTAGTGCCGAATGTTGTGCTTTGTTTCGCTCGTTCTGTCTCCTGTGTCTCAGGTACCGCCTTTCCCCCGTGGAGCAGGTAATTGCGCACGGCTGTCTCCATTCGGCCGTCGGGGACAGAGTACAAAGGCTGGGAGAAAAGGTGCAGCGTGGTGCCTGTGGACTCATTCTGTGGAATCGTGTTGCGCTTACACCTTAGGAGAGTCTTTAGCTTACTTTTTTGTTCAGCTTTTATCCCAGTTCATTGCTTGTTTTGGTGGAAGCTACTTTTCTTTTCCCTTTTAAAAATTAGTAACTTGTGATGAATGGTTAATTTCATCACTCACGTTTCAACTTCCCTGATTATTTATGCCCAGAAAACTTTTAAACTTTTAAAATTTGTCAGAAAACCTGACAGCAGAATGAAACAAATATTTGTATAGCTTTAAAAGAGCGGCCTACCTTTTTGTTTAAAAATCAAAGCATTTATTAAGGGCAGTAATAAAACATTGTGTTAGAACAGTTTGGGCAGAGCATGAAAAAATTACCTTCGGCTCATTTTAAAGTTTCACAGCAAACAGCTGAATAGTAATAACCGGTGTTGGTCAAGTTACTTGAAAAAAGTAATCAGTAACTAATTACTGATTACTTCCCCAAAAAAGTAATCCCGTTACTTTACTGATTACTTATTTTCAAAAGTAATTAATTACTTAGTTACTTTTTAAAAACACGATTTACAACCTGAATAGGTGATAAAGAAATAGATCTTTAAACCCAATTGTACTTTTTCTGCATAATCCATCATACAAAATGTAATCAAATGGAAAAGTCCCTTTTTAAAACTTGTTTTATTAGTTTTAATCTTTTAACTTTATGCATCAAGCAAAAATTTAATTATATGCAACATTCTCTGACTGGAAGGAACTTGTTTAATATTTAAACCTATTTTCTGCACATTCCAGCACATAAAATATTTTTTTTGTGTGTGTTTACACTCAGTCTTTCAAATAGATGCAAGTAAAACACAGCAGAAAATAAATAAAGTCAAAGACTAGCGGTCCTTTTGCTCTATTTTCACCTGTAAAGCAGGAGTAGGGCAGGCGGAGGTTTACCCTGGTGCAGGTGTGCTGAAGCGGTCAGTGGAAGAATCCGCGGGTTTCTCTGTGAATTTCCCATTACGTCGTAGCGCACTCGGTGCTTGCTTGGAAGTTTAGGGGGTTTACCGTTAATTACCATTTTTGCAATAGTAATCCCTTACTCCCTTACTCGTTACTTGAAAAAAGTAATCAGATTACAGTAACGCGTTACTGCCCATCTCTGGTAATAACCAACAGTGAATCCCACTCAGGGCGGCTGCATCGTAATGGATTGCACCCACTCAAGCAATTGCTTATCGTTCCTCCACAGCACGTTTCAGAAGAATCCCATAGGATGCTCAAAATTATGCACTGAGTCTATTTTTGTAGGAAGTCATTTGAAGCTGCACAGAGCTTGTGAGGAGTTCAGGAAGTCAAGCACGGGAATGGCATAAAGCATCCGATCAAATTCTAAAATAGCAGATGCTGAGCAGAGAAAAAGCTCCACTTCTTAAAAGCTGTTAGTTTGATTTGAGGCCACGTAGGACAGAAAAGACACAGTAACGCAAATGTGCACCTTGTGTACTTCTGGAGTCACTAGTACATTGATGCCATGTCAGTTTGCATTTACAGTCCACAAATGTGCATATGTGTGCATGCATGCGCGTGAAGGTGTGTCTGTGTGTTCTTGTTGCTCTGATTCCTTGAGAAGTCCCTAAAAGAACCAGAGAACAATATTTGAAAAAATGGTCACGTCCTTGACGTAAATGTATCTGACTAAACTTATTACTTGCTTTTATTACCAAAGAAAAACCATTTTTACAGCTCCACACAATTTTAAATGAACAATTTGGATAAAATAGGCACTGTCAGTTTCATTTTTCATGTTCCCTTTTTAGCAAGGCTTTAACACTTAAAGTTTTCTTGGAAGAAAGAGGAAGCATTCATTTTAACTTTTAATTTTTTAAAGACCAGTTTTGAGAAACTGTGAAATACTGCATATTGTAAGAAGCAAAAGCTTTCCCAAATAGGCAGCTGCCATTAATGATTTGTGGCTTCCATGAATACAACTACACCTCTGATAATAGAAAGCAAGGGCAGCTCGAGAGAGCAAGATCATGACTGGCAGCAGGGTTTGCTGATATGGAAGCTGCTTATCCCTTTTGTGCTGCAGTTTGTCATAACATTGTTGACAAGGGACTACATGTCTCTCTCTCTCTCTCCCTCTCGCTCTCTCTCTCACACACAAAGACGCACACACACAAAATGCGGACTCACACAGGAATGTCTGGACTCACACTGTCTACATAATGAGGTATGCACATACTGTTAATAGGCCAATACACTGTGTATACACACTTAACCTCACAAATTCATACACAAATAAATCAAAGAGCTCGTTGAAGAGCGACCAGCTACAGTAAATCCTGCTCTTTGTGACAGTTTTGTCCACAGCATGCACGCAGCAGCTTTTACAAAGTATGACATACTGTAGCTCTGCACAATACATCTTCAGAACACAAGATTCAAACCCAAAACAAGTTGCACATTCTGTTTTCTGGTCCCTTCTTTACTGTGCAAGTAAAAACCTTTTTTAACAGCTAATTCTGTTACAGCACGAACATCAGCCCGCTTGACAGGCAAGCTGGAAGCAATCGAAGCTGGGGACTACAAACAATTAACAGTAACAGCCTGATTAAAAACATCATCAATTTTAAATATATTATCAAAGTCTTTCCATGTGGCACTGTCAACCCAACAGTTATTTCTGGGTTTCCATGACAATCGTGTAGATCAGACAAGATTCAAAGCCAGTCAAGCCATCAAAGTCAGTATTTATAACAGGCAGCAAAGACATTTTTTCCCTTCTTGTAACTGCTCATAACCATAATTTTCTTACAGTTTTAAAGGTTTATTAGTCACATTCTTACAGTGACAGGTCCATATTTAGAACTTAAGAGAGGACACGTAAAATTCTGCAAAATCACAAATTAAATGTCATTTTTTATTCTAAATAGCATCCGACTGAGTTTTAATGTCACTGACTGCAATCATTACATCTGAATTTTACAATACAGTGCCCTGAAAAAGTTTGATTTTTGGCGTATTTATCACATTTACATCATCAAAAAATAAATAAAAATACGCAAAGACAACCGAATAAATACAAAATGCAATAATTTATTAAGGTGAAAAAGCTATCCAATCCAAAAAGTAACTGCCCCCCAAACCTAATAACTGGTTATGGCATCCTTGGTAGCAAGAAGTGCAATCAAGCGTTTTTGAGACCTGAGAATGAGCCTTTCACATCAGTGTGGAGGAATTTTGGCCCACTGCTTTGCAGAGTCATATACAGTCATATTGGAGGGGTTTTGACCATGAATGGCCTGTTAAAGGTCATGCAAAATAATCTTAATCTGATAAGTCTTTGTCTAAGTCATTGTCCTGCTGCATAACCCTGACATACTGACACAAACTGATGACCAAAAATTCTCTTTTTTTGGTAGGGAGCAGAATTAATGAATCTATTACAATACTGCCACCATTTTTGACTGTTGGTATGATGTATTTTTTATGTAACACTGTATTAGTTTTAAGCCAGATATAATGGTCCTTAAACCTTCCAAAAAACTTGTCAATTGTATTATGTCAGTCCACGGAATATTTTCCCAAAATTCATCAAATGTGAGACAAGCCTTTGTGTTCTTTTGATCAGCAGTGGTTTTCACCTTCAAGCTCTGCATATATGCCCACTCTCTTTCTAAATCATGAACACTGACCTTACCCAACCATGATGTCTTGCTTTTTAAAATTTTTTAATCTTTTTCACTTTGTCACACAGGTTCAATCTAAGTGATTTGTTAATTCAAGGTGTCTGGCAGTATTCATCTGAAGAACATGAACACCCATGCTCTTTCCAAAAATGTGGTTAATTCGTGATGTAACAAGGGGGAAAATTGCTTTTTCACATAGATCTGGTAGGTTTGGAAAGCTCTTATAACTTAAATGAAATTGTCTTTTCAAACTGCAGTGTGAGTTTGGTTCTTACTTGGGTCATTTTTGTCTAAAATTTGTGTGACGATTTGAAACCTAAGTGTGACAAATATGCTAACAAATTAACAAATCACGAAGGGGAAAATACTTTTTCACACCACTGTACGTCACCCAGGTGACCCTTGGGTAATTTTGCCATGATGACTGTCTGTCAGATTCCCCTTTTTCTAATTTAAAAAATATCCAAGATGGCTGAGGAGACTGAAAACAGTAAATAGCTACAGATACTTGTGTATTCACCTGAATGACAGAAAGGACTGGAGGACTGACATTGATGCTGTGTAGGAGAAGGAGATGAGGAGTGTTTGTAAAGCTCAGATACTGCACTGTGTAAAGTAAGATCTTAGAAATCTTCGACAAAACAGTGTTAATGAGTAGCAGCAGCAATGCCAGATATGTCAGCTAGATCAGCAAACTAGCTGGAACCATTCTGGGCCAAAATCTGGAGGCGCGTGAGTCAGTGAGGGACATGAGGTCACTTAACAAAACTGCTCTCCATCACGGACAATCCATCACACTTCCTTCCTTCCACTCTACAGGGCCAGCAGGGATCATTCTCCCTTAGACTTAAACCAAATTAATCAATTACCATAAAGAATGGTTCAGGAAATCATTCCTATAATTCTCTATGAAACTGTACAATAGGTCTCCTTTTTTATGGCAGGTGAACAAACCTGTCAGGAGAAGATTAGAACTTTTTCTTCACATTTTTTGATTAATTAATTTATTATTTATGTATTGCTCTATCTCCACAGTACAGTGGTCCCTCGCTATAACGCGGCTCACCCTTCAAGGCTTCACTGTTTTGCAGATTTTTTGTGCAATTTTGCATGCTTTTTTTTTTTCTTACAGCGCATTGTGTTCTGCGTCCTGATTGGCTGTAGACCACTGTCAATCAATCTGCCATGTCTCCTGTCAGATTTACGTAAATCTTCGATCGATAGCAATGTGACTCTGAAGTGCTGTACTCTATGTAAGTTTTCTCCCCGACAAACACAACAATGTCAATGAAAAGTTTTACGCCGTCAAAGGCAACCGTGGGTTCCTTTGGTTTTATTCTGTAATACTGGACGTATTTTTCTACGCAGGTTTGAACTTTGAGAGTGTTTAAACAAGAGAGAAAAGTGTGAAAATGTTCATGCCTCTCTGAGAAAAGTGTATAAAGTGTGTAGTGAGGTGTTTTACAGCCTTAAAACATCTATAATAATTGTAAAAAATAACATTGGCTACTTTACGGATTTCACCTATTGCGGGTTATTTTTAGAATATAACTCCCGCGATAAACGAGGAACCACTGTATATGAGATTTTGCTGCCTTTACGGCCATATAACACTTTTACTATTGCTAATATTACAATTCTATCTATTGAGTTATCTGTGCAACTTAGCATAAGGATGGTGTGTGCATCCTGACAGCAACTTCAGCAACTGTTTTCTTCTACACCGGTCAGCTGATATACATGAATTCCAAGTGTATGCAGTGGACTTCCCTGATCTTGGCAGATCAATGAACTGAAGTGAAATGAATTGACTGTGTTGGTGCTTTTAAGTACTTTAATCACAAAATGAAAATCATTTACCCTGCTTACTAAATCTGTAGTTCATAGTTTGTATCTAAGCACACGAGGAGAGAGACATGGCTTTAGTTTAAAATTCTAACTTTGAATATTAAAAAAAATATTTTAAAAAAGTTTAGGTTTAATTAACTAAAACTAATCTTTAAAATTAAATTTAGGAGTGAAAAAAGTCTAAAACTAGGCTTAAGCCACATCTGGAAACGTTGTGCATGTGCTGAGGTATGACATTAGTTGGACATTTAGGAAAACTGACTTTTCTGCTTTCAATCTAATAGTTTGTTTTTCCTAATACGAAAGTCTAGCTCACTGTTAGGAGGCCCAATAGTGCCTACGGTATGTTCAAGCAGGTTTATAAATCGTAAATTAGTGTTCAAAGCAATTCATAAGTTTTGGCCTCAAATACTAATACAGAGACATTTTCATAAAACCTGTTTCCATAGACTTCTAACCAATAAATCTCTGTTCTGTCCTTTATAACTCCCCAATCCCACACTTGTCAGAAGCCATAAGCTCTAGTTGAAGGAAGTACTTGTCACTATCATTGCCACTGGTGATTAAGAAGGGGGTGCTCCACCTCTTTCCTGAGGATGTATTCGAAACTGAAGGATAATGAACATACTTCAATTCACCGGAATGAATAGAGGAAAAATGGAAGGAAATTTGAAGAACATGAACACCCGTTATCTCCCTGGATATGTCCTGTAATGGTTTTAAAATAAAGAAAGAAAAAGAAAATGCAATGAAGTCAAATAAAATATACAAAAAAAGAAACTACTCCATACAATAATATATTGATTATAAACAAACAAGACCCTTGCAGTTAGGAGCCTCTGCGCGTAAATGCATTCTGCGCTCACCAGCACAAGGTCAGATTTGATTAGGCTGTGTATGTCAGGCAAGCGGAGAGGCAGAAGAGAAGCACAGGAATGTGTTCTGAATTTAAAGAAATGGCAACATAAATGAAGCACCAACTGTATTCATTCAGTTTTTGGTTTTTTTATATCTAGAAGACATAACAGGCAAAAGCTTGGATTTTTTTAATGTCCTGAAATTGCTCGAAATTATCTGTCGCTGTGATTTCATGACATCGAATGTCTTTGTTAGCAAAGTGCAATGATAGAGTATTGGTTTGGGTGTATGAAACACATTACATCAAACCTGAGTGCTTCTAATTTTGGTCGGTCCTGCAATCCTAAAGGACAAAAATAGGTTATAGAAAAATGACGCATTTGAACACTTTCTCACTTCGCACCAGTTTTTAACATGATACTGCAACTACTAATCATTTCTTTCTGATCTGCATGATGGCCCTGATCCCCCTAAAAAGGGAACTGGGCTCATGCTGTAAAGAAACCAAGGCTGAACTCCCACCTTTGACCTACACATCAGGGTTATCATTTTTCATGGCTAATAGGGATACGTGGAAAATACACTTTTTCTGTTTAGAATAATATTTAACAGTCCACTCTTTTGTTGGGGAGAAAAATACATATTACCACATAAACTTACTCAATGTCCTCCAATCTGTAAACAAAGACAGTGGTTATATTGCCCCAAGCATCAGTAACTAAGTACAGCACATTATTTATACCTGTCAAAGCATCAAGTTCAACTTTTGACATTTATTTTTTTTACACAGTAACGTTCAATTCTAATTTGCAAACAATAAGTTTTAAATTTATACATCTAACTGAAAAACTGAATAAAAAGTTCTATAATTATCAAAATTGAAAACGTAGTTTAAAGCAGGTTAATTCATTGTGGATGCTCTATGAAATGTAAAAGCGAGTAAACATGCTTAAATGTAGAAATGAATCAACAGCATCAGTAAACAAGCTGACTACATTCCACAGACGATGGGTTTTATATGGTTATTGAAATGAAGTGTTGGCTTCTGATGGCTGACAAGCTGACACAACTGAGCCAAGAGTGCAAACTTCCACCAAGGCAGCTCACTCTCTGGGCTAGTGGGAGTATCCCCCCACAGAGAGACAAAAGGACCCCCTGATGATCCTCTAATCGCCTGAGCCAAGGTGTGAAACTGGGTGTGGGTCCCAATCAGCCAGAGTTTTGGGTGAGTTCATTGTGAAACCTGGCCCCACCTTATCATGCGAATTCCTGAGGTCAGATGGCCCAGGATGTGAGTGGGCGTTAAGGCGTCTGGGAAGGGATCTCAAAACTGGATTATAGATGGCAGAGAGTTGGTGTCGTAAACCACCGCCTCTGTTCAAAGATGGTCGCTCACAGTGGACATAGATGGCTTCTTTCACTCCTCTTTCAAACCATCTGTCCTCTCTGTCCAAAATGTGAACATTGGCATCCTCGAAAGAGTGTCCTTTATCCTTAAGATGCAGATGGACTGCTGAGTTTTGTCCTGTGGAGGTGGCTCTTCTGTGTTGTGCCATGCGCTTGTGAAGTGGCTGTTTGGTCTCTCCAATGTAGAGGTCTGGGCATTCCTCGCTGCACTGTACAGCATACACCACATTGTTAAGTCTGTGTTTTGGCGTTTTGTCTTTTGGGTGAACCAGTTTTTGTCTGAGCGTGTTGCTGGGTCTGAAGTGCACCGGGATGTCGTGCTTGGAGAAAACCCTCCTGAGTTTTTCTGATACACCGGCTACATAGGGGATGACAATGTTGTTGCGTCTGTCCTTCTTATCCTCCCTCGCTGGTGTCTGATCTTCTTTTCTGTGCATCTTTGCTGACTTTAAGAACGCCCATTTAGGATAGCCGCACGTTTTGAGTGCTTCCTTTACATGTGTGTGTTCCTTCTTTTTTCCTTCAGGCTTAGAGGGAACATGTTCTGCCCGGTGGTGTAGGGTCCTAATTACTCCAAGTTTGTGTTCCAGAGGGTGATGGGAGTCAAAGAGGAGGTACTGGTCCGTGTGTGTGGGCTTCCAGTAAACTTCGATGTTGAGGTTGCCGTTCTCTTCAATGTGCACAGCGCAGTCCAGGAAAGGCAAACAGTTGTCCTTTGTGTCTTCCCTGGTGAACTTGATGTTTTTATCCACAGCGCTAATGTGCGCAGTGAAGGATTCCACTTCTTGTGTCTTGATTTTGACCCAGGTGTCGTCTACATATCTGTACCAGTGGCTGGGTACTCTTCCTTTGAAAGAGCCAAGAGCCTCCCTTTCCACTTCCTCCATGTGAAGGTTGGCTACAATAGGTGACATGGGGGAGCCCATGGCACAGCCATGTTTTTGTCTGTAGAAGCCTTCGTTGTATTTGAAATATGTAGTGGTGAGGCAGAGGTCTAACAGTGTGCAGATCTGATCGGGTGTGAAGTTGGCCCTGTCCTCCAAGGACAAGATATGCTCAGAGGTTCTTACTCTGGCAGATTCTAAATCTTGATGCCGTTTCGTTTCATAGCAGATTCCACCATGCAGAGTATGAAGCCCACAAAAGGGGAAGCATTTTAATGCCTTATCACTGATCAGGGGAAAATGACCAGACTCAAATAACCACTCAATACAACTACGGTATATAGAAGAGAATCTGTGAACATACAACACACCCAACCTTTAAATAGGATAACAGCAGCAGAAGACTCTGGGTGCCACCCTTCTCAGCTAAGAACAAGAAACTGAGGCTACAATTCACACAAGCTCACCAAAACTGGACAACAGCAGAATGAAAAGACATTGTTTGGTCTGAAGAATCTCGATTTCTACTGCAAAACTGGAATGGGTGTGCATAGAGATATTAGTTTCTGGAAAAGTTATTGCGCTTTCTATGATTATAGGATATTTGGTTCTATGGATGAGTCATTAAACATTATTAAGATTTCTAACTGATTGCAGAACATACAGACTGATAGATCAATCAAAAGAGCAAATATGATTAAAAGACAAAGTGCTTGGATATGGACTGCCGTATGAGTCAGTAACAGAAAAGAAAGCAGTAATAGATTCATAACAGTCCTTTTGTCCTCTGTAAGAGCTTTTTTATTTCCTCCAGTCTTTTTGGAGATGTCCCCAATAAGCACCTACATTCCAGGCAAAGGGAAATTGTTTATGCTTCCTTTTAATTCTTAAGGTCGAACTTCTTCAAGATGATGGCTTAGAAATGGGTTTTGTTAAAGTGGGCATTATGGAGAGTCCCTTAAAATGCAGTTCTGACATTATGCATCCCGGTTCTTCATAGATTTTTAGTCCTGATATACGACCTGTGGAATGTAAGTTGCCCTAATGCACATTTTGATACTTTTATATTAACGTGTGATGCAATTTAAAGCTACATGTGTCACTGTTCTGACAACTGATCTGTGTTTTACCTTTCAAAAGGAATCCAGGGTCACATCTGACATCTTGTCTTTATAAAAGAGAATGTCTTAAGTTTGAAGACCTGGGTGACAGCTGATCAAAGGGTGCTCTGGAGCTGGCTGTCTCACTTTTGGTTGTAATTTGCATGTTCACTGTTTCTGATGTGCAACAGTGAACATAAATCATATAGCAGCTGGTCTATATTTTCTTCATAGAATTCCAGAGTCTGTGCAGTGTTGTGTGTGTGTGAGGGGGTAAAAATTTTTGAAGCATTGGCATCTAACCCTCAAAAATTAAAAAACAAAAAACAAAAACGGTTTGATAAATGGACAGCAGATACCTTGCAATAAATCATTATAGAAATGTTACAGCGTGTCTGAAAAACTGTCTTGTTTATTTATTGAGTTGATTAAGTCCTAAAACTACTTGTTGAATTATTTTGCATTTAAATGTACTTTGAACATTGCACACAACCATCTAGACTTTTAATGTATCTCCATTTTGAAGTGTATTGAGGTGACTGTGCATGTTCTTGATGTGACATTTACAGTATTTGTGACTGTCATGCTAGCTGTTGTGAACATTTCTCTTACAAAGTTTAACAGTATAACTTAAACAAACACATAACAGCACCAGAACAGATGCATATGTCTGATTTTGCCTGAAATGGTAAAAAGAAAACCCAAAAACCAAACATCTGAGACCGTTAGCAAGATAGCTAGCTACAAAGCCACTTTCTATCCTTTTTCTACTGGCAGAAAAAATTGTGATGGTCTCTTTTCCATTGCAGAGTCAAGATGGTTACCACTGAGGGTTCGAGGGGTACAGAATTTAATATTTAAGTTTCTCACTGCCATCTGGTTCTTTGCAGCAGACTTCATCCGGCTGTATTTGACAGTGTGAAAACACTTACATACTAAAAATAGAAAGGGTAATTATCAAAGTATATGGAGACACAGCATTTACTACGGTACACTCTTCCACATCTTTGTTATAAAGTTAAATTGGTTACTTCCTGAATGCAAGCATAAAAAACTGTTAATTTGACTAATTAAATAGTAATTCTTGCCATCTAACGTGCCCTCACATTGTATGGAAACAAGATTTTCTTAAAAAAAAGGCAACTTGACAATTTAGTCTTTATCAGAGGCTTTAGGAGAGTTTTTGTTTGTTTGTTTGTTTGTTTGTTTTAAATTAGATAATCTTCTCAGGAGCACTGATAGTATTTAATGGCATTGTTTACTATGTATCATGATGCATTGCACTGTGATATTACATTGCTTTGCTCTTTCTTCCTTTTGTTCTTCTGTTTTGTTCTCTTCTGTTCATTGCTTTTCCATTGCAGTTGTAAACCCATTTATTCCGTCCCATTTCATAATCTCTTTTAAATGTGCTTTCCCATCTAAAACATTCAGAACACAATAGCAAAGTCATAAACACGACAATAGGCTAAGTCAAATGACAGGTATTGTGAACATCATGCCTTGGCAGCCTATCCTCTCCACAAACATGTCTGCATATAATTGAAACACTAATCACTCCATAATTACAAGAGATGACTCCTTATATCAAATGAAGTCAGTGTAATAGCTACTAGGCTGACAGGAGAAAAGAGAGGAGAAAACACAGGAGATGAGGCGTGATATAAAAGTTATGGCCCGTGAAGAAGAAGAAGGGAGGAGGTGACATTTTGACTAATATGCTACTGTCTGTGGATATGGCTCGACTGCACTCAAGAAATCATGGCGCAAGAGCTTCTCACATGTGCAGAGATGATTTCTCAACACCGAGAGCTGCTCAATAATTAATCTGAAGCATACTTTTGTTAATTTTACAGCCTCCCCTCCAGCAATGATGCACATGTATTCAGCAACTGCACAGAAATATCTTAAAATCTCATCTCGCACTATCAGTGTGAACAAGGAGCAGTGAAAAGAAATGCTGTTTATTGCTTCACTTGCTTTTCAAATAAACCAAGATGTACAAGCCGGACAAGGAAAGTTGGAATCATCCAACTACCATCAGTAATAAAATAAAAGCCACAAAGCTGTTGCGAGATTTGCGACGCACGCCGGGAGAAGAGAAAGAGCGAGTGAATAAACGGGCATTTTAAAACCCCCATTATGCCTGACATAACAGGTGTATTTTTTTCTCCAATCACATTGCAAGTAATATCGTTAAGTGCCTCTATGCCTGTTTTTCACTGCTTTTGAATTCACTGAATCCATTATATTATTGCGTTTGATCAGACCTTGAAAAGAGAGAACTTCTTTCTTTCACTCAGAGGATTTGCAGTCTGAAAATCACATTTGTTACAATGTTTCACATTTACACTGCTGCGACATAAAGCTGTAAATCTCCAAGCTTTTTAATCTGCTTTTTAATGCACTCCTGGCAGGCGATGGGGAAAAAAGGAAAAGAAAAACCTTACAACTTTTACTCGGAATAATACTCAACTAAATTGTTCATTTTTGGAGGAAAAAAAAAAGGATATAATTGGAAAAGACTACAAGCTGTTCTGGTGCAATGACCTGCCGGCAGGGGGGGATAAAGCTGTGTTTCCTCTCTTCTCTCTCTCTTACTCTCGCTCTCTCCTTTTGTACTCCATCTCCTACAGCCCTCTCCCTCATTCCCTGACTCCCTCTCCCCTGCCCCCTGACGGGAAAGGCCAACTGAGCTCTGGAGAATATTTATGAGCAAGGGAGAGCAATTGGTTTGAGATCATTCGACAAGGGAGGAAGAAAAGGAGTAAGGGAGGTAGGGAGAGGGGGCAGGAAAAAAAAAAAGAACTTGACAGAGACATGGAGATAAAGGAAGAGACGGGGTTTACATTTTAATGTTTAAATTTAACCTCCCTCATACCCGGTGAATACTGAGACTGAGTTCATATTGCTATGTCTCATCTGTCTTTGGGTGTGCATGCCAGTATTGTACATATACTTTATACTTAGGAGGTGTGGAATCCACACAAGCACTAAGGAAAGCTCTCCAAATTGAGGCCAGCTTCAGTTTGGGACTGACACACAGTGTTGGTGCTTCAAGAGGCAATAAAGGGACTTTTACTGACCCATAATAGTGTCTGCAAGGAGCGGGACGCTGTTGTCGGTCAATACGAAAGATTATTTTTGCCTAGATTTTTCTTTTTTTAAATAAAAAAGATTTAAAATTCACGAGTCTTTTATGAGCCACGCAACCCAAACAAACAGCACATCCCACTGCAGTTTGAAGGCACTTCTGATCTCTTCATTCCTCAGCATCCTCAGCTGCTCAGTGAAGGATGACAGTGCCAGGAGTGCAAGATATTTAAAGCTTCGAAAGAGTTGTGCTTTTTTCTTTTTCAGCTCAGGAAACTAAATGACAATGCAGGAACTCTATTCAACATGGTGATATTTCACCTTTTTCACTTGAGTTTCTATTGGATTTCTGCTCTAATTAGGTATCGTACTGTTCTAGAGCAAAACTGAAAAGGCCATTGTAGCCTGAGGGGAAAAGACGGTTATAGACCTGTCAAGTTTGCATTATCAGATATTCAATTGATGGTCAAAAAAAAGTCATACTGTCTGTAAGAAAATGTTGTTTAGAAGTTGGCCAAAAATCTGAGCGCATGTTTTAGCTGTGTGCAAATGTTAGATTTGCAGCACTTGGGTGGGGTGCAGAAAGGGCAGGAGGGCACAAGAGCAAGCAAGGAGAAAAGCAGATATGAAGACGTCCTGAGAAATGGAAAGACGATGCCAACAGAGAGGCAGTGAAGGAGGAAATGATGGATGTTGGGGAGCCAGCAGCGCTACATTCTCTGTCTTTGCCTGGCATTGTCGCCCCTGTCAGCTGCTAAATGCCAGTGTCAGTCAAACCTCTGTTCAGCTGGCAACAGCTCCTCTGCCACACGGCTGAGGACAGCCCGGCATTACTCTCATCTATGACTATCAAAGCACTTACCTGGCACACACCGGCGCAAATACAGACACTCAAGTAAGCACACCTAGTTGCACTCTCACATATCGTGGAGCATCTTCAGCCATTGTTGTTGGAACATCAGTTTTTCACAAAAGATGTGTAGTCAAGAATGCGCTTTAAAAAAAAATTGTTTACGTTTACGTACGTCAAAAACAAGGATTTTTTTTATTCCAACCTCCAGAGGACATTCACACCCTGAAGTCAAAACAGGAATGCTCACACAGTCTACTTTGGATGGTGATTTATAGACTGCATAAGATGATACAGCCATCAAACAAACATACACCAGACTTTGCCCTTTCAGTCTGTGCTAAGTCACGCTGACTGAACCCACAGCCTAACAGAATTTCATCAGTCTCGGTTTCAGTGCACACTCTGAATGTTGGAGGTACGTTTCTATTCCGAAGACAGCAAAGCTTAGGGAAATATGACAGCTCGTACACTCACTTGTGTAAAAGACTTTTAAAAAAATCTGCTAAATGTGTTAACTCTGGTGACAGTGGCAAAATCGCCTTCCTTTCCTTTGTAACGCAAGCTGTGGAAATGGAGAAAAAAACCCAATGGGTGTTGTACACCATTTTATGCCATATATCCAAACCAAGAGACCGCTGAGTAATATTTTTAGTTTTCATCTCTGAAATTCTCAGTGTTTTCTACTCCTGTCGGGAAATAAAATAAAAACAACTAAAGAAAAATTACATCACAGCAAGCTTTCAAACAATACCCCGCTGCTTCGAAAGCACACACCCACTACACTTCACACCGCACACTTTTTGAATCCATCCTGTCACACATCAGCGAGCTCAGCCAGATATCTCTTATGTCCCACTGCTTTGCCCAAACCCCCCTGCAGTATCTTCACTTCGAGTTCCCACTGATATGCAGCATTTTGAGAGTTTGTATCATACTCAAACCATATGTCGTTGCTACCATCAAAAAAGGCAAACAGTCGCACCCAAAGATGCTTGCATGTGTGCAAACGGCACGCAGTGCTTTTATTTGTATGCAAAGTAATCTTTTCAATACATCATCCCCCAGTTCACCACCCACTAAATCTGCATCTTTTATAGACTAAAGAAAAGTATACCCTAATCTCTTGTTTTGTATACCCTTAGGCTTAGTATACTCTTTTCTAAAGAAGAAGGAGAAAGGGGGAAACTCCAAGCAAGACCACATGAATCAGAATAATTACATTTAGCCTATTTGACTTGACAAAAACAGCCTTGATTTCAGGTATGTAAGCTCTGCAGCAGTCAGCTGGCACAACCACTGCCGTCTCTCACCTGTATATCTTGTACTTGGTGGTGAATCCCTGCTGGTAGCGCTCTGTGAAATCAACAAACTCCTGCGAGTTGTGAAAAGGACCTTTGTCTGAAAGGAGCCAGCCCAGGGGCCCAGTGGAGCCGCTGAAGCCTGACCCGGCAGGGTCCGCAGCACTGGCCCCTGCTACCAACCAGCTCTGGAGCAGGCTTAGTGATAACCACTTCCATAGAAACATGAGGGCCGTCAGTCTAATGGAGATGCACGGGCCACTCATGCTGTTTCCCCCGGCCCCGGTGACTCCTCATTCTCCCTGCACTGCTGACGAGTCCCGCTGGAAGGAGGAGAAAGAGGCAGACGGAGAGCAATTGAGACAACGTGGACACAGAGGGCACTAATTAGTAATTTTGGTTTGGGATGAGGGGAACAAAGGTGAACTGAGAGGGCTCATTTGTCAAGTAGCGCCAGACCAGAACAAATATTTTAGAGGTTGCATTGTGGAAAGTAAAGCTAATGAAAAAGGTGAGTTTAGAATTTATTTTGGACGACGTAACCTACAAAAAAAATCTAAATATTTCATTTCTCTACCTTAGGTCGGTTATTATTAAAAGGTTTAATGTTGTTGTTTTATTTGTTTGTTTGTTTTTTACCTGATTCTGCAAGTACTGGAGTCCGTGACTGGTTGGAATTAGTCTCCGCAAAATCCCCTGATAGGACCGTGAAGTTGGGCTCAGCTGGGCGTGCAGACTGGGCGGCATTTGAAAAAAATAAATAAGATTTTTGTTGTTTTTGTTGTTGTAGAAAAAATTTCGCTCACAAATTCAAACTCGCGAACAATCTGGGGAACAAAACATCCAACCTCCTCAGAGCGCGCTCCTCTCTCTCTCACAGCGGTATCTCCAGCGGTGTGCGCTCCGCACTGTAGGTCCACTCCAGCGACCGCAACGCGTTTAAGATGACGGGGTCAAAAAACTCACAGACAGACTGGTCACTTCAACACACCGCTGTGACTTGGATTCGGTGAATGCGCGGGTGGGAGAAGCGTGGCGAGCCTCCGTCCTCTTAACTCATTTCTGCTCTCTGCTAGAGGGGCGCGCTCGGGGCGCATGCAGGGCGCAGGGAGAGCTGATGATGATGCTGACAGTGCCTGGACTCCCAGCGAACGGAATGTGTGAATGGCATTAGGGGTGCTCTCGCTCTCCTCTCTCTCTCTCCCTCCCTCCTGTACCATAGCGTCGCAATGTAATTTATTCCAGCATCTAGCACACACCCGGTTGGTTGGGACGTAACTGGAGGAAGTGAAAGTAGGAGGTGTTCAGGAGGGGTAGGGGGTGGAGGGGGAGGCTGGATGAGGGGATGGTCAGAGAAGGCTAGTGTGCTTGAGACAGATGCCTCATTTCAGAAAAAGCGATAGAAGTCACCTGCAGTTCGGATCAATACAAATTAGAGTGGAGGCGAAAAGAACAAAACAGGAGGAAATCCGGATAAAATGCCAGCTTTAAAAAGTCGAGTGGCCTCACGTTTATGGTCTGATTCTGGCTGATGTATGGCAGGAGCAGTTTTTCAGTCAAAACTGGGAAAATAATAACAACAGCTACGTTTCAGAAAAGTTGGGTTATGAAAGTGAAATTAGCTCAGTTTGAACTAAGATTTCATGAGTATTTTAGAGTAAAACAGAGCCAATACACTAAATGTAAAATGCTCAAATAGGTATAATCATCACACTCCGGAAGCGAATGGAGGGGATGGATGGTATTATTTTAGTAGCAAATGACTCCCGAAAATATTTGAATTATTTGAATAATGTCTTTAATGATGGTGTCGGTGATCATCATCATGACGAAGAGGAAGGGGGAGATGAGGAGGAGAAGCGGGGAGGGTGTATTCACCCCCCAACGCCACCCCTCAGTTATTCTCGTTATCTTCTCTGCCCTCTTCCTCACTCTCCCCCCTTTTTTCCTGCAGAGTAATCATCACTTTCACCATCAGCAAACTTAATTAGATCTGCTCTATCCCCGCTCTATCCAAGCGCTTGTGCGTCGGACACTGAGCGCGGATCAGAGAGCGGGCGAAAGGAGGGAGGGATATGTGCTGCCTTTCAGATTTTCTGTAGACGTTCAAAGGGAGGTTTTATGCAGGGATTGGATTAGAGAAATGAACACCATTGAGTCGCGAGATTCGCTGGCTCCTAAACTCAAAGGGAAACTGAAATCCCGTGGCACAGAGACTCGCAGAATCTGGAGTGGAAGAATGAGTTGATTTGTCACAGTTTCATCATCATGTCTCGGGATTGGGTGCCTTTTCTTCTGACCCTGCCTTGCAGCCACGAAGACTTGTGAAGGACAACTACCTAATAGGAACAGACAGTCTTTTTGGTGTTTCTGGAAAGAGGGATTTTTCTGCTTGCCTGTTATAAGCAGCATTGTAGCTAACCATTTAAAGTTTGTGTGGAAGCACAGATTCAACTTTTCCTTTTATGCAAGTTTTGAATAAAAGATGATATTTTTTTTTAGTGGAGAGTGTCATTGCTTATTACCTCCGTGGGTTCAAACAGCATTTTAGGTTGTTTTTAGAACACGTGTTTCAATGCTCCAAAACTCACAGGCAGAGTGGAGTGTAAGTCCCCAAAGCTTATATTTACAATTTCAAATAAATCATTCATCAATCTGAGTACAGTTGATGCAGTGTAAAGACGTCCATGTGGACCAGATCTAAACCAGGCACACAAAGGAGGGGGGGGATCAAAGACAATGTCACAGTAAAGTGCTCATTAAAGCTAAAGGAAGATACATCAAATGTGTAGGTCACAGAGGCAGAGCACTGACCTGTAACAAGAAGTGATCCTTATGCTTTTCAAGGCTACAGTAACCAAAGACGGTAAAAGCAGAACCGTAGCAAGTGCACACAGCCAGACACCCTTGAGTGTTAGTTTTGAAATGTGGAAATTATGATAAAATTACTTGAAAATCTTCAGTTTGTCCTGCAAGAAGTGTTCTATTCAAAGCAAACACACTGCAGCTAGAGATGGGATGAAAAAGAAACATCATAAACATGGATTTTAATTGAAATGCATCACAAAGAAATCCACAAGATGGAGAGTAACCATCTGCTCAAACATAATACTTAAACATTCATTATGATATTTAAAAAAAAAAATCCAAAACAATCAATTCTCTGCTAAGTATTTTGATCTCTTGCAGCTCATTAATTTGGTTTAACATCCCACAACCTTACTGAGATATTTCCCTGGTGGAGACCAGACCCAAAACAGTTCCACGGTGGTTCCTGAAACAATTCCGCATTGTGACGCTTATTTTGTGTTGCCGTAAGTGTAATGAACCAACAAGTAATTTGCCCCAACACAACATGTAAATTTTTGAATCTTCACTTTGTTTTCACTGTTTTAATTAACATGAAATAGAGCTTTTAAATCGCATCGTGAATGGCAGGGTCATGTTTCAGTTGTTAACAAATACTCTTAATCAGTAGGACTAATATTACTACTAATACTAATAATCCCTGCCTTGGAGGTGATTGATCGATTGACATGTTTGGGGGAGTTTTCAAAATTTTAAGCAAGACATCAGCAAAACATTCTGTAATAATACTCTAAACTATGTTATATTACCCAAAGTATTCACTTATCTGCCTTCACACACATATGAACTTGAGCAACATCCCATTCTTAATCAATCAGGTTTAATATGATGTTGCCCCACCCTTTGCAGCTGCAAGAGCCTCAACACCTAAAGACTTCCATAAGGTGTGTTTATGGGACTTTTTAACCATTCTTCCAGAAGTGCATTTATGAGGTCAGACACTTATGTTGCACGAGCAGCTCTGGCTTGCAGTTTCTGCTGTAATCCATTCCCAAGATGTTCTATTGGGTTGAGTGCAGGATTTTGTGCTAGGCACAAAAAAACTAAGAAAATCTGTCTGGATTGGAACTCGGAATTGTGGTTCCCCACTTTGATAAGGAGGACCAGAGAGTTTGTTAATTTTATTTTAGGGTGCGTGGGAATTTGTTCAACCAGGCAGAACCAAAGTATCTGATTCAGTAGCCATACAGCACCTCAACAAGTCCAAGGTCAGAGTCCTTAGTTGGTAAAGGATAGAGTGACTACTTAGAGTCAGGAATGAGTTACTGCCCCAAGTAAATGAATCCCTGGGGTCTTATCCACGAGTGAAGGAAGAGTTGAGCGGGAGACTATCAGATAGATTGGTGCAGCGTCAGCAGTGATACAGACTCTCGTGGTCTCTTGTGACGAAGAAAGAGCTGAGCATGAAAGCAAAGCTGTCGATTTACTGGTTGATCTTTGTTGCATGAGCTCTGGGTAGTGACAGAATGAACAAGATTGCAGATAAAAGTGGCAAAAATGAGTTTTCTCCCAAGGGTGGATCGCAAATGAGGAGACTGGCCATTTGTCTCAGAGTGACAATGCTTCTCCTTCACATTGAAACAATCTAGTTGAGGTGGTTTGGACAGCTGACAATGATGCCTCCTTGGTGAAATGTTCTGGGCATGTCCCAACAGGAGGAGGCCCTGGGGCCGAACCAGGACATGTTGGAGAGACACCTCAGTTTCCTGCATGAGGTGGACAGAGAGAGTGGGTTTGGGTGACCTACTGATCTTGCAACCTGAACCTAGATAAGCAGCACAAAATGGATGGATGGATATTCATTTTAATTGAGTACTAATGTCAAACGTTCGACTATGCTGTTATGCCCGAATAACAATTTCACTTGTAAACAATTTTTAAATAATATTTTGGGTGAATGTAGCCCATTGAAGCATGGTCTAAGTTAGTAAACGAGAATAGACACTAAGCAGGAAAATCACAGTGCAATCAGAAAAGAGACATCTGCTTTTACATTCTCAAACTCTTGTAGTTGAGATTCCTACATCCATCTGAATTGACTTTTTTTATGTTGGAAATAACATGCAACTCAAAATAGAAAAAGGAGAAATGTGAAGCCCTAATATATTTATTCCTTGCGAACAATGTGCTACTGAGCCTTCATCGTGTCCAGCAAATCATTACACACAGCAAAATAATAACAACCTGCAAATAGTCTTGTGTCGTCAAACAGCCGGTACACAGACCTGGAGATGAGGTCTCATCTCTGCATGACTCAGTGTAACCCCAACGAGTTGTGGAAAGAACTGAGGCAGTTGTGGTGGAAAGAACTGAGGCAGTCGCATTTACTCAGCACTGAGACAGATAGTCATTAGGGGAGGTAAACATTCACTTAAGCCTGAACGTGCTCATTGATGCCACTCAAGGGTCTTTGTGAGGAGTGATCAGGGAACAGAGTGAAACTGAGGTTTTAATCAGCCTGAGAACCTGACAGCTTTTGTCAGTGCTTTGTCTGAGCACTGTTGGCTTTAGCTTCATTTCAATTTTGGGCAATATAGGGTAGGAAAAGTAATACAGGCACGTCCTTACACCTGACATGTCTAGAACATCTTCAATGCCTCTATGTCTCTATTAGGTCTAGTTTGTAACTTGGTGCTGTATACAAAACATAACTTAGTTGGATCACAGACACACAAATGTGGTCATTAAAGATTCAAACAGTCTGACAAAGCTTTAATCAGAGTCTGGATTACTTATTGGTCATTTGGACCTCGATTTCACAATTAATCAAGAAAATCTCCCTCCTGCCTGCTCTACTGGCTTTATCATGATCATCATGGTTTTGTTACTCTGGAGTTTTCAAGCTTGACTGCAGTATTCAGGATTTTCCTCTTTTTTTTGTGCTTGAGTGCAATATACACACTGTTTCTAATTAAGCGCCTGGTTCACAGTGAGGTCTTGTGGTGTCTGCTCACTGTGTGAAAAACATTGTGCTATTGTGTACAAAAAGGAGAGCAGTAGAAGACAGTGGAAGTAGATAGTAGCTATGGCTTTGGTGCATTTTTGAAGTCTTTTCTAGACTCATCTAAAAAACTTTCTTTAATAAGTCTTCATCAAACCCAATCATCCAGTATTCTTATCCATTTTATATTTTAGCATTTAGACTTATTATTCTCTTTGTATGTTTTTTTTAAATTATTTTTTTAAAGACTTCTGGTTTTCACATATTTTTATAATAGTGTTTGGCCAAGTTGTTTCTTTCAGGCTACAGCATGTGCATACTACTCTGATGTAGTTCATTAAGGAAAAGCTTCTGTCAATTAAATTGTTAAGAATAAGCTACTTCCTGCTGTGTGAAAATACATAAAAATATCACCAGATGCCATCCTCACCTGCCATCAGCTCAGAGAAAAAGCATTTAACAGTTTGATAAGATAATGCAAACCCACTGTGCAGAATACAACTGTACAACAGGTATGAACGTGTCTGCAGTCACATTACACATTAAATATATATGCATCGTTGTGTGATTCATTTCCAACACGAAGACAGATTTTATGTTGTTAGAACTGTTTTGCTTTGCTATATAATGAATACTGTGCATATGTCTGTACTGTATATCAACCACCTGACACCATCTTCAACATATGGGTGCTATAAGGGTGTTAAAGGGTGCAAAATATTTCGACATATGAAACCATTTATAGGGCGATTGCTCAGAGATAAAGCATATCTAATATTATTGTAGATTGTAAAAAGCATTTAAGAATGCATTAATAGTATATTTATAGTTTATATTCAAATAAATTATTTATATATTTTTTATTTATATAATATATTAATAAATGGAAATTTGTGTATTAATTTATACAGTATTTAATGAATGTGATAAAATGTTTACGCTGACCTTGCAAGTAGATTTATTATGTAAGTATCTTGTGTTCTTTTTTAAATTATTATTTTCTAATTTGCTACCTTAAAATTGCCTCATGCTAATGCACTTTTTTTTTTGTAGCAAGAGAGAGGCAGACAGAAAGAAACAGGCAGAGAAATAATAAACTGTGTCAGTCTAGCCAACGAAGGAGAAGCTCTTACCTCTCCTTACAGCCTCCCCAGATGCTCAGCATCTCCCTGTTGTTGCTTCTCTCATTGAACGATTCTGACACTCACATATTCAGTCATGAGTGCAGTGACAGTGTTTATGTGTGCTTGTGTTGGAGTGTGTATAAGATATGATAAGGAGCCTGTGCAAAATCATTCCCTACTGTCAAGGCTGGTAGACTTTTCACCTCATCAGGGAGTTGAGTTCATTTGCAGGAGCAAAATTGTTATTTGCAAATGTGGCCACTTCACTTGAAAAACCATTAACTCGAGAGATTGAAATATATACTGTGTTGAATAGCAAAGAGTAAACATTGTTGTATTTTTATTGAGTGGCAAAACACAGGCCTAACAAGCAGATGGTGAACTCCAGTATATGCAGCCCTCAAGATGTTGTGCTTCCAGCAATTATACCATATTTCGGCTTTCTTGTCAGTGAAACTTGGTATAATGGAGACACATGTATGTACACAGTCAGCCAAATTGTTGAAATGATGTTGTGCAGCCAGCTAACAATTCACAAAGCAAAGGGGACTTAGGTGCGTGTCCACCATGAGCATGCCATAACAAATACAGTACACATGCAGAAAAATGCCGACATCATCCTACAGAAGGTCAAGTTCATGTATATATAAAACCTCAAAACAGTGAGCTAAAGATCTATTAACTAATGCTGCTTTACAGAAATGTAAAAGACAAAAAATATTCCCAAATCATTCCTATCACAGACTGCAAGAATATATAGCAGCAAGTGATTGATTAATTAAAAGTCTGTCTTGTGCATTTTGTTGGTTGTTAATAAATAACTCTTTTTTTTTTTTTTTTTTTTCAGCTTAAAATAGAGTCGTGGCTTTAAAATGTCTTCTTATGCTGAATCTCATCATGGCAGTCTTTCTACTTAATGACCATGAAGAATTTAGACTGTAATTGTATTTAGTCATGGTGTAATTATTGCCATGGGAATTGTCATTAATATTATTACATAGACAGGAGCTGGCGGTGGGAGTGGAAGGTGCTTTTATTAATACAAATACAAAAAGATGATGTAATCGAAATATATCAGTTACTTCACATTCACCTGGGTAAATGCTGATACATTTATATCTTTTTACATGTGCATAAAAACACATAATGAGTATACATATTTATGAATATTGTTAAGGTTCAGAATATTGGGGATGGACACCAGAGGAAAAACCCACAATAACAACACTGGTCCGGTCGGGTTGAGTCAAACGATGATTTAATGATCACACACGTGGGAGATGGACACTGTATGCAGACAGTCTCAGATCTCATCTCAAAAAACACATCACCATAGTTTTATGAAATCAGGGTATTAGAACGCCCCCTCATGCGTAGTGACAGGTGTAATACAATCAATGTTGACAATTTTATTTAACACAAAGAATAACATTGTCTCCTTCCCGAGGGCAGACGCTGACTGCCCCCCTCTCCTGGAACCGTCTGTACCCTGCTCAGACACAACATGGCAGCTACAAGGACTCTTTCATTTGTTAAGACCATCAGTGTGTATTGCTCTAAATCAAGTATATAATATTAAATGAATATTGCTGGATCAGCTACTTCTACTTAAAACATATTAAAACATGACTAAGCACAAAATCACCAAGAATAACATCTTATAAGTGCTGTGTAAGCGCGTGCGGCCTTCCAAGCTCAAAGCCTTTGCCCTCCATAGATCAGCCAGACTCGCGCTGGCTGTAGCTTTTAACCTTTAATTACCTTGAGCACAACTCTAGAATAAGCAACAAACTGCAATGTGTATGGAATGATCATGGTTACATCTGCAATGGAAAATCATGTTATTATTCTGGTACCTGTAAGAAAAGATCAAACTAAAGTTATCACCATCACTGTAATGCAAAGAATAATGTAAGATCAAAAACTTCAATTCATGCTTAATGCAAAGCTGGTTATATACTTCTAATGAACTAATAATGCCATATTAAAATATTAAATGATAATGAGAAAAACATCCCCTCCTTATTCTACAATATACATATACGTAGGATATATATATATATATATATATATATATATATATATATGTACTGGGACATTAGCTCTCCTTACCAACTATTTCCATTCTGTTCTGTTCAGCTGGGTTTAACGTGTTTAAGGATCGCATAAAAAATGGTAAGAATGCTTATCTGACCAAACAGATTTCTTGGCTTGCACTACCTATTGTATAAACCTTGTTAGCATTATGTTTTCCTCTTTCTGTTTTTACATCTTTAGAGTTATTTCTCCTTGGTGCTGGTCTGAATTTGCAGGCTGGCCAAGGACAATTCATTCCCTCCAGGGAAAGAAAAGCAAACAATTCAGCAGTGATAGAGAGACTTTTTTTAGTGGAATAAAACCCAGCGTTAGTAGGACATTGTCTCAGTTTATAGAGAACATAGGTCAGGGATAGAAAGTGCCCAGCCTCCGCTTGTGGTAACTGGCTGCTGATAAATGACCTCAGCTAACAGTCCTCTGGCTGCAGCGTCCAGCTGAAATACCAAGAGCTCAGCTATAATCATGCAGTTCACACACGTAAAAGAAGTCAGATTCTTACACTTTGTTTGTAATTGTCATCACAATATGCAAATCCCCCAAATAATAAGGACTATGCCTCTGTTTTGACTGAACTTCCTATTACAAATGAGACTGAATGAAACAAATGTACAATACAGTGACAAAGATTTATGCTTTTGCACACATCCCAGAATGACCTTGCATTAGTCACCGGTGTTATGGGTTCCGAAAGAGACTCAGGCGCAGGCCAGGGTTTCCCTTTAAGCGAAGAACAGTGCGTTTATTCACAGTGAACACAATCACCAAGTGGCTATGTACAACGTGCAGGGGAAACGGGTCCGGGTCGCCAGGGTCCGTGGGAAACAGGGTTAGGGGAAAAGGTGCTCCACACTTTCTGTACAAAAGCTCCTCCTCAGTCACTCCTCTCAGAATCCGGTTCCAAAAACGATCTAAACACAAAAGGTCGGGTTAGCGGGATAATAACAAAGGGCTTTCAAGATACAGGTTAGCAGATACACAAGTTTGACTGACGCTGATAGTTCAACGATCCAGCGAAGACTAGTGCAGACTCGCCATCTAAGTAGTGCAGTAATCAGCTGGGATCAGCGGCCGGTGTGGTGATGAGCAGGTGTGTGGGCCAGCAGCGGGAGCCCGCAGTGAGCATCGCCGTGGCGAGAGAGAGAGAGAGAGTGAGAGAGAGAGGGCGAGAGAGCAAACAAACCACAAACATATTGCCCAATAGAGGATTGACCAGCAGGGCACAGGGACCATGACAGTACCCCCCCCTCAACGGGAGCCCCCCGGCGACCCACCAGGCTTACCAGGATGAGACAGATGGAAGGCCCGCAGCATACGCTTGTCCAGGACAGCGGCCCGCGGAACCCAGGACCGCTCCTCAATGCCATAGCCCTCCCAGTCCACAAGGTACTGGAAGCCACGCCCGCGGCGGCGAGAGTCCATAATCCGCGTGATGGAATAGGCGGGCAAGCCGTCCACAAGCCGGGCGGGCGGAGGGGGCCCGGAAGGAGGGCACAGGGGGCTATTCTGGACAGGTTTGATTTGGGAGACGTGGAACACATTGTGAATCCTCATGTTGCGCGGCAGCCGGAGTTTCAGAGAGACGGGGTTGATCAGTGCCGAAACCTCAAAGGGACCAATGAAGTTTGGGTTGAGCTTCTTGGACTCAGTCCTGAGAGGAACAAAGCGCGTGGACAGCCATACCTTTTGTCCCACGCTGTATGCTGGAGCTGGTGTGCGGCGGCGATCTGCGGTCTGTTTGGTTCGGTCCTTTGTGCGCAGCAACGCCGTCCGTGCGGCCCGCCAAGCTCGTCGGCACCTCCGTAGATGGGCCTGGACAGATGGTACAGAATACTCACCCTCGACAGAGGGGAAGAGAGGCGGCTGGAAACCCAGTGAGACCTCGAAGGGAGACAGACCAGTGGCGGAGGAAGTCAGACTGTTATGGGCGTACTCAATCCAGGGTAGTTCATCACTCCAGATGGACTGGTTGGAGGACGCTGTGCACCGCAACATTGCCTCGAGCTCCTGGTTAGCTCTCTCACACTGACCGTTGCTTTGGGGATGGTAACCGGAGGTCAGACTGACCTTTGCTCCTAATGAGGAGCAGAATTCCTTCCAGACGCCAGACGTGAACTGGGGGCCTCTGTCAGACACAATGTCTTCCGGGATCCCATGCAAACGAAACACATGACGGGTAAGCAGTCGTGCGGTCTCCATGGCCGTGGGAAGCTTGGGTAGAGCTATGAAGTGGGCAGCTTTAGAAAAACGGTCTACGATGGTAAGTATGACAGTGTTGCCTGCTGATTGCGGCAGTCCGGTTACAAAGTCCACAGCTATATGGGACCACGGCCTGGACGGAGTCGGCAGGGGATTGAGCTGTCCAGCGGGCGGCTGATGAGATGGTTTATTCCGGGCACAGGTCGCGCAGGCGGAGACGTACTCCCGAGCGTCTTTAGTCAGAGAGGGCCACCAGAAGTAGCGCTGGAGGAAGTTGATAGTGCGGTGGACCCCTGGGTGGCACGTAAAGCGGGCAGTGTGGGCCCATTGAAGTACTTGAGAACGTACTGATTGAGGGACGTAGAGCCGTTGGGCTGGCCCACCTCCCGGATCCGGTTCCGACACCTGAGCCTCCCGAATGGCTGCTTCGATCCCCCAGGAGATGGCGCCCACGACACAGGTGGCGGGGAGAACGGGAGCGGGCTCAGTGGTGTCCTCCGAGACTGAGAACTGACGGGACAGGGCATCGGGTTTGACATTCCGGGAACCGGGTCTGTAAGAGATGGAGAAGTGGAAACGGGTGAAAAACAGGGCCCACCTGGCCTGTCGAGCGTTGAGCCTCTTAGCTGATTGTAGGTATGCCAGGTTCTTGTGGTCTGTCCAGACAAGGAAAGGCTGAGCCGTGCCCTCCAACCAGTGCCGCCACTCCTCCAGGGCTAGTTTTATCGCCAGCAGTTCCCGATCCCCGACGTCATAGTTTCTCTCTGCAGGGGACAGACGGCGGGAGAAGAAGGCACAAGGGTGGAGCTTACCGTCCTTCCGTTGCGACAGAACCGCTCCAACCCCTGAGTCGGACGCGTCGACCTCGACCACAAATGGCTGCGTGAGGTCGGGTTGGATCAGGATGGGGGCTGAGGCGAATCGTTTCTTCAGTTCTTGGAAAGCTGCCTGAGCTTCTTTGTTCAACTGAAAAGGAAGCTTGGGAGAGGTTAGCTGGGTCAGCGGCAAGGCAACTCGGCTGAAGTCCCGAATGAACCGCCGGTAAAAGTTGGCAAATCCAAGGAAACGTTGCAGTTGGTGCCTATTAGGAGGTTCCGGCCACTCAACAACGGCTTTTACCTTGACAGGGTCCGGGCGGAGGTTTCCTTGGTCGATTATGTACCCCAGGAATGCAACGGTGGAGACGTGGAACTCACACTTTTCTCCTTTGACGAACAATCGGTTTTCGAGGAGTCGTTGCAGGACCTGTCTGACATGGGTCTCGTGCTCGGATTGGTTTCTGGAAAAGATCAGGATGTCATCTAGATAGACAAAAACAAAACGGTTAATGAAGTCTCTGAGCACGTCGTTCACCAGGGCTTGGAACACCGCAGGGGCGTTAGTGAGACCAAAGGGCATGACAAGGTACTCGAAGTGGCCGAGGTGGGTGTTGAAGGCGGTCTTCCACTCATCGCCCTCACGGATGCGAACCAGATGGTATGCGTTTCGCAAATCCAGTTTGGTGAAAACAGTAACCCCCTGGAGGAGCTCGAAGGCAGAACTGAGGAGCGGCAGAGGGTATTTATTTTTTACTGTGATGTTGTTTAATCCGCGATAGTCAATGCATGGCCGGAGGGTTTTATCCTTCTTTTCGACAAAGAAGAAGCCTGCCGCGACTGGAGAGGTGGAGGCCCGAATGAGGCCGGCAGCCAGGGATTCCGTGATGTACTTGTCCATAGCGTCTCGTTCTGGAAGTGAGATGCTATATAGCCGACTGGTGGGTAAAGGAGCTCCCGGGAGCAGTTCGATAGCACAGTCATAGGGTCTATGCGGAGGGAGTGACTGGGCGCGGGCCTTTTGAAACACCTCAGCTAGGTCGTGATAAACAGAGGGCACATTAGTTAAATCAGCTGATTCCAATACCCCAGAAGAGGGCGTTTCAACGCTTGGAGGCGAGGCTGCTTTAAGGCAGGTCATGTGGCAGTCCTCCCCCCACCCAGTGACACGCCCCTTTAGCCAATCTATGTGAGGGTTGTGCTGTTGTAGCCAAGGATGGCCGAGAACTAGTGGAGTGCGAGTTGCTTTAAACACCAAAAAACAGATTTCTTCAGAATGATTGCCAGAGAGGGTGAGCTCGACAGGCTCCGTCACCAGAGTGATGTCTGGAAGGCGTTGACCTGACAATGCCGTAACACGTAACGCATGAGGCAGGGGCTCCAATAGTAACCCAAGTTGCCGGGCTAACTGACAGTCAATAAAGTTTTGTTCCGCCCCAGAGTCGATTAACACCGATAGGGAGCGGCTCTTAGAGTGAATGGAAAGCGTGGCCGGTAGTGTTAAACGGGGAGGAGCTTCTTCCTGGCTCAGCTCGCCCACCAGTACTCCTACCATCACTGGCGGGCGCGCCCTTTTGCCCGCGAAGGGCAGGTAGCCACATGTCCCCTGTGACCACAATAGAGGCACTCACCGGCGGTAATCCGGCGCTGACGCTCCGCCGCGGTGAGATGGGAGCCGCCCAGCTGCATGGGTTCCTCTCCGTCCCCGCTCTCGTGAGTCCGGGAGGGGCCGGCATCCGCCATGGCGCCGGTGCCAGAGACTCCCGCAGCCTCATGGAAGTTGTAGTTCCGCTGCGACCGGCGAGCCCGTAACCGCTCATCCACCTTAATGCACAGGGACATTAGCTCATTAAAGGAGGCAGGGAGATCACGCATGATTAGCTCGTCCCTTAATTCTTCTCTGACATTGTTCAGCAACGTGCTCCGTAGCGCCTCCTGATTCCACCCTGCCTCTTCTGCCAGAATCCAGAAGTCGATAGCGTAATCAGACATGCTTCTCCTACCTTGTTTGAAGTTGAGGAGACGGAGAGCAGCGGCCTCTGCCCCGGTGCCTGGGTTAAACACATTCTTAAACTTGGAGAGAAAGTCAGCGTAGGTGATGACAGGATCAGAGTTTAACACAACCTGGGCCCACTTTAGTGCACGGCCCCTCAGAAGTTGAACTAAATAAGTGATCTTCGCCCCATCGTTGCCATGAAAACGCTGCAGCTCGCGAAACGTCAGAGACACCTGAGCCAAAAATCCGGCGCATTTGTCAGACTCACCCGAGAATGGTTCCGGTGTGGGTAAAGGTCCGTCAGACGGCGTACCGACCCGCGGTGAGCTACCTGACGCTACGGCGGGCGGTGCCGCCTGGGGAGCCGGGCTGGGCGGCTGGGGATTCCCTGGTTGCGCATTTCCCCCCAGCGGTATTAACTGCGCCACTGCCAGGGTCAATGCGGCGACATCCTGCCGTAGCTGCCCGAGCATTTGTTCATGGCGGACCAGCGCGGCTTCCTGGGCGGCCAGAGCCCGGCCCACGGGGTCCTGTCCTGCTGAGTCCATAATGGCTGGATCGTTCTGTTATGGGTTCCGAAAGAGACTCAGGCGCAGGCCAGGGTTTCCCTTTAAGCGAAGAACAGTGCGTTTATTCACAGTGAACACAATCACCAAGTGGCTATGTACAACGTGCAGGGGAAACGGGTCCGGGTCGCCAGGGTCCGTGGGAAACAGGGTTAGGGGAAAAGGTGCTCCACACTTTCTGTACAAAAGCTCCTCCTCAGTCACTCCTCTCAGAATCCGGTTCCAAAAACGATCTAAACACAAAAGGTCGGGTTAGCGGGATAATAACAAAAGGCTTTCAAGATACAGGTTGGCAGATACACAAGTTTGACTGACGCTGATAGTTCAACGATCCAGCGAAGACTAGTGCAGACTCGCCATCTAAGTAGTGCAGTAATCAGCTGGGATCAGCGGCCGGTGTGGTGATGAGCAGGTGTGTGGGCCAGCAGCGGGAGCCCGCAGTGAGCATCGCCGTGGCGAGAGAGAGAGAGAGAGTGAGAGAGAGAGGGCGAGAGAGCAAACAAACCACAAACATATTGCCCAATAGAGGATTGACCAGCAGGGCACAGGGACCATGACAACCGGCTTACAAATTGCAGCAACAGTAATCAGCCATTTGTAAGTCAGCTATCAAATAAAGCAAGAACACTATGAATCTACAAATATACCTCAAAAGGAGGTAAACTGTTTCTGCTAACAGAAAATATTTGGACTCTTTTGTCTTGGTGTTTGGTCAAGAGGTGGCAGTTTAAGTGAATGTTTACCTCTCCTAATGACATGGATACTAAAAGTGAAAGCCTCAGCACAACATTTATTCTATTATTAGACTCAATTGGCTTCTCTTGTTCTAACATATGGTAACAGTATTCCCCATTAATCCCCTATTGTCATCATTCTTATCATTATTTCCTAATAGCACTTACATTTTAAATTTACAGTAATGGATTACACAGAAATGGGAATACATTTTATTACAGTAGATGTATTTCTGAAAGTGCTGTAACTAAGTTATAGTTATAGATATAATTCCTCCACTGTTATTATCTTCAATGCCATGTCCCAACACAGTGCATAGAAGCTACCTGAACTTTAATCCCACAGATGTCTCTGATCTTCTTAATACTTTTGCACCTTCTTATGACTCTGAATACTGTAGCTCCAATTAGAAGTACTTGACTCCCTGGTATAATTCTCAAATGTGCACCTTAAATCAGATGACTTGTAAGCTGGAAAGGAAATGACACCTCACAAATTTTTATCACCATTTAGAAATAACTAAAAAGTAACTAGCTGAATTTAAAAAAAAAAGCCCTCTGTAAAGCTACAACATCTTACTATTAATTGAAGAACAACCCTAGTGTTCTCTCCTGCACTGTAGCCAGGCTGACTAAAGTTCAGAGATCTGTTGAGCCAAGTATTCCTTTAACCTTAATTAGTAATGACTTCATTCATTTCTTTACAAATAGCATTTTTAACCATTAGAGAAGAAATATGCATAATCATCTCAATGGCATTACATTATCTACCGCTACTTTCAATACCACTGATATTTATTTAGACTCTTTTTGTCGAATTGATCTTTCTGAGTTAACTTCCTTTATTTCCTACAAACCATCAGTGTGTCTTTTAGAACCCACTCCTATAAGACTGCTCAAAGACGTCCTAGTAATTAATGCTTCATTCTTAAATATGACTAACCAATAATAATTGAGTCTATAACACAGGCCTTCAAACTGACGGTAGGTTAACTATCCTGTCTCAGAGTGATTCTGAAAAACCAGTTAATGCATTTATTACTTAGGCTGGACTAGTGTAAGTCATTATTATCAGGATGGGCTAAAAACTCCCTGAAAAGTTTTGTCTTCCCACTGTCGCTTCCTCATATATAGGGGGTTATCTGATTTTTGGAGTTTCTCTGTTCTATCTGTATTTTGGTCTTTTCCTTACAATATACAGCGCGGTGAAGCAATTGTTCTTGTGATTTTCATGCTACATAAAAAGAAAAATTAGTGGAATTGAATTAGTTTTATTACTATTGTTATTTAGTGCCACAAGCATGTCAGATTTTTTCAGTGATTTAAAGAAAATGCTGATTTCTGTGGAACAGAAAACTCCAAAAAGATTTGTTCTTTCCAAAGGATGCTGATGATCCTCACAGGTTTTCCTCAAACCCCATCATCAAGGCCACAGTTTACTTTGTTCTGGATTTAGGTTTAAGACCACGTCTAATAAAACAATGTTATTCAATCCGGATCTACTGTAAACGTTAAGTCTTAATTAGCAAATTATAGAATTCTTGGCTCAAACTGATGACAGTTGCAGGCTGGTGTTCAGATAGTGGACCACAACATACTTTTCTAGATATTACTCATTGGGGGATGGGGAGGGTGGTCTCAATATGTTACCTGGTTTCACGAAATAGTGCATGGATAAGGCACCTGTTTTATTTTATTATGTTCTACATCATGATACTTTGTTTACTTTGGAAATGTGGACTGGACTAACAACTAGCTGTGTAAAGTTAAAATTGATAATTGTTTATAATACTTTTTTCAGAGAGCATACAAGTAGGCAGGTGGGGTGGCAGTGATGTAAGTCACTAGGCTGTGAACATGGATACATGGTTTGTATCCTATGTCACCCGTTATTTATTTTTACTTTTACTAGTCGTTTGGTTAGGTTTAGACCCCTAAAGCGTGTGACATCGTTTTGGGAGAAGTGGTGGTTTTGATTAAGATGCAAAGAGTTGGTAGCTTAGGACCAACACTGAATGGCACCTTGTGTGCTTGCTGAAGGTCAGTGAGTCTTGTGCATCTGGGATGTTGGGTGGAGAACTGGCCAGGTGTTAGGGTTGGGGTCAGGGTTAGGTTGTGGGTGGTTGGCTTGGGATTAGGACACACTGGGCCATGTAGATAGTCCATGTTAGCTGCAAGCACAACTGTCTCACAGGAAGAAGGTCCTGGGTTCGAATCTGACAGGGGCCTCTCTGTGGAGTTTGCATGTTCTCACCGTGTTTGTGTGGGCAATTAGTGGGGTTAGCTAATTCTAAATTGCCCATAGGTGTGGATGTGAGTGCAAATGGTTGTCTGTCTGTCTGTGTTAGACAGATAGATGATCATTTTAGAGCATCTATAAACAAAACAATTATTAAATCATTTCCAATTATAATTACAGCTATAATTATAGCTCCTATTTTTATTCCAATGAGCATTTAATGCTGTTTGAATGAAATGGGGCTCACTGATCAGTAATAACACCTTTCATTATGTATTTTTTTAATAATGACTAAATGAGCCAGTTTAGAGTGTTAAGCACTGCATTGGTAACGTGTGCCGCCTCAGTTTGGAATACTGGAAGGACTCCCATACTCCTACGTTCAAAATGTGGAAACAACGAATGATTGGGAACATTGCTTGCAAAGAGATGTTGGGAAGGTTACATCACATAACTGACTCTTCGGTGGAACAATGGGACAGTTTTTCCACCTACATGTTGACCTGACTTGGATATTCGAGCTTAATGCAACAGACATTAAAACCTCACTGTTTTATGTTCTGGTTGTTTTTTTTGTTTGTTTTCTTCTTTTCTTTTTTTGTTCCTTGGGTTGTTGTATTTTTGTATTTGTTGTTATAAAATGTAAAATATAATAAATACTTGAATTTTAAAAAATGACTAAATAACACTGTGATTTCCCAATGTAGTATATTCTGTAAAATATTGCTGTTTTAACAGAATATATAACTCGTGAGCAATACTTAGGTTTTATAACAGAAAAAAAATGCACTTCATTTGCAACATGACAGCTGCACACTAGAGCAATGACACTATACTTTCATCTGAACTGTCCCATAATGATGGATTTGTCAAAATCACTGGGCAAATTAAAGTGAAGGAATTTTATTGATTTATTATTATTATTATTATTATGATTTATTTTCTGTGGTTCATAGAATCAAATTTCTGATGTGTGTTGTGTTAGCTGTAATACCAGCACAGGCTGACTTACTTTTGCCTTAGGGTTTCATTATTTTGTAATAATGAGAATTTTGTGTTTATGACCCTGAAATTGTGGAAATATATGCCTAGAAAGGAGGGATGAAGACAGCATCAGCACTTTTTTGTGTTCAGCAGGGCCATGAGAGCACAGCGAGTGCAGAAAATCTACGATATAATTAGGTAAATATTGGACTTTTGAATAGTTGGATTGTGCAGCACAAGATGTTTGCAGTAATTTTATGGTCATTGTTTGCCCACAATAGATCTCAAATAACCTTGTTAAGGGTCACCGCTATTTTGTGGGAGAAAAGGCACCAGCAAACTTGTTAGGTTATAATGATATGCAGACTTCTTCTGTGTTGAAAAGAGGATTTTTATTTGTGGATAAACTGATAACTTCACAGCTTTTAACCTTCTCTTCTCTTCTCGTTTCTTCGCTCACTAGTAAGATAAATTAAATAACAACATGAAATAATAATTTAAAAATTCCAGAGACTATTAACTTAATAAATTGTGGGTATAGCTCAGCCATTTGCTGCAGGCTGTATTTGAGGTAATATGGTAGCTGAGGTAGAGAATCCATTAGCATCTCTACAGAATGGAAACTTGGGCTTAAAAGCTGAGTGCTGCACAAAAATCTCATCACAAATCTTGCATTCTGCTCCAGCTTGTCTCATGCAGTGCTAATCGTTTGCAGTTCTGTATATTTCACTGTTCTCATGTTGTGTGTATCTCTTTAGAAAGACAAATTCTTCACCGAGCGATATTTATGAATTGGTTTGGATTCCCCCTCTTGTGTGGCACAACATAATATCGTTTTATCAGAGACCATATGTCCCCGCAATACTGAAATTACACGGCAGTGAGATTTTAAGCAGCAGACAACAGACTGCAGTGAAATTTAATGGAATGACTGCAGATGGATGAAGACTTGGAGCAAATGCTGCAGTGAGAAGAACTGAACTAGTTAAATATGGTATATTCGGCGTGCATGTGGCAGTTTGTGTGACAGACTGTGAGTGTGTGTGTGCGTGTGTGTTTGGCTGTGAGGCATGGCCAGATGCTGTTTTGGGACATGATCTCAGGAGAATAAAAGGCTTGGCTCTCTAAGACCTCATCAGCTGCCATCAACACTGGGACAGTGCAGAGAAAACCAAATTACATGTGATCACAAACACTTACCGAATAAATGGAATGTTGTGATCTGAGGGTGTTTCTGGAAAATGACTGACATGCAGGGGGGACTGCAGGGACCTGAGCTGTCACAACTCAGGGCTGCGAGACATGAAAAAAAGAGAGAGAGAAAGTCTCAAGAACTATGAGAAGTCAGAAAACGGGTTTGGTTATTTGGAAAAACACACACTTTGATTTAGAGGATTATGAATGCACCTCAAGCCATTTTTATGAAATGGAATCTAATTTAAGGTTAATTCAAAGTATTCATCATTTTAAATGGTATCGTGTTGACGTGCAAAGGGTATTTTAAGAAGAAAAGCAATGCTTTTCTTAAAATGGAATGCTTTTTTCTCACTGGTGTTTGTTTAACTTATGATATTCACTGACTCAAGGTCAGAATTTCTACACCTTTTTTTGAATTTTATTCTGCATCATTACCCAGAGAGCAAGGCAATGGCCATATCCTTGCACTGGGTGATTATTCATGTTTTAAAAAGCATAACAAATGTGCACTTTAAATATTTTGGGATTAACCACATTCACCTTCCCAGCGTTAGGCTTTATTGCAGTAAGAAATTTTATTTATGAATACTAAAAGTGCCCAAATCTCTTATTAATGTAATTAATATTTTCTTTACTTTTCCTTTATACGAATATCTAAAAGTTTTTGTTTGACCCACATTAATCAATAATCAACAAGGCCAATTCATGCATGCACAGCATTTGAGATTCAACTGTTGTTCCTCAAGTAGGAAACGTGTTTAATCACTAAAATGACAAAGTGAAAGCAGAAAAAAAACACTATATCTACTGCTACTAGATGCCCATAAACTAACATTTTCTGTTTTTGAATATTCCTCTGAAGTGTACCAAGCAGATGTTTTGACACCCTTCAAACTCCTTCCTCTGCCTGCATATTCTCACTTGGGTCCTCTCCTGGTTTTATTTTTAACTGTCTTGAATAAATTAATTACTTCAGAAGGAGCAACAAATGAAGCTCTTCTGTGAAAATAATGGCATCTCACACACACTGTACTATGTTACCCAGGAGTAGCACACGCACACGCACACACACACACACACACCTGCTCACAAATCTCTGTCCCAGAGGGATCTACTGTTTCTAATTGCGGTCATGTAAGTGTGTGTAGCTATGTTGTTTAGCCTGAAAATAATCTTTGCAAATCATGCAACAATGTCAAGAGTACTGCTTTCACACTTAAGATCCAGAGGCATCTACTACTTCAACATTTGAACTTAGTTTAAGGGCTAGCCCATCTGACACAGTTCAGTCAGTTCAGTCTACAACCTTGGTAACTCCTCCTCTTCCTTATATCAAAATGCTGTATGCTTTCTGTTTATGCAAATCATTTCTGAAAAAATAATAAAATGCTTTGTATCATTTATATGCTGATGACATTGTCTTTTGTTCTCGACATTGATTATATGGCCACTACATTTTCTGTATTTTTTTTTTTTTACTTAGTTGCTTTTCATTCCATGGTCAGATAAATCAACAGTAAAACTATTCCCCAGAAGGCTACAGAGAGAGATTGTTTGGAGCGACAGGCTCTTTTCTAGCAGCAGTCCACCAACTGGAATTTTCAGATTTGAACAAGTTGTACATAACCACACAAAAGGCAGTATAAGTCACAAAGAACAAATGTACATCAAAAACAAACGATATATTTTGCATTTTGTGGCCTTTAATTTATGAATCAAAAAACTTTTTTTGTGCTGTTTCATGTATCCTGACATCTTCCTACAGTTTGCTGCAATCTTCCAGGGTGTTTTTACCTAAGTGGCTGAATGTCTTCCTAGCTCAAGAACTGTAAAATATTATTACTTCCATAGTGAATAAATAACTACAGAAGTCATTATAATTCATTATTTTCCACTTATTCTCTTATCTTAAAATGAGGGGTCCTAGAGGAATTTTTTTTAGAACCAGTTCCTTTGCAAAAGTTATGATCAACTGCTATGAAAACACCTCACTACAAATAAAACTGTACTACTGACAAATTGTACATAGACTGTCAAAAGTAGAAACTGAAGAGATAACATATAATGGCTTTATTTTGCCATTTGAACACAAACAATAATCTGGGAAATCCTTATGCTGAGTTCAGTCAGAGATAAATAAATGTGCACATGTACCATTTAAATGTTTTTTTTCTTTTTTTAAAAAAACAGTTAAACAAAAGGAAAAGACTCATTTACTAATAAATAACAAAAATAAACCTAATAATAAAATGTACGTGTGCTCACAATAAGTCTGCTCTCCATCATCAACACTTTCTTTGCCAACATGCTAAAAGAGTGTGATGAATTTCTTTCATCAAGCATGTTTTCCTGGGTGGTTAGTAATAGGAATCTGCTCTGTTAAGACGATAAACCACAGAACTATGTTTACTGAGCTAATGCTAAAGACAGTAACTGATCTTAGAGAAGTGAACGTAGAGCCACTGGCATCTTGTCTCATGGGAGACTCAGGTTTCACTACAATGCCGATGTGCTAACAACCAGAAAAAAGTGGATGGCCTTTCAGCTTGACAAGCTCAATCTACTGTTACAGCTATATGCCCATGAAATCAAGATGAACTGCAAATTTTAGTGGAGTCAAAACCAAGCAGAGTTAAACCGGCTTCCAGAGACTGTGACCACAAGATGCAATTTGCAAAAAAGATGCAAACAGGCATGACGGTTTATGACACGATGAAGTTTGAGATGAAAGTAGATTACTTTCATTTTCTTACATTTTAACTGATGTCTTTTCTTGTCTAATTTTAAGCTTTCACTAGATAAGCACCACTTTCCTTGGTCCTCCTGATGGAACACTGCTGGTTAGGTAATTTCTTAAGGTTTCCATCGAAAATTGATCTTTGCACTTCATTGTTTAGAGTTTCATCAGTGCAAAAGCATCTATACTATTGTGTGCAAACGAAACGGAGAAAAAAGACATTCGCTTAATCTTACCATAGCCTTAATCTAAACTGCTTGAAACCATTCCCCTGACTTTCAACACAGAAACTGCATGGATCTATCATCATATCCACACAGGCTTTACTGCACTGATAAGATGTAAAGCGAGACATCTGTAAAAGCTGTTTTCTTTGTCTCTTTGTATTTCTTTAAACCCTTGCTGTTTTATTCTTAAAGGTGCTCTCCGGTCTATCACTTCCCCCCATATCAGTACAGTACTTATTGGTCCTATTTCAAAAGCACAATACTAACAATTGCTATTGATTTCTAAATAGATATCTGGTGCTTGGCATCTGTGCGACAATCCACATCTCCCAATAATTTGTGGCGATCTGTTATTTATGCTTTTCCAGCTACCAATCTGTTATATTTATTGTAGCAGAAAATGTTTGTAAATGCTTTACCTCTGAGGTTACTCTGAAATTACACATCAGCCATTTTCTCGGTCTCATTTCTACCCAACAATGAAATACAATACATACCAAGCTGCTCCAGCATTTATCTGTTCCCTGATCAGTTCAGCAGGTGAATGATTTGTTGAGATGAGAAATCATTTATATGTATGGGTAAGGATAGCTTGTGTTAGTGTAAAGACAAACATTTGTCTTTGCAGTTCATTCATGTCTTTGTATTCGCTTCATTGACTATACTGTATAGCTGTTCATACATATGCACAAAGCTTTAACGTCTGAAAAGGATTGACTCTCATGTAGTCCAGAAAACGTAATAAGCTGGTTATCAGAGATGGTACGTTGAAACAAACCTATTTCAGAAGCTTGTTTATGATGTTACCGAGTAATGTATTTTGCCTTTTGAGATTTTTAAAAACTCATTTGTATACTCAAGATTGGTGTACTCGCTTACGGCATTTTGTGTAGTTTATGTCATACTGTATACCTGTACTGTTGATGTGACGTTATTTAAAAGGGTTAACAATTTTTCAGCAGCCTTGGCCTAATTTCTCTTGTGAAATATAGTTTAACCTCAAGTAGACTTTGAGAAATGAAAATAAAATGTACAATAGGATTTTATATCATTTTGAGCCATTGTATCAGAAGTTCTCATGAAGTCAGAATAGGATGAAGTATGAACTGAGCACATTGGACCCATTTTTTTTAAAGCATACACAGTGCAAGGCATTGCTGTTTGAAGCCACAGCTAATGCTTTAAAGCAAGATAAGATATGCCTCTGTCAGCACCATCTTCTACAGTGCAAAAACACTTTTAAGCAGATTTGATTGTGTTTCATTATTAAGGAGTGCATTGCGAATTCATCCTCTATCACTCAAAGGCACTTTGTCACCCTTGACATAAAAATCTAAGACACAGTCCATTCGCTGAAGGATTGTTCAGTAAATTAACCAAATCCCCCACTGCAGAAGTGTCAGGTAATGATTTCCCTAATTACACTTTAATTCAATTTTGTACTATATTGACACCCTTCAGTGCATCTCTGATTCTCAGCCTGTCTCCCAGCATTGCTCACTACTCCCTAAAGAGGCAGGAAGCAGCTCCGTACTGATGTCTTCCATTCACTCTTGCTTTCTGACTGCTGCAGTCAGCTTTGGTTTTGAATGAGAACTCCCTTAAAGGAATTGATTTTTGAAGCATTGTAAGATTGTATGCAGCAACTGTGTCCCAGCTCAATTTGTCTCTTTAGTACTCCACCCAAAACACTAAAAACATTTATTACCACAACTTCCACCTTTGTTCCAAGCCTGGAGCTTATGCTTGTAAATGCTGATTCTTTTTCTCTTTTTTGTCATTACTTGTTATTATTGAACATGTTGGCAATTGCTGAAGTTACATGCACACGCATTTTCAAAGTCTGCTTGAAATTTTCATACTAGTTTTTTTTACATATAATATGATTTAACATTGTCTGGCTGTTACACGAATGTAATCATGACAGTGCAAAAGTTATCCTGTCCTCTTCATTAGGAATTTTCATCAAAAAATCCTCCAAAATGTTTTGAAAGGTTAGAAATTTACATCTTTATGGATATATGCCAACATGGCAGGTATGCACTAAAAGAAAGCAAGGCACTGAACATGTACAACCACCAGTGATGGGAATAATGGCGTTACAAGTAACGGTGTTACTTTTTTCAGTAACGAGTAATCTAACTAATTACTATTTCTATTGTTACAACGCCGTTACAGTTAATAACAAGAAAATACTATTTTTCAACAAACAGACGGTTGAAGCTGTGTTCAGCTTACCGCATCTTATATCAGTTGCACGCAAATAGCTGTAAGTAATCTGGGCGCTACAGCTTTAAGCAGCTGCACTTTTTGGCACAACACCTGTAGCTCGGGGGCAATTGCGTGAGTGCTGATATTTGACTGAGGAAGAATAAAGTAGCCATGGTAAGCCAATCATATGACCACTTCAAGGTGACAAAGCAACAAGGTGATATATACCAGTTTTTAAATTGTGTTGATAGGCAGTGTTGGTCAAGTTACTTGAAAAAAGTAATCAGCCCCATTCTCTGCGACCTGCTGGAGCGGGGGGGCTAGGAGGAGGAGTTGGCCGTCCGACTGCGGTCTGGAGTGTGGGGCGGTCTGCCTCCCCCCACCGCAGGGAAAAGGGTAACACCACCTGGGTCTGGGTGCAGTGCCCCCCTCCAGGGGCAAGGGTACCTAGACCCGGTTTGTAGAGTACGCTTGGGGAGTGTGATCGTGTGTACAGCGTTTCTTTATGTCTGTCTCCACGTTGGTTGAGTGTGGAGTAAGTGCATATGAGAGCATGAGGGTGGGAATGGATGTTTGTATATGTGTGTGCCTGTATTTCTGTGTCTATATGTCAGGTTGGGTGTCAGGCGCCACCTCTCTGGGGACATCTTAGGCCCTCCAAGGTTTGGAGGCCTATCTCCCCCTACCACCACTTCCCCTGCCAGTGGCGGACTCCCTCAGACATCGGTGCGTTGGTGGTTCTTTGTGTCCGGGGATGGGCGTCCAGGTACACACCGGCTCACTCCTTGGCGGCCGCTTATCGGGGCCTGGAACCTGGGGCTCGCTCGGGCCACTTCGGAGGTGGGGTGCCCCCGGCCTCTCGGCCTGGGGCTCGGTCACTCAGGCACGGCTGGCTGCCGGCGGAGCTCACGGGCGCGTCACTGCAACTCCCCCTGGCTTCTGCTCCACGGCTGCTGAGTGAGCCCTCATCTGGGACTCTCCTCAGCTCTTTCTGGGACAGTGGCGCGGCTGCCCCTCTGTTGGTCTTCCTTGGTCTCTTGTGTTCTGGGGCCCTCTGGATGTCTGGAGTTTTGATCTCCTCCATACCTGCTTCATGCCCTGGAGGACGGGGCTGTGGCCCCCCCACACCCTCTAGCAGATCATTACATGAAGGAACCTTTAAAAAAAAAACAAAAAAACAAGCGCGTCCATGCTCACAGGTGTACACACGGGTGATCACACCCACAAACTACACCCTTTTTGGCTCCTACCTCAAAGCACACTGTGTTCTGTTGATCTTATGTGCTGCACAATAATGTTTAATATTTAGTATTTACTGTCATATTCCCATATATCATTGTGATGTTGTTTATTCTATTACTCTTGTTCTCTTCTGCTTGTTTTCTTTTTTCTTTCTCAGCAGGTGATCCAGGTGATCGATATGCATTTTTTTTTCTTATTTTTTTTTCTGCTCATTCTGTTGGTTTTTGTCTTTTGCCCTTCTCCCCCATCCCTCTTCTCAGCTGTTTCTCTTTCCCTCTTTCTTTCTCCCCTTCTTCCCCCAGTCAAGTCTGTCCCGTATTCAGCAAGTGAAAATAAAATAAACAATAAAAGGTGAATCAAATGGACCATTACGGCAAGGCTGGGATGGTCAATTTGGTAAAGTAAATCCGTTGGGCATCTTTGTTTGCCTTTAGACAACAATTCTGATGGCAAAAGAGCCAAACGGGACAGGCAAAAAAAAAAAGAAAAAAAAGAAAAAAAGAAAAAAGTAATCAGTAACTAATTACCGATTACTTCCCCAAAAAAGTAATCCCGTTACTTTACTGGTTACTTATTTTCAAAAGTAATTAATTACTTAGTTACTTAGTTACTTTTTAAAAACACGATTTACAACCTGAATAGGTGATAAAGCAATAGATCTTTCAGCCCAATTCTACTTTTTCTGCATAATCCATCATACAAAATGTAATCAAATAGAAAAGTATCTTTTTAAAACTTGTTTTATTAGTTTTATTTATTAGTTTTAATCTTTTAACTTTAACTTTATCAAGCAAAAATTTAATTATATGCAACATTCTCTGACTTGAATAAATTAGTTTAACATTTAAACCTTTTTTCTGCACATTCCAGCACATAAAATATATATTTTTGTGTGTTTACACTCACTCTTTCAAATAGATGCAAGTAAAACACAGCAGAAAATAAATAAAGTCAAAGACTAGCGGTCCTTTTGCTCTATTTTCACCTGTAAAGCAGGAGCGGGGTAGGCGGAGGTTTACCCTGGTGCAGGTGTGCCGCAGCGGTCAGTTGAAGAATCCGCGAGTTTCTCTGTGAATTTCCCATTACGTCGTAGCGCACTCGGTGCTTGCTTGGAAGTTTAGGGTTTTTTTTTCGCTGTAAAAAGAAGTTTTCTTCCCACGCACAACGGACACTAATGTTTTTGTCACTTTTTATGGAATCAAACTTAAAATAAGGTCAGTACTTCCACGCTTTAAACACTGCACGCTCATACTCTCTCCCGCACTCGATATATGATCCACTGTTGATCTGCACACAGCTGTTGTCACGAACGTCGCACTTGCTTACGTCACTGTCATGAGACATTCTCGCAAAAAAATCACGGTTTTAGTAACGCAGCGTTCCTACGGGAAAGTAACGGTAATCTAATTACCGTTTTTGCAATAGTAATCCCTTACTTTACTCGTTACTTGAAAAAAGTAATCGGATTACAGTAACACGTTACTTGTAACTCTGTTGATAGGCCACGTAAAACCAGAGTCATAATAAACAATATATACGCTGCGTTTTTTCCTCAATAGTTTCATCACGTTTACTGTCTAAGGACAGCGCTAGCAAGCACTCTCTGCTTATGAGCAAAAAATAAAAAAAACTAAACAAAAAACAGCCAGTTCATGTTGGTGTAAAAATGCATTTGGTTGTTTAGAAAGGGGGGGGGGAGTTTTAGGAGTGACGGCGAGAGAGAGAGAGAGAGAGAGAGAGAGCAGAAAAAGGGAGAGAGCGAGTTTTGAGATGTGAGAGATTTGTGACGTTTAGCGTGTTTGGAGTGTGTAGTTACTGTGTTGTCTTGTGTAGTTAGTGTGTAGTGTTGTGTATAGTTTTGTGTTGTGTGTCAGAACAATGAGGCGACTGCTGTCTCCAGGTAAAAAAACAGGAGGAGTGATACACCTGCTGCTGTCAGACCTGCAGGTTTCAGGCTGTGATGTTCTCCTTTATAGTGGACAGAAATTTTTGGAGTGGCACAAATAATTTGTGTGGCATCTTATTGAATGCAGAACAGCTGATTGTTATGTTTGAAATGGTTATTAAGATGGCGCCGGTGTGCATGGCTGACCGTCCTCGACCCCATCTGCGCCTCGGCGTAGTACTCCTTGTTGTTTTATCTTTGGTTTTATGTTCTCTAGGTGATTGTACGCTAATAACTTATGATAGAGACACGCTCCTGAATCTTCGGTTCTCCTGTTCTCAACGACTGGACAGCCTTGGGACCGCGGGTGCTGCTATCCCCCTGATTCCTGTCTCCCCCACCAATGTGACCCACTTACCCCTTCCCATGCTCCGCAGGAAACGTTTCAGGAAACGGGGTAGAAGGAGTGGTGTCCGTGTCCGCTTCAAGGCTTATATCAGAGCCATGGCTACGGATTACCCTTCTACAAGCCGTGAGCTATCTCGTTTCATCCACTATCTCAGTAGCCGCTTTGCGGCTAGATTGCTAACCCACCGTTGGATATGCTCCGTCGGCCTTCAAACCTACTCTGCCTGCCCAGTGGCTTACCACTCTGCTCGATCTTGGATAACACCGCCTGGCCGTGGTGTTCAACATAACAACCTTAGCACCTTGCGACGGGCTACTACTAAGGACTTGGCTCCTCGGACTCGGATGGCCTTATTTAATGTTAGGTCTCTTTCAAATAAGGCCTTCCTCCTAAATGACTTTTTTCTCACCACGGGACTGGATGTTCTATTCCTGACGGAGACATGGACTTCTCCGGGTGAGTTCATCCCCTTCTCTGAGCTTCTCCCTCCTGACTGTGCCTTCTTTAGCTCACCTAGGCTAAATGGTAGAGGTGGTGGCTTAGCCTCGGTTTTTAAAAATAAACATGAAGCACGGCTGCTACCCTCCCCAACCTATTCCAGCTTTGAAGCTCAGCTATTGGAATTGACTGGCTCTCGGACTACTCTGTGTGTTGTGGCTTATCGTCCGCCTAAATATCATAAGATGTTTATCTCTGAATTTGCTGACTTTTTGGGATCCATTCTTTTTAAATATGGTTCTGTTATTATTTCTGGTGATTTTAACATTCATGTCTGCTGTATGGATGACCAATTGGCTAAAGATTTTCTTGCACTGACTGACTCTTTTAACCTTATTCAGTGGGTGAATGAGCCTACCCATGTTAAAGGCCACACCCTTGATTTGGTTTTTTCATTTAATGTGGATATTTGCATTAAGGAAATTAGAAATACTGGACTTTCTGATCATTCCCCGGTTATCTTCGATGTTGACCTGGGCAACACTGGACAATACTTAGAGGCTCCTCTTTACCCTACGCGTACTATTAATGCTGATACTGTGGTCAACTTTTCTACGTCTTTTGTGAACTCCCCATTTATTATGCTGGATTGTTTTACTCCACACACGCTTGAGAATTTTACTAATACTCTTTTAACTACCTGTTCCTCGATTCTTAGCATTGTTGCACCTATCAAAATGAAACGCCCCAGAACTTACTCACAATGTTGGTTAAATGATTCTGTTCGTGCTTTACGACGTATTTGTCGGCGGGATGAGAGGAAGTGGAGGAATGATAGACTCCAGTCATCATATGACATTTTACGTATTAGCCGCTCGAAGTTCCAAACTGCTGCCAGAATGGCTAAAGCAGCTTTTCTCTCTAAAATTATTACCACTAATGGTGATAACCCTCGAATTCTATTTAAAATTTTTAACTCTGTGGTGAACCCCTGCCCCTCTATGCCACTGCCGTGCTCCCCGGGTCTTTGTGAAAAATTTTCAAACTACTTTTTAGATAAAGTTTTATCTCTTAAATCTACTCTTCCTTTGGTGACTGATAGTATGTCTATTCCTGATTGTTCTGCTACCCTTTATCAATTTGAACCCGTTTCACTCTCTACCCTGAAGCATCTAATTGATAAACTGAACAATACTAATTCTGTACATGATGCTCTTCCATCCCGTATGCAATTGGACCTTGTTTATTGTCCATATTGAACTTTTCCTTGCTTTCTGGCTATGTACCTGCAGCTCTCAAACATGCTATAATTCAACCTGTTCTAAAAAAAAGGAACCTTGATCATAGTGATTTTGCCAACTATAGACCGATTTCTAAGCTTCCCTTCCTGGCTAAAATTCTTGAGAAGGTGGTTCTGCTTCAATTGCAGACCTTCCTGGATGAGAATAATATAAATGATAAATTTCAATCGGCCTTCAAACAACATCACAGCACTGAATCAGCGCTGCTTCGTGTTTTCAATGATCTTTTACTAATGGCTGACAATGGACGCCCCTCTGTCCTAGTGCTATTGGATCTTTCATCGGCATTTGACATGGTTGACCACAACATCCTATTGGCGAGACTAGAGCACACTGTAGGCATTAAGGGCACTGCCTTGGATTGGTTTAAATCTTACCTCTCCAATCGGCTCTCTTCGGTACATTTGGCCACATCCTCTTCTTCGGCTGTATCTGTTTGCTGTGGTGTCCCCCAGGGATCTGTGTTAGGCCCTACCCTTTTCTCATTGTACATGCTTCCCTTAAGTGCTATCTTTGAGAAATACCACATTGCTTTTCACTATTATGCGGATGATATCCATATCTATTTTGAGTTAAACGATGATCTTGCTCTGTCTTTGAATAGCTTTCGAGAATGCATGTGTGAGGTCAAGAAATGGCTTTTGGCAAATACTCTTATCCTCAATGATAAGAAAACTGAAATTATGATTTTTGGTAGTAATGCCCTTCGTGCCAAACTTCGGGATGCCCTTGGTTTTCTCACTAGTTCTTTCTCTGACACTGTTAGGAATCTGGGTGTCTTATTTGACAGCTCATTTAAACTTGATAAACAAGTGTCTGCTGTTGTCAGATCCAGTTTTTACCAGCTTCGCCTTATTTCTAAGACCAGGCACTATATCCCGCATAAAGACCTAGAAAAGCTCATCCACGCCTTTGTAACGTCAAGGCTTGATTACTGCAATTCACTTTATTGTGGTCTCCACTCTTCCCTTTTACATAGATTACAGACAGTTCAGAATGCTGCAGCACGCATTCTAACTAAAACCAAGAAGTTTGCCCACATTACTCCTGTCCTTGCTGATCTGCACTGGTTGCCTGTCAAATATCGTATTCAATTTAAAATTTTGTTGTTTACTTTTAAAATGACCAATAACACTGCACCAAGCTATCTTAAGAAACTTTTAAACCCATATGCTCCTGCTAGGGCTTTAAGGTCATCCTCACAGTTACTGTTGGTTCAGCCCAGATCTCGACTGAAATCTAGAGGTGATCGATCGTTTGCTCTAGTTGCACCGGAGCTGTGGAACAATCTCCCGATTGGCATCCGGGCGTCTGATTCTATTCATTCTTTTAAATCACGGCTAAAAACATATCTTTTTAAACTTGCCTTTTCTACCAGTTAAATGCTGGCTTGCTTGCAGTGACCTATTGACCTATTGTATTGTATTGTATTAAATTCTCTGCTATCTTTCCATTATTGGTGTCTTTTATCATGGTGGTACTCTCTTACCTTGCTATAACCTATGTGCTGCAGTTTACTCTTATTGGTGGCTTTTATCTGTGAACATAATCCGTTACTTTTATGTATTTGATGTTAATGTGTGAACTTTTTTTATTGTTCTATGTAAAGCACTTTGGTATGCCCAAGGCTTTTAAATGTGCTCTATAATTAAAGATTGTTGTTGTTGTTGTATTAAAAAAAGGTAAAGGTAAAACTTGTGCGTATGACTTTTAAGTTGACAATTTGTATTTGCATTTAAAGTTATGAAATATGATTCATTAAACATGTTTGTGGTTGTTACAGTAAAAAATATAACTTTTTCCACTCGGATTTTATATTTTTTGTCTGATTTTAGATCAATTGTGTTAATACAGTATATCAAAATGAAAACATAACTGTAAATTTAGACACGTGAGGTTGTGCTGAACAGAATGATACCAAACAAGGCAAAGTAAATAGTTTTTAAAGGTGAAATGTGGAGGGAAAATCAAAAGTAGTGAAAAATGGCCAATTATAACCTAGACCCCAGAGGGTTAAACATTTTTTTTAAAGTAACACAATAGTTACTTTTCAAGTAATTAATTAGTTTTAGAATCTTGTAACTCAGCTACTAACTCAGTTACTTTTTTTGAAGAAGTAACTAGTAATTAATTACTTTTTCAAAGTAACTTGCCCAACACTGACAACCATATGTACTATAATCAAGTGAAAATGTTTAAAAGGTAGAACTTTTACTAATTTGTTTCATTTTGACTTGTTTAAAATGCAGGTGTTTATATGGAGCACCTGAATTTTGCTCCACCTCCTTCTTCCTGTGGTTTGTTGCTGTGCGGTCATGTGACTCAGCTGCATTGAAAAAATGATTGGGCTACAGAGAGTGAGAAATTGGTGAGTAGAAGTTTTATGGCTGTAAATGAAAAACAACTCTGCAAACAGCAATGTTAGTAGGGTGGAAGTTCTCTAGTGTGGCAACACCACCAATTTATAAAGGCATGAAAAACAAAACTTTTTTTCCCCTCAGAAACAACAGCAAAAGAAATAAGGTAAGGAGGAGGGAAATCCCTCAGACAGACTCAGACCCCTACACAGAGGTCAGAGGTCACTGAGCCCTTTCAGAGAGGAAAGCAATATCCAGGTAGCTTATTAAGTGATGAAAATGATATTTCAGTCATGACTTCCATTGGATCTTCCGCATTATTAATTTTAATTTTCAGTAAGATGTACTACTATTTTGTTTCTTCTCATCACAAGTTGTCATATAAGCTGACCTGTAAACTATATGCTGACATTCCAACAATATATTGAAACACGTTAAATGAATTATTTTATTGGAATTGACAAAAAATACCTCAAACATAATGCATGAAACTGTCTTAGTATAATAAATCCTTTGCCCTGACTGTCAAGTCATTCTTATTTATGCAGCAGTTTAAAACAATGGAAGTTGATCCAAAGTGGTTTTAAGGCAAACACATTTACGTTACAGGTAAAAGCTGTGTTTGGTTGTACTAACAAAACAAAACCCACTGTGGAGAGCAAACGTCACATACATCTACTTAAAATGTATCCAGATTAAGCATATTGATGATTCATAAAGTTCATAAATCATGACACACTCTCTGCCCTACATAAGTTGCAATTAGAAGTCAGAAGTATTGTCATCTGTACTTTGAAAGCAGTGGTGTGTAAACCAACTAAATACAGGCACTGATACAGTTACTCTGTTGCTATTCTTTGGAACAAGCTGCCTGCTGACCTGAGGTCAATTACAACAGTGTCTACATTCAAAACAAACTGCTAGGTGTATGTGTGTGTGTGTATATACGCGTGTGCCTGTGTTTGTTAAATTGTGTTTGATCAATTTGTGAAGTTAAGTTTTTTTTGTTTTTGTCAATGGCCTTAAGGCATTGTAGACCTACATAGTTTTCCTTTGTTTTTGTTGTATTTATATCTTTTATGGTAAACAACTTGAGTTTATGTGTAATGAAATGTGTATTGATATTGACAGCGTGTGTCCTATGTTAGCAGGCAATATAAAATATCTTTAAAGAAATGGGTGTGTTGGTTTTGGTATGTTGCCTTAGGTACTGTTGAAGCATGTTGAAATATGATCCAAGAAGTCCAGTTTAAGTAAGCATAGCAGACATGTGATTAAAGGCTTATCAATTGTGTTTACATCACACACACGTCTTTGTTTACTAAATGTCCCATGGATTATTTACTTAATCTCATCAAATTAAAGTATTTATCAACACTGTTAGGCTTTTGGCAAATGCTTATCAGTATGCACTTAGGATAAATTAAATAAATCAGTTTCAGCTGAGCTGATCTATATAGTTATAGTTCGGTCTCTTTAACAATAGAAATGTTTTAACGTTTGTAACAAATTTAACAAGTTAAATCCTTCATTAGAACTACACTATGTTGCTGAAAGTATTCACTCATCTGAATCATTTAATTGAGGTGTTCCAATCACTTAGGCACACATGCAGACAGCTTCTACAAACATTTGTGAAAGAAGGGGACTCTTCTCACTACTAAGTATTGTATAGTCAGCTGTTAGTGGAATTATAACAGAGTCAAAGTGATTGGGAATGACAGCAACTCTGCCACAAAGTTGAGTAAAATCACAGAGTAGTCAGTGAATGATGAGGTGCAGAGTGCACAAAGGCTAACATTCTACAAAGTCAATTGGTACAGACCTCCTAACTTCATATGGCCTTTAGATTAGCTCAAGAACAGAGCGTAGAGATCTCCATGGTATGGGTTTCCATGACCAAGCAGCTTCATCCAAGTCTTACATCACCAAGCACAATATAAAGTGTTGGATGCAGTGGTGTAAAGCACTGGACTCAGCAGTGGTGGCATGTGGAAAGAGCAGTGGAAAAATATTCTCTGGAGTGATGAATCACTCTGTTTGAGTTTGGTGATTGCCAGGAGAACAGTATTTGTCTGATGAAATTGGGCAAAGTGTAAATATTTTGGACAATTTTATGCTCCCAACTTTGTGGGAACAATTTAGAGATGGCCCCTTTGTGTTCCAGCATGACTGCGCACCAGTGCCTTATATATATATATATATATATATATATATATATATATTGTGATGGCATCAGCCACACAGGGGTAAATTAGTCCATTTTTCACTTTATTAGTTTGCTTTGCAGTTTTCTTCATTAATCATTTGGTTAAACCTAACACTGGTATTATGAGGCGCGCACATAGTAACATTGTGTGGTTTTTCTAAAATGTTTTGTTATATTAATTATGTTTCTCTTTCTTTGAGTTACCTGGGTTTGGGCGGTGGCTGTTTCCTGTCTGGGCAAAAGGCGTGGCTGAGGACTCTGGGGACAAAATGCATGCTCAGCAGGACCAACCATGGGCTTACCAGGAGCAGGGGTGTTTTAGGTTTAGTTAGGTTATTCTGTGCTTAGTTAATATTAGTGTGGGTTTGGCCAAATCATTATAAAAGCTACCCTCATGTGTCTTTGTAATTAGGTCAGTTTGTGAGTTAAGTTGTGTCTCACTTTGTTTTGTTTAAGTTTCTGGAAATTACTTTTTGTAGAGTTATATTTAGTTGACCTGTTTTACGGGCCTGCTAAGTATGGTTTTGAATTTTGTTAATTTTGGACTGTTTGAGGGTTAAAATAAAGAAAACCCTTTTTGAAGATATTTTTTTGCCTGTGTCCTCTTTGCTTTGGCTGCTTGGTCATATATATATATATATATATATATATATATATATATATATATATATATATCAGGGCTGTCAATTTAAATATTTAATCAGGATTAATCTTACGATTGTCCATAGTTAACTTGTTCTGAATGTATCTTACAGGATATTTTTCAGGTTTCTAATCTGGCATGGAAATGGACAAATATACTTATTCAAATGTATGTTTATTTTTGCAACAGTCCGAAACAATGACAGCTAATGTCTAGGATATTATCCAGAAAAACCTTTTGTATTCTCATAAAGTCCAACAAAGTACACTTAAGCATATATTACCACACAGTGGAATTACAGTACCTGCAAGCTGTAGCCACCCATTTAGCTCTGGCTGTTGAAATTTTTTTCCTTGTAGAATTGTCCAAACGTTTCAGTTGAAATTGAGCACGGTCTGCATGGGAGAACTCTTCCCATCACCTGTGTAACCGGCTAGCAAGTGGTTTTTGAGTAGTTTTTAAATGAGTTCGTATTGACAGTAAATTCAAATAACTTTCGTCTTGTTGAGGAAACCATCTGGCAGAGCTTTAAATGTTTTTCTTCAAAAGACCCTTTTCTTTATCCATTTCTGCCATTTACAACGTTACTGATGCCAGATATCATGAACTACAGTGGCAGTCCAAAGGTCAAAACTAAGCATTCATGTATCAGCAGCGTAACAATATACATATATATGTAGGCCTGTCAATGCTATGTTGACAATAACGACAACATGCCTTCTGCAGGACATCCCTGTCTTTAAAAAAAGGTCTACAGAAAGCACCATGTCTGGCCCTACTAGCAGTATGTTTTTTTGAATAATGCTCTATCATATGAGCCCTAATACACTATAACTTAGGTGATCTTGGATTACTATGCAGAACACATTTACATAGAGAATGGGAAGAAGAAGCACACATTCTAACATATGCATGCCCACACAAGTGTACGCATGGTGTTGTGTACCCACACTTCCACCATAACAGGCAATGTGTTTTTTTCACCCACACTTGCTATTGTTGGTGAAATTAGCATAGCTCCCACAGCAAGTTTTCACTGGATTTCCCCAAGACACACAGAGGCAGAGAAAAGAAACAAAACACAGGGAGAAAAAAAAAGGAAAAGCAGCATGTTGGGCAGAGAGACAGATGGAACAGGTGCAAATATTGCACACAAAGAGGCCAAACAGAGAAGCCAGTGTCAAGCACATGGAGGCGCTTGTGCGAGAGCAGAAATATTTAGAAGGATAAAAACAGTGGTGGCACTTAGACTCCACATCCATCACAGAGGAGACTGCTGTGTTTGTCCAAAGGAGAAGGCTTTGAGGGTGTGAGCAGACTGCAAAGTTAGCTGACTAGGTGGCTGGCTAGGAGACGAAAATCTTCTGGATTATACACACACACAGACACACACACAGACACGCAAAGAAAACATGGCATTAGGCTTTTCAGTATTGTGGCTAAAACTTAACAGTCAGTGAGCCAGAATTGACTCAAACTTGTAATCATTTAAGACATTTTAAATTATTGCCACAACTGCAGAGCCTGTTACAATAAAAGCAGGAGAAGAATAATCTGGTGTGAATGAAGCAGTGATAGTTCACAGACCTAGTTAGTCAGTCCCATAAATGTAAACTGTCTAAAGATTACATTAGTCAAGATGCAAAATGTTTATAGTGGCTCTTTCTGAAAAGGTATCGCAAGTATACTTTCTTCTTTTCTGTAACAGTGAACCTTTTTTTAGGTGACTCAGAAACAAAGATCCTTTGTGGACTTCTATTACAATCTAACTTCACTGATTCTATTAATAACATTATTAGTTACTACAGCAAACAACTGGGTGACAGAAAGAGTTTCATTATTTGCTTGAGATCGTCTTACCATGTTCCCATTTCCACTACATTTTGTGGTATTTTGCGCTGTCACAGTCATTTTTTCTACCTGAGTGCTGCCCAAAATATGTTACCAATTGAGTGCTTTTTGATTTTTTTTTAATCCTGTGTTCCTGTGTTTTGTGTTATACACTTTTGGTTATGAAGGCATTCTTTTTTAAGTGCAGGCCCAACCTGCTGCTTCAATTCATAGGTCTTTGAAATGTCAGTGCCTTCTGTGTTGAATGGCTTTTTTTTCATTGCAAGACAATTTTTAAGCCACAACAGTTCACCCGCAAAGGTTTCTGCTTCTCTGGATCTTTTCCAAAATCACAAATTCTAACAGAAAAAGCCAAAAGCTTTTCCACCTGCTGGTTGACACCCACAGGGGATTTCAAACCCTGCAGGACTGACAAGTCAGATAGATTTTAAACCTCTTTCTTTCTATGTTTTGGCCTTATTGATCAGAATAGCTGAAAGACTTCATTTTCTATGTTTTTGGATCTATAGTGTCATGAAAAAGCTTTTACCCTACTCCTGAATTTTCTTTTGCATATCTTTCAAACTGATAGGTTTCAGCTCATTAAATTAATTTTAATATTAGAAAGAGACTCAGATAACCTGAATAAATACAAACTGCTGTTTCTAAATGATGATTTAGTTTATAAAGTGGAAAAAAGGTCATCCAAACCTACTTGGCTCTGTGTAGAAAAATGACTGCCCCTCTTAAAATTATGAATTACTGGTGATGAATTAAATTTTTTGGAAAGCTGAGTTCAATTTCAGTAGTCACACCCAGGCCTGGTTACTGTTACACTGCAGAATTAAGAAATCACTTGATCCAAAACAGTGAAATCCAAAATGGTAAATGGTTGAGTTCTTTCAAGGATGACACAACCAGTTATTAGGCATAGTGAGCAATTGTTCACATAAGGCCAGATAGGTTTGGATCAACTTTTCCCCTTAAAAAATTGAATGACCATTTAAAATATATTTCCACAACACTGTATATTTATCCATCCAAATTTATCCATATTTAACTTATAAGAGGCAATGTCCACTGTCTTTACTCCAGATTTCTTTTACTTATCTGCTCCTCAGAAAAAAATAAAGATTTGACCAGGAGGTGGGTGGGGCTTTAGGGATAACTACTCTCACTGACATCATAGTGAGCCAATGATAGAAATTAAAACAGTGTCAAACTGTATCTCTCAAGCCTGAGATGTTGGCTTATAGTGCTTACTTATCTGAAACTTCAGCAATGATTAATATGAGCATCTACTAGTGTAACAGTGATAGACAAAGGCATAGGACCCATTTAATATCTTTATAACATCATGGCGCATGCCAAAACCAGAAGGTTTGGGTGTGTGTAAAACAAATAGTAGAGGCACTACCTCAGTAAAACAATCACTTTGGAAAGAGCTGTGTTGACATTTAAAAATTCAGCTATTGAAAGGTTAAACAAAAGATGTGATTAACCGTATACAGTATTTGTTTGTTTTTTGGGGGTTTTATGGGGGTTGTTTGTAAAAACAAAACAAAAACGATAATCAAAACAGCTCTTTAGCAGTATCACAAAGGATTCATGAGATTTTATTGTGTAATACATGTTATACTGCAAGTACAAAGGTATGTGCTCTGGTATCCCCTCCTTGATATGAAAAGACCCCCTTTATAATGCCGATGGTATTATAAATGTATTATAAAGTAATACTCTGTCATTTGAAATCATTTTTTTTTGTAGTATTTGGCATTAGATGTATTAGCAGTTTAGCAATTCCTCTCTACACCTCACTCTTCTGCATAATGGTACATGCTTCAGACATATGTGTTTATCTGAAAAAAAGGATAGAAGAAGAAGAAGGTCTGATGTGACCATAATTGAATGAAAACTGCTTTGACTGAAAGCCATTGGACTTGAAGTTGTTATATTTCGTCCCTTTTCACTGTTTTAGCATGAATAATCTCATTAGCTATTGTCTGTGTATTATTTCTATAATTTCACTGAGAAAACGTTCTTTTAAATCCTCTTCATCACCTTGTGTCTGCACGTCAAATTCATTTTTAATCCAGATTTGCCTGCACAGAGAAATTCACATCAGCTCTAATGTCATTACCTTTAAGTGTTATTTTGCTAAAATCCATAGGAGGGAGAATGGCTCATTGTCACTGAGCTTCCAGGATCTCTTAAGGAGGGAAGGGGGACAATATCCCTTCTTGACATTCGATGAATAATCTACTCTCCCTGAACGGGGCGTCCTCGCTAGATAACAAAATGCCACCCGTGTCAGATTGGTGAGAAAATGACTGTCCAGCAGAGCACAACAGGCTAACAGCCAACACCACCACAAGCTTTCTATCAGCTTCCCCATAAAAAGACACCTCCCGCCTGGCTGAGGAACTATGTGCCAACACTTCTGTTGTCTTCGAAGGTTCTTGGAGAGCAGCAGGAGGATGAGAAGCTGTGAGCCTCTCATAATGATGGTGTTAATGCTGTGCATTATTTTAAAGTCATTTTCAAAGCACATGTCACAGTGAACTGCAACTGTCTGATGTGACGACTACACTACACTAGATGTCAGGGGAATGCATGCATGTGAGTTTCACTAGTCTGGTATTACTGCAAAATATGAAATACTAACTAAAGATTTTTTATTTCTGGACCTGGAGATGTGATCTGATTTTCAGGAGTGGGACCACATTCATGCCCCTTCCGGCCGCAGTCTATATAGCCCCCTTCACCAATACCTGCTGTTCTCATGTTCATGCCCCACCCTGCCCCCAATTTTCTTTTCTTCTTTTCTTCTCCTTTTCCTTTCATTTACTTCTCGTTAGTAACATGGGGATCTTGTGTCTTAACGATACATTGAATATAACTATAAGAAAATATATTTGGTTGGAGATTTGAATGAGTTCCACCTGGTAATTTCTACTCTATACCAAGTTAAATTTCAGTTTATAAAGGAAAAAGTACCTTAGAGAAGCACAAAAGGAGAAACAAGACCTTTCCTGTGATAATAAATAAATAGGTTCCTGTTCATTCTGTACCTCGTCACCTTGATATGTTTTGCCCTGGTAGTTTTAGCATTCGTTTTGACATGGTGCATTTCGGGAACGACTATCCAGGGAAGGGGGCTTAACGAGCTCTTTGTCTTACTCAATTTTCAAGTCATACAGACTGCCTTTTTTCCACCCTGTAAGTTTCTTATTTGTTGCATTGTAAAGTGGTTCTGCTTTTTACCTCGCCGTTTCTACAAATAAACAAATAAATGCTGCACAATCCCCTCAGGAAAATGAACTGTTTGTTTTCTAAATAGAGCATAGTCATTATTTATTGTGTTATTTATTTGTTCTGTGCTGTTATCGCTTCATACCGGTGCTGTATAGTAGTAAATAAAAATGGGTGAATAATGACCATCACAAGGGAAAGAAACAAATTTGAACTTAACTAAGAAGCAAAGATTTAACCATACTTTTCAGGTCACTTTTTTTCCTTTAAAGATGCATTTTCATGTACCTTAAAAATGTATCATCCAATCTGACCTCATTTTTTACAGCCTTAATATCCACTACTACAAAAATAATCCATCTAAAGTGGAGATGCATAGCATTTTTCTCCACAGCTTTCATTTAAAAAAATTACACAGCATGTACTATTAACTTTCTCTAGCTCATGTAACTTACATTCATCTGATGTGACTCAAGGGTATGAAGAACAACGCATGAATGTGAGACTAGCCTTTGAAGAGATTTTTGGTACAGCTGTCACAGACAGTAATACAAGTTCAATGACCATCACCGCCCTGCAGAATTTCTTTTGTCCACAGGTCAGGCTTTTGTTCTGGGTCTCCACAAAAACCACGATTTTGGAAAATTTTAAGAAAATTCTCTTATCAATGGAAACAAAAAGCTTTGATTCAGAAAGATGAGGACATGGGGAGTAAGCCCAAGAAGATGGAAGTCTTGTGGAAGGCAAGCAGAAAAAAAGAAAAATTAAAATGGCAAAAAATGCTTCGATAAAAGGAAAGTTCACTGTTGTCATTTTTATTGCTGTGGTGGGAAAGCATCATCTTTGCTGTGTGACACTGGAAACGGGCTGGGTAATTATTTTTACCTCCGCTGAAACTCACTTTGAGTTGTAACTACCTTGTTTTTTAAATGGGTGCTAAAAGAAAAGCTTTGTGTGTTGCTCTAAGAAATGAGAACTGTGAGTGCCGTAGAACTATTATGAAGGAGTCGAGCATTTCAGCTTCCCTGATTCTTTCCTCATGTTGTGCATTTTCCATTGTTATACCTCTCTGACCTGTCTTCCCCATGTAATGTTTTCGTGCAATGTATGTATGGTCGGAGGGTAAGATGGCGCCGCAATTGCGTGCAGCTGTGGCGGGACTAATAAAGGTATAAAGGTATTACCAAAGTCACAAGCAGCTGTAATCATCTATGCACAATGTACTGTTTCTGAAAAACTAAGTTATTTATTTGGTTTTTAAAAATACAATTTTACCAACAACATATTCAATCTGTGGATTTTGCTAATTGATTGAAGAAGAAGAAAATAGTTTTGGCTGCTCCCTTACCTACAAGTGGTCACCAAAGCGGATACTTGATTTGTTGAGTTTTACACTTAATGCACTTCCTGACACATCCCCCAAGGGGATTTGTGGGATCTCCTCACAGGACTGAACTGAGCTCTTTCACTTCTTAGGTGAATGTGTAAATAGTGGGAGCATGTTGCCAGGGGAGATGTAGAAGTCATCCCTCTGCTTCGTCTGCATGTCAGCGATAAGCACTGATTGGAAAACCATGCTGAATTAAATAAAAGAGGAATTAACTGAATTCTCTCGCAGCTATACATAGTATTACCACTATGCTATCTTGCTATCTGCCTTTGACTTTTACTCTGGGGTGTGTTCTGATTTTAAGATGCTGGTCTCTCAACTGGTACGAGAAATCAGGTCTTTCAATTTCCCAGTTTAGTTTTGTATGGTTTAGCCATTCAGCAAATAAAGCTGGTTGTGAGTCTGTATTTCAGTCCTGCACACAGCCAGATCATGACAGTTGCACTAAGTCACCACTCAAAGCAAACCAAATGTACTTAAGTAAATGACCATTACTTCAATTTTTAACCTTAGAATGGATTACTCCTTCAGCTGACATGTAAGTTGCTGTTTTGCCTTTGGGAGTAACTTGTTGTTTGACGTCTTGCTCGCAGACATTTTGACAGTTGAAGGGTCAACCTTGTGATTAGTGACTACCTCAGCCACGAAGGAGTTATGGAAAAAATAGTTTACTGGTCTTATTTGTATAGTCACAGTGACTGTGTGTAGAGCTGACTGCTTTCACAAACACGGTTGCCTTCAGCTCAGGTGTCCTTTCACTGTGCTTCAACATCTTCTGTATATTTTCTGCTGCTGAGACAGTTTAAGAATCCAAAAAGATGTGTTGCATTGCAGTGCAGTTCTATTGGTAAATTTTTCCACATAAATTTCACCACATTAGGTGCTGACCCTGTGTGCCTGCAACACACACTAAGCTCCTGCTTAATGCCTGACACATTAGCCTCCAGGGGTTTGACATCTTCCACACTAGACCTATATAAAACTGCAGAAAGAGATAGGTCGGCAGTCTTTGTCCTTTTTCCTCAGCACGCACTGTGTTCAAAGCTTCATGATACCTTGGTTTTATGAAATACAGATACTCTTTTCTATTATATATACAGCATCTTATGAAGTGCAGCTTGAAGAAACAGTAATCTTCTTTACTGAACATTCAATGAAATTATATGCTGTTATAGATGGAGCAGGAGAGTTTTTTCCTTCTTTTTTATTGCATTTTTCTCCACCATCAAATAATGCATTTTATTTGGCTTCCTTGAGTGCTTCCCTTTGCTGTCGTTTCTCTTCATATTAAATGAAATCAAAATGTCATGTCTTTGCCGCAGTCATTACTTTGTAAACTATTTGGTCTTCGAAAGTAAATAAAAGTATCTCTCCGCTGCATTTATACGTCTCGCATTTTCTTTCTTTTATTTTTCACTTTTACAAGCCGTTCTCTTGGATTAATGTCCTGCTTGGGGGACAAAAAAAGACATTTGGAAGCACATTTTCAACATTTAAAGGCACATGCATTCAATGAGAATGATTCAGCTTACGTAAAGACAAAAAGTATTTTACAGCAGAAATTCAAAGCATGCATCAGAGAATGTACAGACTGGAGTGAATACAGCATTTCATGCCCAGGCACGTCCACTGCAGATCTGAAAAGGGACGGATAGACTTGACACCGAGAGCCTTGACACTTAACATTTAGCAGCATGAAGCAGTTGTTGTCTCGGAGAAAGATTTACTTTATGATGGCCTATGTGCATCTTTCTATAGGGCCTTCTGTATAAAGAAGGAGCTGACAGTAAAAGCACCAACTTTTCAAACGCTAAATGACTGTGAAACAGGAATCTATGTGACTTTTGTGTACAATCGTTACACCATCAGTCTCTGTGTTAGTATCACAGGCACTGCTGTCTTCATTCGATCTTACATGATTGCTCTGGACACCTGTTACAAACTGAACCGTCCCGCTCTGTATATCTGCTTTCCGACTCCAGCCTAGTACAGATGTTTAAATGTTTCACCAGCCCCGCCCGGCCTGTGCCCAGCCAAATCCATTTCATCCTCTCTGCAAGCTCAGTTACAGACAGATAGATCCTTTCGTCCCCCAGAGAGGTGCCCTGCGCTTCAGTGTAACAGCGTGACAGACAAAAGCTTGGGGGGGATGCCCGTGGCCAGCCCCCAGCCTTATCTCCTATCCATAATTTTGCCTGCCTCTGCCATTGCAGATTACCTCCATGGAAATCAGTGGTGCTTGGCTGTGCTGGTGAGCTGCTGGCAGCAATGGTACCAGCATATGTAATGACACTGTCTGTCTCACAGTGACAGAAGAAGATAAACATTGTCGCCTCTGCAGCCACATGTGTGACAAACATGCCGCTATATCACCCTTTTTTTTCCCTTTTCTTTTTTTTCATGTCTGGGGAATCATGAAGTTGGAGGTGAAAGATTATCGTGCTTCCATATAGAAGAAAACTTGACTCCACCATACGTGGACGTAATCCGCTCTTCTAAAGAGAAAAGGGCTTAGTGCAGATGAAAGGATTCCGAACGCGGGATTTTAAAAGGGCTATTAATGCCACCTTATGCACAGAAATGCACACAGGCACACACGGCCACGCGCACACACACAAAAAAGAATTTTTGTTTTTTTACACTTTAGATTTGACTTCACGTGTCGCAGCAAGTGTCTACAACATTTCTGGAACTATTTGTCCTCCAGCTTCTCCTCGTCTTTGTCTTATTTTTCCCCATTCCTGCTCCTACTGCCTTCATCTCCTCATTGTTTCCTTCTCATCCTTAATTACTTCTCCCTCCTCAATCCCATTGCCTCCTTCTTCTTCTCCTTGTCCTGCTTTGTCCTCTTTTACAGTAGCTTGTCCTCCACCCTCTTCTACTCATTTGCTTTTTCCTGCCCATCAATCATCCATCATTTTGCCCTTTTCACTTTCTTTTCCCTCTCATCTTTTGTTTTCTTTATCCTCTTTTCACTTACTGTTATTTTTTGCTCTCTATAGCGTCTTCACTTCCTCCTCCTCATCTCCTTGTTTCCTTCTGTTCTTGTTAGTTTTGTTCCTTTTTTTTACATTACTTCCTGTCCTTTTCTAGTTATATTTTCCCTCTTTTTCTTTTTCTTATTGAATGGGGAAAAGGTGCATTTTTTTTTTTTTGTGGTTCACAGCAATTATTGAAAATAATGCAGATTTAAAAAAAAACAAAAACATTTTTGTTAATGAGAGGATCTGCTGTCAGCAGATTCTTCCTATGTCTCCATCACTATGCTAACAATTAAACGTGACAGTATCATGTAATAAATACCAGCAGACACAGTTTACCTCAAATAATATTAAAGTGTCAGTCAGGTTTATGTAGCAATAACAGATAAACTAACGGTGAAACCTATACTATCATAATGCAGGAATGCTGATTAAATAACCACCCAGTGACACTTCCTACAGTCTGTTTGCTCATTTATTTTTAGAGGTCCCTGCAGTGTTGAACACACTGAAGCAATAATCCTGGCAGAGCGTGCGCTTCATAAATCACAGCACTGAAATGCCATAACAGATATTGCAGTTTTCCATATGTATAGTTGGGAGCGTGTTCTTCAAAATTAATAATTCACAAAATTAATATATTGTGGTGGTGCACTGTATATCCTTCCACTAGAGGATAAATCTTTTTAATGCACCACTATGATTCATGTGCTCATTGTGTTTTCCCACATGGGGTTGATTTAGTCAGGAGTTACGGGTCATCGAGGAGGGCAACTACTGTAAGTTTTGGAATGATGGGGTTATGAGAGAAGGCCGGCCTGATAAGACTGATGACTGACTTCCCAAGCTCTGTTTGTTATTAACGAACAGCTAACAACACAAATGCACATTGAGGGTGAAAACATACATCTTGATAGTCAGGAATTTCCCCGCGCACCTCCTCTAAATCGTTTCAGCATTCCTCATTCACCGGGTAGTTTATTGATATTGGGGGGGATATTTATTCTGTAAGCCGTAAACTGAGGCTGGCTATGGTAATGCACCATGTCTCCCTGTGAAAAACATCCTTTAGCAACACCAATCCTTTAGCAAGAATGATTTCAGAAAGGCTTCAGGAGAGAAAAAAAGAAGCAGAAATGCAGAATCTGTCAGGTGCAAGAAGCAAACAGAACAGCGGTGTGTGGAAGCATAAAACACCTCCTGTGCATTAATTTCTCTTTAGTTGTGCATGTAGCCACTTGCTTATCGCAGGATGCAGAATGCGCCTTACATTCTTTTTGAAGAATGTCAGTTTTTCTTTTTGAAGCATAACATAAACCTTCTGAAGAACAACTTTTTTTTGGATATACATCCTCTCAGGGCTGGAACAGCTCACTGCTTCACTTACTGACCATAATGAAAGTTCAAACACAGACTGAATTCTCAAGCCTCAGTTGAACTGTTATTAAAGAAACTGTGGATCCTACAGTAAACATGATAGGTTTCATAAGTACCTTAAAAAACTCTGTTGGGTGAAGCTGAATGTTTACAGATTTATTTTTATATAGGTGTGAACCAGAGGTGCTAAGAGCATGCTCATTATTGTAAAAACAAGTGGAAGTTACCACTTGTACATGCACATACATTTACAGCTAACCATGGATGTCCAACAGTGAGTTCCTGTTGATCGTTATTATTGGTGATAAGATATAAGGCTCTAGGTGAGTGAGTTCAGGAGCCTAGCTGAACAAGTACAGGTAAAGTAATTACAGGAAAGTGAATATTTGAAGACCAGGCTGGTAACCAATATCTGGAAATTCGCACATGCAGCCTCTATATTTAAGCCTGCTGTTCAGCTGCAATCTTAACCAGGTTGAGATTCAAATAGAACTGTAAAATGAAAGCAGTGCTCAATGCTCAAGGTAGTGCTGCAGCAGCATTATCACTCGCTCTGTTGGAAAGCAGTACAAAGCGATCCTGCCGGTGATCGTGTGTAGACTGCCCGAGGCAATCTGTGTGTGTTGTGTCTGAGGTTGTATAAGAAGAGGAGCGGGTGGGTAGTGTGGGTAATTTTAGCATGTGCAACTTGGTTTTTAGCTTGGGCTCTGGACCAAATAAATAATATCTTATCAGGGATTTCAAAGTTCCTCTTGCATACGGTATGCAACTAAAAGGAAGTAAGGCCACATTTTTAAAGTAATCAATAAATTCCTAAAACCATTTCTAAAATATACTGAAAGCCAGGGTAAATATGGCTTCCATTAAAGACTCTTAGTAGTCAACACTGTCAAATACTACGGTGGGAGAAATAATTATTTAACCTCATGCCGAATTTGCAAGTTTAAATACTTACAAAAACATGAACAGTCTGTTTCTTCTATTTTAGTTTCATTTTAATGGGAAAAGACAGAATACAACCAGAAAATCACATTACACAAGTACACTTAGTCTACAAAAGGGAAATTCCTTTTTTGCACACACCTTGGAAGCTGAGGGCAGAACTGAGATTATGCTTTAATAACATTACTTACGCTCACTGACTCTGTAGCGTTAACAATGAACTTTTTTGGTTCACCTAATGCATACTGCACCAGACACATACCCAGGGCAACAATCCACCTTCAAATTTCATTCACACCTGGCCATTATCTTGTTTCCTGGAGGGAGGAAGGCCTAATTAGAAAGAGTATAGGGGTCCTTATGAAGTTCAGAAAGGTTGCAACAGTTTGCTTTGTAATCCCCCAGATCCAGAGGGTACATACTCTCAGGGATATGCCTTAATATCAAACCAATTTTTAAATGATTTACCTGCAAGGGAAGTAAACAATTTAGTACGGCTTTTATTGACTGGGCAAAAATTGCTTATTGTGCAAGAAGAATCGTAACTAGAGTAAACTCCATTAAAAATAATGTGCAGCAGGCATTTCTCCCCATATCACGTCCAATCTATTGTTATCATTGTTTTATATTCTCCGTGCCTGATATTACCAATAAAAATTCAGACAAGAGAATCCATATTGCTGTGTAGCTATTATTAAAAAGCTGGATTACACTGTGGCATTTCACTGCAATTCCTCTTTCTCTATTTGTTTCTATCTCTGAAATCAATTGTTAGTAATCATAGCAACAAGAAAGATGGTTGTCTCGTCTTTCTGACCCTCCCTGTGTCTGACACACTTGGACACAAAGCTCCAGGTCTCTATTGGCTCTCGCAACTGAACGGTGGAATTGCAACAGGAGATAGTGACCTTTTAATCCAAGTCTCTGTGTGTAGTGTGACACCAGCTTGCAGCAATAAAGCTCTTTTTCCATGATCTAACAGAAAATGTAGCAGCCATCTGAAAGAACAACCTCCAGCACAGGGTGTACTTTTCTCACAGAAACAGAAGCTATAAGAAAAATGATTGAAGCACTGAATTTTTACAATTTCCTGTTGCTCAGTAATGATAGCACGAGGTAAGAAATAGAGGTATTTTTATTTACGCATTTATTTGTATCTGATTAGGCCAACAATAGCGGCTAAGGAATTTAAAATCAGTATTTGAGATGCATTTTATCTGCAAAGCTTTGGAAGTTTGGGCCAATAATCAATCAAAGAGACAACAGCTGCTTTTGCAATCATGCTAGCATCGGTTTCTTTCTGTAAAAACTACAGTATCCTCTGTGGCATTAAACTTTATCAAAGTACCATGTACGGTGAGTTTCAGGAATAGACTCAGACATTTAGACCACTGGGATGTATTTTAATATACATTTGCAAAAGACATGTAGCATAACATACAACGAAGTGTATTGCATGGTAATGTTGACCATTGAGTTGATATTTAGAAAGAAAAAAAGAATAAACTGAAAAATTAACAGATCTGATTCTGTACCAGCCACTTTATAGTTAAGGTTAGGACAATATCAAAGTTGCAGTCATCAAGTCGGCGAAAGTGTAGAAAAAGAGAATGAACTGACTGCAGTTCTTTTCTGTTTTGGTAATGGGAGGTTACAAACTTAGCATCTGAATTTTACATATATGCAGTTAGTTTCAAGAGTATTTGGGCATCAACAAACATAACAGCTGATTTTAAACAAAAAAATCAAAATGTAATGAATGCACTGAATTTTAGATTTGATTCAAGGGGTTTATCATTTTTATACACAGTCCTCCATTTTCAGTGGCTCAGCAGGAATTGGACATCTGACTGGCAAGCAGTTTCATTGTCAGTTGAGCGCTGCTCTCTTGTTAAGTAAATAAAAGATCTGGAGGTGATTCCAAATTTTGAACTTGAATTTGTTTGCTTTTCACTGAAACTCTCAATATAAAGAATATAGTGAGAGAAGCAATGATTAGGCTAAGAAAACAAAATAAAGGTTTTAGAGAAATAAAAACTTTGGGAATGGCCAAGTAAACAACCTGGTTCATTGTTAAAAAGACAGAATTCACTGACCATCTCAGCAATACCAAAAGGCCTGCAAGACAATGGAAAGAAGCTCAAGTGGATGATCACGGATCATGCCTTTCCTTTGTTAAAAAAAATCAATTCTAATATCTTGCCAATATAATACTGTCGTTGAAGCATCACATATCATTGTCAGTTTTAAATCAAGAAACTCCTTCATGAATGGAAATGCAGTTTCCAAAAAGGTGCAAACTATTGGTTACACTCAAGTCCAAGGAAGCCACATCTGACAGAAAGCAAATAAAGAAGCACATTCGCTTCTGAAAAAATTTGTTGGACAGCAAAAGAATAAAAATCAAGATGAACTACCAGAATGATGAGAAGAGAAAAAAAAATGGAGGCAGAAATAAAGAACTGATGATTTGAAACATATCACATCGTCTGTGAAACAAGGTAGAAACACTGGCATGGAAACGTATGGCTGGCAATGGAGCCAGGCTCACTGTATGAAAGCTACAAGTCTGCACTTCAATCACATCTTGATTGTTTGATTTAAAATCCACTGAATTTGGAAATAAAGTACTTAACTGTGTGACCCAAATGTATGTGTGTGTGTGTGTGTGTGTGTGTGTGTGTGTGTGTGTGTGTGTGTGTGTGTGTGTGTGTGTGTGTGTGTGTGTGTGTGTGTGTGGAGGCGTGGAAGAGATGACCCAAACGCTGGACTCACGGTGCAGAAATGAAGAGGATTTATTGGAGGGTGAGTGAACAAAGCAGGACCGATGGAGTGACTGGCTGGCTGAAAGACTGGAAGAATGGCTGGCTGACTAACTGAACATACAGACGGAGGGACGACATGAACATCAACATCAATGACACGACAGAGAACTGGTGAAACCGAGGAACTTAAATACACAGGTTGAATGATGACAATGATTGGAAACAGGTGAGTACAGGGCTGAACATAATCTGACTAATGACACGGGAGACAAGCTGACACGGGAAAAAACAGGAAGTGAGAACATTAATGTGGCGAACCAAACTGAACATGAACAAACTGAAATCACTGGGTCAACGACCCAGGAACCCTGACAGTGTGTGTGTGTGTGTGTGTGTGTGTGTGTGTGTGTGTGTGTGATCTAGCCCAGAATACTCTGTAGGTTTTGAAAAGTTATGGTCAGTATTTACTATTGAGGTGTCAGTCTTGGAAGTGAAACACATAAACAGAGTTATTTGTACTACTGCTGTTATTGCCCACGGATTCATAGGTATTTCCCTTACAGAGTGCTAAAATTGGGAGGAGTATATTTAAATGAATCATAAAAATTCAAATGTGATTTACAAAGGTTTGTAGCAGGCAATTTATTGCAAACTGTTCTGAATTTAATGCCAGAGAGAATAATGTCTGTGGCTGGTTTGATTTATTTATTATCCCTCCCCTGGAGATCCTAGCAACTTAGGTTGGTGCTCAACTACGGAGCCCCTCTGATAACATTGTCCAAAAAATAAATAAATTGTGGCCACAAAATACTACTTCGTACCCTCGAAATAGGTATAACGTGCGCACGAAATGCAAATTTGTGGGCACGAATTGGGTATAACTTGGAAACGAATTACGCATTTGTGGCAACGAAATAGATAACGTGCGCACATCATATTGATACAATTCCTGGACAGCTGCGTAGAGACATAAGCATAAGAGTAGGCTAAACCTATACACCATGGACAGAGACAGTATGATTGAGTTTTATTTTAGGCTGGGAATGAGCTACAAATGCATTTTGAAAAGCCTGCAATTCAAGGAACCAGTATTACGGAGAGACATTTAAACAGGATATTGAGAGCCCAGTTGCTTTACAGACGTAAGTATGACCTGAACGCTGGGATAGATTTTATTGTCAACCAACTGCAAGGGCCTGGGAAGGATCACGGTTATCGGTCAAGTGTTTTGTGCCCACAAATTAGCATTTCGTGCGCACATTATACAATTTGGAGGGCACAAAGTTGTATTTTGTGGCCTCAATTTATTTATTTTTTGGACCATGTCATCAGAGGGGCTCCGTACTCAACACTGTTAGTGCTGTGACAAAACTTTGGCTCCATCATGTAACCCTTCACTCACTCCTTGTTTAGAGCCCCACATACTTCTGTTCCTCAGTAGTATGTGGTATTTTGAGGAAACCAAATTGAATGTCGAGCTTTGAAGAGAGCAAAACACAATTACAGATTACAAGAATCCAGCCAATTTCCTTTTTTACATCAAGTGATTGGTTTACAATTTCAGTCTTTCAGTTGTTTCTACAAAAAGATCATTTCAACCTGCGAGTCTTTTCTACGGAAGAGGATTAGGGCCACTGGGGGAAAAAAGAATTCTAAGAAAGTCAGAATTCTGACTTTTTTCTCAGAATTCTTTTTTTCCCAGTGGCCCTAATCCTCTTCCGTACTTTTCTCAATAGTCCAGATATAATTTTATTACTTAAAAGTTTTCTCTCTCAGATGTGTTACATAGCAGACAGATATGAAGTGAGTTAGATTCATGTCTGAATTGTGCAACTGTGGCAACATTTTATTAAATAGCTGCAGCCTCAAACACTCTACAGAAGGTAAATAGTGTTTTGTGATCTCGTCTGCATTTCATACATGTCAGCTGTTGCACACAGATTTCATGTTTCACTGGAACAGATTGCAATAATGCACCCCTCTCTGTTTAAATCCTGTGCTCCTCCTGAGCTGTCGGATTTATCCAGAGATCACACACATTTATCCAGCACAGTCCCCAACACTTTCTAACAGAAGACTTTTGCCTTTTTATCAAAAACATATTCATTCTCCTTCCATTGCCTGTCATTGATTTGAATTGCCATGTCTTTTGTTTTCTTTCTTTCTTTTTCAGAAGAAACCCATACAGAAAGCCTGAGCATTGAATGTTTCATTTTGCTCATTCCCTTGTCGGTTCTGCTTGTTTTTGACCTGCTAATATTTGTGTTCCCCTTGGTCGAATCCTGGTCATTACTGAAATTGATGCATGTATATAAATTGGCACATTGTAGAACACTCTACTCTCAATTTTTTCAATTTTGATTTCATGCTGCTTTGCTCTGTCCCTAAGACTTCTGGGCTTCATGTTATTTGTTCCTTTGACTTTTATAGACAGGGACTTCCAATATTAAGTATCAAGTCTCCTGCAGTCACTTTCAGGTTTGGGATCATACCTCCAATTCTTATTTTATCACAGGGACCATATAGAGCCTTATATTCTTCTCATACATTCTTTTTGATTTCACTGTCCGGTGCAAATAAAACCTCTATCACAACTCCTGTCACTATGACTGGTCTGTTAGCAGTGTTTGCCTATCTGAAACTTAAAATCCCACAGGATCTAAGACCCACTAGAACTTGTGATCCATACAAGGCACAGGTGTTGCTGACTACACCACACCAACCACTTTAGTATGCTTTTCAGTGTGAATTGTCTCTGTTTGCATGTTACATCCTGCTGCAATGTGCTGGACTGTCCCAAGTCCTGTCTGCTGTGGTAGACTGCTGCCTCTATAGTTTTGGTACATAGAGTCTTTCTGTTTGTGCTTCTTCTATGAGGAATGCATACACTGTAAACCCGAATAAGTTACCAGAACTCAAAAAAATTGAGGCAATCGATTGCCTCAATTTTTTTGAGTTGATCAACTCAAAAGTCAAATTTTTCCAGAACATAAAAGTTTGGATTACATGGTACTTGTATCTTTTGAGAACGGTCAACTCAAATATTTGCAGTTAATATGACTTAAAGTTTCAAGTTTACAAATTCAAAGAAATAAGTTCACAGAACTTATAAAAAATAAGTACACAACCACAACATTTTTATGTTAACAAAACTCAAATGTTTATTAGTTTGTGTTGTCATTATTTTAAGTACACGTTAGTCAAATATGTTGACTACATGATACTTAAAAACATGTGACCCAAAACTTAAAATTTTTGAGGCAATTGATTGGTAGTGGTTGGTAGTGAACTGGACTTGTCGTGTCATGGTCACTAATGACAGTGAAGAGGGCCACTTCAACACCATCAAGCTCCAACTCATCAGATTCGTCCTGAATTAATGAAAAAGAGATACTAATCACAATCTAACCCAAGAAATACAACAGACGACATATAATTTCTCATTTTACCAACTCCAATTGAGATCCAATACCTCTTTTACAAGGGAGACCTGAGTCTCACTGTAAGAGGTGAAAAACAGAAGATCCATGTTCTGCACACATAAATCAGCTAATTCACCAGAGAATCAAGTGGTGTGAGATAGACTGAAACTAAGCTAAAGGAAATACACAGGAAAATGTTTTACTAAACATCTTATCACTTTCAACAAAACACCAATTCAGTTCATTCGTAGTGAGGAGACAGAAAAGACCATACATGGAAACCGTATGGGTAGACTAAACAAAGGTAAGTCCAAACAGTGCATCAAAATACATGTTTGTACTTTGATGCACTGTTTATATACACAGTAGTATCTGTTAGATACTTAAGGACACTCACAGTGCAGGTTCTGAAAAATCCAGAGACATCCTCACGCAGATAGACAGGAAGGGCGTGGAGAACGGTAGTGCGCTTGGTGTGGATATCATGGATTTCCTATTTCCAGATAAAAACAGAATTGTATATACTGGTGAGTTTACTGAACAACAACAACAACAACAGTCAAATCAGAACATATGTCCACAAATAACCTGTTCACATCTTTAATACAGTCAGACAAATAGCAAACACAAAGTGGAGTAATAGCAAAATTCAAAAAGCTCATTTAAATCATTGAACCTGTCCAATGTTCCACTGGTTCAACCTATGAAATGTGTAACAATCTATTATTACCTGTTCATTGTGAATTCTTAGAATTTCAGCCAGGGCATCTGCTGTCTTCCCAGTTTTTGATGCCTTCTGTCTGAATAAGGTCATCAGTCGAGGAAGATGGCGGTCAAGTTCAGCGTAGAATGTATTGGGCAGGTTCTGATTTGTAATCCGCTGAAACTCTGCATACAACTACAGCAGAAGGACAATACAGTTCAATTTGAAGAATCTCGCACACCTTTATAAAGCAGCAAAAAGCTGACACATGAGTAAGAATTACAATTTTCATTTTAAAGAGAGCTGATCCATATTACCTCAGACTCCATTTTTAGAGCAGGCCAGAGGTCCAAGAGCTCCTTCACTCCTTCACAACCCTAACCCTGCACATATAGTTTAAAATATAGCGTTTCTAACAAGAAAACAGCTTGAAAGCACTCTCACTGCAGACAGGCATCTCCGTTGTGTAACTGCAGGGACAACGGGCTTGTTTGGACCCAACTATTCTGAGTCATGAGAGGGGGTTTAAAAATTTAAAGAGATTAAAACACTTTGTTTCATACTAGGCGACCGGGCGCCACCTCTAGAACAAGTAGTATCTAACTTTTTAAACAGCCTGCGACCCTCATTACAACAACTTAATGCTAGCTCTGCAAGCGCAAAGTTTCCTTCGGGGAGAGCAGCAAAGCACATAAAAAACACGGACCCGACATTTCTGCTATTCTTTTCGACACGCACCCAAAATACAACTAAATATTCGTATTTTAACAATAAACTAATATCAACATTGAAAACTTACTGTAAGTCCAGTGATGCTAGTTGCTGCGGTTAGGTCCAACTTTCTCCAGTCGTCCGTGTTGCCTCTTTGGTGCTGTTCCCGCCCATATACCTTTACTTCTTCTGTGTTTCGTATTAATGCTCATTAGCGCCGCCTTCCGCTTCGGAGGGTGAATCAGAGATTAACTCGGAATAAAAATTGATTCCTGCAGCTGCTCAACACTTGCGGAAAATATTAAAAATATATATGTAGGATACATTGATAAAACAATGAATATTAAAATAAATACATTTTGTCTTCCACTAATGCATTTAAGACAATTTGATTTCACTTATTTGGTGAAACACTTTGAGATTTTATTGTATTTTAGCATGTGCTACATAAATTAAGTTTATTATTAAATCCTATACTTGAAACAACAAAAATAACAGGACTTTACCATTCTTATATGTCCTAACTTAACTGTGTTACGTTGTGCTTAAGTTATGATTTTAAGTGATGCTTACTTAATATAGAAATAGTTCAATTCAATCAAATATTATTAGTTTCATTTACTCAAAAAGAAGAACATGTTACACGAACTTGACATATTTAAGTTAACAGAACTTTTTAAAGACTTTGAGTATACACTACTTAATCTATTTAATTACTTTGAACATTCGGGTTTACAGTGTAATATTAGAGGAATTTGCATAATATTAGAATTGCTGTTTTCTATGTTTGCATGAAACAAATCTGGGTATTTTCAAATTCTGCCCTTTTTGCTTTTGGTAATTTGTGATGAATTCTTTGCAGATTGCCAGACATCTTGAACCGATAAACAAGAAAGTGTTTCTTACATTGTAATATTTTATCAGCCCCTTTCTGTAGATATTTTTCATTTTTGTTTACAAAATATATGTGTGTGCATACACGTATACACAACATATCGGTACAGTTGTGGCTATCATGCCCATAATAATCCATGGTGTCCTTATGTGATTCATCCCGTAATGCGGGCGATGACATTTTGGTCTTCTAGATGTACCAAACACATGTGAACTTAGTGACCCATGCAAGGGATAGAGCGGTAATGTCCACACTGTTGGTAAGCTTCCCCTTGAATTAGCTCATAACAGCACAGATAATGCAGTGTATGTAGGTCTAACCCTGAGGACCTGTCAGCCAGGTTACACTATCTCTGTGTGCGTAATGATATGTGAGCTTCTGAGGTTTTCTGTTGGCAGAATGAAGATTCGCCCAACAAGAAGGAAAGCAATAAATTACTCTGGCAAGATTTTAGTTCTGCTTAAGTCAGGAGAAGTCACCACGGGGGAAACAGATTGTAGATTGTTTTCTGTGCAAAGAGGGAATGGGGGAGGTTGGTAGTGGCATTTAGATTAATGTGTCTGCTCGCTTTACAAAATGCTTTTTGAATTTGCAAGTGCAATGTAAGCTATCACGTAAGTGCGAGATACATTATATCAGTACAGTATGTATGGCTTTGGGATTAAGAGGTGATTTGCCAATTTTGTCATTGGATGGAAATGTTGTTCAGAAAGTATAGAGGTGAGCTCTTTGACTTTAACTGTGACATGTAGGCAGCTGCTTATGATTAATGTCATTACACTGCACAGTGGTGGAAGAAAGCTCCTTGTGGCATCAGCCAGCAGCACAAAAGGGGAACTGCCATCTACAAGAAAATGTAGTAAATAAATAAGAAGTGTGACTTTAAAACAAATGAAACACATTATATAACTTCTACAGCCACATCTCCTTCAACACCAGACATGCGTTATGCGAAGCAGTGGGGCAACAAAGTGTCACAGCCAATATTAAGAAATCAGCTAAGACTACTTTAGCTTGCTAAAATTCATAGACTGACAGAGGGATGTCGTGTCTGACATCCATCCTTACTGCATTTTACAGTTTTGTCAGAGATTTTAAGAGAAAATCAGATCTAAAGGACATACTTATATATTTATGTTGTAAATAACTGACTTAGCTGCAGGAAGCTTTATAACACTGAAAATGAAATGTAGCGCTATCATTGCTCTTGACTCTTCCGGAGAATATAAAACCAATTTACACGTTGCCATGTCTCCATATTATAGACGTGTTTTTCTGTCTATCTGAATTTGAGAGTGTGTTGCTCACCTTAAAGTGAACCTAAATCCAAGCAATGCCTCAGGTAAGACATTCAAAAAATGTTAACTACTCAAACAGTTGACCTTCTCATATTGTTATTCAGGGTTTCCGTTTGAGTAAAGGCTCTATGGATTCTGAAGAGCTAAGGGATTTTGCATGAAGATCTGAGAATATAATGATTATGGAGCATTTACAGCAGCCATTGAGGGTAAAACTAATTGACTTTGGCTTAGACTGCGAAGTCTCTGAAGCACAGAGGGCCTCACACATTTCGGACAGGTGGTGCAGGCTGGTAACTGCCAATATGACAGAGCTCTGGAAACAATTTTAATGGAAATCTTCAATAGAATTTTTATCGCATATGTCCTAGACAGACAGACTGATCTAGTGATAAAGAGGATGAGATAAAAAAGAGGTGAAATGACCAAATTTTAATGTAATCAGCCCACCGAATGGCTTTTATCAGTTGATATCACTTGCATAGATATTGCCAGTAGGTGGCAGGCAGCTGGACTCTTGTTTCCTCATTTGTGAAAATAATTTTCCAACTATGATTAAGAAATACATTAACCAATCCTCTTTTGGACATTTTGGTGCCAAAACTGCTTGGTTGGAGAAAGGTTGTGGTAGGCTTTCACACAATAGTAGACATCCATCTATCCATTCATCCATTTTTCACTACTTGTCAGGGTCTGTATTGAAAGACTTTAAGAGAAACATACTTGTCTCTCAGACATTCTGCCCCAGGGACTCCTCAAAGTTAAAAAATGCCCAAAACACCGCAGAATTCCCAGTCAGCTTCAATAACTACCTCAACTGACTTCTTTCAAAGTGGATGAGTAGCGTCTTTGAGGTTAGCCACTCCTGAATGACCGATGAGCCCAGACACCCTTAGTAAATAAGACCCTTGCCTACTTGTGCCCCTTGTATCCGCAGACTTGTTTTTCTATCTATAGCTAGTGGCCAGGGGTGAGAGTAGGAATGTAGATTGACCAGTAAATGTAGATTGTCTTTGCACACAGTCCCTTTTTACCTCAGAAGGCTGGTGCAGCATCTGCATTACTGTAGACACTGCGCCAAGCCTTCCAACTCAATCCTTCCCTGGCTTGTGAACATGATCAGGAGATACTTTAAGTTTCCTCTTGCTTCCGTTAGTGAGAACATCTTAAAAGGTTTGAAGAAAACACTTTTCCTGGAAAGCTATAGTCCTAAATACCAGAAAGGCCATCGAGACCATTAGAAGTGTCTGCCAGATCACGTTGATGACAAGGTTTCATTTCATTTTAATACGTCCTCATTTCATTTGCTTCATATTAGGTATACGATCTGAAAACTGAAGATATTCTCTCTTTTCTTCTTTGTTTGAGATGTTATTTTGTTTTTCAGTTCAGTTCCTTTTTTCAGTTCTCCTATAAGTGTCCAAAACGTTATTATCTCACTCTTTTTTGCACCACCATTGACATGTATGCTCCGTGGGAGTAGATCAGCCTGTTCTCATCCCCGGGGCATCGATTAGTGCCATTTTGTTACAGCCTCTGCATGCATGCACAATTTGTCCTTTGGCATGGGTGTCCTGACGCACCGGGTTATAGGATTAGTCTGTCACTACCAACTCATCATTTTGTGCTGGGGTCAGTATCGTCATTTTACCCTGAAACCTTGGTATTTCCCCTTTTTTGGTGCAGAAAAATTACAGAGTGAGTGAAGAAGATTAAAAAATTCTCTGTCGGGATGAAACAGTGGTTTATGTCTGTGAAGCAATACAGTTGACAACCAGTATTACTAGAGCTGATTCTAAAGAGCATCCTATGCATAACAGGGAGTTGCAGGAGGTATTAAACAAAGCTAACGAGGATGTGTTAGACTGTTGCTGAATTGATGAACTATCAAGCTCAACTTTTCACTCATTCTTTTACTTACTCTGCCCAGATAAAAAGACTAAGAAGTACTGAGAATTATTCAAAGTTGATGAAGGTCATTTATGAAGGCCAGTCACAACAATTTGTTGAACTTTCAAATCAATAGAACTCAATAAAGATCAAGTACTGCAATGAAGACATTCAGTTTTCCCTTGTTAACGTTTTTATAATGGTTTGTGCTTATATGCCTACAAGATGTCAGAACATTTACTTATCCCTATAAACAGTCTACAACAGGGAATAATAATTGCAAATTCTACTTACATAGCCCACAGGCATGATTGATACATCATTTGGCATCCAATATTACTTAACATCAAAGCAGTGACCTGAGTTCACCTCAGGTCTCTGTTTGCAGTGGTGAAGCTCTGAAATGAAATGTGGGCCTAATTACATTTTATCTGATGCCCCACAGCAGGCCTTGCCCTCTGAGAAATTAATATCTCAGTGTCCACTGCACCCAGTCTCAATTACATTTCTTTTCAAATGCATCAGCTGCCATCCTTCTTGTTAATGTGCAATGCGGGAATGAAAGTATACACAGTTCTCAATTATTCGCTATGCCCCAAAGACCAAGAGGAACTTGGCTACATGCATTTGCATTTGAAAATCACAAAAAAGAAAACTAACAAATAAAAACATCAGTCTCATTTTGCTTTTTCCTATTATCTTGCTTAACTCTCAATGTGGATGGATATGAAACCTGATATTTATTCTGTATGTTCTGTTGTGAGGGGTTGAAGTGAAGTTTGTTTCCATAGCTGAGTTTTTACCCCTAATGCTGTGACTGTGTTACATATGTACTTTACTGCCTCTACCTCCCAAGTATGGGTTATCTGCTGAAGTTGGTTTTTGTGCAAGTGAAACTGCAAGCCAGAAATACAGCTAATAAAAGGGGGGAGGACTACAATGAATCACTGAACTGTCAGCGATGACCCAGGGTTGCTCCTGCATCCACAAGTGTGCAGCTAATGAGCATTACACCTTTGTAGTCATCTAAAACATTGTTTGTGTGATTGAAAGAGTGGCTCATTATGTGGGCATTATGTGTTTTTTCTTTTTTCTATTCACACAGACCTTTAACTTGTATTTGTAGAAGACGCTATGAACTGTGTTCACTGATAGTGATTTTTGAAAGTGCTCTGTAGCTCCTGTAGTGATTTTCATTGCAGAATTGTGTCTGTTTTTAAAGCAGTGCTGCCCAACGGCACAAAGATCATGACCATTCAGTATTGATTTTTAGCTGTGTCCCATGTGCAGAAGTTTCCAGAGGATTCTCTGAATCTTTAATTATAATATGAGCCATAGATGATGAAATTCGGGGAAAGAATCCCCTATTTTTTGAGAACTTTTACATTGAAAGTGCCAAAATGTTTAAATATTTGCCCACATAGTGTTTCAGAGTATAGGGACGCCCTCCTCCGTCCTCTCAACACAATCTCACTCTATCTGACGTGCAGGGCATTGTTGGAGCATACCATCTTGCCCTGCGAAGAAGAACAGCAGCCAATAAAAGTCTAATCAAGCAACCTCTAATGAGGAAACAGGAATTCTGGTCTTGTGCTTGACTTCTCTTTCTCTGTTGTTGCCATAAGTTAAATTAGGCAAATGATTTGTTTAAGAAAAATCATGGTTAGGAGTTAAACCACGCCGCTTAGGCCCTTTAAACATATACTATAAGGTGCAAACCTTTTTTCCCATCTCACTTTGCATTTTTCTGTCTACTGAGCCCTCTCAGGTAACCCTGACTTTTGAAAAATGACACCAAAGGTGTACACAGTGCATTACAACAAACCTCTGTGGCGCTATTTTATCCAGCAAGATTAATGGCAATGTGGTAATAATGCAGATGTGATGTCCTCTGTGATGGATGGATTGGATAACTCAATCAAGTTTAACCAGTCTTGTAATGTAGTTTGATACATTACGTAAACGAATACAAGCCAATAGCTAAAGCCTTTGATAAAATCCATCCAAAAGTTAGAGAAGTTCAGCTGTAATTTCTGGTTTGATCTTTCATGGACTGAGCTGGCAAATCCTTCAAATACGCTAAGCTTCTGATGTAAATAACAGTGTTTGATGTAAGGACTTAATGTATATATATTTTTAAGGCTTAATTAGGTTGCACACATACTGTTGGTCAGCAGGACTGTGTGTCACAGCTTTTATGGTATGAATCCAAATCATTTTTCTGCCAACCACCACAGCAAGAACAATCTCTAGTATGACACTGCTGACCTCCCAGTGGCCATGATAACTTGGCAATGGATATGGGTATAGTATATTCACTTTCTTCTACTGGACATATAGGATATATGTGTCTGTGTGTGTTATATAAAGTGAAGACTGAATGCATAATGTGATGACTCAGACAACTGCAGGATTAGACTGAGACCTGCAAATTGTGTTTCCTAAACACTATTGGTTTAAATTTGACCTTTAATTTCCCCCCAAAATGCATGAAGCAGTTATTAAGTCTTAAAGATATAAATCAAAACAATCGCAGATGGTGTTTCAGAAGAGAGCAAACTAATACTGACCCTCACGCACATATCCATGTTTATTATGGGACGTATGGTGTGTTCCCGTTTTGTAAAAAGCTGGCTCAACAAGCCAGACATGATGTGTGGTGATACTGACAGACTCTGCTATAACAATGTGAAATAACAAACTGAAAAAAGGAGCCTTACATGTCTGGCCATGTCTACAGCTCTGAAATAACAACCACAGTACAAAACACATTGGGTTGTCCGAACAGCCTGTGCTCGTGTTTACGTGGTGGTGGTGAACGACAGCGAAAATAGTAGCAGAATTGAAAGGATTAAAGAAATGCCTCGTACAATCTCTGGGACACTGCTTAATCTGTTCAAGTAAATACCTGACACTCACTTTTCACCAAGGCCTTCCAGATCTACTATGACGTCTGTTGTTAACACCGTGGGTTAACTCCATCTGCTGAAGGACGTGCAAGGGTGATGAGGAGGCTATGGCCTCTTTGGTGTCCTTCACCTGCTGACTGGGGCTTCATGCTGCTCATGAAATGCATCAAATAAAGGACAAAGGCTGCGAAAAGTGCTGAAATCCACAAAGGCGACAGTACTTTCAATATCGATATAATGCACATCACAATGCATCATTTACCCTTTACCATGCGTACTTGTTCTTCATTAACAGAAAGAAGGAGGCAACAACTGCAAATAAGGTGATTTAAGAACACCTTGTGCTTAAATTTGTTTATTTATAATATCTGGTCACCACTCAGCCTCTGCTGTGGCACAGTTTCCCTTAATTACTTGTCAAAGCTTGAGGGGCTGCAAGTGTTTCTCTCTCTCATTTATTACACAGCAATCACAACTTCATACTCCCTCTGTGCTATTTCAAAGCACAATTCGCATGCATTCAGAGATGAAAAAAAGAAGGAATCTAAAAGGGTAGAAAATATCTTGAGTGGAAAGCTTATAGCATGACATAAAAACACTTCTTACTCACCCACTGTGCTCCTCCAGAGACTTTTAAATCCCACATTCAAACAGAGAAGCATAGCCACAAGCTTGGGGGGGGGTTAGCTTTATAAACTCAGGGTGCAGGAGCAATGCAAGCACGTATTACTCTTCACAGTTGCTGCATTTATCCTCTAATTCCTGATTATACTGCAGTGAGCTGCTAGGTGTGCTCAATTTACAACAGAATAGAAGACAGATTTCATCCTCCAGGGTTCAGCAGCTGAATGCATTTCTTCTTCTTCTTCTTCTTTTCTGTTTTTTAATTAGAGCTTAAAAGTTTAACGGTAAGTGCTTCAGCATTTGGGGCAGTCGTGGTTATTATCATGGGTAGAGTATTTTAATAACAGATCATTTAGCATTTTCACATGCAGGATCCTATTAAAAGGATATAAATACTTGTGTGTTTAGAGGAATACCTTTCGACCAAAGCAGCTGTTTAAATCGTAATACAATTATTCAGAGGCTTTGCATAGTTTCAAATGGCTAAACTTAATTAATAGTGAATGTGTGTTATAAGTTAACCCTTTAAGACCTACCATAGAACCAAGTCCGCCAGAGCTTATATTATATTTTTACATGTTGTAGTGCCACTTTTGGGAGCATTTCAAGTTGCTATACATCAATACAACCATTATAGCCCAGATTTTAATAATATGTATGCATTAAGTTCATAGTAATTACTATGAACTATGAATAAATTGCAAAAAAGTGCAATAAACTACAAAAGAATTGAAAATCATTTTTGTTTTTTTAACATATATTTCTAGTTAGAGAAATTTAACCCTTTAAGACCTACCATAGAACCAAGTCCGCCAGAGCTTATATCATATTTTTACATGCTGTGGAGCCATTTTTGGGAGCATTTGAAGTTGCTATACATCAATACAACCATTATAGCCCAGATTTTAATAATATGTATTCATTAAGTGCATAGTAATTACATAAATTGCAAAAAAGTGCAATAAACTACAAAAAAATTGAAAATCGTTTTTGCTTTTTTAACATATATTTGTAGTTAGAGAAATTTAAGAGGCTTATCCCTCAAAACTGTAAATACAAAAAAGTTGCACAAAATAGTTTCCCACCACAGGAAATTTATTTTGAGTGTCTTCATAGTTTTATTTTTGAAATACACCAATTTCTATACACTGCAGGAAAAACGAAAATAAATATTATACTGCAAATTTGCAAAAAAGCAGCATATGCATCAAAATAAACTATTTCCAGCAGTGCAATATGAGTCCTAAGCATCCCAGAAACGACACAGAAAGTCATAAAGTAAAAAAGACTACATTTCCGCGAAAATTCAAATTTCAAATTCAAATTCAAATTCAAATTTTATTTGTCACGTACACAGTCATACACAGTACGATATGTAGTGAAATGCTTGGACAACTGCTCGTGACCTAAAGAAAACAAAAAAGGAAAAGGCTATGAATAAGATAGGAAATAAATATGAAAAATTAAAAAGGGTAAATTTAACTAGGAAGGAATAAAATATAAATTAAGGTTAAAAATGAAATAACTGTACAACACAAATTAGAATGAAGGGTAAATTTAACTGGGAAGAATAAGATAAAATATATAAATTAAAGTTGAAAATAAAATAACTGTACAACAAAATACACAATACACAATATAGAACTATATAAGAATGTATGAAGAAATCTAAATATAAATAAATATATACACAATAACAGCAGCTGTACAAGTATTAACCGGAAATGAAGAATATAGTGACCAGTGTTGTGCAAAAACAAAGTCCAGAAAGTCCAGTGTGTGTGTAAGAACCATATGTGTGGGTCAGTACTGTGTGGTGGTGTGATTGAGAGACCGTATCGCCTGCGGGAAGAAGCTCCTCCTCAGTCTCTCTGTGTTGGTCTTCAGGGAGCGGAATCGCTTTCCTGACCTCAACAGAGAGAACAGTCTGTTGTTGGGATGGCTGAGGTCCTTCACGATCTTCCTGGCCTTGGTCCAGCACCGCCTGCTGTAGATTGAGTGCAGGTCAGGGAGCTCGGAGCGGATGGTGCGCTCAGCTGACCGCACAACCCTCTGTAGAGCTCGTCTGTCCTGCATGGTGCTGTTCCCGAACCAGGTTAAGATGTTTCCCGCCAGGATGCTCTCTATGGTGCACGAGTAAAAGTTCCTGAGCACCTTGGAGGGCAGTTGGAAGTCTCTCAAGCGTCTGAGGTGGTAGAGACGCTGTCGGGCCTTTTTCACCACGGTGTTGATGTGACAGTCACTTCCGGTTTCGGGCAGGTAATGGCGGAAATGCGAAAGTTCGCGCTGACGTCTATTCCAACGTAGGAAGTGTTATGACCAGCTGATCAGATCGGTAAAGCGTGTTTCTGGAATATTATGTTTTTATTCCTGCAAGCGCTTTTTATGCAGTTTTTGCAAAGCTTTATGTGGAAGGAAACCGTGACCTAGGACAAGCTGATGGCATCAGATGTAAGTACAACTCCTCCGGTTTCATATGCAAAAAAAATTTTTGCGCTAGCTTACGTGGTTGCAGTGCTACCGGGATTTAAAAATAGTTACGCAAAACAGAGCGTGCCCGCTCCGATCGGCTGTAAAGGGTTAAGAGGCTTATCCCTCAAAACTGTAAATACAAAAAAGTTGCACAAAATAGTTTCCCACCACAGGAAATTTATTTTGAGTGTCTTCATAGTTTTGAAACAACATTTTTGAAATACACCAATTTTTATATACTGCAGGAAAAACAAAAAACAAAAATATTATAATGCAAATTTGCAAAAAAGCAGCATATGCATCAAAATAAACTATTTCCAGCATTGCAATATGAGTCCTAAGCATCCCAGAAACGACACAGAAAGTCATAAAGTCAAACATAACTTTTAAAAACACCAGTATAGGCTCATGAGGCCCTGATGGTAAAAAACTACATTTCCGCAAAAATGACGTCACTTCCGGTTTCGGGCAGCTCATAGCGGACATGCGAAAGTTTGCGCTGACGTCTATTCCAACACAGGAAGTGTTATGAACAGCTGATCGGATCGGCGAAGTCTGTTTCTGGAATATTATGTTTTTGTTGCTGCAAGCGCTTTTTATGCAGTTTTTGCAAAGCTTTATGTGGAAGGAAACCGTGACCTAGGACAAGCTGATAGCACAAGATGTAAGTACAACTCCTCCGGTTTCATATGCAAAATATTTTTTTGCGCTAGTTTACGGGGTTGCAGATCTACCGGGATTTAAAAATAGTTACGCAAAACAGAGCGTGCCCGCTCCGATCGGTTTTAAAGGGTTAATGTTGATTTTTATTTTATATAAAATACAATTGCAGTTCTTTAGTGTGTACGTTTACGTTATGTTTTAGTCTGGTATTTTTTTTTCACCTTGTAAGTTTTGTACCGTCTTAAAATTTTGGTGGTGGGCAGCTCCACAGTTAAGCTAAGGTATTTACAAGGTTAATGCACAGTCAATGGTATATTCAATAAGTCTGATTTGAGATCGATTTCTGATCTGCTGCGTTTGAAATCTGACTTTTAAACATAACAGAAATGGGATTTTTGAAAAGAAATCACAACATTGCCAGCAATTATTCACTGCTGTGGTTATGAGAGCATAAAGCTCCCTTTAAAGTTTCCTTTTAAAACTGTTTTACCTCTAGTTCTCCTTCAACTATCAGACAAAAAGTTGTTCATAGAACCATTCATGATACTAAAGTTCTGCATTTTACCTTCAAAAAGTCTTATTTTTCTTCTGAGGAGTTTTATCACTTACAGCGCAAAGCAGCTTGCTCTTAAGCCCTCATTAGAAGAGCGTCTGGGATTTGGTCTGATAAACGGTGAAGAAGAACAATGGATAGAGGGACGGATGGGTGGGATGGTGCAGACAATAAGTTATGTTTTATTGGCAAGGACTAATTCTTCATTCCTCTATTAGAGGACGCGAGGGTAGATCAATAGGCTTCACCGGACTGCCCTGTTCTGGCATGTACTGATGTTATAGCAAAAGAGCAGGCAGAACAAATAGATCTTTTATCAGCGACAAGGCTCAGTGTGTTTACAACGCATCCCTTATCTTTCAAACTCCCATCTGTCCTGGTGCCTGAATCCAATTATGTTCCTAATATTAACCCCTTTAGAGAATTAACCCCACACAGCACTACTTTTTGAACAAATGAAAGTAGGCGAGGATTCTGCTGCCAGTGTTAAATGAGGAAATAAATAATGGATGCCGGCTTTGCCTCCCTCTCCCTCTGTGCACCACTGATCCTCCCCACCTGGAGGGCTTCTAAATAAGATCCTACACTGGCTGAGCACAACACAGCAGTTCATTGATCCCCACCCTGTGGTAAGGCCTCTCCCCTCAGGTGGGCATATGAAGGTTGAAGAGACAGGGCATTACAAAAAATCTAAAAATAAATAAATAAATCTACACAGGAGCCAGACACAGAAATACAAAAGTAGTGCTGAATGACTCACCTGCCCTCCAGGAAGAGCAGCAAAGATCAAAAGAGTCAGCAACTTGGATGTACATGTACTGGTGTGTTGGGATGGTGGTGTAGTCCAAAGGAAATCAAATGTGGTATGCTCTCAAGAGCAGTCAAATTGCTGTTGGATCTATGCAATTAATATGGTCTGTTTGTTTAATGGGGTCCGGAGCAGATGGAGCAGCTTGTGGAAGAAGACTGTGGTGTTAAAACTGTAAACACACAGTCTGCAGAACACATGTACAGTCGACAGTGTGCAAGCAGTCACAAGACATCGCTGACCGGTTCCAATTGAGAGTGTATTTGGCAATGCTAAATCAAACTGTGGAAATATGTTTTGATATGTTTAGCTGTGCATGATGCAGTGAAATTGCAGGTTGAGAACAAGTGAAGCATATAAAATCAGACAGCAGCTCAAGGGAAAAGTACTCCATCTCCAATTCATCATTTCAGCTGCAAGGACTCCGGGCTACATTAGCTCTCTCCGAACGACGGAACAAAACCAGAAAGGGCAAAGGGTCGAAGGTCATCAACAAAAATAAATAAATATAGAACTCCTGAGGTTTATTATTTTCTTTTGTTAAACAGCACCCTATTCTGTTTACACTAGAAGGTACTGCTGGTCAATATTTCACACTTCATTTTTTCTTTATGTAGCACAGCAAATCTCAAAAGTGAGTGTGCTGGAAATACATTCAAAACTTTCCAAAGTAGATTCCACCAACTCTCTCCAGTGGCTTAATGGCATGAAAAATTTAACTACACTGTCCGATCACAGCCAGCCCACACAGTCAGTAAATACTGCAGTGTACCGTCAACGATTTTGAAAGAACATTGAGAACAAAGTATTAGTTGTTTAGAAATATTTCAAGGACTGTCTGACTCTATATAAAAACATTGTGTGCATTGTACATATTGCATGCACATGTTCCATGTTATCTATGCAGCACATTATATTTTCACCCTGGTAGCACAGGCAGATTCTACAAGAAAATCCCACCAACCCCTTTTTATGTTACAGTGCTGCATGGGCAGGCAATTTTAGCTCATCTCTTACCTGACATTTCTTACAAGCTCTCAAATTGAGTCACTACTTTGCCTTCTTGCAAAAAGAATATGACAATATACTGAATACAATTACTTGGCAAATGCACAAGCTGACAGTGAAAATAAAAACAATGCAGCGGTGAATTTGCAAACTACACTGAATTTGCAAACAAACATTCCATAGTGAAAGACCACCTCCTCACATTTAGTTACCTCTTGATGCATCCATTACATGATGTTTTCCATTTATTGTGTATCCCCTGGCCATTGTGACAGAGGCTGAACTGAATGCTTTCATAATCAACGACATTCACAAGAAGAAACAATCCTAATGAACCATGTATGGTTAACAGCTTCCCACGGTTGTGGGTGACAGTACTGAATAAAGAAAAAGGTCATGACAACAACTTTACTGACAAAGAAGTGGAGGTACTAATTAACAAAGCAAAAAAATCAAGCAGTTATTATTTGGCTTGTCAGGTGGGCTGTCACAAAGTGCTTAGGCTGTTATTTTGCTTTTAGCAGTATAATTTAAAAGGATAATATTTTATATGAAATGGATTCCTGAAAAGAAATAAATCAAAGCCAACTAAAGATGCAGAAAGTGCTGTAGATGTTGGAAAGGCCTCCACCTTACCTTTTAGGTGATGATACATAAAACTGCCAGAATAACTGATGAACCACCCCACAGTAGTATTTTCTGTATTGCATCTTAGACAATATTTTTAAAATGAGGCTTCTCCTGTCAACTGTTTCTCTTGTAGTTGTTTTTTGTTTTTGCCACAGATCTATTCAATTGTCTGAGATACCTGCTGATTACAGACACTGACACTGAAGTGTCTTCAGTGACAATAAGATGGAAAAAAAAATATTGTTTTCATCATATGTGTTGTTGTATAACAGAATGAAAGTGCAGAATGCTGCCTCTTACAAACAGACAAATCCAACCTTTTAGCAACCCTGTGGTGTATTACACATTGCTTTCTCTACTCCTGAAACTGTTTCTTTATCCAACACAATCATGTGCAGCACATAAAGTCCTTTCTGGAACATTGTAGTTTGTGTCCCCAGCTTTGAGTCTAAAGTCTCTTTTGTTACTTTGTTCACTTTTAGTATTTTTATAAACCAGTTTTGGATGTTATAGCTAATCATTTGGCTTCTGTCAGTTCATAGATACACTACCAGTCAGTTTTCTATATTTTCATGACTATTTATATTGTAGATTCTCACTGAAGGCATCAAAACTATGAATAAACACACATGGAATTATGTAGTAAACAAAAGTGTGAAATAACACATTTTCTTTTATTATTTTAGAACTTTTAAAATAGCCACTCTTTACTTTGATTATTGCTCTGCACACTCTCAGCACTCTCTCGATGAGCTTCGTGAGGTAATCACCTGAAATGGCACCAGCAAAGCACCCCCACACCATCACACCTCCTCCCCCATGCATCACAGTGGGAACCATGCATGTAGAGACCATCCATTCTTGGCCCAAACAAATCTCTTCTACTTGTTGCTTTTCCTTGGTAGTGGTTTCTTAGCAGCTATTTGACCATAAAGGCCTGATTCGCACAGTCTCCTCTGAACAGTTCAGGTAGAGATGTGTCTGCTACTGGAACTCTGTGAAGCATTTATCTGGGCTCTAATATAAAGTGCTGTTACTTTCTGAGGCTGGTGACTCGGATGAATTTATCCTCAGCAGCAGAGGTGACTCTTGGTTTTCCTTCATAGCACTTGATGTTTTTTTGCAACTGTACTTGAGGACACATTCAAAGTTTTTGCAATCTTTCAAACTGACTGGCCTTCAGCTCTTAAAGTAATGATGGACTATCTTTTCTTTTTACTTAACTGATTGGTTTTTGACATAATATGAATTCTAACAGTTGTCAAATAGGGCTGTCAGTTGTGTACCAACCAGACTGCCGCACAACACAACTGATGGTCCCGACCCCGTTAAGAAGACAAGAAATTTCACAAATGAACCCTGACAAGGCACACCTGTGAAAACGATTTCAGGTGACTACATCAGCTCATTGAGAGAAGGCCAAGAATTTGAAGTACTGTCGACAAAGCAAAGTGTGGCTACACTGAGGAATATAAATATAAAACTTATTTAGAGTTATTTATCTCTTTTTCTTTGCTACATAATTCCATATGTGTTCATTCATAGTTTTGATGCCTTTAGTGAGAATCTACAATGTAAATATTCATAAACATAAAATGATAAGGTGTGTCCAAACTTTTGACTGGTACTTTATATCAAAGATCAACTTTTAGCTTTGACACACAGGTCCCAGACCCAAATTTTGAATTTAAGTTTCATTATGCAGCTTTCTTAAAGTTTATTTTGTTTTACCTGGTGTTTACTTTCTTTTGCACATGTTGTTTAGTTTGGTCAAGCAAGAAAATTGGCCACTTGGTTTGATTTGGCCAGAGGTGAAGGGAGCAGTCAGAGTGAAGCAGGAGTCTTATCAGGCTTGGTTAGCCAGTGGAACTGTGGAGCGGAGCGCGGCTCTGGTACTGACAGATGCAAAAACTTGATTGTGGATGGAGTTCAGTGAGATCATGGAACAAGGCTCAGCCTCAAAGCAATTCTGACAAATCATCAGATAACTCTGGGAAGCTGCCCTCTACTCACACTCAGTGTTATACAGTGGTAGTTGGATGCTGCTGACCGCAACTAAGGATAGAGTCAGGCAGTGGATCTCCTCATCTCCTCAATCCCACTGTCATGCCTACAGCGATGGAAGCGGCAGGATTGAGAATCAGCACCTCCAAGTCTAAGACATCGTTCTCACATCGAAAAAGTGGAGTGCCCACTCCTGGTCTGGGATGAGTCGAAGCCCCAAGCAGAGGAACGTAAGTATCACAGGGTTTTGTTCACGAGTGAGTGCCAGATGGGTTCAGTGTGGATAGAGGAGTACATCATAGATGTAGTTCCTTCTTGTTTGCAGTGGTGATAAAATATTGATAGGCAGGAGTCTTTCGTGGAGTATGATGTTTTGTTGCATTGAAGAGACAAGGAATTCAAGGCAGTATAAGCACGACAGAATGAAAGGGAGGCAAGTATAACGGATACAAGGAGAAGAGGTAATGACATTGGATACGTTTGAAAACCTGATGTGAACCATCTAAAGCAATGGACAGTCCACAAGATTGATGAAGAAGAGAGTGCAGGCAGGATGGAGTAGTTGGACATGAGTGTCAGGGATGATATGCGACAGAAGGAAGAATTAAAGAGAAGGTTTACAAGAGGACGCTGAGACCTGCTATGGTTGTTTGGAGACTGTGGCACTGACAAAAAAAACAGGAGGTGGTGTTGGTAGAGTTGAAGGTGGTAAGAATTCTGTTTGGAGTAAACAAGAGGGATTGGTGTCAAAATAAGTACATTAGAGGGACAGCTCAGGTTGAATGGTCTGGAGACAAAGACTGAGATGGTTTGGACATGCGGAGAGTAGACAGTGGATATGCTGGACCAAGGATCTTGCGGGAGGAGCTGTTGGGCAGGTAGAAAAAAGACCACAGAGAAGATTTATGGGTGCAGTGAAGGCTGGTGTGACAAAGGTGGATGCTAGGAATAGGGCGAGGTGGAGGCAGATCCACTGTGGTGATCCTTTAAGGGAGCAGCTGAAAGAAGAAGAAAACCTGCAAGCCAATACAGCTGCAGAACTCAACATAATAGTCAGTTTTAGCTATATCGATATCAATCACTATGAAATTATACACAGAGGTAAAAGCACAATAGACTGCAAACCCTCTTAACAATATGACCAATATGTGCAAACTTAATTTAAAGGGGTTTAATTTTAGTAATGCAAAACTTTTATAATGAGTTGTTTTTCTCATCACTTAACACCCTAGCGTGATCAATGGCATCTTAATGGCTCTAATGAAAAGCCATTTTCAAAATTGACACTACTCAGTGCTGTAAACGAGGAATTATTTTGTCCACTTTTAACTCCTCTTTGTTTGCTGGCCCTGAGAGGTTGAATACAGAAACCAAAATATCTTAGACAGCACAGAGATGTGCTCTAAAGAAGTAGAGGGCTCTTCATTATTATACGGTAATGTGTGTTTTAATTACATGAATCATATAATAATGTACATGCATGTTTAATATTACCTATTTACCATTAGCTTGTCACTTCCACAGCTATTCCTCACATTATTGCCTTCCCAAAAACAATTCAGTAGTTGGATGCTGCTGACTGCTTTTTTTCCCCTGTTTTGACTGTATTTTATTAAAATTTTGTTGTTTTTTTCTATTTGATTTTTTTTTAAGTTGGAGTGCATTTCACCAGTCACTGTCGCAGTATGCAGAAACAGGCTGTATATATTGTGAATCACCAAATGCAGACTAAGAAATGTGGAACCAAACTTGAATTAACTAAAAGCGAGGCATTTAATATGGTTGATGGAGAAATACAAAGCAATGCAAAAGGCAAACAAAGACAAGAATAAACATAACCTAAACCGGGAAAATTAAAGATAAACATGAAAAACCCTAAACATGAAACTTGGTGCAGATACAAAGATACCTGGAAGATGGAGACATGGCACAAAGGACAACAGTTGACCTGACACTGAACAAAGGAGGACAGAGGACTTAAATACACAAAAGGGTAATGGGGGAAGTGGAAACACCTGGGGAAACAGCTGATTAAAGTGAAGACAATGGCCCTTTCTCAATTCTCAAGTACGTGAGTACGTACTCGCCGAGAATGCACGGGAGTACGGACTTGCCAAGAACGCGAGCACGGACTCGCGATTTGTACAATTGGAACACCAGCGTACCTGATGATGTCACAGGTCCGGAGTTTTTACTGCCGTCCCCTCTTAATTTAACTGTGAGTAATATGTTATGAAGCTTAACTTTAATCACAGCCAAACCGGTTTACTCAGGAACAAATAAAACACTGAAATAAACCAAACATTAACATTTAGAAGTGATCTAAGTGACTTATATATCATGTTTAACCTCAGTAGTGAAATCTCTTAATAAAAATAGTGTGCATGTACATACGTGTACATACCTTAATAAAAACAAGCAGGTGAGCTATTAGAACACTTTTATTTTTATTTTAGTGGACACTCAATACAATAGACAGCTACTGGGGTTTGGGGTTTGTTTAATCTGAGTAGCGAAAAGAAAATCGGTTGAAAACGATGTGCCGGGAGTCCGCTGTTCACGCCGGCTGTAATAATCCTCGACCTCACTGTCTGCTATGGAGCTGGCGGGTCACAGACGTCTCCTAACCCTAACGTCGGAGCGCGTTTGGAAATATATGATATCTTGATAAATCGAGCAGATATTTGAAGTTTACACAGCTACATTCTCGCTTGAAAATAACTTAAAAGTTGATTTTGTGACCCCTTCTTAATGTGACATTGTTGTCCCTGGCACTCCTCTCTCTCTCCCTCCTGCTCTGCAGTGTTGCCAACTTAGCGACTTTGTCGCTATATTTAGCGAGTTTTCAGACCCCTTAGCGACTTTTTAAAAAAGTCGCTAAAAAAAGACGTGAAAGCGCGTATCGCTTTTACTCTCAACAAGCAGCGGGTGCTGTAACGCTGTCAGTTCTTCTTTTACTCTTATGCTGTTTTGTGGATCACAAGGTTTAAAACTACTTATAAACACACACAAAGTAACTCCACCAGAGTGCCTATTTCGGGTCACTTTTGCCGGTCCAAGCCCGGCTAAAGGAGCAGGGTTGGAATTGTGACATTAAAAAAAACAATAATTGCTAAAAGAAATTTAATTTGTAGTTCTAAATAAACTCTAAATGCATTTAGGACGTTTTTTTACTGACTTTATGACTCTTCCACGATGTTATTTCTCTCTCCAACAACATAGGTTACAATTAGATTAGCATGATCAATTATGCAAAATTAGGCGATGACGTCATTTAGCGACTTCTAGCGACTTTTAGGACAGCCAATAGCGATTTTCCTTACTGAGGAGTTGGCAACACTGCTGCTCTGTTCCTGTGCTACTGAGAGTGTAACTACCGCCCCTCCCCCCTCTTCCCAGTGCAAAGCACAAGACTCGCATGCAGAGTGAAGCGGGAAAAAAGTGCGAGAGAGGGTGAGAGAAAGAAAGAAAAACCCCACGGCTCGCCATAAGGAGTCTGCTTGCGTCGTTCACTTCAAAAATCCGGCTCAAAGAGCCGTTTCGTTCGCACCGACACATCACTATTGGACATTGCACGGCGCCCACACAAACGCAAAGCAGGAAATGAAGCATCGCTGAATATGTTTCCAAACCAACTTCATTCTAAGCCAAAGACTAGAAAATATGGTGAAGCATGTCTTCCCTTTGGTTTCACCTGCACAAGTGCCAAGGTAGGTCTCCCTTGCAGGATTGGTTTTCCCTTCGTCGGGAGCAGCGCTGGGCTGTTCAAATCACGGACAAACAGTATCCCACATTCTTGATTTTTAGTTCACAAACACTTGTTGTAATGACTAACTACTCCTGACATTTTGGAGATGTTAGCTCTTTATACAGTAAAGTTACAGTGGGATACAAATAATATCAGGCTGATCCTGCCAGGATTTGTTCCCCCTGTCTAAATCACAGACTAACAGTATCCCACAGCTGTTTATGTTTTTCAACCCATTTTGCACAGAGAGGCATTTTTTTTTTAAAATGTATTGATAGCAATGTTGAATATTATTACACAGGAAAAAAACAACTACATGTAAAATAATTACACCGTGACGCCTCTGCCTTTCTAAATAGAGGGACATTAACACGCTTACATGTATGTAAGCGTGTAAAACCTGAAGATAGAGACAAAATACTGTTAATCTGACTATCTGCTATTCTGCAATTCCTCTCATGTAAGCAATAACATGGCGCACAGCTGACGTGAAAAAAGGCACAGACCTTTGACATTGCATGACAAACTCTGTATTCCTCGTCCACACATAAACGCAAAAAAGGAGTTTTAAAAAATCTCATTTTTCGGTGATTCCAAACGCCATTTACGTGTGGCTGCGTTTTCAAAAATACCCGTGTAGGTGCGGGCGTAGCGTAAAAGAGTTAGTAGTTTATTTTCTTACTACCTGCAGATTACTTGTATTTGCTTAATTGTTTACTAAATGTTTTAGGTGTGAAATAAACCGCAATGGAGCAAAATATGGGTGTGTGTGGTTGGAGGATGCGTTAGTGCGTGCGTGTGTGCGCGCGCGAGGGGCTGGGGCGCGAACATTTTTCTGTAAAACAAAGGGGGGCCCAGCGAAAAAAGTTTGGGGACCACTGGCGTAGCGCATGCTCATATCCTCAGCAGTGAGAAACTATGGTACATCTCTATGGGCCCTTTTATTCTCACATAAATAGAGTCTGGAATTTTTACATTTCAAGGAGAATATCTGTCCTTTAAAAGAAGATGAAATTACAGGTTTTTGATAGACCTTTAAACAACCAGCTGTGGTAGCAGAGAGTCAATGACAGGTAGTTGTTGATGTTCTGGAGCACACTCAGGCCTACAGCCACAGCTGGAGAGAGGCATACAGTATATTCATCAAAACACACCCACACACATTCACTTACTCACACACACCATTACCTCTATACCCTCCCAGCAACGATTGGGTTGCATAGGCTCGAACTCTAAGTTAATGTGCTTTCATTTATCACTCTGAATTAGATTTCATGTTGCTACTTAATAATTTAAATCCCCTGGAAAGCACTCTAGGCTTTCACTTTTGTTTCAAGGAATACTAGGAAAAGATGACCAAAGGGTAACCAGGATCGTCAAAGCTCACACAAGCGCCTTTTTGACTCCTGCCTGTCAATGTTTACCAGTCTTTAAGCAAAATGAACACAGACAATGCCTGAAGTTGCCTTTTTCTCATTATATAAAGCCAGTGCTTTCACTGGCTTTTTGCAGTCACTTTTCTAAAAAACCCGGCCTGTATCTGAAGCCGTAGGTAAGGTTGGGGTCTGATTTCTTTACTTTTAGATCCATGTAAAGAGAGGAGACCATTTAAAGGGGGCACGGATGCTTATCCGCGTCAGCAACAACATCAACAAGTTTCCTGCACGTGAGTCAACTTGTCAGTCCGATTCACATGATAGCTGATAAAACCTAAACGCTGGTGAAAAGCCAAAAACTCATCGTTGTGTGTTTGCGTGTGTGTAGATGTTGTTACCATTCTGACAGCAGCAGTAATCTAATGTCACCGCGCCGGATTGAAGAACTCGGCCTTCAGCTTCGCTGCCATGTTGATGAGACCAGAGTACCGAAATGACATCGACCCAAAGTACAGGAAGAAGATTGAGGCGATGGTTCAAGTGAGTCCGTGTGATCCTTACCCTCTTCATTCATCCTCTGCTTTATCATCTCCTCTTGCCCATTCTGCCCCTGACTCCTCATTTTAATTCCCATCTGCACCTTAGTCGCCCGGATAAGTCGGAGCTGGAGGAGGAAACTACTCCGTGTCCCTTCTGTGGCTTCCAGCTGCCGCAGAATGAACTGCTGTGTATCTCCTGCAAGAACAACCTGCCCTCCTGCATTGCCACGGTACACAGGACGGCTCACCTCCTGAGAGTGAAGCCATCTACACTGTCAGCTAGGGCTGGGCTATATCATACCGTTCACGGTAATACCGGTGTAATGTTGGGCAACGATAGGAAAATGAAATATCGCGATAGAATATGGGCAAAACGCACATGCGCAGTGCCTTTGTTTACATACGCACATGGCGGCGACGCAGAATGAGAAGAGCGAAAGTGGATCGTTGAATGAAACGGATGAACCAGAATTGGTTTGTAAAAATACTGCAACTTCATTGGTGTGGAACTAGTTTGGCTTTCATCTGTCAGATACACAACAAAGCACTAATTTTAGTAGCACATGCTAGCAGGCCGACGTTATTACCGTGTTTTTTGGAAAATACGGCACACAATCAATCCTTTGATTTTTCTGAAAATCGACAGTGCCCCTTATAATCCCGTGTGCCTTATGTATGAATTCTGGTTGTGTTTACTGACCTCGAAACGATTTTATGTCGTACACGGTGCTTGAAAATCTGTCAAATGTTTTAGTACTTTGCTAAGCTACGAACCCGCACCGCTTGATGGATTGTCGGAGCATTACGGCTACCGTAGGCAGGTGCCTCGCGGAGTGATATGTACTGTGCTTCAACATAATATTACCGTATTGTGTGTGTATAACCTCTTTTTAAGTTTTGTGGATATTATACATGGTTATGCTGAGGATATGTTGGCCAATTTCCACTGGAAATGCCTTTTGGTTCAACTGTCAGCAAGGAATTTGCATTTGCACTGTTAATTTTTTATATAACTTTAATGCACATAAAAAAACTGCTTGTTTAAGTGAAAATACATTGATGAGGGTTTTTTGGACGAATAAAGTTGTGGAGTTGTAAAGTATTTTGTCTAGTGTCAATTATATCGTCAGTTATATCGTTATCGCAAATTTTCAAATGTATATTGTGATAAATGTTTTTGGTTATATCGCCCTGCTCTACTGTCAGCATTTCATTGATGTTTAACAGTCTGACTCATATGGGACAGACTCAGTGCATTTGCCAACACAAGCGGCATTTTATTTCCAGTTTTGATGCGTTCATAAAAATCTAAAGTGCCTTTTTAAATTGTTTATGTTATGATCTAACAAATTGAAATTTAAGACGATCCATAACAAATGGTGGGCAATATAAAGTTTTTACAGATTTCCTTGATCTTCGCCTGATTCTCACCCAAATTAAATGAGCTCGAGCTGTTGTTGGCATCTACATTGCGTTTGCAGAACAGGACATAAAACCATTGAATGGTCACTTTGAATTTCTATCACATAAACTAGAATAACAGAGTTTTCAATGCCCTTTTTATAACAACTTTTTTATCTTTGCACACAAACAGGAAAAACCCATTTTACCACTTCGCCATGTCTTTGTGCTAAATAATGTTAAAAGTCCCCTGGCTGTATTCTTTCTCACTACAGAGAGGTAGAATCAACAAGTGTAATTAATAGAAATTTTAAATGTTCACGTGTAAACTGAACTTTGTTCCAGGTTGCTGGAGAGGGAGACATCGTGTCCCATGTGCTCTGAGAGTCTCAGTGCCAGTCAGGTGAAAAAGATCTCCGACTGTTCAAAATATCTGCAAACCAACGAACCCGATGAAACCCAATGACAACAGACGAAAGTACACCAGATATCAACCAGAGGATGTGTGTGTGTGTTTGTGTGTATACATAAATATATAAAATATAGTGTATTTAAATATGTCCAAATTTCCAATTTTTTTTATACTTTCTTTTTTTAACCCTGACGGCATAGGGGCAGCGAGGGTTGGCATCCCGGGTTGCATCTTAGTTGCACTCGCAGTAGCACAGGAACAGAGCAGGAGGGATAGAGACAGAAAGAGAGCCAGGGACAACAACATCACATCAGAAAGGTATAGTAATCATCCACAACTATTTTCAGTTGCAGATGATAAAGGATTCAGAAAGTTTATTCATGCAGGCCCATATGACAGAGAATATGTCATATATCTTCTTTTTGCTTTCATATTTTAATTTATATTTAATTATATGTTTTGTGTTGTAGTTTGCAGTGTTTTGTGTTGTTTCACTTTACATTTGTTTAAAAGGGAAAAGCAGAAAATTTAAATATTTAAAAGTTGAAATGTGAACAGTTGGTTTTTGTATTATATGATTTATTTATTACATTTTATGTGGAGTGAATAAATAAAAGTATATTTACGGTACCCTAGAGACAAATCACGTACAAACTCCGAAACATGTAAAAACTCAAAACACGTACAAAAGACAACAGAAGTGCTCCAGAATGCTAGGTGCAGCCTTGAGCAGTGTTGCCAACTCCTCAGTAAGGAAAATCGCTATTGGCTGTCCTAAAAGTCGCTAGAAGTCGCTAAATGACGCCATCGCCTAATTTGCATAATTTGTCATGCTAATCTAATTGTAACCTATGTTGTTGGAGAGAGAAATAACATCGTGGAAGAGACATAAAGTCAGTAAAAAAAACGTCCTAAATGCATTTAGAGTTTATTTAGAACTACATATTAAATTTCTTTTACCAATTATTGTTTTTTCTTAATGTCACAATTCCAACCCTGCTCCTTTACCCGGGCTTGGACCGGCAAAAGTGACCCGAAATAGGCACTCTGGTGGAGTTACTTTGTGTGTGTGTGTTTATAAGTAGTTTTAAACCTTGTGATCCACAAAACAGCATAAGAGTAAAAGAAGAACTGACTGCGTTACAGCACCCGCTGCTTGTTGAGAGTAAAAGCGATACGCGCTTTCACATCTTTTTTTAGCTAAGGGGTCTGAAAACTCGCTAAATATAGCGACAAAGTCGCTAAGTTGGCAACACTGCCAGGAAGTACCAACATCTGGATTTGGTGTGTGGTAGTAAAAGTAAGTAAGTAAGTAAAATTTATTTATATAGCACATTTCACAGATAAAAATCACAAAGTGCTTTACAGTAAGATCAGACATACAAGTTAAAATTAATTAAATTAGTTAAAAGCCCGTTTGTATAAAAATGTCTTCAGCTGCTTTTTAAAGGAGTCAGTAGAGTCTAGACAGCGTAAAGACAACGGCAGAGAGTTCCACAGCCTAGGTGCCAGTGCCTGAAAAGCCCGATCCCCACGTGTTTTAAATCTAGTACGTGGGACCACCAGTAGCCTCTGACCTGAAGACCTAAGTGCTCGGGATGAAGCATGAGGTTTCAACAGGTCAGAGATATACTGGGGAGCTTCACCATGCAGAGCTCTAAAAGTTACAACTAAAATTTTAAAATGAACCCTAAAATTTACAGGCAACCAATGAAGAGAAGCCAAAACTGGAGTAATGTGTGACCTCTTGTTTGTACCAGTTAAAAGTCTTGCCGCTGCATTCTGAACAGACTGAAGGCGATCCAGAGCTGATTTGTTAAGACACGTAAAAAGACCGTTACAATAATCCAAACGAGAAGAGATAAAAGCATGAATAATCATCTCAAGTTCTGCCTTTGACACCAGTAGCCTGAGTTTAGAAATGTTTCTTAGATGATAAAAACAGTTCCGGACAAGTTGTTTAGAGTGTTTCTCAAGAGACATCGAACTGTCAAATATAACACCTAAGTTTCTGAGACTCGACTGAAATGAAGGGTCTAAAAAACTGATATGCTGCCTAATTTCTGAGAGCATGTGATCAGGTGCAATAATCAAAGTTTCTGTTTTATCTGCATTTAACTGAAGGTAAACGAACATTTTTTTTAAATTATTTGAATATATATGCTTGTGTATAAATACACAAACAATACGCATATGCTTTCAAGTTCAGTTAACTCTAGAAATGTGTTTTGGAGTTATTGTTAATAATAAATTACCGTAATTGTCGGGCTATAAGCCGCTACTTTTTGCACAAGCTTTGAACCCTGCGGCTTTTAGTCAGGTGCGGCTTTTCTATGGATTGTCCATAATTTTTGTGATATCGTAAGACGATTTGTTTTGTTTGTTCCACTGTTGTACGGCACTACGTTGCCTGGCGGAAGGGCATGTGATCAGACACACAGTATCGGGGTTCGAGAGTGGTATGTTGGTCACATGTCCATCCGCCAGGCAACATAGTGCTGTACAAGTAGCGCGAAAAACAAACTTCAAATTAACGCTACGTGTTCAGCGGGAGGCGTGGATGACGAGCGGCAATAAACTTGCGAAAAGCAAGTTAGGCTCAAGTCCACCGGTGGAATCTGACAGCGTGGAAAAGTGTGAAAACATCCATGATCACCAACGGATTTCGAAGGGCTGGACTGTTGCATGATGGAGAGGAGGACACCGCCACGGCCCTTCTGAGGGTGTTCGACTCTGACACTGACAACGAGGATTTGTTTGGTTTTGAAATTGACAACGAAGGAAAGAAGCGGAGAGTGGATGACGAAGCCATCCTGAGCCTGTTTGTATCCGACACTGGAGGAGAGGACTTTGGTGGTTTCAGTGCGCAGGAAGAAGAGAAAGATAGTGGTGAATGACTTTTCTTCTTGTTAAAGCCGTGTCACTGCACGTGAGCCTAAAAGGTAGCCCGAATCTATTTTTCTGGTGTGCTGTAGGTTATTGTTATGTACTACATTTGTTACTCATTTATGAAGCACAGTACATGTTTCCTACTTGTAATTACCGGTACTTGTACATATACCTAAAAAGTTATGCAAATATGTACCCATAACTTGTTTTTCAAAATATTAATAAAAGGGATGTGTCTCCAAACAGTCATCTCTTTCCTGACAATTCCCTTGCATATTCCTTTTGCATATTCTCTTACATATGATAAGTCAACATTGAAACACCTGCGGCTTTTAGTCAGGTGCGGCTAATGTATGTACAAAACAGGATTTTCCCCTGATTTTAGCTTGTGCGGCTAATATTCAGGTGTGCTTTGTAGTCCGGGAAATTCGGTAATTAAAGCAACAAAACAACCTGAAGAGCCGTTTGGGAGCCGAAAGAGCTTGCTCTTTTTAGTGAGCCGAGCCAAAAGAGCCGGTTCTCTAAAAGGAGCCGGAAATCCCATCACTATCACAAACCACGTCTCAGCTTTTGTGGACGTAAAATACGTTCACACATGACTCCGATTATGCTCAGCCATTGTTGTGAGTGCGCACGCCAAGGGGCTGCGAGACAGACAGCCGTATTTCGCACATGACTATGAAAGGCGGAAGAGGAAGTAGTTCCTTTGAATGTAGACAATCCGAATGTTATAGTTTCTTTCCACTGTGTTCCTGTTAATGATAAACTACAAATTTACTCTAAATTACTAGAATATCGATATTTTAATGTGAGAATCGATTCTAGAACATAAATGACTGGTATCGGAGGACTCGATATTTCAGGATCAATCCGCACATCACTAAAAGGCACGTTTACTACAACAAGATATTGATCAGGATCCTAAAATCATCAAGAACTGAACCATAGCAGTTTTCTCCTACATGTGTAAATTTCTCTGACACAAAGATTAAGTCAGTTTAGCTTATTAAGGGGACGATATCCCTGAGAGCAAGGTTCTCTTTCAAGGAGCACTCACCACATTTTTTCACATACACAAAACTTGGAAGCTATCAATTACAAATAGTCTTATCTATTTTCCATTGACCATATGGGGGTTAAAACCCATGCTTAAGGCCACAGAACTGATGGACTAATGCTAGTTCCACTTACATGCTCTAAAGAACGTATGTACCTGGGCCCGCCTACTACGCTTGCAAAGGTAAAATGATTGGCTAGAATCCAAAGTGTATGACATCTCAGTAAAAAAAAGCACCGAAATGAAGCACTGACATGTGCGCTTCTTTTCGGTCTGGTTAACACCGTTTATGTCAGAACCGGTACCCATCCCTAGTGTTTATTCAGTTTTACTCATTGCTATGTCCATATTGAAAGGGTGGATATATACTTTACCTAATTATCAAAGCCATTTATTCAATGAAAAGGTTAATTGAAGGAAAACAGATTTAAGGTCTAATGCAGGTTTGGCATTTTAGCAATTCCTGGCATACCTGTGAAGATTAAATTTTTTTCAGGCATATTTTCATAGTTGTTACGATGCCAACATTCCTATAATGATGTTTCTCTGCGAAAATTCACTCACTTTCTCGAAAGAGCAACATATTTTCTAAATAAAGTTGGTAAAAGGTTGCTAGATAGATATCATGAGTTACTCTTTATTATTAAGCACAGGAACCATTCTGTCATGCTAAGATGAGTGCTTTGAAATAATAAATTACAAAATGCAAATAAGAAGAAGATTAGTCTGTGTTTATGGATGGCATTTAACTTTAATTGGTTCATTATTTCTGGAAATTGCATTTTTAAACTCTCCTGATTGCCACAGCTGTGCTTGGTGGCGTGTCTGGGGAATGAAGGCTACAGGTCGAGTGTCCTTCTCTGGAAAACAGGATCCTGTGAGAATGAACTTGGATGATCTACCTCTTAATGTGTTAACCAATTTGTCTTTGGAGAGGGTGCAGAATAATACCAGGGGTTCAATTTAAATTCTTGTTCATCTGTGGTTATGGATAAAATTCACAAAGTTTGAAAAAACAGTAACTTTCAGTCAGTGTAATTTTGCTTGTGTGCTCCTCTTTTTCTCAGGTCAAGTTGCCCTTATGTTGAATATCCTGAAACATAACCACAGGTCTTGTAAAGAATAAACCCTGCCTAAAATAAATCCCTTGTACAAAGCTTTTCTGTTTTTGTTTACCCACCATTTTCCTCTCCTGTTGTTGTGACTTGTCTGAAGAGAAGCCTCTAACCTTGTAGTCAGAGATTTATGCTGTGCTTCCAGAGGGGGAATTGAGCTCTTGTGGACATTGTAAATGTTTTGTATAAAACTTTGTGTTCATCCCTGTATTTTTCAAAATTTATTCCAAATTTCTAAGTCCATTACTGTAAAATAGAGACTTTTAAAATTGGATTATTCTTTTTGATACACCCTGTACATGTATATATTATCATACACATGTTGAGTTATGGGGTGTTACTGAAACTAAAAGTGAAAGTACTTATACTGCAGAAAATGCCACTGTATTACCATTAATATTTAAATTTGAAGTTGAAACTCATTTTAATATAAAAATAATAATAATAATATAAAAAAATATGTTTGTATTGTGACTGTACTATGAGGACTAAAAACTATACTCAAGGTGTAGGCCTGCTCATTAAACAGGCATACACCTTGATTTAAAAAGTACAATACATTAAAATTTATTAACTTAACATTAAAAAGAAAAAAATCCAAGAAGAATTAGAAGTCTTAATCACAGTCTGGCATGGTTAACTCTGAAAATCTACAGACTGACTACAAATATTAATTCTAAATCAAGGAGGTGTGATTTCTTATTTGTGCAAATCTAAAAATGTCTTGAGGAGGCAGCACCTGTCACACACAAAATGATAAATCATAGTCTAATTAGCTTGTATCGCTCTGTTTTCATGCGTATCTGTGCATGCGTGTAATACCTCACTGATCACAGCTGATTGCAGAGTGTTGAAAGGGGTCCTTTCCTAGCAAACTTGTGTCTTGAATGTCCTGTCAGAGAGCTCTGGCAAAGCAGCTGCCTCTCAGCTCGCCAAGCTCCGGCCTCTGTTAATGAGACATGCCCATGGCCATCAAAATGACAGATTTTTAGATTTCAAAGCTTCAAATCAAGCTACTTTCAAAGACAATGACCAACAAGATGGCAGTATTTAACAGGATGCTAAAACAGGCATTATGAGAACAGAATGCATTTTTAAGACATTACGACGGTGATCACTGTTAGGTTTGTAGCTTGAACCTATTCGCTGGAACGTTGAAGACAATATAATTACACTGCAAAGCAAGACACAAGCAGGCAAACTTCTTCATGGTACTCGTGCACGGGAGAGAACCGGACAGGCACCGTTCCTTCGCTTGACCCCAGTAGCTCTCGTCCGTTTTCCCGTATCACTGTCCTTTTATTGAGGTTACATGAATATGCATAAGTTCATTAACATATGACGTCTACATACACAAAGAGTACCTTGCCTGTGTGTGTGTGTGTGTGTGTGTGTGTGTGTGTGTGGACTGCTGATCAAAGGGTCAAACATCCTTGGTCAGGAAGAGGGTAGCCTCCCCCTCACCCTAGATGGTTCATCCTAGATAACACGGTGAGGAAGTCCTGCAGTTCATCTAAACAAAGAGCACTTAGACTAGAACAGACGCAACTACGTTAATCCTACCATAAAACAATAAGACACGGTATGACCTCTCATGCTCCCAAAGTGCTGTCTAATACACACAAAGTTTGCAGACTATCAAGGATCAAAACCTCTACCAATCTACAACTAATTACAAAACTCTATAAGCATATATAAGTAAATATTTCTAAGCATAAATGACAATCAACAATACAAATCTAACATTTCCCCGCTTTTTGACCTTTATGCTTGAAAAGTTCCCAGGTATGAATACCTCATGTCTGACAGTTTCAATGCAAACATTTTTATACTCAGCATATGTCAAATCACCCTAAATTACTGAAAAGGTACACAGTTTAACAAATGTATTAGCAGTTATCCCATTCCTCATTGATCTCATCTCATGGCAAACTGCATCCCACAAACAAAGAAATTGTTAATTTAATAGTGAAAATAAGAAGATAACATTTCCAAAAACATCTCAGCTTGGTAATGCTTCCTCCAGGTGTGCACATCACATGTCTCTCTGCAGAGTGGTTTAAGTTCTGCAGGGCGTCATGAATGTCTCTTCCAGTTGTTTCCATCGTTGTCCATAGGACCAGAGTCCAAATGTATGTAGAATAAACATTCAAACATACCAGTTGGTTTTGTTGTTCGTCAACATGGGTCTCAGCTATTTCCAAGCTGCAGACCTCTCAGCACTCTAGTTTTATGGCCTCTTACCAGCCCCCATCACCTGACTTCAGACCTTCGTCTTGTGAGGGGGATATTTATGACTCCTTAATTGTCCACGCTCTGCAGAAAAGCTCTCTGTGGAAAGGGGCTGGGTTCCGTCATCTTACTGCTATTATGATCCCAGCAGCCTTCAGAGTGTCATCGTATGCACAGTACAGTGGCACAGCGTTAGGTGATGTTCATAGGAAACTGCTGTTATCACCACCATAGCTTCTGGTTCCTGTGCTTTTCACAGAATCATGACATCATCCTCGAACTCCTTCTACGCTGTCGATGGAGCTTGGCACGCTCCCCTCATCCCTCGAGTTTTCATATCCCAACGCTGCTGAAGATTTAAGGCAGAGCACGTCGTACACCTTAGTCGTCTTCCTCAGCGTCAATATTGAATCTTTTATTTTATTTAACATCTTGCTGTGGGAAGTCTCCTCTTGATCTCCTGGAAGCTCAGTAGCGCAGCTCTCTGTGTGATGTCTGCTGTGCTGAAGATGATCTCTGATCCTCCTGAAGCCTCTCTCCTGGCCTCAGCTCCCATCCTGTAGACGATCCTCTCAGGCACTCCTTCTCGTCATGCATAGTCCTGATTTTGGGCCTGCTGGATCTGTCTCTCTTAGGTGAGAGTTGTCATGTGTCCATCTCCTCTGCCTTCCTCCTGGTTCAGCTGTTTCCGGCACCAGCTGGGGTCCTATAAGGATGAGCGTCGTAGTCAAGGTAACCAAGAGGGTCCTGGTCGCACACAGGTCCGTCACGCCTCGCACTTGGTTGCCCTAGAGTTGATCAGAGGCTGGAGGTTGAAGTGCGAGCTTACCCTACGGGGGCTCAATCAGCACTCCCCCCTCACCACTGAAACAACCAAGTGTGAGATTTCTCTATTGTGCTGTCTTGAGGGTGCCGGGGTTTCCTGGGCCCTCGACCTCTTGCAGTGGCTCTGATAAATCCAGGAGGGTCTCTCGCTATTTTGCAGGCAGTTAAAATGGTCCTTGCTGTGGCTCCAAGGTCTGATCTCATGATGGGCCCCAACCAGCTTGACCTTTGACCTCAACCACTGCCTGGCTGTCAGCTATGCCTGGAATGGTTCACGCTTCTCACTGGGTCTCTGAAGATTTCTCAGGAGATTACTGCTGCACCTGTATTTCCTTGCTAAGAAGAAAAACTTCTATTTGGAGAGCATGTCAACAATCATCAAACCACATTCTTTAGTTCAGTGAACTTCACTTATAGGCCATCAAAGCCTCATCTGAACATGGATGCACCACTTGCATAGGTTTAATATTTGTAAATAAACGGCTAATCACACAAATCACTGCAACAATAATAGTAAACATTGCTTAATGTTACTCCTTGGACCCCACCTCTTGACGCATGGACACACCCATGCGCCAACACACCAAACCCGGATTCCTGTCTTAAAGAAAAAGATTAGCTAGATCATATCCCAGGCAACATCAGGGCATCTCCTCCCCTGGAGCAGCACCACCCTGGACCTATAATCCTGCAATAAAAATGTTAGTGTGTTTTGCATATTAAGTATGCTTAACACCTGGCTCTCCCAGGAGCCTGCATACACACCATCATGGCCTGGAAAGCAAAATCTGGAAGTAAAATCAAACTTCATACCTGTAAACAATTGTATCATAAGAACAATAAGCATTCAACATCAGCAAGACAAGTGTCACGTGCAGGTTTTCTCAAATCAGTAAACTACAATTATTTTCATAAGTCGCCTCAGACATGGATCATCCCATGTACTCAGGCAACATTAATGTAATCGGTGACTGCTCTTAAGCAAAGTCACTCCACTCATATATTACTATGGGCTCAAAAGTGGCCAGCTAATGAGCCCATATCAAACTATCCCAGAAACACTGTATCTCTTATTTGTTCTTCTCATGTCACTTGTCCGCTTCTGCCGAATCCTCTACACGCAGTCATAGAAAAACAAACATTAGCAACACAGTGACCATTGGTGGTCAGACGCAGGTCGACAGGTTCCAGAGGTGCCATAAAAAGACCATAAAGTTAGCCATCTATAGCTGTGGAAAGAAGTAACACCAATTCTCAACACAGGAAATTTCACACAGGTTATTCACATTATCAAAGTAACCTTCACATTTTCCCATCAACACAATGCAACAGCATCACCACTCATAACCTGTAAACACAGTTTTCCTCACACATAAACCCAGAAATCCTGTAGTAGGAAAAAACATCAACCAGTTGTCCTGGTATAAATCGCATCATCAATTCACATGAAGAACTGGCATGCTGTAAGAAAAGAAAATGCAAATATTAGCGCTTGCGCAGGCGTATGCATACTTTGTCACAGTTATCTCTGTGAGCAACACAAGCTAGTGAATGACACACACATAGTAAATTCACAGACACAGAAAATGGCATTTAAAATGTTAAATCATCACGCAACCTCGAGTGTTGCTGTCATCTTTCTGCTCCTGTAAAAGGAAACACATGGGTTCATCTGCACCTTTGTCAGGTGGGGGTTAGCTTCACACAATCATGTTCAGTCAGTCAGTCAGTTATTTTAAAATTCCTACTCATTCACTCAGTGGTTCCTTCTTTTGCTAATTGTGGAAATTATCATCGCATTCGTTTCCACGCTCAGCAAAACGACGTTATTTCAAAAAGAAAAATAATTTAGACTGGATTTCCTCGTTGAATCCTTTTTGGGGGGGACTCTCATTTCCTAATTGTCCCAAATAAGTGGCTTCCTCCTGAACCCATTTTAAATGTGGAGAAACTCACTTGCAACAATTTTCTTGACGACGTGTAACGCTTTTAATTCCCGACTCGCAGATCTGCTCAAAGAACAGAGATTATCGAACAAAACTTTCAGTGCACTGTGAAAGTATCAAAATAAAAAGGCCTTGTTAAGTCATGACACAAGCTCCTCATCTCAGGAGGGTAAATCATACCATTAGCATGGTTCATCATACCATCATACTAATCGGCAGGCTCAACTTCACAACAAAAGAAAAATCATCAGCTAGATTCACTCCAAACCAACCATCAGCTGCACAACACACAACATAACCCTAATGTCTTATTAGCTATGAGTTTAATCACCCGGTCTGTGCTCTTCACTCATTTAAGCCACAGATCTATTTTATTCAATTTTTCCTTTTTCCCTTCATCATAAAACATGTGACATGCTGTCATGCACTTCACAAAAGACGTTTGTTCTGATGTATTCAGAGTTGTGTATCTAAATACAGGATTCACTCGCACATCAAAGCAGGAAACTCAGTGTTTTAGAGTCTCCACTCAACACACAACAAACTCCAACACATCCCATTCACTCGTACTAGAATTCAGTCACCTTTCATTAATCTAAAACCGATCAACTAATTTGCATATCAGCTATTAACCCACTAAGTTGACAGGACGACAGAAAAGCATGTTCAAAATAGTATCACAAAAGACAATTTCCCTCATACAGTAAATTACATGTGCTGCCTCAATCAAGCAGGAAGCTTCTCCCAATTTACCATTTTAACAACTAAATTTATTGTCTGATCACTGGTTGGTCAAACCAGGATCTTTTTTCCCACAAAAGTTAAACTGTTGTCCTGCAACCTGGAGGGTCAATTTTTTGCATTGGATAAATTCAGTATTTAATAACAAGTGTCTGCTAAATTGACACTATTTTAACACTGATGAAAGATAACAAGCAAATTTTCATTGCATGGGTTTGTGTTATTAGGCAGGTCTAATGCATGTCTGTGGAGCTGCATCTCCAGCAGAGCATGTTCTTAAAGCTGCCTTTCCTACACACTTCTCTGCTATTATTTAATCATTTCTTAACTAATGTGCTATGAGTCTTCATGAGTCATTTTGTGTTTGGAATTGTTAGTAGGGTTAATGCATGTTCTGCTTGTGTGTGTGTGATTTTGTATATGTTTCTATTTTCGCAATGTTTCAGACTCCGTCTCAATTTTCCAACTTAAGCAGTCAGTTTTCTTTTCCCCAGGTTTGCTAACCCAAATTTTGATTTCCCACATTAAATAATTCCTATGTGTTCTCACCTAGTCTTCTCACTCTGTTGTCCTCTCACTCTTTTGTCCTCTCCCACTTCAACAGTCCCGGCAGTTCTCCTTCAGCTTTGTCCTGTCTAGTAGCTGAAGTGCTGCTGCTGCCTTCTTGGGCGACTTCTTAGCAGCTGCTGCCGGTTTCTTGGCTTTGGCCGCGGCGGGCTTCTTGGCTTTGCTCTCAGTAGCCTTGTTCATCTTGAAGGATCCGGAGGTCCTGGTGCCCTTGGTCTGCACCAGAGTGCCCTTCGCCACCAGGCTCTTGATGGCGGTCTTGACACGGGCCTTGTTCTTGTCCACATCGTAGCCTCCGGCAGCCAGAGCCTTCTTGAGAGCGGCCACAGACAGGCCGTTGCGCTCCTTGGAAGCGGCCACGGCTTTCACAATCAGCTCGCCCACGCTGAGGCCGACCTTCTTGGGCTTGGAAGTCATCGTCTTCTTCTTCTTGGCCTGAACCTCGGCGCAGGGCGCAGGGCGTGTTTATGATGGAGCCTTTCCCACCACAGCGCTGGCACGTTGAACGCATCATGAAGGGTCCATTTCTTTCATGTCGCTAGCCGCATGTGGCTTGCCCGAGTCACTCAGTCCTTTTTGAGCATTTCAACATGCTGCCGCCGCAGACCCTGGCCTCAGATCCAGCAAGTTTAGCGCGCTGATCTCCAAAAAAGTCCCGAAGGCCAGAAAGACGTCAAATAAGTGTCTCGTGCTGAGAACTCAAACAAAAACTCCTCTTCCCGCTGCCATCTTGCTCGCCCCTCCGTGAAATTCATCCAATCAGACAGGAAGATGGGTTTGCTTTCTTCTTCTGCTGCTGTTTATCCACATTGCTGCTGCTTTGCTGGGACTCTTTGCTCAGGACTCGCTGCTGTCTCTTTATCATGTTATTGCTTTGGAGCTGCATTCCTTGTCTTCAGGGAGGGGTGAGAGCTTGCTTGCTTGTGAGGTTGAGAGACACATGGCGCTGTAAATAAGTCAGCCAGAAACTTGGCCTGCATGTTTCCAATGATGTTAAACTATAACTTTCTTCCGACTGCTGCATGTGGAAAATTGATTCAGGTCTGCTTTTCACCTGAAAGTGACAAACTAAAACATGTTCATTATTATCATCACTGCTTAATCAACACACATCTCTCTCTCTCTCTCTCTGTCTGTGTTTGTGTGAACAATCCTTTCTTAAAAGCAGAAAATGACATTGTAGTTGTTTTTCGGCTGATCAACACAAAACCTTTTTCCTATGATTATTTCTCTTCGTCTACAATGTAGTAATTTGTCTCTTTTTCACTCTTTTTTTTTTCTTCACAATAGCTGGTGGTCTGCAAAATCACCGCTCTCACTCACAATCAAAGGCAATTACTTTTACACAGCGCACAAAAACACTGTGATGTCAGACACATTCACACTCACTTTTTCATCTGCATAAATAAACCATATGGCTGGAGATATGTGCCATGGTGATCCATAAGCATGATCACCAGTTTATTTAATTATTTTTAATCCAACAAAACAAATAAACAAAAACATGATGCTGATGCTACACACACACACGAGTCAAGGTGCAGAAAAACTGCTCATGGAAACGCTGCACACTCCAGTTATCACAGTTATCCTAGCTCTGTTTCCCTCTCTTTGAGTAGTTCTCAGACAGCTCTTGATCTGATAATGTGTAGCTTGCTCATCAGCTCAAAAAACAAAAACAAAACTGCAACGCGACATCACACAGTAGTTGCATGCTCTGCCCACAGTGGCAAAGTCTTACACTTACATATTCAACACAGCTTCTCCATCATGTATTTTCAGATGTTTCATACAGGGTTGAGCATATTAGTTGTTTTCACAGGTGTGCTGTATATCTCAACAATGGTTCATAATAAGACGACAGTCTTCCACACAGGTCAAGTGCCTCTATGCACTTCATGAGTTTAAATATTTACCTATATCATTTCACCTCACATGTCATTGTACTGAATTTAAGCAACCACAAGTTTAATGTAGGTTACTTTTAACAACTATCCACCTCAATGGTTTGGCACACAGGCTGTTAACATTTTGTGTCAGGAAGGGGTGGGGGGAAAGCCACCCACCAGAGCACAGCTGCTGATGTGGGCTGGCCTTTTCCACACACTCTTCAAGGCTGGTGTGTTTTCTGAAAACTTCTAACATTTGAATCTCTTCCATTTATAAGCCTGCGATTAACCGCACGGCTCAGGTCCGCGTGAAACCCGCGCGACCGCATTCGCGTGCACCCACGCAGCTGTGGAGCCTTCGCTCTCTCTCTTTTATACATAAATACTTTGTGCTGCCAGGAGCAAAGTCCAGCACAAACGTCTTTCTCCCTCTAACTCACTCTTGGTTGCTTAGAAACCCATGATAACAACAACAGTCGGTGTTACAGACCACGTGTTCTGCTCCGCACACACTCACACAACAACAACAAAAACGACGACGACGACAACAATGACAACAACACAAAATAGGCCTACTCCGGACTCACACCGGACCGCTCGGGACCCTGACCCAGTTGTGGGACGCTCACCCACTCGCGCGACAAAACCCAATGAAGGGACGCTCGGGACACACACCCAGGGCGATTTCAAAACCGGACACTCACCGGACGCTTGGGACCCTTGGGCGATTTAACCAAAACTTCTTTTTCGGGACACTAACCCAGTTATCGCTCCACAAAGCAGCGAACTTCTCAACGCCTCACAAAATGGCGGAGACTGCACAACGACACGGTTATAGAGTCGGCCTCTTTAAACTTACTTGGCGTTGCTTAGCGTGTAATATCAGCCTGAATCCCGCCGATCGCCATTCATCGAGGAGAAAGACAGACAGCGAATCCACAGGAACTTCCTGGCTGACGTCAGTCTTTCAGCGTGCCTCCCCCCCCTCGGTGAATGCGATCCCAGGGAGCCGGCATCGAAGGACCAATTAATGTTAGGTTTGTAGCTTGAACCTATTCGCTGGAACGTTGAAGACAATATAATTACACTGCAAAGTGTCATGGAACGCTGTGCGGCAGGCAGGAGTAGGACCCAAAATGCAGGACTCACAGGCACGAGGGAATAAACTCAAAAGGCAGCTTTATTGCGTAACAGAAGATGATAGGCGATACAAAACTAGACTGGGGAAAAACTAACATACGCAGAGACACAGGGAGATCCACACAACATGAGGGACGACGTCACACTGAACAGAGGGAGACGCAGACAGAAATACACAGAGGGTTAACGAGGGAAGTGGGAACACACGGGGAACACAGGTGACACTGATAATCATAACGAGACAGGGCGGGGTGAACTGAACACTGACGGGAGAGGTGAAACAGGAAGTACAGGAGGAGAGAGAGCACGAGTAGAACACCAACGTAACAGGCAGGGGAGACATGGAATAAACACGAAAGGGGACGAGGGCTCATAAATACATAGAGGGGCACACAGGGAGACATGAAGGGCAAGGGATCAAAACTAGAAGCCATAGAATAAATCACACAAGTACAATAATACGAAAATCACAAAGAACTAAAAACGCTGGGTCAGGAGACCCAGGACCGTGACAGTACCCCCCCCTCAAGGGCTGGCTCCAGACAGCCCAAACACAGAAAAACAAAACCAAACAGAAAACAACCCAGGGCGGGCGGCGGGGGCCCAGGACGGAGGGCTCGGAACAGAAAACAAAGAGCACAGAAAACACCGGAGCCCAAGAAAACAACCCAAAACACAGAGCAGTTCAGGGGGCCGACCGTGCGGAAGGCAACGGCGGAGACGCGGAAACAGTTCAGGAGGCCGACCGTGCGCAAGGCAACGGCGGCGACGCGGAAACAGTTCAGGAGGCCGGCCGCGCGCAAGGCAACGGCGGCGACGCGGAAACAGTTCAGGAGGCCGGCCGCGCGCAAGGCAACGGCGGCGGCGAAGGAGACGACGGAGCAGTTCAGGAGGCCGACCGCGCGGAAGGCAGCGGCGGCGGCGAAGGAGACGACGGAGCAGTTCAGGAGGCCGACCGCGCGGAAGGCAGCGGCGGCCCTCCAGTCCCAGGCGTGCCGGCCATGGCCCGGTGGGCGCAGGGCCAGACGAGGCAGCTGATGAGGATGCTGGACCAGACGAGGCAGCTGATGAGGATGCTGGACCAGACGAGGCAGCTGATGAGGATGCTGGACCAGACGAAGCAGCTGATGAGGATGCTGGACCAGACGAAGCAGCTGATGAGGATGCTGGACCAGACGAAGCAGCTGATGAGGATGCTGGACCAGACGAAGCAGCTGATGAGGATGCTGGAACAGACGAAGGCTCTGAAGAGGATGCTGCGGCAGACGAAGGCTCTGAAGAGGAGGCTGCGGCAGACGAAGGCTCTGAAGAGGAGGCTGCGGCAGACGAAGGCTCTGAAGAGGAGGCTGCGGCAGACGAAGGCTCTGAAGAGGAGGCTGCGGCAGACGAAGACTCGGAGGCCGGGCCAGGCGAGGTTGCAGAGGCTGAGGCCGGGCCAGGCGAGGTTGCAGAGGCTGAGGCCGGGCCAGGCGAGGTTGCAGAGGCTGAGGCCGGGCCAGGCGAGGTTGCAGAGGCTGAGGCCGGGCCAGGCGAGGTTGCAGAGGCTGAGGCCGGGCCAGGCGTAGCAGAAGCACAGGCGGATGTAGCCGGGCCAGGTGATGACGAGGCGGTCGCAGATGGCGGCTGGACAGGCTCCTCGGGCCCTCCAGCTGATGCGGCGTGAGGCTGAACGGGCCCCTCGGACCCTCCAGCGGAGACAGGAGGCTGAACGGGCCCCTCGGACCCTCCAGCGGAGACAGGAGGCTGAACGGGCCCCTCGGACCCTCCAGCGGAGACAGGAGGCTGAACGGGCCCCTCGGACCCTCCAGCGGAGACAGGAGGCTGAACGGGCCTCTCGGTCCCTCCAGCGGAGACAGGAGGCTGAACGGGCCTCTCGGACCCTCCAGCGGGGACGAGGAGGTGCTGGCCGGGCTCACTGGAACCCCCAGCGGATGAGGCAGATGGCGGCGTGGGAGCCACGGAGTCCTGGATGAGCTCATCCGAGCTTCCAGCAGGAGCCGATGTAGAGCCAGAGAGGATTAGGACCCCGGGCTCAATGTTAAGCTGGCTAGAAAACCGCACTGCTACGGGGAACTGGGCCAAAGGTTCAGGTGCGACCTGAGCTGCTGGACACACGGGGACCTGAGCTGCTGGACACACGGGGACCTGAGCTGCTGGACACACGGGGACCTGAGCTGCTGGACACACGGGGACCTGAGCTGCTAACGGTGGAGAAGTAAATGACTGCACAGGGGACTGAACTGATGTCTGTAGTAACGGTGGTGGTGAGAGTGGAGTAGGTGGTGGAGTTAATGACTTCACAGGGGAATGAACTAGAGGTAGTGATGGTTGTGGTGCTGGTGGTTGAGTGGGTGACTGTGCTAAAGGAGACTGCACTGGGGACTGCACTGGGGACACTGGAGACTGCACTGGGGACACTGGAGACTGCACTGGGGACACTGGAGACTGCACTGGGGACACTGGAGACTGCACTGGGGACACTGGAGACTGCACTGAGGGTGGCTGCGAGGGAGCTAACTGAGCTGTCGATAAGGCTGATGATTCTTCTACCAACTGAGCTATTGACTGGGCTAAGGATTGAAATAAGGTTTGTAGTAAGTCAGGCTGTGGATGTGACTGTGCTATGGGAAGCGAGGCTGAATGTGGTGGAGGTGGCGACTGAGCTTCGGGCCGGGCGGCTAACAGGGCTTCGGGCCGGGCGGCTAACAGAGCTTCGGGCCGGGCGGCTAACAGAGCTTCGGGCCGGGCGGCTAACTGAGCTTGAGGCCGGGCGGCTAACTGAGCTTGAGGCCGGGCGGCTAACTGAGCTTGAGGCCGGGCGGCTAACTGAGCTTGAGGCGAAAGTGGTGGTGGTGGAGTTGGTGACTGGGCTACAGGCGGCTTCCGAGCAGGTGACACTGGAGACTGAGCTGAAAGCGGATGGGCAGCTGACTGAATAAACATAGCTCCAGAATAAACAGATCCAGACGGAACAGTCTTAACTCCTGGATCTAAAAAAACATCAGGCGCACAGTCTTCTGAACCAATGGGAAAATAGTCATTCTTAAAACGAAAACTTTTATTTTCCCGAACCGGAGAAACATGAGCTGTAGTGTTCATGTAGCTGGCGTTCGCAGCTTTGGGGGAAACAGTCTGTCTATCCCTTGACAAAAAAGGCGAATGAAGGGAGACTCTGTCACTCACCCCAGGCGGTTGTTTGAGCTGAATCCCAGGCTCCTGCTGGAGCTGTGAGTGCTGGCTGCGTGTTCGCTGCCTCCCTGTTGGAGAGGGAGCGGCGCTGGCGGAATGTGACGAGGGAGGACTCTGCTGTGGCTGCTCCTGCTGTGATGTGGAAATGCTGGGTGAGTCAGGTGGCACGATAATAATCCCTAACATCTTGTAAAAGGCTTGTGCAGGCGTGAGCTGATTGCTTGCAGGCTCGTAGTAATCCTCCCGGGACCGGCTGGAGCGTTTTCTGCGAGACCTGGGCGTCCGCGGAGAGGAAGCAGGTGAGTGGACCGAAGGGTAAGCAGCTAGTGAGGAGCGGCAGCACGGAGGCCCTCCAAGCACTAGCCGAGTCCCGTCAAAACGGGAGCTGCGCTTCCACGGTGAGTCCGCTGGATCCATTACTGGTGACGTCGTACTGTCATGGAACGCTGTGCGGCAGGCAGGAGTAGGACCCAAAATGCAGGACTCACAGGCACGAGGGAATAAACTCAAAAGGCAGCTTTATTGCGTAACAGAAGATGATAGGCGATACAAAACTAGACTGGGGAAAAACTAACATACGCAGAGACACAGGGAGATCCACACAACATGAGGGACGACGTCACACTGAACAGAGGGAGACGCAGACAGAAATACACAGAGGGTTAACGAGGGAAGTGGGAACACACGGGGAACACAGGTGACACTGATAATCATAACGAGACAGGGCGGGGTGAACTGAACACTGACGGGAGAGGTGAAACAGGAAGTACAGGAGGAGAGAGAGCACGAGTAGAACACCAACGTAACAGGCAGGGGAGACATGGAATAAACACGAAAGGGGACGAGGGCTCATAAATACATAGAGGGGCACACAGGGAGACATGAAGGGCAAGGGATCAAAACTAGAAGCCATAGAATAAATCACACAAGTACAATAATACGAAAATCACAAAGAACTAAAAACGCTGGGTCAGGAGACCCAGGACCGTGACACAAAGCAAGACACAAGCAGGCAAACTTCTTCATGGTACTCGTGCACGGGAGAGAACCGGACAGGCACCGTTCCTTCGCTTGACCCCAGTAGCTCTCGTCCGTTTTCCCGTATCACTGTCCTTTTATTGAGGTTACATGAATATGCATAAGTTCATTAACATATGACGTCTACATACACAAAGAGTACCTTGCCTGTGTGTGTGTGTGTGTGTGTGTGGACTGCTGATCAAAGGGTCAAACATCCTTGGTCAGGAAGAGGGTAGCCTCCCCCTCACCCTAGATGGTTCATCCTAGATAACACGGTGAGGAAGTCCTGCAGTTCATCTAAACAAAGAGCACTTAGACTAGAACAGACGCAACTACGTTAATCCTACCATAAAACAATAAGACACGGTATGACCTCTCATGCTCCCAAAGTGCTGTCTAATACACACAAAGTTTGCAGACTATCAAGGATCAAAACCTCTACCAATCTACAACTAATTACAAAACTCTATAAGCATATATAAGTAAATATTTCTAAGCATAAATGACAATCAACAATACAAATCTAACAATCACTTTCCTTTTAGTATTTTTTAATTTAAGCGTATTTTCAGATTTCACTGAGCAAGCACTGCTTGTCTTGCTTGTACTTCTTGATGGTCAATTAAAAAAGATCACCAAAATACTGCTTTCAAGTATTTGGACCATTTACACATAGAGCATCTTCTTTCGGCTGCTTCCTTTTTTCAAATCTTGTGGTTTGTTTTAAAGGCTCAGTTTTAGTATTAAAGGATGAAGTATTTAGTTTTTTGTTTTATTTGAGAGAAAAGGCAGAATGGCAAATAATCAGCATCGTGTTAAACAAGCCGCATCAGGACACTAACTGAATGCATCACAGTCTTCATGGATCATTTTTCCAATTCAGTGACTCCAATTGCTTAAGGAGAAAGCCTGGCAGAAATCTACTGTTTACTAACACCTGTGCTGGCATCCAACTATCAACTGAATAAAGGCTTACCAGGGTCAGGCTGAACCCCGCTGCAGCAACAACAAAACTTTTTTGTTCTTGTCTAGTGGGAATCTATTGTTACTGTACAACTGGCCATCGGAGGACTTTTTCATACTTCTGCACTAACTATATTTTTCAGCCTTTGCTGAATAAGAGAATTTACATCCTCCCATCTAATTGTCTTGTGCTTTTCCATATCAGCTGGCATAGGGTAAGAGGCAAGACACCCTGGACAGGTCACCAGTCGGTCACTGGGCTAAGACAGAGAGGCAATTCAGAATCATCAATTAACCTAATCCCACTAAACCCATGTCTTTGGACTGTTGCAGGAAGCCAGTGCACCCAGAGAGAATGCATGCAGACATGGGGAGAACATGCAAACTCCACATAGAAAGGCCTCGGCTAGGTGGTGGATTCAACCCCTAGGACATGCTTGCTTTGACACTGCTAACCACTGTGCTTGCCCTTATTTTTAATTAATTAATTATTATTTTTGGATATCCTTGTTTTTAGTTTAACGGTACAACAGAGTCCAAAGTCATAAGGGTCTGACCAAGGTTAACTCAAACAGCAAAGGCTATGAGTTGGATTTGAACAGAGATGGCACTCTTCAAGTTCAATAACCTTAAGTAAACACTACAAGCTTAGTGGTATTTTGGAGGATGAAAAAAAATGCATATCACACATTGTTTTAGATGTGCATATCAAACAGCCCTCCTGGGATAATTTGCTGTCATCAGCAACAAGGGCAAAATGAACTCTGGAATGCTGCTGTGAAACAGCATCTGTCCCTCGACGTGCAGTATAGAGTCACTGCTGCCTGTGAAATGTCAGCATGCCCTCATAGATGACTGGTTTTCATCAGGATAAGGCTTGATCCAGAGATAAAGTGCCTCTCCTTATCAGCCATGACAGTTCTTGCTTGTTCTATCAAACACAAAGTGTAGGCACATGCCGCGGTGTTCACAGGACTCCCCGCTGGCATCAATAGCAGCAGGATTTTCGAACGGGATTTTACTGGTCTCAGGCTTGTGAGCAACGATCTCTGATGCAAAGCCGTCTTATCTGACAACCGTGCAGTGTATACGGTGGTGTATCCGTATATTTTTTTTTTAACCAAGTATATGTTTTTGTGCACATATATTTGTGAATACAGGGTGTGTTCATCACTGTGGATGACTGCACAGGCACTAGTTATCTCAAATCAAGAGCATGAGGGCATTAGAGTACCCTTCACTACACCAGCCCTCCCATGTTACTTTTCCCTTCCATTCATCCATCCTTCCACCCATCCATCTAACCACCACAAGCACTCCATCACTCTCCTCCTCCCTTTATCCTTCATCCACAGCATAGAGCTCAGACTCCTGGGAAGATTATGTCTGCCTGTCAGGCTCTCTGGTATGATAGGTTAGAGCAGAGATTTTATTTTTTCATCCCTCCTGCACACATGAAAGCTGTCATGATTGGCGCTCATCTCGAATTGCGATTGTTGTGCTGCGTGCACATTTTTGTGGGGGACTCTCTTCTTAGATTTTCATACAGAGGGAAAGCTCTGCTGACAGCCAAGAACGACAAAGGTGCGGCAAAGCAGTCAACTTCTCTTTATCGGTAAACGCAGGCATTCTCTTGTCTCCGAAGCATCTCCTCCTTGGAGTCGTTTTGTATTGCTGAGTCATAATGCAAAACTGAGATCTGTTGCTCTAGGAATGGCAGGAAAACAGAACGTCTGTTTTAAATGAATTGATTTCGTTTATATTGACTGAATTTGTGCAGGAGGATTCACGTAATGAGAGGCCGAGGCAAGATTTGAACCAAGGCCAAAGGTGGGAACGAGTAATTGCACAAGTTTAAATTCCTGCTATTACTGCATACATTTTAAGAGACTGCTCTTTCTTCATTACTGTGGTGCTGCAGACTTCAAAGCTATCCTATTACGTTTTTTCTTCTTTTTTTCTAATAGCCAACTTCCATTTTAATTTTTAGCCGAATGGAGTGACTTCATTAATGCTGTCTAATGAACAAAGGCAATGCAATTCCAAGTCTGCAAAGTCCCAATTAAGATAATATCTGGATTGTGCTGTTTACTACTCATTTATAATAGATTTTACATTCTTGAAACATCTGCTTGGAAACGTTGAAACAACAGTCTCTTTGATCGTGTTGTACTATAGCACAGTATGTTGTTTTCTCAGGAAGTATCCAATTAATGACTTGACACTAAAGAAATCCTAGTTTCCTGTGTGAGGTTTCCATGCCTTTTCCTACATGTGTTTCCTCTTATTGTATCTTGGTTTCTTTCTACAGTCCAAAGATGTGTGTTAGGTTAACTGGTGATTCTATGTAGGTGTGTAATGACTGCATGTCTCTCTGTGGCTACGTCCACACTAGCCCGGATAGATATGAAAATTGTGTTTTTGTCTGAAAACACTCCACGTCCACACTAGCGTATTCAGTCATTTTCACAGAGTTGTGCATCCACATTGAAACGGCTGAAAACGCTTATGTTCCAGTACTGTGCATGCGCGAAACGCAAGAAGATTCAGCCTGCCTCATTTCTTTCTGCCATTTATTTACTTTCCGGCTCTTTGAAATGCCACGGCAAAATGTTGAGGAAAAGCATCGAATTTTTTAAATGGACTAACAATGAGGTTGTTGCTGCGAGTAACACAAAAGTACAAAGTTGCAAAAGCGAGTGAGAATTAAAGAATTTGAAGAAAAGCTATCTGGAGCATGTACAGACTGATAGTAATCTTTAATAGGGCTGTGAAAATTGAGAGCAAACAAAACAACTGCTGCATAATGCCCTCCGCTATCTTTGTTTAATTGGTCACACTTAACACACTAGTTCATAGGTCATAAATTCTGTTCAGGAAGGCTGCATATTTCACTCTGACACAGTCAGTGGGCTGTTACTGCTGCGTCTCATCTTCATGGCAGTTGATTTACTTTAACCAAACCATGACCCCTTTCCAATCTGAACCCTAACCACAACCACAAAGATTTTAATGTCATAATTTAGGCAACTAAATATCAAAAGATTATAGCAGATTAAATCTAAAGTTGATTCAATGAACTAACATATAAAATGTAAAAGACAGTGTCTCTACCCCCGGGACTCTCATCTTGAACTCATCTCGACTTTCTACACAACTTATCTAGATGTCTAAAATAATTTCATCTAGTTTTTATTTGTTGACAAAAGTGCAATTACGTTTCATCACTGTTTTTTTTTCTAGTGCATCAGTTTTTATTTAGTCACCATCTTGTTTTCTGCAGAAATAAAGGTCACTGACTAAAACTGTGATGAAATGAGCATTGATGTCTAGTAACACAAATCAACTGATTCAATTTTTCCATTATTTCACAAGCTATTGTGACCCTCAGTTGGCTGTTATAAGTTAATGAAACCACCTTTTGAGTTTTAAGGGTTAAATGTATAAAACTTGAATCGTCCCTTACATTTACTGTACCTGTCTTTCTTTTGAGCACTCACTGTTCTGACACCTGCCTTCACTGACTGGCTGCATAACTTCCTAGTTCTGTAGCAAGCAATCACGGAGGTTACTTTGCTCCAAAAAATGGTGCCACTCACTTTTTATTCATCCTCTCCTCCTGAAGCTGGTCGTGTACACAGCTGTCACGACTGTCATTTTTCTGTCTCTCTCACTTTAAGCGAGCTTCTCTCTCGTGAATTCTTGTCCAGCCAACACAGCTCTGGGTACACTAACTGATGTGACACGGATGACAAGTCACTGCACATTAAAAAAAATCTTTTATTTGGATTAAGTCATGAGAGATCTCACAGCACAAATGTGAAACATATTTTGTTTTCCACTGTTCTTGTGCCAAAGTACTTGAGAGAAAAGAGCAGCTTGCAGCACCTATCATGTGTGTGCACACGCTTGTGAAGCACCAGACACTAATGCCCGAAGAGCGAAAGTCTGGGGAAATGCAACAGCGCTGCTGGACAACTGTGAAGAACATGATGAGATGTACTTGCTATTTTATTTAAAAGTGGGGGGAAAAATTAGATGTTATGCTGGACCATTGCTGGTTTATATACTAGGTTCTTACATTGTGTTCTTTTTTGTAGAGGCAATCTTTTGTGTCTTTTTTTTTAAGACAGCATACCTTTTCACATGCACCCTTACCATAGCACATTGACACAGACAGACTTTACCGATGAAAATCACAGTAATATGTGCCATTAGGTGTCCTTTCCTACAAGCCCCCCGATGCCTCTCTGAATTCCTGAATGCCTGCAGTCTCAGCATGAGTCTCTATTAGTCACCTTTATCTTCTTGGGGAACAGGGAGGGAAAAAAGCATTGAAAAGAATATGTCTAGCTCTCTCAGAACTATCCTATCCTGTCTCATAAAAAGATATCTCACCATGCAACTAAATTGCAAAGACAATTACATTTCAAGGTAAATTTATTTTCTCACTGGCAAAAAGGGTTTGGTAACCTGGCCCATAAAAGAATCAATGAACAAACAGCAACCAAAAACAAATCTAATTTAAATGATTCTGATCCAACTTTCAAATTTGTATCTTTGTGCACTTGTTTCCACCTGCTACATTTAGATTGCACCCTGGAAGTTCTGTTTTGACAACCTGAATGTGTGTACACGAATGCGGTCTTTCCTCACCTCCAGCCTTATTTATTTCTGGTGAATTTTGCGCTCTGTTTCCTCAAAATGGAATTCAAGTGAAAGGTACACGATTTGGGCGTATTGAAGAAGATCCAGCACACATCACAGACTCATACGTGCAAGTGATCAGAACTAGACAGAAAGGGACGTGATGAAAGCTTTGCAGCACTTCGACACGTAAACTTAAAGGGTAGATCAGCCAAATTTAAATCAGGTATGGATTCTGATTTTTATAGTCAGTGTCACTGGATTTTATGATTGTACCTCTTACTCGGCTGTGAAAGAGTATTTGTCATTTTCTTGATTTATAAGATTTTTGCATATTTTTCACACTTAAATTTCAGATCATCAGACAAATGTAATATTAAACAAAGATAACCAGAGTAAATACAAAGTGCAGTCCTATCAAATGTATGATGTAATTTTTTTAAGAGAAAAAAAGATTTTTAAACCTACCAGATCCTGTCTGGAAAATTAATTGACCCTTACACCCAATAACTTGTTGTGTCACCCTTGGCAGCAACAACTGCAATCACGCATTTGCGATAAGTAGCAATGAGTCTCTCACAACACTGTGGAGGAATTTTGGCCTCCACTTCTTTTCAGAATTGTTTTAATTCAGCTACTTTGGAGCAGTTTCAAGTATGAACAGCCTGTTTAAAGTCATGCCAAAGCATTTCAATCTGATTTAAGTCTGGACTTTCAGTAGGCCACTTTTTTTCTTACTTTTCTTTTATTAGCAATTCACAGCAGTTGCCGCTTTGTTTCAGACCATTGCCTTGTTGCATAACCCAAGTGTGCTTAGGTTTCAGCACACTCACTGATTGCTGTACATTATCCTTCAGGATTTTCTGGTAGAGACTAAAATTCATGGTTCCATCGATTACAGCAAGGCGTTAAGCAGCAAAATTGTCCCAGGCAATCACACTACCACCTCCATGTTTGACTGTGGGTATGATGTTCTTTTTTTATCAGAATCAGAATACTTTGTTGATCCCTGGGGGAAATTATTTTTTTGTTACAGTGCTCCATTATAAACAAACATTAACAAGACAGACAATACGCTAACTAAGAATAGTACAATATATACATATATATATATATACATACATAAAGTCGCTTATTAATAAATAGCTGAAAAAGAAACGTGTAGCTGTAGCAGTGAACAGTGTGTTAAGTGGATGCGTTGTACAGGGAGATGGCCACAGGCAGGAGAGATTTCCTGTGTCGTTCAGTGGTGCTTTTTGGTAATCTCAGTCTCTCACTGAACGAGCTCCTGTGACTGACCAGCATGTCATGGAGTGGGTGGGAGGTGTTATCCAACATTGTCTTTATCTTGGACAACATCCGCCTCTCCGACACCACTTTGAGGGAGTCCAGCTCCATCCCCACAACATTACTGGCCTTACGGATTAGTTTATTAAGTCTGTTGGCATCTGTGACCCTCAGCCTGTTCCCCCAGCATGCAACAGCATAGAGGATAGCACTGGCCACAACAGACTCATAGAATATCCTGAGCATTTTCTGGGAGATGTTGAAGGACCTCAGTCGCCTCAAAAAATAGAGAAGACTCTGGCCCTTTCAGTAAAGTGCTGTGGTGTTTTTAGCCCAGTCCAGTTTACTGTCAATGTGTACTCCAAGGTATTTATAGTCCTCCACAATGTCAACACTGACCCCCTGGATTGAAACAGGGGTCAAGTGTTTCCTGGTCTTCCTGAAGTCCACTATCAATTCCTTGGTCTTTGCCACATTGAGCTGCAGATGATTCTGCTCACACCACGTGACAAAGGAGTCGACCACAGCCTGGTACTCTGTCTCATCATCCCTGCTGATGCATCCAACCACCGCAGAGTCATCAGAAAACATCTGAAGATGGAGGTCTCTGTGCAGTGGCTGAAGTCTGTGGTGTAGCGGGTGAAGAGGAAGGGGGAGAGGACAGTCCCCTGTGGTGCCCCTGTGTTGCTGATTACCTTGTCAGACACACACTGTGGGAGACGTACATATTGTGGTCTTCCTGTCAGGTAATCAACAATCCAGGACACCAGAGAAGCATCCACCTGCATCGCTGCTAACTTATCACCCAGGAGGGTCGGCCTGATGGTATTGAAAGCACTAGAAAAGTCAAAAAACATGACCCTCACAGTGCTCGTCGGTTGGTCCAGATGGGTGTAGACACGATTGAGCAGGTAGATGATGCCGTCCTCAGTTCCGAGACGAGGCTGATAAGCGAATTGAAGGGGATCCAGATGTGGTCGTACTATGGGTCGCAGCTGGTCCAGGATGAGCCTTTCCAGGGTCTTCATGATGTGGGAGGTCAGTAATCCTGGGCGCCACTGGGACGTGGTGTCTTTGGTACAGGGACTAGGCATGATGTCTTCCACATCACTGGTACCCTTTGCAGACTCACGGTCAGCATAAACAGTTTATGAAAGACTCCACACAGCTGGGGGGCACAGGTCTTGAGGACGAGGGGACTCACTCCATCTGGTCCAGCAGACTTGCCTGAGTGAAGTCTCCTCATTTGCATCTCAACCTGGTATTGAGTGAAGGTGATGGGTGGGGGAGCGGTGTCAGGAATCTCACAGGAGGCAACAGCGCCATGTGAAGAGAGAGGCTGGCACAGTGGTGTGGCTCTGGATTCCAGGCTGACTACAGGTGAGGTTGTGGGGATGGGAGCAGACACTGTGGTGTCGAATCTATTGAAAAACAGATTCAACTCGTCGGCTCTATTCTCACCTCCCTCAGCTCCCCTGCTGTTGGTTGGCCTGAATCCAGTGATGGTCTTCATGCCCCTCCACACCTCTCTCATGCTGTTCTGCTGGAGTTTCCACTCCAGCTTCCTCCTGTAATTGTCCTTAGCCTCTCTGATCTTGTCCTTTAGTAACACCTGGACCTTCCTCACCTCCTCTTTGTTGCCCCCTCTGAAAGCCCTCTTCTTGTTGTTGAGGAGGGCTTTGATGTCCTTAGTCACCCACGGCTTGTTATTTGGGTAACAATGAACAGTCTGAGCTGGAACAATGGAGTCTGTGCAGAAAGTTATGTAGTCTGTGATACACTCAGTAAGCCCATTGATGTCCTCGGCGTGAGGCTCACAGAGTGTTTCCCAGTTGGTCACCTCGAAACAGCCCTGTAGTTCCGCTAAGGCCTCCTCTGACCACCTCCTAACGCTCCTCGTGGTCACAGGTTCCCTCCTCACAATTGGCACATAGCGGGGGGTGAGGTGAATCAGGTTATGATCTGACCTACCAAGTGGGGGGGAGGGAGGAGGAGCTGTATGCATCCTTGACATTAGCATACAGTAGGTCTAGAATTTTTTTCTCCCCTGGTCGGACAGTCCACATATTGTCTGAATGTTGGTAGTGTATTGTCCAGTGATACATGGTTGAAGTCACCCGAGATTACAATATAGGCACTCGAGTGCTGAGTCTGTAACCGGCCTATGGCAAAGTGGATAGTGTCACATGCAGCTGTGGGGTTAGCAGAGGGAGGAACATAAACAGCCATCAAGATGACGTGAGAGAATTCCATGGGCAAATAATACGGCCTGAGTCCAACAGCACACAGTTGAATGTCCGGGCAACAAATCCTTTCTTTGATTGTTATGTTGGCAGGGTTACACCACCGGTTGTTAACTAAAACAGCAAGCCCACCTCCTTTCCGCTTACCGCTAGCAATGCTGTCCCTGTCCGCCCGAACAGTGTGGAAGCCTTCCACGGAAGCATTCTCGTTGGGAATGTCCTGGTGCATCCATGATTCAATGAAACACATCAGGCTACACTCTCGGTATTCCCTCTGACTCCGTACCAGTGCTGAGAGCTCGTTGATTTTATTCGATAACAATTGCACATCGGGCGACCATGGCTCAGGGGGTTGGGAAGCGTATCTGTAACCGGAAGGTCGCCGGTTCGATCCCTGGGCTCTCTGTCCTGGTCGTTGTGTCCTTGGGCAAGACACTTTACCTTACTTGCCTACTGGTGTTGGCCAGAGGGGCCGATGGTGCGATATGGCAGCCTCGCTTCTGTCAGTCTGCCCCAGGGCAGCTGTGGCTACAACCGTAGCTTGCCTCCACCAGTGTGTGAATGTGAGAGTGAATGAATAGTGGCATTGTAAAGCGCTTTGGGTGCCTTGAAAAGCGCTATATAAATCCAATCCATTATTATTTCCCATTACGATAGACGGCAGACACGGTTTATACCTCCTCCTCGCTTTGAGTCTCCGCTGTCTCACCGTCTCCTTCTTTCTTCTCTTCTGCCCTTGACCTCTGCATCCCCGATGTGTTTTCCTCCAAATTTCAGCTGGTGCTTCTGCAGGTCTAGCCAGCGAGCCGGCCGGCATCAGGGCGATCAGCTGATCTCTGGAGTAAACAGTCCGTGAGTGTAGGAGATGTGCCGCAGTCCCGTTCCTTGATAAAAGTAATAGTTCCACGGCCACCAGAAGAACAAAAACTCTCAATCCACATGATTGAGTAAAAGATAATAAACGGATGAAAATACAAGTCAGAGAAAAAAAATGATATACTGTTAGTTTTACCCTAGACTTTTATCTATTTATTTATTTTGTCATTCCATATAACATTTTCCCAAAGATCTTAAGGATCTTATCATCAATTTTTTTTTTTTTTTTACAAATGTGAGATGAGTCTTTGGGTTCTCTTTGGTCAGCAGTGATTTTCTCCTTATTACTCTTCCATCTAGGCCCTTTTTTTGCCCAGTCTCTGTATTGTTGTTGAATAACTGAGGCAAATGAGGCCTAAAGTTCTTTGGATGTTGTTCTGGGTTCTTTTTTGACCTCCTGGATGAGTCGTTGATGCACTCTTGGAGCAATATTAGTAGACTGGCCACTCCTTGGAAAGTTCACAACTGTTCCAAGTTTTGATAACTGGATTGTATGGATAGTTTTTTGCCTTGAATAAGTAAATCATAATATGGGCATTTTTTATTTACTTGGGGTATCTTTGTCTGTAAATTGTATGCACATTTGTTTGATGATCTGAAATATTGTGTGACACAAGTGTGACAAATATGCAAGAAAGTAAGAAATCAGGAAGGGACCACAAGAGTTCATATGGTTGTCATCCAGGAAGCAAGGATTTGACACCTATCCATCCATCCAATTCAAGGTCGTAGGGGGCTGAAGCCTATCCCAGCTGCCATAGAGTGAGAGGCGGGGTGCACCCTGGAGGGGCCACATGTTTATCAATCCATTGCATGATTGATGGACATGCCAGCCAGTGGACACAATGACATCTTGCTGTAAGGTGACAGGACTAGCCATTGCACCACTTTGCCACTTTTGGCCTTTTGTTTTCTCTCTCTGATTAATTTTGTTTGCATTTTAATGTTTGGTTTTGTTACTGTTGTCACTGTTATGATTACTACTAGGTTAGATTTGAGGAGAAAAAAGGTAGATTTGCAATCAACACACTAGCAAAGCTAACTATAACTGTATTCAAAGCTTCTCTAGTTACTGAATTAATAGTGTGGTGAGTCCTCTAAAAATATATATAAATAAAGCCAAAAGAAAGAGAATTAAGCAAACAAAGTTGTATACTAAGATCTCCACAATGACTGTAGGTTTACTGAAATAAATGAAGCAAATCACGATAAGTATACAGGTTATTTCAGCAGCTCTGTGTGATATGCAGACTTTGCACACTTTGTGTTTCAGCATCAAACAATAGATCAAGGCAATCCTTTGCAGGAAAGTTCATAGTGGGGGATAGACAGACAGGGGAACAGAGTGAAACAGTGTGAGAAGCTTACTGGCAGTGATGGTGGTGCCAGATGGGAGAGGAAAGAGCTGCCCAGGAGAAGCGCCAGTGAGCGCAGACAAGTGGTGCCAACCCAACTGTGTCTAACAGGAGGTCCAGCTATTTAATCAAACCCAGCACTGAAACCGCACTAGTGCCAGATGCAATTCAAATCCTTATATAACCCAAGCGCCAATTAGTTTTGTAAAGATTTCCCACCACACCCTCTGTCAAGGATCTTAGAATAGCTGCCCCTTATTATAATGTGTGTAATAAACCGAACCTTCATAGGGTGGGAGACACATGAGAAATGATGGATTTCAGAATTATGGGAGACAGGACGTAGACAAAAGAGTTGAAGAACCACACAGTGCTATATTTACATGGTAGGAGCTCTTTACTGTGTCCGCATTAAGTGTGAAATTCGACCATTTGTCCTTCAATTAATCTGAGACTGAATTGCCTCGATTCTAATGTCCCGTCATGTAGGTGATTAAGCTGCCAATACTGCCACCCACACACACAGAGACACAAACCTAGCAAAGGAAGCTAATGTTAACTAATAAAAAGGCTATTGTTAAGGCACCACTTTGATATAGCTGATGAAATCATCTAGTGCAGCTCTGTGGGGGATGAAGGGACAGTCCGGAGGAGGGGATGGGTTGTTTGAGCCAGAAATAACTGAAAATACTTTGATTAAATTCAGAGGTGAGAGATTTTCATCAGCGTGATACAACTCAGTGGGGGTGTCAGTGTAATAGTAGGGGCTGGGAGTCTCTGCTGTTGACAGAAAGGACACAGTGCTTGTCAGCAAAGTCATCTTCTCCATGCACAACATCTGTACTGATTTTGTGCTGCTCCGTAAGCAGGTCATTAATCTAAACCTGGACCACTCCTTATCGCGCAGAGCGACAGGTACTCTCACACTGTGTACAGAGAATGAAAAATAGATATCAGATTTTATTTTTTTTTCTGCTGCATTTGTCTCTGTTCCCTCTCTCTTCACGGGCCCTATTTTTGTCAGCCACCTCCTCTTTCTGCTTCTACGAGGCCATTTGAATCTGACATGCTTGTGCGCCCGGATCTTTTAACCAGTCTAAAACCGAAATACCTCTTCCTGGAAGAGCACCATGCTTCTTGACCCCTTTTCAGCCTCGGCACTGGATCGATGCACAGTGGTGCTGATGCTGTGGCATTTCCACAAGGAGATGGATGTTGTGGGGTCTATAAGGCAACATGGTGACATTTACATGAGGAAGAATGGATGCTGTTCGGCCAGGAAGGAAAGAAAAGAGGTGGGAGCAGAGCAGTGGGACAGCGTTATCACCCCATCCACACTGATGCTCCTTGACAGTCATTTTGCCCCTCCTGCTGAGGTACTTAGATGCTACATGGAATGCTCTCTGTACACCATCTGCAATTCCAGCCTGCAAAGGATTCAAGGTGAAGACATTTGTCAGTGCACTGCAACCAACATTGGAGGGGGGTTAATGAATGCATTTAAATAAAGATTAAACTTTTTTTTTCCCAGTCAATCAGAGCCGTAATCCGATTCATACTCAAGCCTGCCTGCTGTCATGTGCAAAGAGGGTTTTTATAAAAGAGGACAGGATGTGCTGGGGGAATGAGTGCAAAAGAACTCAGAGCTGAGCCCGCCAGTCTTGAAGTTATTCAATCAAAAATGAGTACATTTCATATTATGAAGACCATATTGAATACAGGCCAAGGTGTGCTGTCCACAGAAAATGTTTCAAAGGACAGGAAATGATTACTAAAATGTGCTATGTTGTGTCAGGGCAGCCTGCTGCTGAGTGCACCAGATAACAGCTGCTTTCTGTTGAGAAAGTTTTACTCAAAGTAAAAACAGGTAAACTTCTATACTTAAATTCAGAATTTTTCAACTAATGGGAGTCATCATAATCCTCGCATCCCAGTGGTTAAAATTACATTTAAATGCATCAGTCTCATAGTCACACTTTAAACGCCTTAGTGTTTCATGGTTAGTTAAAGAAAGTGTGCTCAGCCAGAAACTTTTCTCTTAAAAAACAGTACTGATGTGCGATAGCAATGAGACTTCACAGGATTATAAAGGATTTGGTTCATCCACACCCAGGAATTTTCCAGACTGCACCATGGAAATGATCGTTTTAGTTTTGTGCAGCTCAAACATTAATCCAATATACTGGAGCATCTGTCTCATTTACTGATTGCAGATATTCTGCTCTGTCTTATGTGGGAGTTTATTGGAAGGAGCAAACTCTTTGAAATCACTCACGCTGCTTCCAATTGTCATTGGACAAAAATGGAGTGAAATCGGGTTTTGGGTGACTGATTGACTCTCCGAGTCATTCTTGTAAAGGAATCAAAGTGGCATTCAAAGACTGAGACATTTACAACATACACACATTGAATTTAAGGTGTTGATTTGGCTTCCAAATTCTCCAGATGTCAATCCAGTTGAGCATCTGTGTGATGTGATGGACAAAGAAGTTCGATCCATGGAGGCTCCACCTCACAAATTATGGAACTTCATTTATTGCCAACATTGTGATGCACGGTAACACTGAACACCTTCAAGGGTCTAGTGGAGTCCTTGGACTGACATTATGACTGATCAGTATCTATCTATCCATCCATCCGCATACTAATTTACATTTTATTTTAAATAATTTACTGAATCTGACTCACCTTTGTCAATTTCTGCATCACATTAATTACTAAAAGAAGCATCTTCAGGTGTTGGTACACAATTACCTTGTATAATGTATGCGTTTATTATCTATTTGGAATTCTAACAATTACAACAGACTTATAAAGACTTGATAATTCCTTCTAAACGCTACAGCCACATAAGAGAAGCTATATTCCAACAATGGAGCTGCTTGTGCAATCTACGATTCCATTCTAATTAGCTCACAGGCATAATGTACTTGTCTTTCTGGCTGAGGCTTTAACACATCACTGAGTCCAGTTGGTTGCTTTTTTTTCACTATTATTGAATAGTCGCTTCAGCTCCATATTCCACTAAGCTTCTAAAGAAGCACAGTGGGAGTTTTTTTTTTTTTAAATTGAAAAACTGTAATCTGTGCCAGAGAGAATTTCCATATCTGGTATTCTGTTGGTTCAGAAACTGCTTGCCCTATCTCTGAACTGGCCAGCAAGCGTAGGATTTTAACAGTTTCAGTTCAGGCAGGCGCCTGGCTATGATGCTGCACTTCTGTCTGGCCAATGTTTGCTGGTGCATTAGTGACGACTGTGTTTGCAATCTCAAACGGTTAAAGGCCCATCTGGGCTGTGTTTTAAAAAAGCTGAATAATTTGTTGACTTGTTCATTTCAACTTGTGTCTTCTGCTAAAGCATGTTTTGCTCACTAAATATGAACACACCACTAACGAGTACAGATGCAGGGAATGATTGCAGATCTTATTCTGCAAGTTTGAGTTTTCTTTCACAGAGCAATTGGGTGTGTTTTAGCCGTATGCTAAGTAGGTACATTTTCAGAAGACCGCAATCTCATACATGCAGTTTTGCCTTGCAGTTCTTTTTAAGCTTTCCTGTTTGGGTTTGCTAAATAGGCGAAACTTTTACAAGGATTGGTAGAAAGTAGCTCTTGCTCTTACCCTTGAACAGGTCTTCCTTATAGCCCCCTTTAACTGGAATTCATACATGTGATGACAGACATTAACAACTCTAAATGCAAAGCTGTTTTCTATGCTTGGTGTTACATGTACTACTGATTCTGCATCATGGTATTGAGGTCTCCAAAATATATGAACATCTGACCTCATTGTGCTTAGACCGAGCATCTGCAAACTTCCCTGCTGCTACAAAAACATACATATCACTCATATAAAACAATGCTGAGACTGCAGTAAATGCCTATTGAAAGGCTGCTCCTTTGTGCTGTGTGACACATAACATCTGCAAGTCATTCGACACATTGCAGAATTATCTCTCTCCCTCTCCAGAGATGAGTTGTGCCCTGAAGACAAACTGCAGTGATGAATCTCCATAATTGTCTCCCTCCTTCACAGTTACTGGGGAAGTGGGGGCCGTGTTCTCTAGGCAAGCAAAAGTAGCCACAGCTGTCTGAATAAATGCAGCAGCACTTTTCAAACTCGGAGCAGGAGACCAGTGTTTCTGAGGAAGCCCATATGCCTGGTTGCTTGACAGGTAACCTCGCAAACGACTCCCGAAGCAGCTTTTATACCAGAAGAAGTTTGGGGTGTATAGACATTTTCATTTTCATTGTAGGTAATACCGCTGCTTCTATGCCTCTAAGTGCTGAATCTTTAATAGCCATAAGAGTTTAGGTAAATGATAACTATATAGTCAAAGCATGAAATGTGACTTCTAATAAGAATATTTTAAGGCTATCAGTGGAGAATTATTTTTAGTTTTACTGTTGTTTTTTGAATGTGTGTCAGTTTTGCTTGTCTCATGCACTTGCTTAAGGATGGCCAAGTTTGTTTTTGTTTTTTTTCACATGATTAATAGTCTGCTCACATTTTTCCACTTAACTGTGTGCAGGACATATGCTAATCCACAGCAAAAGGTAACAAAGGAACTTGGCAGCAGGCAAACATGAATGTAAATAATGCAGAATAGAGCAGGGCGATATGGCCAAAAATATTTATCACGATATATATTTGAAAATTTGCGATAACGATATAACTGACGACATAATTGATGCGAGACAAAATACAACTCCACAACATTACTAGCGCAAAAAGACAACCTTCCATTTATTTTCACTTAAACAAGAAGCTGGTTTTTATGTACATTAAAGCTTTATAAAAATGTAACAGTGCAAATGCAAATTCCTTGCTGAAAGTTTAACCCAAAGGCATTTCCAGTAGAAATGGGCTGACATATCCTGAGCATAACCATGTATAATATCCACTGAAGTTAAAAAGAGGTGCTTTGCAACATTAAACTGCAGTGTGCAGTACGTATTTTTCGGACCATAAGGTGCACGGGATTATAAGGCACATTAAGCGAAACAAAGCAGTCAGATAAATTAAACTTTATTAAACTCATTCTTCTTGCTTCCTCCACTTCTGTACCATTGATTCATTAATGTTGAATTCTCTGGCAGCTGCTCTATTCCCATGTTGTTGCAGTATATTAATGACTAACCTCGTATTGTGGATGGATTATCTCAGTTGTTCTCCTGACTGAAGTTTAGTCCGTTTACAGCATCCTGCCATGCGATTGCATTTGTCTCTAACCATGAGGAACGTTCACGTTAACTTTTATAAGTGGAAAAGTGTTAGCGTTCGTCCTCCAGCTTCACTGTTTATGTTATGCTAACGTAGCTGTGTCGCTAGCGATCACGTAGCACATCATTATATACCAATTAGCCCAACTTCAGTAACCCTACAAATGTCACTGCTGTTTAGTTTCCTGTCTTCATTTATGTTGGAAGTGATAACAGAGCTGTACGTTTGAATTTTTTCAGAAATCTCTCAGTCAGAACATGCAATATCATGCTTAGGTAACTAGCGAAACTAGCGAGCTAACTTCCGCTAGCTTCCTGCTAACTTCTAACTCCGTTAAATGTAATAAATTTTGTTTTCATGGATGCCTGGAAGTTAAACTTCATAGTTACACCTGGTAAAGCAGCAATGCTGATCGTTTTATTAAAGATGAAAGAATTGAGACAGTTTTTAACGCTCAGTGATGCTGCAGTGTTGTTTGACCTGAAGAATACGGAGTTTAGGACCCAGATTACTCCCAGATTTAAGAGCATCTTAGTCCGACAAATACGGCAATAACGACGGCCGCTTGCATGTTCTGCAAAAAAATGTGCTTTGTCGTGTATCTGACGGACAAACACCAAACCAGTTCCACATCACTGAAGTTGCACCATTTTTACAAACCAGTTCTGGTTCATCTGTTTCACTCAACAATCGGCCATGTGCGTATGAAAACAAAGGCACTGCGCATGCGCGTTTTACTCATATTCTATCGCGATATTTCATTTTCCTATCGTTGCCTAACATTATACCGGTATTACCGTGAACGGTATAATATGGCCCAGCCCTAATGCAGAATTCAAACTGAGGTACGATAGGCTTTGCTAATATTTCACATGGGAAAAAAGGACACACAAAAGATTAGAGAAACAAACATCAGGGTTTCAGTTAGTGCAATTAAACAGTCACTGACATTTTCCCCTGAAATATCAGCGTTAAAGCTGAATTTAATTGCATGGTTACCTCAAATGCATCTAAGATACATGAAGTTTCTTTCTCAAGATGTGTGAATAATGAATGGATATTATATTGCCACTGCTGTGCAGAAGTATACACACTGACCCCACAGTCAAATAGTTCTTGCCATTATAACATAGTGGTAATAATACACCTGGGAAAACCTGAATGACTTTGAAATCACATAGAAATGCTGATATGGACTCTGTGTGAATGGTCATCAGCATCACTCCAGAGCTGTTCTATCAGCAGCCATCAGGTCCGTTTGATGAGCTCCTCGCGTGTGAAGGTAATGTGTGCCATGGCGGCAATGTCCTTTCATTCCTCATTTCACTTTAAAGCACTCTGCTTGTTGGCTCATCCTGATGAAGTTTGGATTTCATTCCTCCCTCTGCACAATTCCAATCTGTCTCAGTCAGGAAGAACCACATGTCCTGCTTGTATTCTTGGATAAAATATCTATTTGTACTTTAATTTATCTGTTTGTCAGTTCTCTTCAAGGTGTTTGTGCACTTAACGTGATGCAAAAGAGTGCAAAGAGAATTTCTTTTTTTTTTTTTGTCTAAATATGCCGTGCTTAGTCATAACAACACCAAGAAAGAAAAGCATAAAATGTTCTAGTTGTTATCCAGTCGTTCTTGTTTTTCTTAAAGTCTCTCTGTGGTACTCTTACTCTTGTTCATATTTGCTGTGGTTAAAGATGCATTGTAGGGAATGATGATCTTATTTTCCACTTGTGTGACTCTGCTGAGACAGCCCTCTCTGCAAATTCCCAAAGCTTGCAGCTTCAAATACATACACATAAACACACACTCCCAGGCTGTGTGCATAGATTAGAAAACAAATACAGAATGACGTAGACACACATAGCAGACCACACGCACTCACATACAATCAAGTATACACATATATACTTGTGTATGTGTTCAAAGACAAGTCTTTGGCTTTGAACACTCTTTAATTCCATGTAAATACCATGCGTTTCATCGATAAGTAAGTCAGATGACAAGGTCTGAGAATGAGTTGTAAGAAACTAAAAGGCCAAGAACCATTTATTTCAGCCCACACAACTCACCTGAAGTTGCAACTCCATGATTTAAAAGACAAAAGTATACTCAAACTAAATAAAGGCTAAAAAGAGCTAAAACTTCATTCTCAACAACATTTTAGCTAGCTAGTCATAAAGGAAAGACGAAATGTTTAGTGTAATCTTCTACTGAAAGTTGAACTTTGACACATGATTTACCATGTTAAAGTGAAATCTGTAAAGCAGCCAGTTTAACCTTCCTGCCTTCTTGGGACCTTTTTGTGCCACTGCTATGTGTTAAATGGCTGCCATTTCCACTGTGTTCAGTGGAATATAACCAAACTTGCCACAGGATAGTTTTTACCTGTCAATGTTAATATTCCAGTGTGAATTCCTTAAATCAGCCTAAAATGGCTGAGCAGCAGAAATCCCCACACCCATCACCCTGGGGACCATTTTCTGCCCATTGACTTCCATTATAAACGCTATTTTTCAACCCCAAATTATCATCATATGATTTTATTTTTTCTTCTTTTCTTGGATGTCAATGAAGACTCAGGGCCTTGAAGTTTTAATTTTTAAATTGCAAAAAAAATGCAAAAAAAATAATGGCAGGTCAAAATGTATGTTGGTGCCAATCTTTGGTCCATCTAAAGGCCTACTTATAATGACAATCACATATTACTTCAACTGGTTTTTTGTGGAAATATTTAGTTTCGTTTTTTGGTTTTTGGGGCTTATAACACAGGGCGCTCATGTAATAACACTGGGATTTGAAGGGTTAAAACAACGAAAATATAATTAAAACTTTACATGAATATTTCAGGGAGAAGTAGTTTTACAAGGTTGGCTAATTTAAAGTGGAATAAAATATGGATATATGGTCTTTTTATGGCGTGGCTGAGAATGGTCCCTAGGGTGATGGGTGTGAGTTTTTTAAAGGATGGCAGGAGGGTTAATTAACCCATGCATATATTTGTGATTGTCTTGTCCATCCATCGATTCTCTTCGGCTCATCCTTATCAGGGTTGCAGCAGGGCTGGGGACTATCCCAGCTATCACAGGGTGAGGGGCAGGGTACAGGCTAGACAGGTCGCCAGTTTTGTGGAGGGCTAACACAGAAAAACAGACAATCATTCACACCTATGGGCAATTTAGAATGAGCTGCTTTTCCACCATCCCTGGACTCGCACCAGTTTGCATACAGGGAGAACCGGTCAACCGAGGATGCGATCGCCACAGTGCTGCACACATTACTGAAGCACTTGGAACACAGGAACACCTATGCACGGCTCCTCTTTGTAGACTACAGCTTGGCTTTTAATACCATCCGGCCATACAAACTCCGTCCCAAACTCCACCAACTGGGACTTAACTCCTCTCTGTGCAACTGGATTGTGGACTTCCTCACTAACCGTAGACAGAGTGTCAGAGTGGGTAAGAACACCTCTTCCACCCTTGTGGTCAACACCGGTGCCCCTCAGGGGTGTGTTCTGAGCCCTCTGCTATACACTCTCTTCACCCATGACTGTATTTCCTCCTGCGCGTCCAATCTCATTGTTAAGTTTGCAGATGACACCACAGTGCTCGGACTTATATCCAACAATGATGAGACAAACTATAGGACAGAGGTGCAACAACTAGAGTCATGGTGCCACGACAATAACTTGGTCTTAAACACCAAAAAGACCAAGGAGATCATTGTAGATTTCCGGAAGAGGGGTCATAACAACCATCTGCCTCTCTTCATTGGCAGTGAGGCGGTGGAGAGGGTGAGCAGTTTTAAATTCTTGGGGGTAACTGTGACCGAGGACCTGTCCTGGGGCAACCATATCACCTCAGTTGCACGGAAGGCCCAACAGCGCCTCTACTACCTGAGGAGACTGCGGAGCGCACACATTCCCAGATCTCTGATGTTGAACTTCTACAACTGTGCCATCAGCAGCGTTCTGACGTATGGATTTCTAGTGTGGTTCCCCAGCTGCACCAAGGCCGATCAGCAAGCACTCCAGCGGGTGGTGAAAGAAGCTGGCAGAATTATTGGAACAAGTCTGCCAGAGATCAGTAATATCTTCCCCACTTGCTGTCTGAGGAGGGTGCACAGTATCCTGCGGGACCAACATCACCCTGCGCGCCACCTTTTCCATCTGCTGCCCTCAGGGAGAAGGTACAGGTCTATACAGGCCAGAACATCCAGACTGGCCAACAGCCTGTATCCACAGGCTGTGAGGCTCCTGAACTCTCTGCCCCCCTCTCACGGACAATAACCATATCCAACTTCTTAATAGCAATGAACTGGTCTGCATTGGTGCATCATATCTTTATTCTCTTCCCCCTCCTGCCCCCCCCCCCTCTTTCTTAAATAGATAACTATCATATCTGATATCATATCTCACAGTACAATAATATTGAATGGGTTGCATTGTTGTATTTTGTCATGTTTCTCAGGTCTTTGTCTGAATTTCTACGAACATTATTGCTAAGGATTGTCTTATTGCATTGGAGTCACACTGGGTTAAATATGTACACTTGGGTTTTAAGGGGTATTTATTATTTTCTTCTTTTTTTTGGGTTGTATGGAAGCCCCAAACGCAATTTCATTGTTCTTGACAATGACAATAAATAAATAAATAAATACTAAATACTAATAACCAGTTAACCTGACCCTAATTAACCTGACCTAACTAATTGCATATCTTTGGCCTATGAGAGGACACCAAAGTACCAAAAGAGAGAGTTCTACCCATGCAAACACGGGCAGAACATCCTCATCTTGTGAGAATTGATATTTCTCTAAACTTAAATACTTTTTTAAAAAAAATTTAAATTCTGTTTCAATTCAGACTTAGGGGGTGAGATGAAAAACATTTTATGACATGGTGCAGTGGTATATAAACATGTGGGGAGTGTAAAGAAGGGAGTGAAAAAGAAAGGCCCAATGCATCAGAGTGTGTCACATAAAGTCCAACAGCAGGTCTGAACTATAGCAACATAACTGTGGGATGGTGAAGGGTCACTTGATCTAGCCTTGACTATAAGCTTTATCAAAAAGTGAAGTTTTAAGTCTAATCTTTACGAGAGACAGAATGTCTTATCTCCCGAATCCAAACGGAAAGCTGGTTCCACAGGACAGGAGCCTGATGGATGAAGGCTGTGGCTCCCATTGTACTTTTAGAAACTCTGGATTGGTAGACTGTTGTGGACCAGAGGATGTGTTCCATTTATATGAAGATCACGCTACTCAGACTTCCTGGGAAGGTTTCCGGGAATATCTACACAACAAGCCAGTTTTATGCTTGTCTATCCTCTTTATCAATTGGAAAATATTTTAATGGGGTTGGATGTTTGCCCAACCATTCTAGATGTACTTTGTGGACTTTGTAGCCCAGCAAAGAAAATGAATTAATAAATAAAAATGTATGCAGTCTTTGTATTGCCTAATAGAAGCATGTATAATGACCGAGCACAGAACCCCGTGGAACAAACGTTTGTGTATGAAGAAGAGTCACATGCACAAACTGGAATCTATCAGATAAATACAATTCAAACTGCTGCAGCACATTTCCTTTAATACCCACAGTGTACTCTAATCTCTGTACTGAATACTGCACTGAGGTCTAACAGGCCAAGCACATAAGTGATTTCAGTGTCAGAGGCAATAAAAATGTCATTTGTAACCTTAATTAGTGCTGTTTCTGTACTATGATGAATTCTGAACTCTGAAAGAAACTCTTCAAATAGATCATTCCTTTGCAAATGATCACCCAGCTGTTTTTACTTTTTGATGAATCTTTGAAATTAGAGGAAAGTTGGAATATAATAGTCTAATTCAATGTACGGTACATTTAATATTTAGCTCATCACTTTCTTTCAGCAGTATAGATCTTACATAATCACACAAAAATCTCCTCTTAAGTAAATGGATTAGTAGAAGGGTAAGTTTATGACTCAGAATAGTCCACAATACATAAGTATATATGGACCAAAACTGAATATTTTTGTATTACTGTTAACACAAATTGCAATAGCCACTTTTTCCAGAATGCATAAATAAAATTCTGGTTTATTCTCCACCACCTGCAAAACAACATATTTATTCAACACTTCTCTTAAAACCTGTTAAAAAACTCTTTAAAAAAGAATGAAACCAAATTTGGTTTATTTCCGCTTTAAAAAATAATACATTATGTATAAACTCTTGAGCCAATATTGACGATAAACTTTTTTTAAGCAGGCCAGGGTTGGTGATCTTTGAGTCTGCAAAGATTTCTGTTTAAAGATTCATTTATAGGATGAAGTGGAATTTAAAGTTGAAGACTGTAACCCGCCAATCTAATGTTTTTGTTTTGGCACAGTTTTTTTTAAACAATGTTTTTTTATTGTTCTCTGAGAGATCCACTGTAAATGCTCGTACAAAAAACTAAACTCGCTTTCCTTATTCACCCATATTCAAAGATGTAAAAGCAGTGTTCTGTTTAAGTGGCAGTGCAATTAAAAAAAAGATATTGTGACAAAGATGATTCCAGTGGTTATTAAAATATTCATGATAATGATTATCATGACTATTTAATTAATTGTTATCACGATTATTTTACTGATGCTGATTATCTTGCAGGGCTATCACCATAGCCCTGCATTTGCATGCACTACAGATATTTGAAATATTTTCATGGTTGCTTTACTGGATGCCATAAGTAGTAACTGATATAATAAAGTTTATGTCATGGGGTATATGACCAAGCAAGTGAGTCATCCTTAAGTTATCTGACTGATCGTTTTTGCCTGGTCAAACAAGCTTATTTTGAGAGATATATGAAGTGTTTTGGTGCATTGCCTAACTTTGAGAGATTAAATTATCGATTGGCTAGGATGCATTTTGGTAAATTTAGACTTTATTAAAAGATCTGAGAAACTTGTGCCCATCTGCAACCCCATTTCATTAGGAGCAAAATGACACCATCCTTAACTTGTTATTTGTGCAAGTAGTTAACCAAATAAATAAGCTCCAATTGCTGGGACATTTGTGACGCAATTACTGTCCCTCCACTGAAGAGTGCCACTGAGCCAATTTTGCTAGGTAAGGTTTGTTAAGAAGGTCAGCACAAATACACGCCTTCCCACATACATTTGGATTCAGCCGGGAAATATGTTTGTTTGTGACAACTGCTGTGACGTAGCAGCCTGCTAGCAGGTGCTTCGGGCTCTGTGCCCATTCTCTTCTCTGAAATGGCCACAGAGGAATATCTGTCAGGCCTGGTTACTGGCATTGCCATCTAGCCCCAGCACACTCTGTATTTGGGAGCTCAGCAGAAGAAAACCATGCATGTGTGTGTGCGTACGTGTATGCAGGCATGTGTGTAAGGGAGATCTGAGTGTTACGGAGTGAATGCTACAGACAATGAAACAGGAGACACATGTAGTCACTAGGGGAAGACCGCCTTTTCAGACTTTCCACCGTGAAGACAGGTGTTGCAGATTTGTGTATAGTCAAAGAGAAAATGTATATTCAGCATGCTCTCCTGTTCTGAAATTTGCATGTTGCGTGTTGTTGGCTTGTCAGAGAAGAGGGCCCTGTCTTTGGCAAAGGTTTTTAAAATACTAAAATGCTGTGTTGAACATTCTGACAGAAATAGTTTGGCACTGCAGATATGTATACAGAGTACTTCTGTACAGCTCTGCTTATATTGCCAAACTAATAAAAGCTTTGCTGCAAATTGTCTGCAGTTCTTGTTTTTCTACTGCTTGTTAACCCTACAAGAAGATGATTTATGTCACTGAGCATTGTACTTACAATAATGAGTTTTGGGGTAGCCAATACACGCACACAAGGGACTTATTTAATTAATGTACAACTCAGTTTAAAAAGAAAAAAACTTGGTAAGCTGTGTTAATGCTAATGCAAGAATGGAGGACAGAATGCAATGACTTGAAAGTCATTTAAACTTTATATTGAAGTGAAAATACAAACTATCTGATGTTGAAAGCTCAATTTGAAAATAACTCAAAATGTTAAAATTATTCCAGTGTTAGAAAATCAGCACTGCTCAGTGTTAGTCATTGTTAATCTTCAAAACTGACTAGGTTACTTTTAAAAATATAACACTGTCAAAAGTGTTCATTTAACACTCAACAGTGTTGTATTTAACACTCAGAAGAGTGGACCCATATAGACACTCTCTAGTGTCAATTTAACACTCGAGATTTTGCTGCACACTAAGATAAAAAATAAGACTGAAAACATATACTTCAAATTATCGGCTGTGCAAACTCCATTTCATAATGAGGAAAGGTTTAAACACATTCACTTTTATGGAATAATTAAAAAAATGAAAGAAACATACAGAGTATTTACTCAGTCTATTCTACTTCACTCAATTCTAATAATTGTATTCAGTATGAAACATGATGTCTTGATTCTGACTCTGGCATTGAAACAAATGTGGTCTTGATGTATTAAGTCCTTTAGTATTCAGCTTCTGAGAGCAATAAGCTTAGGCTTCCCTGACTTTAATTTGGGGAAATATTCCATGACAGGACAGAAGACAGAGCTAAGAAGTTACTTATTTAGCAGACGCCTTCTGCTCAATAACTTGTTTTAAAATGCATTTCTGAGTCATTTAATGAATCAATAGTGCTCACAGGGTCTTTTTGAGATGAGATGAGATAGCCTTTATTTGTCAGTTGCAGGTCTTTTGCCCACAACCGAGATGACAGACCTTGTCCGTACATACAATACACAAACATCACATTGGGGAGACAGGTCAGGCTAGGTAGCGAGGAAAAAAACATCGAAATGTGTAACACAAAAGGATAATACAGGAATGCACAGATATCAACACACCATAGCACAATAAACACAGACAGCAACATGGGAAAGTGTTCCAGTGTGTACATCTGATCTGGGAAGGCTGCAATCTTCGACTGCGCTTCCAGCTGACCCGATGTCCACATAAGAGAGGAGGTAAGCGTTGGAGGTGGCGTTGGATCCCGGGTAGGATCCGGGGTAGGGAGGGTGATGCGTCAGTGAGTGCTTATCAGTATCAGTATATGTATGTGATGTATGTGTTTGCATGTCCATAGTTCAACAGTCTTCCAGCCAACCCTGGTGGCCTTGCATGGAATGGGAAGGAACAGACTCAACACAGTCGTTATCAGGGAGTTTTTGTTCGGCTCCAGCCTTGAGCCCACAGCTGGCATTGCTTATGCAGCTTTATTAAATCAAGAATATTTGTATTTTCAAAGGGAGTTGCATTTTTATTATTACCAGGTTATACTGTAAGTCCAGGCTTTCCTTGATAACATATCTATGTCACTATGTACTGTAACACTTAGGCACAGGCTGCTACCACATAGCCTGACATGCCCTTAAATCAAGAACAAGAATCTCTTCTGTTCACCATTTATGTTCAAATGTATGTGTGGTTTCAGTAGCCACCCACAGTTCTTAGAAAGGTTTATGCCGTGTTTTTGCTGACTACCAGCTGACTACTTAGAGCTGACTTGGATTTTGAAAAGTGGATGACACAATTGAAAATGAAGTGAGGGTAAAAAGAAGTCTTTCAGCAAAGAAAAAATATGTTTTTGGGAAAAATAAAGTTGTGAATACGTAAACGAGCATACGAGTACTATTTCTCAGTTTCAGATGGAACAATAAATGACTTTTTTGTTGACGTGAATTAAATTTGGGTTAAATGGCAGATTGGCTGAATTCATCTCAACTGTAGAATCAGGCCAGATGAATCAAAGCATAAAACAAGCTAGATCACTCTTTGGAGCATGAATGAATTGAATATGAAAAGTTGGCTTTCTATGTACTTTGGGCTCTCTACATTGTGCTGCATTATTCTTGTCAAGCAGTGATGATCTCTCCCGAAGGGCAATCTGGCAGTGGGCTTTCCAATATGGAGTGATGAGTGATGTGTCGTGTGTAAATTGTCCCACATTGGATCAGACTTATTGATTTCTGAGTGTTGGCACTTGGATCTTTTGAGCTCTGTGCTTCTCCAGCAGAATGATTACTTTTTCATCATCTCATTGATATTTCATCATTATTGTACTTCTGCCTCCTTCCTTCCAAACTACTACTGCCAAGTGCCCTTCTAAAAAGCAATTATGCTATGGATGTCTATCATTTCACCCTTATGAAACTGTCTGTGCGCAATAGCTTCTTTACAAACCGAGATGTTATATTCATACTGTAGATGGCAGTTCCACCTTTTCACTTCGAGCTGTTCCTGTGTGCTCCGTGACTTGTTTGAGCATGGAAAATTCTGCACAAACAAGCAACTGTCACTGAATGGCTAATGGGTGTAGCACAGGAGCTCAAAGATGTGTTTGCTGCCATAGGATCCCACTTACACAGAATAATGATGTTGCTTGTCCAACCTTCCTTGCTGAGGCAAATGCGCAGCTGCGTCACTGTTATTATTTAAATGCAAATGACAAACTGTAGAGGCAAAATTCACATTTTAAAAGATATCAGCAGTGATTATAGCTTTTCATGTGGATTGATTATGGCAGTTTACTGCGTAGATGCAAAGATATGCATAATGACTGCAATTATTGAAAGTTTAAAGCTGACAATTATTTTGAAAAACCACCAGAATACGATAGAGAAAGTGAAATAAAGGAGGGAAAGAAAAGGAGAGTGGTGTACAAAAAGCAGCTTGAGGTCTGCCTTTAGAGTGAAGCCCTAGTAGATTGTCCCATCTGGAGGTGTGGTGAGAGGTGTGTTGACTTGACAAGATTGTATGATTTGTTACTAGGGTAGAGGGGGGAGCCTGCTGAATGGCACGGAGGCATCAGGTCAGGTCATGACATCAGATAAAATGAGGATTCTTAAACCTAAAAGCTGAACTAGGCAGGACTTATAGATACGACTCAAAGCTTTTCTTCATTATCAACCATAAATTAAGAAGCTACAGAGAAAAAGCATCCATCCATCCATTAAACAATTCTACATCCTGGTGCCGAATAGGATGAGTGAAAAACCAGAAGAACCAATTTTTACTTTAAATGCAGCCAAGGTTGTGTCTAGAAAAAAAAAACACATAAATGCTAGAGCATTTCCCTGTTGTTGTTGTTGTTGTTATTGGAATCCTTTAGCACAGATGTCCTCAAATACACCGTCTGGCTTCCTAAAGGTATGAAAGGTAGGGACTGGGTCGGCAGTTGGTGGTTCGATCCCAAGCTCCTGCTGACTGCACATCAAAGTGTTCGTGAGCAAAAACACCGAAACGTAAATTGCTCTGTGCTGGCCCAATCAGCATGTGCGAGTGTGTGAATAGGAGGCACTGAGAAGTCCTTTGTCATGGTTGGTAGAAAAATGCAATGTAGGTCTATTTGTTGGAGAAGGTAATTGACTGCAAGAAAAAAACAAAACACAAAGTGAACCAAAGCTGAATGAATCAGATTTATTCAAGCACGAGAAGGCTTCCAAGTCAACAGTGCAGTCAAATTTTGTGTTGGAAAGGTTCATTCAAACAAAGCAATATGGTGCCGTAAGTACTGAGCTGACAAAACAAAAAGCCTGAACAATGCTCATACAGCAGATAACTAAACCTCTGCAGCTGAAAGGCAATGTGTAAATTCCTTTAAGTGCAGCTCCTCAGATGGCCATTTGAGCATCCAACGCTTGATTTATTTATTCTTTTCAGTGTCAGCTCAGAATTTAACAAGTTCAGAGCCTAGTGTATATTTACACACACACACACACACACACACACACACACACACACACACACACACATATATATATATATATATATATACTTATTCATTTGTTTGACCTGAAGTTCTTTAGCATGTGTGTGCTTTGGTGGAGTAATATTTAATGGAATTCCCTCACAAATAATATCTCCTGCTTTATGAGACAGTCCATCAAAGATGTTTGCACTCCAAACTGCACACAAGTTTTTTGTCTGCTACTAATTAGCAGGCATCTGTATCTGTGCAGTACACCAATAGACTTTATTGTTGCAGCTAAAAAAGCTTTCTTATGTTAGTTGCAAACTTTGTGAATTTTACCCACTCATTTAAATGTGGTCACGTCTGACTTGATAAGTGACCACAGAGGACAGAAACACATGGGTAGCAACATTGATATTTTATATAAAGTTTATTGATTGACTCTGAAATGGGGACATCACTACGAAGCCCGTTTTTCTCTTTGCTGTCCTGTCAATGGCATGCAAAAGGATGTTGTCCATGTTTCAGTAAAGTTAAAAAGATAAACACAAACATTCTTGTTCTTGAGAACATTAAAAATGTTCATTTCTCCATCAGAGAGGGGAAATTGCAGGAAACCATTTGAGAAGCTACTTTAGTAGAACCAAGCATGCTTATTGATGTTACATTACAGGATTTCTGTCGCTTCAAGTCCACGAAATTAAAAAAGTCTTCTCTTGCTACCATGTGTGAAATTGACTCTTACAGCATTAATCAAAATATATGGGCTCCACTGCAGCTGCACACACTCTTGCAATGCATGACACACTGTTAAGCAGGCAAGAAAAATAAACAAAGCTGTAAAATATTCATGCACTAAAATAATATAAATGCATAAACACAGCTTGTATTTTTCAACAGCATGAAGACGTGCATAATACCAAGTCCAGCTACAGCATCTTCCATGCTTATGTCTGCTTATGTGCAAGGCTGATTTCTCTAACTGCGATACCATCCATCCGCCTCCCTCTTTGTCTACCTGAGTCAGTGTGGGCCTCACACTGTCCTAACAGCATCCGGTCTAAATGAGGTGAGCAGAGTGGCCGCTGTGCCAAATGGACACATAAAAAGGAGACTTTAATGGACTGAGGAGCAGCATAAATCTACCAGCCAAGCCTTCTACTCCAATGCCTGTGTTACTGGGACGATGTAACAGGAATCACTAAAGACGCCCCAGGTGAAGCATATATCTCTGGCATCTGATTTTACTGACTCTAAGTGCCACTGACATCACACATCCCACAAAGAAAAGGGGAAATTCAATTATTTCTCTGTTTAGATGAAAATTGCCGCAAGATACTGTGCTCTGTAATTTCATTTGCCATCACCTTTCTTTGGCAGTTTTTTTTTCTGAAAACTATATGGTATATAAATTCAGTGTTTTCATTTAGGTCAAAGTTTTATTCAAAATGCTGATGTTTGTTGTAATTGGTTGGTGAAGTGTGTCAGTGACATCTGAATATAATAAACAGGGTGAAATCTGTTTAGAGTTTTATCCCAAAGAGTATGTAACGACAATTTAAGTGCATACATGCTGACAGCAGAGCGTAGCGTGTGCCGATTCAGACGCTATTAAAGAACATCTTTATAAACACTCATCCTTCCTGAAAATGCCCAACAAATGTTCAATAGGCCCACATGTACTGCAAGGAAATGAGTATTGAGAAGGTTCTTGTTATGAAATGTCCTCATTTGTTGTGTGGTGTAGTAAACAGCAATATGATTCTCATCTTGTGTAAATTCAAAAGGGGATCCATCATTTTAAAAGTGACTCATTCAAGCTTGTACATGACTGATGATACTCATTAAGAACAAATTATGGCAGTTAACAGATGGAAGTATTAATATGTGAATACATTTTTTACAATAATAATATCAGACTGGATATTTAAGAGACTTTGAAGGGAAACTATGTAGCATTTTTGTAAATTAATGACTGTTTTGGTGCTCTCCACTGGCAGTTGTTACAGCACAGTGGAGGCCAATAACGAGCTATGGACTGAAAGGGGTTGTCACGGCTGGCGGAGTGAGCCGTGTGGTGTGGAGGAAAGGGAGGACCCAAAATGCAGCAGTGACTGATGATACGAGTGATGTTTATTTACAAAGTGACAATGGCAGAAACAGGCAGTGAGGCATGACAAAACAACTGAAGAAACCTAAACTGGGAGAACTAAATGACAAACCTGAGACCATACAAAAGGGGTGCGGGGCAGAGAGACGCAGAGACAGGAACACCATAGAACGCAGACGAGCCGACAATGAACACAGACCGACACCCACTAAATATACACACACACAAGGTAATCAGGTAATCACACACAGGAGGGAAGAACAGCTGAACCTAATACACATGAGGACCGGAGGACACAAGCTGAACACAATGACAACAGACACAGACCTTCAAAATAGAATAGAAAATCCAGAACATGAGCCTTCAAAGTAAGGCAGGAACACACAGACTGATTTACAACACAACACGGGGACATGAACAGAGCACCAAGGACAGACACAGGTAGGGCTGAATACACACACCAAACTACAGGTTCAACCCTAAACCAATACAAAATCAGAATAAACACAAAGCACAAAAATGAACTTCAAGGAAACACAAAACGCTGGGCCAAAATGACCCAGGACCATGACAGGGGTTCCTTCCAAACAGTCATGACAACAGGTGATTTTGCTGATTAGCTGCTCCCTTGCTTCTTCAAGATGCAGTAAAAAATCAGTGAAAAACAACAACAGCTGACATGTTTGGGTAGAAGAAAAGCACGGGCTCCTTCCAAATCACATCCGAAAAACAAAAAAGAACAAATTGGCCAGAAAATTATACATCATATATACTAAGCAAAGCTTTAAAGACCCACACTTTCAGTCTGGCTTTTCAAATGCCACGCAATTAAACAGTAGCACCCCCCCCCCCCCCCCCCCCTCTGTCCCCTTCTGGCTGCCTCTGCCTCAATTTTATCCCACAACTTAGACATTCACATTACTCACACTCTCATTACACATACATATAGGATCTTGGGGGTGGGCACGATACACGGACTCCAAATTACCATCAGGGTGTACACCTCACCCCTGGCGTCGTTGCCCACCTCTCAATTTTAAATACACGTAGACATTGAGGGCTAGCAGGAGGGACTATGCGCTTACCTGCTGCTCTCTGGCAGGTAGCTCCATGCCCTCCTGGGTTTTAAATGCACCTTAGAACACACATGCATCAACACTACAATGAGCGGGTGGAGGGAGGTTTGGAGTCTTCTCTCACCCCCATTCTCTGCGGCCTGCTGGAGCAGGGGGGCTAGGAGGAGTTGGCCGTCCGACTGCGGTCTGGGGTGTGGGGCCTCCCTGCTGCTACGGAGTCGGGGCGGTCTGCCTCTCCCCACCGCAGGGAAAAGGGTAACACCACCTGGGTCTGGGTGCAGTTCCCCCCTCCAGGGGCAAGGGTACCTAGACCCGGTTCGTAGAGTACGCTTGGGGAGTGTGATCGTGTGTACAGCGTCTCTTTATGTCTGTCTCCACGTTGGTTGAGTGTGGAGTGAGTGCATATGACAGCATGAGGGTGGGAATGGATGTTTGTGTCTGTGTGTGCCTGTATGTCTGTGTCTATGTGTCAGGTTGGGTGTCAGGCGCCACCTCTCTGGGGACACCTCAGGCCCTCCAAGGTTTGGAGGCCTATCTCCACCCACCACCACTTCCCCTGCCAGTGGCGGACTCCCTCAGACATCGGTGCGTTGGTGGTTCTTTGTGTCTGGGGGTGGGCGTCCGGGTACACACCGGCTCACTCCTTGGCGGCCGCTTATCGGGGCCTGGAGCCTGGGGCTCGCTCGGGCCACTTCGGAGGTGGGGTGCCCCCGGCCTCTCGGCCTGGGGCTCGGTCACTCAGGCACAGCTGGCTGCCGGTGGAGCTCACGGGCGCGTCACTGCAACTCCCCCTGGCTTCTGCTCCACGGCTGCTGAGTGAGCCCTCATCTGGGACTCTCCTCAGCTCTTTCTGGGACAGTGGCGCGGCTGCCCCTCTGTTGGTCTTCCTTGGTCTCTTGTGTTCTGGGGGCCTCTGGATGTCTGGAGTTTTGATCTCCTCCATACCTGCTTCATACCCTGGAGGACGGGGCTGTGGCCCCCCCACACCCTCTAGCAGATCATTACATGGAGAAACCTTTGGAATGCAAGCATGCTGATCCACACAGGTATGCACACAGGTATTCACAGACGCGGACTACAGCTTTCTTGGCTGCTGCCTCAAAGCACATTGTGCGCTGTCTATCTTGCGTGCTGCACAATATCATTTATTATTTAGTATCTACTGATATCTACTGCTAGCTAGTTTATTGTGATGGTGCCGTTTTTTTTATTATGTTGCTCTTTGTTGTTTGCTTTCTCTTCTTTTTTTTTTCTCCATACAGGTGACCCAGGTGTTTTGTTTGTTTTGTTTGTTTTTTTTTCTTTCTTTCCCCCCTTCTCACCGTCTCTTCTCCCCTTTGGTTTTCTTTCTCTCCCTCTCTTTCTTTCATTCTTTCTCCCTGTCCTATCCCCCAGTCATGTCTGTCCCGTTTGTAGCAACTGAAAATAAAATAAATTCATAATTATAATAAAGGTCAATCAAATGGACCAATATGGCAAGGCCATGATGATCCACTTGGTAAAATAAATCCGCTTGGCATCTTTCTTGGCCTTAAGACAACAATTCTGATGGCTAAAGATCCAAACGGGACACAAAAAAAAAAAAAAAAATTAAACAGTAGCACAAACCCATGTAAAACTGCTTGTTGAGGAAGAGTTTTACTTGTTAATATTTTATTCTCTCAGTTATAATTAGGGTAAATGTACTAATTACAGACTATATTAACTAATATATTTTCTCCAGGTATGACATTTTTCAAAGTAATTCAATTCAATTTCAGTCATATAGCGCCAAATTTCAACAGCTGTTTCCTCAAAGAGCTTTACCGTGTAAGGTAAAAACCTTACAATAATAAAGAGAAAATACCAACAATCAGATGACCTCTTATGCGCAAGAGCAACAGTGGGAAAGAAAAAATCTCTTTTAAAAGGAACAAACCTCTGGCAGGACCAGCTTCAGGGAGGGGCAGCCATCTGCTGCGACCGGTTATGGGTGGAGGAGTATAAACACAGAGAGAGTAAAAAAGGGTGATTGAAGAAGAAACACTCAGGGCTGGATCAGGTGAAACCTCCTTTAGCTGCAATAGGCTGCTGGGACCTTTCCATGATGCACTAACTACAAACTTTATTAAAAATGAAAGTTTTAAGCATAATCTTGAAAGAACTGAGAGTGCTTATCTCCTGAGTCCAAACTGGGAGCTGGCTTTGCAGAAGACAGGCCTGGAAGCTGAAGGCTCTCCCTCCCATTCTACTTTCAAATATTCTAGGGGCAACAAGTAAGAAAACATGGTGCTCTATTGGGGTCTGTTAGGGTCTACTATGAAGTCTTTAAGATAAGCTGAGGCCTGATTATACAAAGCCTTGTAAGTGAGGAGAAGGATTTGCTTTTTAATTCCTATAGATGAACTGATGTTAGTCTAAAGGTTTTTTCTTTCTGATATTGCAAAGTACTTACAAGAAATCAATGGTTCATCCACTGTTTCCTTTTCATTTTTTTATTACTAAGCTGTACCTGGACTTTTTTAACTGGTGATTCCTAAAGTTTAGTGTATTGTTGTCATTATATTGATATTTGCAGAATCTGTTGGTAAGGGTACTGGACGATTTCTGGTTTCCATTTCTAATCTGCTGGTAGTCAAAGTTCTATAGACCAATTTCATTTGGCTATGGTTGCATTCAGGCATATAGTGAGGAGAGGAAAAGAGTGAGTTTACAATGACCCGCAGAGAAAACTGAAAATCTTGACACAGATAGCTACTGGCTACACTGGAAGCACAGAAAAAGTACCCATTGCCACTACTAGCTAAGTCAGCAGACTGACTGATTGGTTCCCAGGTTGAAAGCAATTTATTTCAGATTTTAATTCTGCGAGATGTCTAGTCTGTGGGATGCTAGTAACTTCAAGCCGCAAGATGGATAAGCCCTTCATTATACTGCTGTAATCACATCAACCATTTGGCCATTTTGCATAATATCTGGACATGGCTCTCTCAACCAGCCATGTCGTACTAATGGACTCTGTTGTCAGGAGACTTGCAGAGAGGGAAACAGAAGTGAATTCCTAAAGCAGCAGAGCGCCACACTAGAACAAAAACACATTTATAGCACCTTCAGCTGACATTAGCATAGAAACTGTAGCTGTAGGTTGTGGTTACTGATGGAGTTCAACTTTTCACAAACTTGAGTAAACTCGTGTTACATAAAAAAGCTACACCACAATTTTAAAAAGTTGCACATTTATTGATTTAAATCTTATAATAACAGTACATCAGCCCATACACTATGAAGTTAGAATCTGCCACAGCATTTTGAAATGACAACTACAAATAGTGCAGCAATCATGACAAAATATATACCTATATATTCTTAATAACTTGTCTAATGGGTCAAAATATGGCAGACCAAAGCGCAGAGCCCCTGAACTCTTAGGCAAAATTTTAAATTGCCTGTCTGAATATTGATTTTGAGTTTCTAGCACACTTTTAAATGTTTAAGCTAACTATCAAAAAAAGTGTGGCATGCACTTTACAAAGTGAACTGTGCCTTGAGTTGAGAAAGTGACTTCCAGTACTAATGGGCACTGCACCCCCACACAGGTATTTTCAGTAATTCTGAGTGATTAGACCTCTGCTCAGGTCTGTTGAGGTGGTGGAAAGTTAATTCCCAATGACAGCTGTTTCCATTAAAATATTTTGCAGGTTTTTGGTGACTTTCTGAAAAACCAGTCCCTTTTTTTAAAACGTCAAAGCTGCGACAACCTGACATTTTAATTGGCCGCCAGTAAATGTGACACATCATGTCATGTTACTGATACAACCCACCGGAGAACTTGGGTAATGTGTAGTTTACAAAAGATTTACAACATGAAGCTGTGTATATTCTGTGGTACTAGTCACTTTGAGTATAGATAGACATTTCACAAATTACTTCTTTTCTGCCACACCTGAGAAAAAGGCATTTACAACAAAATTGTTTTGCTATCACTTCAGTATGAAGAGTTCTGCAGGAACATTTCTCACAAGTACGGTCCTAAACAAATGTTCAAAATATTCAAAATACAAAAACTGGGATGTAACCCTTCAGTGTATGAATGCCCAGATTCCTAAGCTTTTCAATAATACTGCCAAATCATTAAGACATAACTACCGTATATCACACTACAATAGAAACTTTCTAGTCAAATAATTAAATATGTTAGCATGTATGAAAAATGTGCAAGTAAATAATGCAAAACCATATTTCAGACCATTTGTGTTTGAAATATCTACACATGAACTGTGTAGATATTTATTTGCAGGTGTTTTTTTGGTTTTTTTTGCTGCCTTTGGGTTGTTTTTCCATCTCTTTCAAGGTTATACAGTGTGTCCTTGGTGTGATCTTTGCAGGATGCCCACTCCCACAGAGAGCTCTAACTGTCCTGAATTTCATCCATTTGTAGTTTGTCTCATAGCAGAATTTGGGAATGTGACTGTAGCCTTTTAACAAAGCTATGATGCATCTTCTAATTCTCAAGATCAAGGAAAGGTTCCTGATCTTTGTTGACAAGAGAAAACTTTGTCAGTTATCAGACTTTTTATGCCTTTATCAGGAGGGAGGGGCACCCTACAACCCACACTTCCAATCTCATCTCGTCTATTGGAACAATTAACTCCAAGTAGCTTTTGGAGATTTGATTAGCATAGAAGCTCTCCTTTTCCAGTTGAACAAGACTGATTCAATAAAGGCAAGAGACATTTGATTGTTTAGTGCAGTCAAATTCTGTTTGTATGCAGCTGTGACTTAGAATGATGGTGTTTCAAGGGTTAACAAGGTTTTTTCTTGAATCTACACACAGGCATGTCATTTCATTTATTTATTTATTTCACACTTGGTACAACAGATCAAACAAACCAACCACATGTCATCTGAGGTTTCTCATCATAAATCCTTTATGTTTTTATTTTCTCAAGTAGAGACAAGATAGTTTAGCAGGATGAGGAAAATCATTTTCTCCCATGAGTCTATGCTCACCACTTTCATGCCAAGAAAAGGATCACAAGTGCAGAATTAACCTTAATTTAAAAAGGCTGTCCAAAACGGGCTTTTCATCTACATTTAAGTGAGTCTTGCCAAGTTTAAACATTAAAGCAACTGTAGATTTGTTTCAAGTTTATCCAGACAATATGTGGTCTCTGTATACCATAAACCCAGATTGATAATATATTTCCAAAAAAGCAAGTTCAAAACAAGGGTATGTAAATTTGTGAGTTATCTAAATTTTTATTGCATGTGGGTAACAAACATATTATTAGTCCTAGTAAAAATATCATTTTAAAAATACAATTAAAATAAATAATTAAACAAAGGAACAAAAGTCGTTCTTTTTATCTCAACATATATAGTCTTTCCAGGAGGGTTGTATATCGTGATGCAGTCCACAATTTCTGGGGTTGTTTGCTGACAAGAGGGACTATCGCTCTCTCTGTTTGTTGGCTGTATTCTGCACACAAAGCCTGCATCCACTACCTATCCTGACCCTGTTTTGGTAGAGACCACACGGAATATATTTTGTGACCTTGCATCTAGGTCAGAATAGAGGGGTCACTAAAAAGGACTACTGTGCCTATAACCATTCTCAGCAGCAGCTGGCCAATAAAGAGATAGCTCATGACTAGTGTGACAAAATGCATAAAATTAGAAGAAAGAAAAACCATAGCATAGACTGGTTTATCTTGCTAAAACCACCACTGGACAGGCTTCTTAAAGATCCCGGACTTCTCATCAACTAACCCCTACATACTACATGTTGCACTCCCATAGAGCCAGATTTACTAATCAGGTTAAATTAGCATGATGTTGTAATCAGAGATGGGCAGTAACGCGTTACTGCGTTACTGTAATCTGATTACTTTTTTCAAGTAACGAGTAAAGTAAGGGATTACTATTGCAAAAACGGTAATTAGATTACCGTTACTTTCCCGTAGGAACGCTGCGTTACTGCGTTACTAAAACTGTGATTTTTTGCGAGAATGTCTCACGACAATGACGTAAGCGAGTGCGCCGTTCGTGACAACAGCTGTGTGCAGATCAACAATGGATCACATATCGATTGTGGGAGAGAATATGAGCGTGCAGCGTTTAAAGCGTGGAAGTACTGACCTTACTTTGAGTTTGATTCCATAAAAAGTGACAAAAACATTAGCGTCCGTTGTGCGTGGGAAGAAAACTTCTTTTTACAGTGAAAAAAAACCCTAAACCTCCAAGCAAGCACCGAGTGCGCTATGATGTAATGGGAAATTCACAGAGAAGCTCGCGGATTCTTCCATTGACCGCGGCACACCTGCACCAGCGTAAACCTCCGCCTACCGCAGTCCTGCTTTACAGGTGAAAATAGAGCAACAGGACCGCTGAGTCTTTGACTTTATTTATTTTCTGCTGTGTTTTACTTGCATCTATTTGAAAGAGTGAGTGTAAACACAAAAAATATTTTATTTTATGTGCTGGAATGTGCAGAAAATATGTTTAAATGTTAAACTAATTTATTCAAGTCAGAGAATGTTGCATATAATTAAATTTTTGCTTGATGCATAAAGTTAAAAGATTAAAACTGATAAAACAAGTTAAAAAAAGAGACTTTTCCATTTGATTACATTTTGTATGATGGATTAAGTAGAAAAAGTAGAATTGGGCTGAAAGATCTATCGCTTTATCACCTATTCAGGTTGTAAATCGTGTTTTTAAAAAGTAACTAAGTAATTAATTACTTTTGAAAATAAGTAATCAGTAAAGTAACGGGATTACTTTTTTGGGGAAGTAATCAGTAATTAGTTACTGATTACTTTTTTCAAGTAACTTGACCAACACTGGTTGTAATAAGGAAAATATGCCAATAGAAGTGAAAAGTTGTGTAGTTGACCTACTAACAATGCACCAATTTAAGGAGTAGTGACCAACATTCAACCATGAACAAATTAGCAGGTCAAATTTAAGCAGTAACAGGGTGTGAGTAGTCTGCTAACTGAAATAACAGATTTGATGACTGTTTGAAAGTACTATCAGTTGAAGTACAGTTTCAATATCTTTTTGATATAAAGACAGACTCTTAAAACGATTTTGTTTATAAATCTGACAGCTCAGGTGGCGTGCACTAGTCTGAGAGCTGCATTATTGCAAAATATTACCCCTTATCAACTTGAAATCTGTGACTTTTCCAACAAGTTCATAAGTTTCACTCATTTTGTCTGCGTGTGAACATTGTAAAGTGCACCACACACTAAAAAGAGGGAACATTCATCAAATTAACATTGTGCCTTACCACCAAAAATAACATGTTTTGTTTCCAGTCAATTTCACTACCTAGCAAAGTTAAAAGGTGAGACGTCTGTGGACACAAATCAGCATGTTACATGCAAAGTACAGGTGATGATGGCAATCTGTTACTGAATCAAATGGAACAGCAGCATATTTTTTTTTTACCATTTTCACCTTCTTACAGCAAGAAACCTCCAGACGCCACTCGCCAAGTGGTTGAGGAATACATTTTTTTCCTTGGTTATTGGTGCCCAATCTGTAGACATGGATGACTTAGGCTTTAAAAATCGATTTTACAGTGACTACCATCAATCTCCAGCAACTGCCTGCAGCTAGCTGGGTAATACCTACTTTTCCTACCAACTGGTCACCAACCAGTTTCTAGGCCTGTGTGACTGGGGCCTAACTTCAGATGGTAGTCTGTAGGATAAATTTGGAAATCAACAAGAAAAAGCAATTCATGCTAAAGATAACTATTAAATGGTGGACATAGGAAGAATGTTTCCCACAGTTAAGGAAGGAGTCAAGACCTGCTCTGGGTAATAGGGAAGAACTTACCAGATGACTGGGAAAGTGCTGTAGTTCTTCTAGATGAAGAAAATGACTTAGAACAATTAGCTAGGAAGGGAGATCAAGCTGGAAAGAATGTGCAGCGGGTTAGGTGATTAAGGACAGAATTGGAAATGTGCTAACAAGTAAAGAGAGAGTGTTGAGATGATGGAAAATTAGCTATTTAGATAAAATGAGATAAAAAGAAGGATGAGTAGAAGAGAGTTAGTCAATCAGAAAGTGCAAAGGGTTAGTAAGGAGGAAGTGAGATCAACTATGAAGAAGATGAAGAGTGGAAAAGCAGTTGGTCAAGATGAGGTACCTGTTGAGGTATGGAGATGTTTAGAGCGGAGGGCAGTGGACTTGAAGTTAGAGGATGCCTGAGAAATGTTTTCAAGAACAAGGATGATGTGCAGATCTTGTAGTACCATATCACCCTATTAGAGCACCTCGCTCTTGCTCTGCAGGCCTACTTGTTGTTCCTAGAGTATTTAAAAGTAGAATGGGAGGGAGAGCCTTCAGTTTTCAGGCCCCTCTTCTGTGGAACCAGCTTCCAGTTTGGATTCAGGAGACAGACACTATCTCTACTTTTAATATTAGGCTTAAAACTTTCCTTTTTGCTAAAGCATATAGTTAGGGCTGGACCAGGTGACCCTGAATCCTCCCTTAGTTATGCTGCAATAGACATAGGCTGCCGGGGGATTCCCATGATGCATTGAGTTTTCCCTTTCCAGTCACCTTTCTCACTCACTATTTATTAACAGACCTCTCTGCATTGAATCATATCTGTTATTAACCTCTGTCTCTCTTCCACAGCATGTCTTTTATCCTGTCTTCCTTCTCTCACCCCAACCGGTCACAGCAGATGGCCGCCCCTCCCTGAGCCTGGTTCTGCCGGAGGTTTCTTCCTGTTAAAAGGGAGTTTTTCCTTCCCACTGTTGCCAAAGTGCTTGCTCATAGGGGGTCATATGATTGTTGGTTTTTTTCCTCTGTATCTATGAAGCGCCTTGAGGCGACTTATGTTGTGATTTGGCGCTATATAAATTGAATTGAATTGAATTAAATTGAATCTGAAGTAACTACAGATGTATAAAGCTGATGTGCCACACCAGCCTTTGGAAAGAATTGTTGAAGATAGGTGAACCGAAGTGATTATCAGTGAGCAGTAGCATGGCTTCATGCTGATCAAGAGCACTACAGATCTGATGTTTGCTATGAAAGTATTGATGAAGAAGTAGAGGGGTTAAAAGGAGTTGCGCTGTGTCTTTCTAGATCTAGCAGAAACGTGACATAGGATACCAAGAGAGGAGCTATGGTACAGCATGAGGAAGTCTGGAGTGTCAGAGAAGTATGTGCAGAACATGTAACAGGACAGTGGGTTAGGGTAGAAATGACAGATGGGTTTCAGGTGGAGTTAGGATTAGATCAGGGCTTGGCTCTGAGTCCCTTCTTGTCTGCAGTGGTGATGGACATGCTGACAGATGAGGTCAGGCAGGAATCAACATGGACTATGATATTCATAGACGACTTTGTAATATGCAATGAGAGTAAGGAGCAGTTGAAGCAAGCCTGGGCAGGTGGAGGCATGCCTTAGAGAGAAGAGGATTGAAAGTCAGTAGAAACAAAGACAGAATACATGTGTGTGAATGAGAGATTCAAGGATGTAGGGAAAGAGGCCATTCAGAGGGTTGGTGCAGCAGAGGAGGATGCTAGAGATAGGGTGAGATGAAGTCAGGTGATCTGCTTTGGCAACCCTATCAAACCACCAAGTCATACTTCCTACCCAGATTGTCAGTAATCCAGATTGTTAATAATCTCCATTACCTGAACACTGATGCAATGAAATAGGTTGTATCTGACAAAATAGCCTTTAAACTTCTAGAAGTCCTTCTAAAAGGAAGATTTGCCACTCTGCAGCCATATTTGCAATATGGTTTAACAGAGAGAGAGAGAGAGACTGAGAGAGAGAGAGCTCTTTTATTTCAATGTTGAAAACATATGTTTGTAATCATCAGCACCCCTCTCACACATATACACACACTCAACCTAATGCTGAAAATATTTAAATCCCTTGCATTATTCTGTGTCATTATACAAAAAAATTGTAAAAAACAAAAACAAATCCCATGGATTTCTAGTCAGGATCTTTGATGGCTTGTCCTTATAACATGTCTGACACTTTGTTCTTTCCAAGGACATAACCCAACCAATGACACTGATCACTCTGTGGAGCCCTCTGAACAGAGTAGGTTACATTTAATATGCAAGAGTGAACATCATAGGACCTACATTATTTATATAGTCTACTCAAGTTAATGTCTCTCTACGATATAAAAGTCTTCCGAATGAATCTTTATTTTTTAACTAACACTACTTATGTGTGTTAACCTCCTAGGACCTGGTGTCCACATATGTGGACATCACATTTTGGGTTATTTATACTACAATACTCAATTTTGCTCTACATGGGCCCGATATCCACTCACGAGGACATTATACTGCTACTATTCTATCAAAATTTTAAACGGATATCCTCATATGTGGCTCTTATTTTTCTTAAAAACAAAAATAAGGTTAAAAAAAATCTAGTAATTCTTTGATTTTATATTTATTGGGCCCCAATCAGCCCAAATATCAAAGAGAAATTAAAAATGCATTTCGTGGAAGAGTTCGGGTCTTAGGAGGTTAATAATGTAAACAATGTGACTCTATGTGCGTTGTTTCCATTTAGTGCAGCAAGTTGTAGGTCAAAGTGCCACAAGAAAAAACAAATAAATGAGTACAGTTCTGATCTAGAGGTCCCATTCTGTTGGACCAGAGCAAATTCTCCTCATTGTTATATTGCTCAGGTTTCTGACACTGCTTCCTTTTACTTAACTTTCATCATGTTTTTTTATTCCTATATAGCATGCCATGACCTTTTGATACACAGTGTAATTCAACAGATGTGTGTATGAAACTTTTTTAAAAAGGGTGCGTGCAGTACATGGGTGTGATAGATTTGGTAGCTTTGTTTTAATGGTAGCGACTACATTCCTTTGTTGTTTTGCTGTTGTTTAGGTTCCTGTTACATATAATCCACCAAATCTCTGACTTTGATTTGAAGATAAGTAGATACGGCTGGCACAAGAAATTCAGCGTAAAGTGAATTACTCCAATATAAAATGAACCCCTGCTTTCCTTTACTCATTAAAAACACCAACCACCACCAAACACACGCCAGTGTATTCCTAGTGCTGTAAGCCCAGATAGATGGGCTAGCATCAGGAAAGGCATCTGGCATAAAATCTTTGCCAAACCAAACACGAGAATCATCAATAAGATTTCCATTCATTCATTCATTGAGGTGGAGAAAAAGACAAAGATTTTTATCTGTGGTTTGCAGACGTGTACAATACCAATCTAATATTATGGAAAATATTGTTCAAAAAGTTAGAAATGCTAATTTTAGATTCACTGGGTTGCTGAGTAAAAAAATTACCTTTGAAATGATTTTTATGTGAGAGCTACAGTGAGCTATGGCTTCTATTGCATCCATCTGCTCCTCAAAAATTGAGCAATCAGGGAAGAATGTCTGTCAATGCTGTTTTTAATCAAGAAATTTTAGAATCTGCTCCCATCTGTCTGAAACATGTCAGCACTTATTTCTTTTGCCAGCAAACAATTATTGATAAAAAAAAATTAAGAAGCCCTAATAAAGTCAGAGTATTCAACTAATACTCTTAACATATAAGGGACTATCAGAAGTGTTTAAAGTAACAACAACAGCTGACAGAGAGTTTGATCAAATCAGAAAGTGAGATGAGCCCGATGATAGTTGGTGAGCTGCAGTTTTGACTCAGTCCTCATCAGCAACTCAACAACTTCCACTCAGTGATTTATTCTGTCTCAAACGATGCAGAAAATTACTTCATCAGAGCTCCCGTGTTAAATGCTTGTTTGCTGAAAAGTGCTGGTGTTTTAAATTGAAGTCATTATGAGAGGTTTTGTATCCATTTATACTAAAGTTAGAATTGCAGTTCAATTCACAGTATAAACCAAATGTACTGCCCTAACAAATATTCCATCACTCTTGTTTCGCTCTATGTATCTTACTTACAAGTAACCTTTTTGTTGTTATCAATTTATTTGTATTATTTACGGGAGGCCTCTGCTCATGCTCAACCGACTTCATTTCATTCCGCTCAGGTCTGTGACAAAAACACAAATAATGCTGCTAGTGTAAGAGCAAAATAACAAAATGCACACAAAAAAGAAGGGAAGAAAAATCCACACAGTACCTTCTTTTAATCATCCAGACGGTTGTGGAAAAGCAAAACACAAAAGCTATCAACTAGATATAGATAATATCAGCATAACAGAAAACATCTATCCATCTATCCATCATCCGTCCAGCTAGTTTCTCTGCTTTTCCAATTCTGGGTTGCAAGGATCTGGATCCATATCCCATCTACCACAGGGAGAGAGGTGGGATCACACAGGGCACAGGGCTATAAGAACAAATTCATTATTATAACTTTCAGTTAGGCACTGTTATTTTCCTCCTAAAATATTGTGTGCACAGTGTGCACAGTGTGCACACTGTGCAAAATGTAAACACAGAATGCAATAAATCGTATATGAAAATGGTATGAAGACAGCATATTAAACATTACAACTTAAAAGAAAATGCTTATTATAAAAGTCTGTGACAAAAAAGGACAGCATTAGTGTAATACTAATGGAAAAAATAGAAAAATGAATAAAATAAAAAATCAATAAGTTTTCAAACAATTTAGCAATGGTGCCTCTAAAATAGCAAGTAGTTTGTGAACTGCAACAGCTGCAGTATATTATGTATTTTCACACATCTGTATACAAGGGATATGCTCAAAAAACCAGTAGCCTGTGGCTGTGATCTTTAAAGGCATTAAAAACAGACACAGTTCTGCATGTTGCTGGCATCAAATCTGAAACGTTTCATCTCGAAAACTGAACAAATCCCTCAACTTTTTTTGTATCTACAGCTTAGTGCTACCAAAGGTTTTTGGCCACATACCAACTGTTTGCTGCTGGAATCTGTTTAAATTTAGACTGCTAAGAGCTTATGATGGAAAAAAGAAACTGTTTTGGCAATTAGACTTAGAGGATATTCCCTGATGAAAAGGAGATAGGAGAGAATGTTTGTGGGCTTAGGTATGCTGAAAATGATGAGAGGGAAGAAGTCTATAGAATAGGTGAAAAAGTCAGAAAAATGATTAAACTGATGGCTGTTTGATCAATGACCCAACCTCTCTCTAAGCGTCCTTCTTTGATTTTCTTTTTTCCCCCCATATCTCTCAAAGTTCTTTTCTAAACGCTCTTATTTTGCCCCTTTTAGCTGTCAATCACTCATTGTACTCATTTAAAAAGTATTATAAAGATTACTACACAATTTATACTTGTATTATTGCTTCTTTTCCCGCAAGCAGTAACTATGAAAGTGTGTTGGATTGTGTGGACCTGAAGATGTGATTGCTGGCTACAGTCTGCATGCCTTTTATCTTTTTTGTCCTTTTCCCACATGTGCCTTACACCCATAAATGTTCCAACCATTTTCTGTGTCAGTGTCACAGTAAAAGCATGAGTCATATTTGATTCTCCATAGAAGATGCTACAGCAATTTGCCAGCATGAGCCTTTCCCAGCATGCATAGGACCAGTGAAAGCCTAGATATGTTGGAATAGGCCTACTCACCAGAGCCGCTTAAGTGAACACGCTCTATGTATGAAAAGAACGCCCTAGATCTCTTCTTTGACCCCGTCCATAATGTATTGAACTGATTGCCTGACCTCAAAATGACTCTGGATTGTAACTCACCACTGCTATCTACATCTCTACCAATGAGCTCTCATGCTTACGCTTTTCAATCACCAGTCAATCCATTCTTTTCTTTTGAAAAGATAAGTCACTTTCAACACAACTGTATGAAGAGAATCATAAGTCTCTTTTTTTCCTAATGGCATTGCCTCGTTCATTAAAGAAAACACCAGTCCTTCTGTGTGCTGTGCGAACATTATTCTCTAAGATCACTATAGATCATAATCTAACAGTTTCTGACTTTCTTGTCCCAGATACCTGGAAACTAGAGAAATATGATTACTTAAACTTTGTCAGTGTCAAGAAAATGTTTTTCTTTCTACATGTTTTCTTGAAATTGTGTTAAATTTTTACATAATAGTGGGGATTTTTAACACTTGTTGTTTGCATCCTACACTCATGGATTTTCTTTTCATATTATTCTAGATGGAATTAAAAACATTTCTGGCCAAAGACAGTACTCATTGGAATTGCAAATCAATTTTAGTTAGCCTCCATGCTGAGTGCAAGCAATGTTGACACCACAGATGGCTTTAGCTTTTTGGTATTTTATTGGGCACGATATGAAAAATAGGGATGGCAGTTTTCCCATTTGAAAAAGTCCTTAGCAAACTCCCTCCCTTTAGTTCAAAGATGGCCGCTGATGTGAACCCTTGTTTTCAAATGCCAACATGATTAGCCTGCCAAGTGCTGCCTAAACAGATCTAGAGTAGAATGGTGCATTGCTGAGAGCCAGAGGCCTTATCCCTTCTGCTAGGCACAGAATTGGTCACCTGCACGTTTGAATCAGGTGCTTGCCCTTGCTGCCCCACACTGGAAGTCAGGATTCCTATGTGATTATTTTTCTGGAGGGTTGTAACATAAGCTGTTAAGAGTTTTAGTAAAAATGCAGAGTCTGCTGCTGACACACTCCTGTCTGGTCAAAGGAAGAAACAAAAACTAAACCCTCCAGCAAGCCGCTTTAAATTGCCACAGACATCGTGTGAGACTCAGCTTTTTTAAGAGTGAACTTTGGTAAAAAAATAAATGTAAGTAACACTGCAACTGTTATTCTAGATTGAAAAAATGGCAAGATTTTCCATGTGACATATTTATATATATATATATATATATATATATATATATATATATATATATATATAAAAGCTGCACTCTGCTCTAAACACAGCACCACATGAAATCAGCTTTTATCCCAGTGGGTGATAAATTCAATTCAGCTCAATTCAGTTTTAATTATATAGAGCCAAATCACAACAACAGTTGCCTCAAGGTGCTTTATACTGTAGATTAAAGTCTCCACAATAATACAGAGAAAACCCCTTATGAGCAAGCACTTGGAAAAATCCCCTTTTAAGAGGAAGAAACCTCTGGCAGAACCAGGATCAGGGATCAAGGATGACCGGTTAGCAGGTAGGGGAAACTTTACTAAGTAAAATGCAAAGCAGAACTACCTTTCCTGCCCACATTAGGCAAGGCAAGGCAAGGCAAGTTTATTTGTATAGCACAATTCAACAACAAGGTGATTCAAAGTGCTTTACAGAGACATTAGAAACAAGAACAAATAAAAAGCATGATTTAAAATTGATTAAAACAAGCAAATAAACTAACTAACTAATTAACAAACAAACAAACAAACAACAGTATATAAAATCAAAACAGATAAAATCAGAACAGTAGATAAAATCAGTAGTTAAATGTAAGTTTTGAAATTTAAGCTTAAAAGTGTGGATTTGGTGCTTTATTCAAATGCAGCTGAGAACAGGTGAGTCTTCAACCTGGATTTAAATAAACTGAGTGTTTCAGCTGATCTGAGGCTTTCTGGGAGTTTGTTCCAGATATAAGGAGCATAAAAGCTGAATGCAGCTTCTCCGTGTCTGGTTCTGACTCTGGGAACTGATAAAAGACCGGATCCAGATGACCTGAGGGATCTGGATGGTTCATACTGGGTCAGGAGGTCACTGATGTATTTTGGTCCTAAACCATTCAGAGCTTTATAGGCCAGCATCAGTCATTAGGCACACATGTACCACTGCCCACTTAATTGGAAGTTGAGTTGGGAGTAGTCAACAACATGCAAATAGCTTGCTGGTAGTCATTTGTGCTTCATGTTTTTTCAGTGGAGTGAATATAATTTCATGATCATTAATATTAGAAACATGTTTTCTCTCCAAGGTCTTTCAAAAAAAACTTGCAAGATTACTATTAGAAAATCTTCTTAGCTGTCTTTTGGCTCAACCTGACAAGGTTTTCATATTTTAATTTTAATGTTTTTTTTTGTTTGTTTCATATACTTAAAAGTCTTCAGTGGATTTAAAGAAATTAGAGTTAATGATGCAAGAGTTCTTTCATAAAAATTTGGGTTACAAGAGGTCCCTTAAAAGTTTTTTCAGAATAATGGAATGGCGGCCATATCTTTTATCTTATGAGTTCCACACGTTGGTGGTGACATTTTTTAAGGAACGAGAAAAAAAGAAAAAGAAAACACTTGCAGGATTACTCGGGAAAAAGAATCCATTTCACTGAGCAGCTTTATTGAATATTCCATTGTCAGACATCCTCATCAATCTAGACTTATAATCCATCATTGTCAAGTGAACAATGCATGCATTAATTTGAAGGAATACATTCCTTTTTTCCTTGCACCCGCAGGCAATAATTTTAACAACTGTCAGCAAATTCCTGGAAGCTGTAAGTAGAGCTCAGATCAATTGCCTCCGTAGGAAGGAAGCAAAGCGCACATAATACTGGGATGAACTTGATAAAGTTTGTATCATATCCATACTTAGGAGCAATCAAAATGCACAGCTGCCAGACTTTGTGCGTTGCTTCTAAGACTGAATGGAATATAATGAAAAATACTTTTAGAGGGAGCTACGGATGGTGAAACAGAAAAGAACTGAATGAATATTGTGTTCCACCAGAAAAACTGTTCACCCTCTATTCATGTGGCACAGGTGGAATAGCATCTCTATTTGTTTTTTGATCTGTTGCGATCTATAATCACTGGTAGCTAAGATGCATTGGCTCAACGGATCTACATTAAAACAAGGATTTTTATCTTTTATAAAATAAATACATAAATGATGATTTGATCTTTTGTGAGACAAGCTGCTGACCAAGCACTGCACGGGCGAAACCCCCATGTAGCAGTCTAAAAAACCCACTACAGATAGGTATAAGTGTAGCCATAAAGCTACATTTATATTTTTATGGTTCACTTTGATTCATATGTAACCCAAAGACAAGCTGACTGATATAAAACACCTTTACATCTCATTCAGCCCAGCTGTGTGATAGAAGAAGTACATCTGCATGGATTACATTATTCAGTCAGCCCTCCTCTTATCCAGGGTTGCATGCCAATCAGATGTCATCCAGCTTTGGTGCTCAGGAATAGAAATAAATCCAATGAAACTAAAGTTTAAATGTCATTTTTAACCATTAGGCAGAAAAAGTCAGAGAGAAAGAGTAGAAAAGAAGGAAATAGAAATAGAAATATATGTATATATAATTTAGCAGGTGCAATCCACATAATCTCCACATCCCTGGGATAAAATACAGCATGGACTGGCATCTTTGCCACATAGGTTGACACATAGACAGCACATGATGAAGCTATCATTCTAAAACCGATATGACAAATCCATTTTCATATTCATCATACACTAATCAACATTTCAAATTGTAGCGCGAGCTTTTAGAACAGCTGCTTGCTGTTGGAAACTGCTCCTTGAAATGAGGTTAATGACTCCTAAACTATACAGCAAATGTACCATAAAAGCAGAAAAATGAGCTAAAACAGGCTGAAAAACAAAAGGACCGTTTAAATTAGAGGATGTCTTAATGATGATGATTACACATATTTGTAATAAGTAAGTGTTATTCAAACAGGATACACATTAAAAAATCAGCGTGTAAAAGCTGGATGTGTATTGATGCTACAATGAGGACTCCTTGACTCCTGAGGTGAAGGGATGACTCAAATGATTATTTCCCAAGATTCTCTGTTGGGTGACAATGACTTGCCTGCAGGGAGCGGAAAAATCATTTGAATGTGCATTTACCATATGTGTTGCTGTGTGCTTGCACTCATTTATGTCTGAATTTATCTCTGCCTCTATATATATTTGCTTTATAATGCAAAGTTATATTTCATATTTCAAAACTTGCTTATTTCTCTGGTGTCACTTCACACTCTGACTGCTTGGAAGGGACAAATATTGTGAAGGAAAGCAAATCAGCTGCCTGTTTTTTTGTTTGTTTGGTTTTTTTTTTTTTTTTTGGGGGGGGGGGGGTTGTTTTGTTTTTTTAAGGAATAGCCCTTTTTTAATTTACCATAAGATGTTTCTAAGCACCAAGATAAACTTTCCACAGACACTTTTTCTGCTTCATTTGCACTCAGCTCTGTTTTTGTCAAGCTCATCAGTTTTTGGCTATGTCAAAAGCTCTTCCTTTCTAATGGATTTTCTGCTAACAGATTTTCTATTTACGATAAGAGGATGCTCCTAGTCTTTAAAGGCCCAATTGAATGTTGATGGGAGCAGCTATATTCTAAACAGTTTAGCAGAATTTTTGCATAGCTTTAAAATAAACTGCCAAAGAAAAAAAAAAGAAAATACTTAAGGGTTTTTGTTATCATGTATGCATGGTATATTTATTTCACAGGATATTAAAAACTTCACACATAAGCACAACTCATAATTGCCTGCAGGTGTATGAATTCTTACCTGTTAATTATAGTTTTATGCTCAGTGTAGATTTACCAAAAATGCTTGGAGGATATAGTAGCTTATCAGTACCATCAGTGCAATGCAATTTGCACATGGACAGATTTAACTATTTTAATTTGGTATTGACACAAAGGTTATGTCATATTCTAGCAGTGCTAGAATCTGTATGCCTTGCCTGCAACCTACACACTTGTAAACTTTGCCCATTATATGGCTAGACATAAATATCGATGGAAAAAGGAAGGGAAATTCAATAAGGTGACACAATGTCAAAAACAAAATAAAATATTTTCTTTTTCTTGACATGTTTTTAAGCACTTGCATGAATCAAAATCCATTATTTTCTCTTCTTTTATGTGTTACTCTCTACCAACTCATGAGGGAACTTGGCTCTGGTGGATGCTCCATTAATTTCAACAGCTAGTGTCTAATTGTATCTGTCTGTCTCTAATTTCGTGCAGGGCAGGTGATAGCATGCAGGTGATCTATTGGACTTTTTCACTGAAAACCCATCTGCTGTGGCTGGAAGCAACCTGGATGAAAATGGTGAGCCAAAAAACAAAGCTGAGGACTTTTAAACCACAACAATGGGGTAATACAAAGTGATAAAAAGGCCTAAGCAGTCAAATGAAAACTTCACGTCATGTTTGACACTCGGTGTACTGCGGTGTAGTGACGGCTGTGATTTTTGAGGTAGAGCAAGTTGGTCACTGATTTGATCACCAGCTCCTTCGGTCAGTTTGTCTTTGGCACAATTTTGAACCCCCAAAGTTGCTCTTAATGTGCCATAGGTGTGTGATTGTGCTGTAGATGTGGCTTGTAGTGTAAACTGCTTTAAGCTGTCCATAAGGCTAGAACAACCCTTTATAAATTAGGTATGCTCTGAGACGTTACTCTTACGATACCTTTTAGCATGAAACTTATGAAAACACAGCAGTTCCTCTTTTAGTGTTAAACCATCTAAGATCCAACCAAGCTTTAAGCTTGTTTCCTGTCAAAATATATTAATATTTGAAATAACTGGTCAACCACCACCATTAAATAGACTTTTGAGTCCATATTGTTCGTTTCATTTTAACCATCGTACCAAATTGGGTATTGAGAAACTAACCTAATATTGAAATTGTACAGGTATGGGTACCTACTACCTAATGTTATATCTGGTATTATGGCATTCTGTGACGTCTGGCGGGACAGACGGCGTGGAAGGAATGAATTGAGGACCCAAGTGCAGGCAAACAGGGATGAGGGTGGAATGATAAACAAAACGTGAGCCTTTATTTTGGAGGCTGAAATACAGCAGGAGAAACACAAAGGATGACAGGGAGGGGCAGGGGACAGCACAGACTATATATACATACCAGGTAACAAGGGGGGAATACACAATAGGAGGGAGACATGGCTGGGATTGATCTGACATAACAAGACATGGGAAGGAGAGCAAGAAACACTGACATAGGACACTGGAAGTACGAGACAATTTATAAAGACGCAGACTAGACAGTGACACATGGAAACATGACAGACTCTGGAATAGAGGGAACATGAAACACAGAGACAAAAGTAACTAGAGGTGGAACATAGGGAAGACATAAAGACAGAAAACTACAACACACTGAGAACAGAAACAGAACAAAAACCTAGAAACCAGGAACAGTAAATATAATACAACACAGAAACCCATAATTCAAGCAGTATAACTTAACCCAAAACCACAAAACGCTGGTTCACTTGTTTTTTTATAATTATTTATTCTGTAATATGTTGCATACAACATGCTTTTCATAAATAAATAAATAAATGTTCTTAATTCCAAACTAGTCCCTTGTTTGTTTGTTTTTTGTTAAATTATAGGACTAAAGCTGTTACCTGCAAATTTAAATCATGTTTTTATTAAGTACTCGATATCGGTATCGGCGAGTGCTGAAATGCAAGTACTCGTACTCGTTTCCAAAAAAGTGGTATCGGTGCATCCCTAGTAACTAGGAACCTTCAAGAGCGTAAGATGTACCTGTGTGCCAAGTTTGGTTGCTTTACTTCTTCTGGTTTTGGAGGAGTTCACAATCATAGAAAGAAACAACCAGACAGATTAAAATTTGGTTCAGGTACCAAAACTACTGATAAGGTTTACAAAGTGATAGTCTTTTGGAATAGAATAAGGACCTTTACAACATTAATAAAAGCCAGTGCATTTAAAAGGGACAACAAATGGTCCTGAGAGGTATACTACAAAGCGAGATTAATGGATTAGCCAGCTGTTTCCACTTAAAGTTTAGCGGAAACTTCCGCTTAGAGTTTTCAATGTCAAGAAAGTGGCTCTCATTTCACCTGGTTAATCACCATGGTAACTGGTGCCGAACACAACCTGGCTCGGACCAGCACCACTTGTCACTTATTCTTTTATTTACAGTATGCTTTGCGTGCAATATAGATTCTTTGCTGGGTGAGTGTTAAATTGCATTATTATGTATTAAATCGGTCAGGCAGACAATGTGGTGCCAAATCTCTTTTACTCTGTGGGAGCACTGAACACAACAGAATACCTGTTCAATCAGTAAAATGAATGAAATCACTTTGTTTTTTTTGACAAACTAAAGCAGTTTCCATGTCTTCATTGTGAGGCTGTGGGACAGTAACATTTAATGATTAAATGTATCTAGTTTGAAGATTCAGAGTGCTAATATGTCACCTTAGAAACAAACAGCAGCACTGAGAGTGCACTCAGCCATAAAATAATTAACTTGAATTAACATATTTATTTTACCGCTCATGCACTAAATCCTGAGATTAACAGTTTTCTGTAGGAATAATCTCTTGTCTTATTTGAAGCAGTGTTGTATTTTACTATTATACTTGTGTGTTCTCTTTATATTTTTAATCACCAATTTATAATCATCATCATCATCATCATCTGATAACACCTGATAAGAGAAGGGCTCATTCTGAGTCACATGACCCACAAAATACTTATTTTTATGTGACAGCCTCAATCAGAAAATCCTGCTTAACACCGAAAGCTGATAGGCAGCAAAGGCCTGGCTATATTGAACATTTGTAATTTACCCCTCTGAGCAAATGACCATTTATGGATGAGCTTGAATTACCATATTTTTCGGATCATAAGGCGCACCAGATTATAAGGCCCACTGTTGATGAGCGGGTCTGTTTTCATACATAAGGCAAACCGGATTATAAGGCGCATTAAGCTAAACAAAACAGTCAGGTAAGTAAAACTTTACTCAAATCATTCTTCTTTCTTCCTCCACTACCGTATCATTGATTCATTAATGCCAAATTCTCTCTCAGCTGCTCTATTCCATGTTGTTGCAGTATATTAATGACTAACCTATTGTGGAGGGATTATCTCAGTTGTTCTCCTGACTGAAGTTTGGTCCATTTACAGCATTCTGCCATGCAATTGTATTTGTCCCTAACCATTGGGAACCTTCACGTTAACTTTTATCAAGTGGAAAAAAGTTGGGGTTCATCCTCCAGCTTCACTGTGTTTATGTTATGCTAACATAGCTGTGTCCCTAGTGATCACGTAGCACATCATTATATACCAGCTAGTCCAACTTCAGTAACCGTACAAACGTCACTGCTGTTTAGTTTTCTGTCTTCATTTATGTTTGAAGTAATAGCAGAGCTGTACGTTTTAATTTTTTAGGAAATCTCTCCCTCAGAACATGGTATATTGTTTTAGGTGCCAACTAGCGAGCTAACTTTCTGCTAACTTCTAACTCTGTTAAATGTAATACATTCTGTTTTCATGGATGCCTGGATGTTAAACTTAATTGTTACACCTGGTAAAGCAGCAATGCTGATCATTTTATTAAAGATGGAAGAATTTAGACAGTTTTTAACGCTCAGTGATGCTGCAGTGTTAGTTTGACAACCCATCAAGCGATGCGGCTTCGTAGCTTTCCAAAGTCATACTAATGCTGGGCTTACACTGTGCGATTTTTGGCCCATTTTGAGACGATTTTTGAGTCGTGCGACCGATTTGGCGATCGGCCCGATTTTGGCCTTCATCGTGCGTCGTGCATCGTGTAGTATACGTGAGTTAACGAGACGCGATTAACACCTCACGACGAGCTCCCGATCATCAATCGCTTGGTCGGGAGGATTTCAAACCTGTTTGAAATCCTCGCGACCGTCGTGAGGGTGTCACCGCAGTTTCTCACACTGCGCACGCGCAAACACAAATGTCAGCGAAAAAGACGGCGCAGCACGGCAGTGCAGCTTGTGATCTGGACACAAGCGATGGCCATAATTGCCATAAAGCTCATCCGAGCCTTTTCGATGTGGCCTCACAAAATTATCGCGACCACAACAACCGTGAAAATAGTTGGATCTACACTGCTGCTCAATCACAGCTGCCTGGTCAATGTTTTTCATTAGCAATTTAGCAAAGTTGATGATGGTGGTGTGTGTGTCTGTGTGAGTGAAAGACAGAGAGAGAGCGAGCGACAGAATTTCTGTTATAACCTTCATTTTATGGACGCACAGTGTGAGCACTCGGGTCGCATCAGAGCATCGGGTTGTATAGTGTGAGACCCTGCATCATGACCTATGAACTTCTAACCCCTGCGAGTCAATCGTACAGTTTGAGCAGGACCTGAATCACGCGACTGAAAAAATCGCACAGTGTCTGCCCAGCTTAAAACTGTTTTTGACAGCGCCGTGTACCACATAAAATCGGTTTGAGGTCAGTAAGCACAACCACTCTTCATACATCTGGTGTCCCTGATTAAAAGGCACACTGTCGATGTTTGAGAAAATTAAAGGATTTTAAGTGCGCCTTATATGCTTACAGTAATACCGTATTTTTCGGACTATAAGTCATGACACCTACACAAAAGTATTTTATAAAGTGCTTTAAATCCTCAAATAGAGTAGAGAAGCTATAAGAACCAGTCCACTTCCTTATGAGTACAGCATCTCTGAGACATCTATTATTTCAGTATACACTGTTAGCCTTTGCAGTAATTTCCATAGCTTAGTACTGCAAAATCAACAGTAAAAAAACTCTAAAGGATGTTAGCAGTTTAGTACTGTGATTTGCATGTATTTGTGGGAAAATTCCATGAGATTACATTATTTTTACGGTAACTCACCGTACTCATGGAAACAGCTGTAAAATACAGCAAATGTAACAATTGGTGATGTTACTGAGATTATACTATTACACCATCCGGATTTCTGTTGTTTTCTACTGTAGATCTAAGAGTAATTACTTAAATCCTCATTCAGAGTGTATTACTATAAAATGTGATTCACTGTGAAAGTAGTATAACATATGTGGTACTTTTTAAGACACCTCTGCCTAACTACAGTGACCCAACCTAATAATATGCTCTGGTCGTCATTTTACACAAGTTAAGGTGTCACATCCATGAAACCTACACCACTAACCAGCATCAGTCCTACAACTTCACTCTCAAAATTAATAAATTCTGGGACAAGCAGAAACTGTATTTTTAGCGGTGCATTTTGTTGCAGGCCAGACTGCTATTAAATACACTCTCCTAAAGAAATAATTCCTTTGTAGCACCTCTTCGTCTTGGTTCAGAAGAGATGTCCTGGATATACGTGATAATATAACACATTATCACAGTTTAGCGCGTTGGGTTGTGTTTTAAAAGCGATTGTTACGTTTTTAAAGCTTTGTAATGCGACAGGCGCGATAGCCGTCACCACACTTTCACCTGACGTACAATGTGACGTATGACGCACATGTCGGGTATTCACTTTCAAAACAACAATGGGGATAGAAAATATTGCTCGAGGTGGTTAATGCTCCTTTCGCTGGTTGCCAACCACCATTAAATAACAACAAGAAGAAAATATTGATCTGCTTCTCTTAGTTTTGCACTTTTAAGCCGCAATACTGACTCAAACAAAGCTGCAAAGCAGGAGAACAACATGGCCATCAACTATTCTGTAAAAACTGGGAATTGGTCTCTATTGACAATACTCTTATTTTTTGCATTGCATATGTCATTTAGGAAAGGTAATTGGTCACTGAACTTTTTGCAACTATGTGTATTTCTAAATTTTGTGGCTTCAGTGCGTGCAAATTTATATTGTTCAGTTTGCATGTTAAAAGCCTGCCAAGCACCCCAAGGCTGATTATGCTTGGTAAGAAGTAGAGATGGCACGATACCACTTTTTTATGTCCGATACCGATACCGATATCATAAATTTGGATATCTGCCGATACCGATATGAATCCGATATAGTGTTTTTTAATCAACAAAACTGTTTTTTAAATATCTTGCTGCATTTTGTATAAGTTCATACTCAAGTTTAAAACAACAACTACACTAAAGCTATTCTGTTATACCTGTATGCAAAAAAAAATATTTCATAGTTCAGCAATACTGATCAATCTAATAAACTTAAACCTACACCATCCTCCCTATTCTGGTATTTGAAAGAGTACTCAGCATAAATATTAAGCAACCTAACTAATAGGGTTCCAACTCCCAGCAACAACAAAAATAAATAAATAAAAAATAGGGAACCACCCCTCACGCTCCACCTCATGATGCTTAATCAACGTAATCAACCTTAATTTGATGCAGTGTGAAAAAAAATGCACAGAAATCAATTATTTTTCAAGAAATATTAAATAGATTCAACATCTTTCTTCAACAAAATTGCAGACTGCACAGATGGTACCTTCCCAAAGGAAAAAGTACTATAGCTTACTAGGGTATATATATTAGACTTAATAGTTACTATATACAGTAATTGACTTCTATTCATTTTACATCAAATTGAAACTTTGGGTGTCAGATAATTATTTATTAAAAGCTAGACATTTTAAATGAGAATAAGAAAGAAAAGTATGTTTTTGTGCCCCCTTTTCCCTGTTAATGCCCTATCGGCCCCCCTGGCTAAACTTTGCTAGATCCGCCCCTGCACAGTTACCAGCGTCAGCTACGTAGAAAAAGATCCTGGTGTAGAAAGTAATATTAAATACATTCTAACAACAGCTGATCAAGCTTAAACGTGCTGCTGTTGTTCAGCCCCTGGTTTCCTCTTTCTGGTGCAAAGTGGGCCAAAAGCAAACAAGAGACAGGACTCGCGACAGAAAAGCCGATCAGCTGATCGTTAAGCAGTTTCATGATTGAAGTAGCAGCAGGAGAGGCAGTCGCTTGTTAAGCTTAACGCAGGAATGCTTTAGAAACATTCAGAGATGGACTTACACACTTGCTTTACTTCTCTCGGGGATAACTTTGTCGGAGATGAAATGCCGGGTTGCTAGCGAAGCTCCAAATGCTATCCAGACCACCGACAGGTCCCGCATGCCACAGCCGCTCTATCACGTGATGCATACTGCTCCGACGTGCTAACGTTCTGAGGTGAGTTACGGCGTGTTGCAAGTTTTGTGAGGTGCTTTCGTGATATTTAATGGATCGGATTACATTTTTTATTTTTCTCCGATATCCGATCCAGTAATTTAGGTCAGTATCGGACCGATACCGATACGTAATATCGGATCGGTCCATCTCTAGTAAGAAGTCATTTATGAAATAGAGCTGATTAGACCATATTAAAATTTCTGTTTGGCACAGGAGCTTTTCGTGGACACAGGTATCCAGTCTCTGTTTTGTTAGCTCAAATTTCTGTAATTTCCTTTATAAACCAAGGTTGTTGGACATGTGTCTCAGTGAATCCAGCAAAGTAACATTATCAAATTTCACATTACATATTACTGATCAACATAGTAGTCTAGCTAGACCAACAGCAGAAATACTGAAGTCAATACTGTAAAGTTTAACAGCAGCACAAACTATAAACTCCAAAATAACCATACAGTTGATTCATCTCCAGTAATTTAACTGGGCTGACTCTTTGTTAGGTGTGTTTAATGTGCAGAATAATTCCCAATTATGTACAATTATAATATGGTAAAACGGACTTATGTACATAAGGCCATTAATAATTAACTGTATGTAGCTATTTGCTTTATGACTATCTAGACTGTGCAGAAGTGAAGTATTGAAATTATTTTATGTTGCATAATGACAACATGTTGCCCCTATACATTTAAGGACAAAGTTCAATGACCGCCACCTGCTGGATGGTGAGTGCACAGGGGCGTGTAATTGTTGAGCTGGACAAAGAGAACACCTTTGCTGATGCAATGTCAGTCTTCTTTGGTAATTCTATGTATTAAACCTGGAATACCAGAAGTCAGCGTGTGCGAGGTTTTTTGTAAGGATAAACCCTGAAGAGGGAACAAAATGTACCTCCAAGGTTGGGACAAGCAGAAAGACTGGGACCACTGTGAAGCTGTGTTCACAGGTTGTTCACATTAACCCTCATGTCACAACTTTCCTCCAGCAGCTTACTGTATTTGAGTGGAGAACTTCAAATTAGGTAACTGTTTTTGCCATTTTAGTGAATTTCTTGTATAATTTAAGTGACCAATGTGTTGTTACCCATGTCTCCACAGATGATCCATGGCCCATGCTTTCTGGACATTTACACAAGACGAACAACAATGAAGACAAGCTCTCTTGCCACTCTTGCAAGACGCTGTCTCTGTCCAATAGGTTTTTTGAGTGCAACAGTGTTGATTTTTTTTTCTGCTTTTACCTGTTTGTTAAAAATTATTTCAGCTACTTACACTTTAATTGTCACATGTATTGGCTCACCCTACAAATCAATGAACTCAGTCCACAAAGCAAGATCAGGGTTCAGTGCAGGTCAGTCAAGTTCCTTCACACCACACACGCTCATCCATGTCCTTGTGGACCCTGTTTTGTGCAATGATTTGGTGGTGTGAGCCAGTATTTTGGACAAAGTGTATATAAAGGCAGAAGTGTGGGGCTTGATATTATATTCATTACAATTCAGTTTATTTGTATGGTGCCAACAAAATGAATGCCAAGGCACTTCACATTGTAGGTTTAAGACCCTACAAAATATAAATAAGAAAACCCAACACTTGAGCATATGTTGTCTGCCATGATATGGATATGACATAATATGGTTATTGTTTGTACAACCATCTGAGAAAATAATGTATTACATGGTTTAGTAAAAACAAGTGCTTCCTCAATGAAAATATCTTTTCAGTTCTTTTCAGTTTTTGATTTTGGAAATGTGTATTTCAGCAGGGAAAAATCAGAATTGAAATAAAGTGGTGTAAAGCACATGAATTATTTTTTTGTGTGTGTGTGTCTATCTATCTATCCATCCATCCAATTTTTTTGGAACCCTCCAGTCTCTTACAGTATGTTACTGTTAACTGAAATTACGGTAAATTGCGACCTGTTAAACAGTAAATGACCGCCTGTTGGGACACGGTATCCTCTAGCAGAGATGAATATTTTTGGTACTGATGATGCGTGATAACGGTAAGTTACTGGTTAATATATTGCAGTTTATTACCTTGCAGTGAGCTTACAGTGACATACCGTGAATAAACGGTAGTATACCAATTTCTTAATCACAGTATGATGTTACTTTGTTGACGTAATTTACGACATAACGACATAACGGTATCTCACGGTACCGTAAAGTGGCGATGAAAAGTCTAACAGTGCACATCTATAAATTAGACTGAACCAGTTCCTGTTTTGAATTATTCAGCATATCACCACAGAACATTTAGGGTGAATATGAGCATGTTTTATAAGGAAACTAGTGTGACTCACACACACTGCTTACAGTGGAATGCTTACTCACAATGCATTCAGGATGGTGTTCTGGTGGAGAACAGTCACATGTTTTTGACAAGTGTAAGCACATGAGCAGTAATTTAAATTTATAGCTGACAGTTTTTCACCAAAAATGTCTGAAGTGGTCCCTTTCTCCACCTGTGAGTCATCCTTACTTGTCTGATTTGCTTACTGGCCAGGATAGAAACATCCTAGTTATTTCTGTACAATTTCTTCACAGCACTGTGAGCAAATGAACCACAGGGTCAGAAAATAAACAGTAGGCAGCAGGTTAATGGCTTGTCAAAAAGTCCCTGTACAAAGTTTTTGGTAGTTTCCTGTCAGACAGATAATTATTAAAAGTAGAAAAGGTTTTCTAAAATAAATTAAAAGAAATATGTTGTAATGGGAACAGGGGAGAACAAGGAACAATCAGGAAATGAATGGGGAACAAACTTTTTCATGACTAATCTTCTATAGACATATGTTTGACTCTGTTTCCTCATACGATGTTTCGTCCAAAACCAAGATGAACTATTAAAATGAGTTTGAATCAGCCCATTAATATGAAGGAACACTGCTACAGCCACTGTATTTGAGTCAAATATGAGAGCAATCAAAAAGAACTACCTCCTCATCAATAAACCACAACAATCCCATCCATCTCTCTAGAGCTATGATGGATAGACATGGACCAGTCTAATTAAAGGATGAATTATGGAATGGATTCAATTCATCACTATTCTGTCATTGCTATTAAATTCACAGTCAGTCCCATTTTTCCATATCTGGGTTGCGCCGAATTTCTGCAACTATCAATCATATAGCAGGGGATCTTATGTAGTTTATCTGGGCCAAACTTCTGGTAAAACAACTCTCTGCTTTAGGTATTCATGTTAAGACAGGCCTTATGCATAATCCCCAGTGTACATACTGATGAACCCTTTAAGCTGCATATGGCAGGCAATATGGCATTAGAACCAACATGCTGGGAGAGTCTATTGAATGGTTTTACAGCAGATTGTCCACACACACACACACACACACACACACACACACAAATAAAATGTACCTTTTGCGCACACATTAGCATAGAAACGTTAGGATATTAGTGATTAGGTTGGCCATGCTGTACATAAATAATAATAATAATAATAAACGCCTCCTAGCAACACCTTGCATCTACATTTTAAGAGATTTACCCTATGTACTAGATGCTACAGGTCAGTTAACACTCTCTGTCAAAAGAACAACAAACTCAAAGAGGGCACTTGAAGGAGACAGCTGGCACTGAAAAAACGGCCAAACGTATCATTGCCCTTAAGTGTCCCTTTCTTCAGAAATGTGGGGAAGATAATAATAAGCCGCTGTCAAAATTCTTGAACAAACAAGCCAAGATTAGATCACAAATACAAAACAACATTCAGGGGTTGCTGTCATTTTATGTCCAGTGCTGTGTATCTCAGCACCTAAAAGGAATTCTTGTGTGAGCGCATACGTGCTTCTGAGTTTCTGTGAATGCGCACATGTTCATCAGTATGTAAAGTGGGAAATCTATTATACAGTAGAACACACAAGGAAGGGAGAGCACGAGAAAGAATGTGAGCCAGTGCCTCAGGCTCAATGTAGTTTTATTAGTGGGGCTGTTGAGGAAGTGGGGTGCAGTAGAATGGACCACTGCAAGCTGCTATTTTTTTCCTCCCTGCAAAAGTACGCAAACGCCAAAATCTCTTGAATTTCAATGCTTTGCGAGATACTAACACCATGACTTTGGAAAGAGCTCTGCAGCACCTTGAAAAGTAACTACACAACAGATGAATTTACAAATTCCAGTTCCTGAAATCCATTTTTGTGGACAAGTTTCTGAAGAAAGTTGGTCCTTTTTGTCTTGAAATAACCCCAAACCTCACCCCTGACGTCGTTGCCCACCTCTCAATTTTAAATACACTTAGTCATTGAGGGCTAGCAGGAGGGACTATGCGCTTACCTGCTGCTCTCTGGCAGGTAGCTCCATGCCCTCCTGGGTTTTAATTGCACCTTAGAACACACATGCATCAACACTACAATGAGCGGGTGGAGGGAGGTTTGGAGTCTTCTCCCACCCCCATTCTCTGCGGCCTGCTGGAGCGGGAGGGCTAGTAGGAGGAGTTGGCCGTCCGACTGCGGTCTGGGGTGTGGGGCCTCCCTGCTGCTGCGGAGTCGGGGTGGTCTGCCTCTCCCCACCGCAGGGAAAAGGGTAACACCACCTGGGTCTGGGTGCAATTCCCCCCTCCAGGGACAAGGGTACCTAGACCCGGTTTGTAGAGTACGCTTGGGGAGTGTGATTGTGTGTACAGCGTCTCTTTATGTCTGTCTCCACGTTGGTTGAGTGTGGAGTGAGTGCATATGAGAGCATGAGGGTGGGAATGGATGTTTGTGTCTGTGTGTGCCTGTATGTCTGTGTCTATATGTCAGGTTGGGTATCAGACGCCACCTCTCTGGGGACACCTCAGGCCCTCCGAGGTTTGGAGGCCTATCTCCACCCACCACCACTTCCCCTGCCGGTGGCGGACTCCCTCAGGTGTCGGTGTGTTGGTGGTTCTTTGTGTCTGGGGGTGGGCGTCCGGGTACACACCGGCTCACTCCTTGGCGGCCGCTTGTCGGGGCCTGGGGCCTGGGGCTCGCTCGGGCCCCTTTGGAGGTGGGGTGCCCCCGGCCTCTCGGCCTGGGGCTCGGTCACTCAGGCGCAGCTGGGGGCCGGCGGAGCTCACGGGCGCGTCACTGCAACTCCCCCTGACTTCTGCTCCGCGGCTTCTGGGCGAGCCCTCATCTGGGACTCTCCTCAGCTCTTACTGGAACAGTGGCGCGGCTGCCCCTCTGTTGGTCTTCCATGGTCTCTTGTGTTCTGGGGGCCTCTGGATGTCTGGAGTTTTGATCTCCTCCATACCCACTTCACACCCTGGAGGACGGGGCTGTGGCCCCCCCACACTCCCTAGCAGATCATTACATGGAGAAACCTTTGGAATGCAAGCATGCTGATCCACACAGGTATGCACACATGGGTATTCACAGACGCGGACTAAAGCTTTCTTGGCTGCTACCTCAAAGCACACTGTGCGCTGTCTATCTTGCGTGCTGCACAATATCGTTTATTATTTAGTAAATATTGATATCTATGACTAGCTAGTTTATTGTGATGGTGCTTTGTTTTCTCTATTATTATGTTGCTCTTTGTTGTTTGCTGTCTCCTCTGTTTGTTTTTTTTGTTTGTTTTTTTTTTTCTCCATACAGGTGACCCAGGAGTTCTTTTTTTTTTTTTCTCTCTCTCTTCCCCCCCCTTCTCACCGTCTCTTCTCCCCTTTGGTTTTCTTTCTTTCTCTCCCCCTCTTTCTCTCATTCATTCCCCCTGTCCTATTTATTAAAAAAAAAAAAAAAAAAAAAAAAAAAAGACAAAGGATGAACTGAAGCTCTGCCATCACGTAATGTCGCATACTGCTGTTTCTGATGTCATTTAAAAAAAAAAAAAAAAGAAATAACCCCAATCATATTGTTTTGTTTTACCTTCCTTTTAACTTATATTTGTTTAACTTATATTTGTTATTGGTTTACAGGGCCGCTGGTGTTACGTGAAACTAAACGTTTAAATACATCATATTGAGTCTGAGTCAGCCTCTTAGTTTATTCTTAGTAAATATTTAGTTCTTGTTAACTGGATGATCCTGCCAAAGACCTATCTTTACCTCTCCCACCTCTGTGGGACCCATGTGTGTCAGCCAGTGTCTCATGATTTTGTAGTGGCTTTCTGGATTCACTGTCTGCCCACACATCTGCTGAATACTTATCAGATACCTGTCTGTAAAATACTTACCTGAATGCCTTAATTGCATATTTACCCTATACCTACTTGTGCAGTCCTTATCTGAATTCCTTTATTAGCTCTCTCTAAATAAGCTCTTTAACTGTTTCCAATTGTCACGCCCTGCATTTGGGTCCACTTACCACATCTTAACTGCATCAATATTAACTGCTAACCACCGGCAGCTTCATTAGTAGGGGATACAGTAGTTAGGAATCTGAAAATATTAGGTATATTAGAATGAATTAACAGTAAAAAATTCTTATAACTGTTTGTTTTATCTAAGTGTGTTTCAGTACTTAGAATTCAAGAACCAGTACCCATTCAATTCTGGCTCTTAAAATATGTCCTTTAGATTCTATTCATAACCATTATGGAAAGAACTCTCAGGCACAGTCAGGAACCCTTTTCCATGGTCTCTGGATCATATCTTTGCTTTTCACAGATGTCCTGTTAGCTTCATCAAACAGTGAATTAGCACCTCTAATTCTGAGGCAGTATTTCCTAGCCAGTAAAATGATGGCTTTCCCACTTTGGGTTGTAATTGGTATGTGCCTCAAGTGCATGACTTCATGTATTTTGTGTTCTTGTCCATAAGTAAAGTGAGAGAGTGGAGTGGGTGATTAACAGATGGATTGGAGCAGGATCTGCAGTGATACAGACATCGTGCTGGTTTACTGTAATGAAGATAAATCTAAGAGTGAAAGCGATGCACAATATTTGTTGGTCAGTTGACCTTGGTACCCCTACCTATAACTTAAAAAGTCATAAAATTGTGGATACAAGTGTGTGACAGGAGTGATGGACCACATATTTCACACTTTCAAACACTTTTCTTTATTCTCAGCTTTTCAGCTGCCAGCCACACGTACACAACAACAACCTCAGGACCCAGTTCATTCTTTTTAAGCCGGTGAGGCATGATTGCTGATGGAGCTCTGGTGTGTGGGTCTCCCGTGCAGCTGCGCCACAAACCACGTCCGCCACAAAGTGATAGCGAGTTTCCTCCAAAAAGTGTCTGGACTCACAAATACAGATGGATGATGAGTTATGTCATGTGCAAGGCATTCACAATGGCGCTGCTGCTGCCCTTCTGTCTGTTGAGGTTGGTCAGACTAGGACACCTTACAGATGCGTCCTAAGTGAGGTGTTTTGGGACTAGAGCTTGGAAAAACTTTCTCTTTTTTTATTTAATTTGTGAATGCCATGCCAACAAATACAGGATTACTGTAATACCTAATAGTCACCAGATGTTATTTCCATCGAAGTTAAAACACACAGATGAAGGTGAAAGCTAAATGCAGAGAAATGACTTGGGAAAGTGATTGTGTCAGATCATATTGTTACATGAAAGTACATGAAGGTTTGATATCTTAAGAAACAAAACTTTAATTTGAGATCCTTTATCATTTACTGTGAATGTATATTGGTGAAATATACTATGAGAAGAAACAATCCACAAAAACATACTGGCTAGTAGAAATGACCTCAATGAGATGTAAATCTCTTAAAGATTTATGAGATAGGCATGAATTACTGTATGCGAAAATTTACACTTCCATGAAAAGCAAATAAAAACAAATATCTACCCACGTTCACCAAGAAATTCCTGCATAAACCAGAACTTTTGTGTGCATGTCTTTGTGTGTGTGTTTGTGTGTGTAAATCAGCAGTTTTTGCATAAATTGGAGCTTCAGCAGAACTCTCTTGGGATCCATCTGCAAGCTTTATGCTATGATATTTAGCTTTTAAGGATGCGTGAGGCTGGTAATAAAGTGCTGGATCATTTGTAGTGTAACAGAAGAGAGGATGGTATTTGCAGTGGATTTGCAGAGGTGAGTCAGAGGTCACAGCACATGTTGGCCTGTTCTGCTCACCAGTGAGTCTAACCTTTGCTGGGGTCCATTAGTGACAGGAACAGTCTCTTGGGGTGGAACAGGGTGAAAGGAAATGAACAGCTGGACTGATTTCCTGTCTCCATGCTGTTTGATGCTTGGGGCAAATTTGCTAATATCCATACAGAAAGCAAGCTTGATGTTTGTGTTGACATGCCACATTTCACTTGAATGGTTTTTCCAAAGTTTGTGCATACTCATTTCTGTACAAGTGTGCTTTTTGTCGATATGTCAGGCAAGTTTGTGACTGGAAGGTCACCAGCTGAAATCCCTGCACTGTGTGAGAAAATGTGTGAGGAGAATGCAAATTGAGTAAATCTCTGTTTTCCCATTAGCTACCGCTCAAGTGCCCTTGAGCAACAGCTTGGAACCCTAACTGTTTCTGTGAAACCACATCAACTGGTCAGATCCTGCAGGCCATCTGCATGTGATTTGGTCACAGTGGGAATCAGCTAAAAAAAAAAAAGCATACACTTTCGTCATATTATTAATCCTACAAAAGTTGTTTTTTTTTTTTTTTTTAAGATAACATTTACAACATTTTACTGGCAATAGGGAAGAGATGTCACGTAGAGGAATTCGTTGTGACCACTTTTTTAAAAATGCAAGAACATGCCCACAGCAGGAACCTAAAGTGACACGGGTGAGTACACATCTTTATTACAGGGATATTTTTGCACTGATTTTAAAAGGTTATGTAATGCCAGACATGTTACTGGGGAGGAACTTTTTTGTAGTGTGAAATTTGCTAGTGGTTAAATATGCCTGTTACTTGCCATGTGGTTTCTCCTCCACAGTTGTTGCTATTTAATTAGTTTTATTTGCATTTAATTGGAATCCACTTAGACTTACCACCCTGCTTTCTTCATCAGCTGACATAGAGGTCACCCAAATGACTGTAGCTATGGTGAATAACCATTTATTCTGGACCATCTTTACTACTGGACATTTAGTCTAACATATAATTCAGCTCCACTGCCACAGAGACAAATACAAATAATCTTCCCTTATTGTATTATATTTAGGATTTTGATTTATTGAGCTCTTGACTTCTTCTTGTTTTTTCTTTTGACTTATTTTACATTGTGACCACAGTGATGTGATTTTGTTCCCATATCTTTCGGGATAGGCAAAGTACAGTAGTTGCAAAGTCAAGTGTCCTAGGGTTGGAGAGTACCAGTGCTGATCTGGTTAGGTATGAATTTTCACTTTTTTATTCTTTTGTAGCTCTTTGGTGATTTTGACACTGTGCTTTGGTTTGTTATCATGCTGAAGTATTCCTTTTCTAACCACAATATTACTTCACCACTATCTTACAATATTGCCATATTGCCACTATCCCACCACATCACTGGTATTATTGCAGGTCAGGTTCACAGAGTACATCTAAACATGTGCAAGTGTCTTGGTAACAGCTATCCAAAAAATATGTTCTCAATATTCCTAAATCTTCATTCACAATCTGTCGTGTTCTTAGCAAAATGTAATCTTGCAGTTTTATGCCCAAAAAAGGCAAGATTTTTTTTTCTTTTTACCCCCAGGACAATGTGCACAGAGGTCAAGGTTATGCAGTGTCAGAGCTGTCACAGAAACTCCAATTTCCATTGATGACACCTGTTCCAAGTCCGAAGCACTTGACAGTCTGTTTTTCACAGCTAGATTGTGCACAATATCTGTGGTTTTACAGCACAGCCAGTGCTGTCCTGATTAGTGGTAGCCTGAATTGTTCTGCCTCCAGATTACTGTGCAACTGAGGCCATTTTCTGATTGTTTGTTGTTCAGTCATTTTTTTTTTGTGAACAATTTCTTAAGACTACATTCTTCAGTTGAAGCCAGATATCAAAATAATGAAGAAAAAAAACATTCACATCTTTAACCCTCAAAAATAACCTTAAAAGTTATTACCACAAATATTAATATTAGTGTAAAAAGCACCAAGCTAATTACAGATAGAAGTATTTCAGACTTAACCTTTATCCTGACACAGTTAGATTGTTTTCTTTCCAACATACTGATCAACCAATAATCTGTACTACAGGGTGGGCCATTTATATGGATACACCGTAATAAAATGGGAATGGTTGGTGATATTAAAGTCCTGTTTGTGACACATTAGTATATGTGAGGGGGCAAACTCCTCAAGATGGTGGCCATTTAGAAGTCGACCATCTTGGATACAACTCTTGTTTTTTTCAATAGGAAGAGGGTCATGTGACACATCAAACTTATTGGTAATGTCACAAGAAAAACAATGGTGTGCTTGGTTTCAACGTAACTTTATTCTTTCATGAGTTATTTACAAGTTTCTGACCACTTATAAAATGTGTTCAATGTGGTGCCCATTGTGTTGGATTGTCAATGCAACCCTCTTCTCCCACTCTTCACACACTGATAGCAACACCGCAGGAGAAATGCCAGCACAGGCATCCAGTATCCGTAGTTTCAGGTGCTGCACATCTCGTATCTTCACACCATAGACAATTGCCTTCAGATGACCCCAAAGATAAAAGTCTAAGGGGGTCAGATCGGGAGACCTTGGGGGCCATTCAACTGGCCCACGACGACCAATCTACTTTCCAGGAAAGTGTTCATCTAGGAATGCTCGGACCTGGCACCCATAATGTGGTGGTGCACCATCTTGCTGGAAAAACTCAGGGAACGTGCCAGCTTCAGTGCATAAAGAGGGAAACACATCATCATGTAGCAATTTCAAATATCCAGTGGCCTTGAGGTTTCCATTGATGAAGAATGGACCCACTACCGTTGTACCCCATATACCACACCAAACCATCACTTTTGTTGGTCCAACAGTCTTGGAGGGATCCATCCAATGTGGGTTAGTCTCAGACCAATAACGGTGGTTTTGTTTGTTAACTTCACCATTTACATAAAAGTTTGCCTCATCACTGAACAAAATCTTCTGCGTGAACTGAGGGTCCTGTTCCAATTTTTGTTTTGCCCATTCTGCAAATTCATCTGGGTCATCCTCGTTGAGATGCTGCAGTAGCTGGAGTTTGTAACGGTGCCATTTGTGAGTAGCTAATATCCGCCGAAGGGATGTTCGACTAATGCCACTCTCCAGTGACATGCGGCGAGTGCTACGCTGTGGGCTCTTGCTGAATGAAGCTAGGACAGCCACTGATGTTTCTTCATTAGTGACAGTTTTCTTGCGTCCATATTTTGGCAAATCTAACACTGAACTAGTTTCACCAAACTTAGCAAGCAGTTTGCTAACTGTAGCACGAGAGATGGGTGGTCTCGTAGGGTGTCTTGCATTGAAATCTGCCGCAATGACCCGGTTACTACGTTCACCAGATATCAACATAATTTCGATCCGCTCCTCACGTGTTAACCTCTTCGACATGTCAATGGCTGTAAACAAAGGCAAACTTGTAAATAACTCATGGAAGAATAAAGTTACATTGAAACCAAGCACACCATTGTTTTTCTTGTGACATTACCAATAAGTTTGATGTGTCACATGACCCTCATCCTATTGAAAAAACAAAAGTTGTATCCACGATGGCCGACTTCTAAATGGCCACCATGGTCACCACCCATCTTGAAGAGTTTGCCCCCTCACATATACTAATGTGCCACAAACAGGACTTTAATATCACCAACCATTCCCATTTTATTACGGTGTATCCATATAAATGGCCCACCCTGTACTACATCTGTACTGATCAAGTTCATCAAGCTCCTCGATAAGTTTAAAAAAGTTTATCTGTCTTTTTCATGAATACCAAGCCCTGTCATATCAGTCAGTGGGCATGAAGTAATTGGATTTCTTGTAATCAGTCCAGGCACTGGTTTAAATAATTGAAACCCTCGGTCAGCCAAGACCTGAGAAAATAAAGACCAACCTGTGTTGTTTCTCATGTTGTTTTGAACATAGCTATTTCTACTATTCCAACTGTCTGGGATCCTTCTGTCTATTGGCTCTACTTCCTCTTTTCTTTGCCAAGGTTGAAAAGACATCTTTCAGTGATATAATGTACTGTAGATGATGGTCTAGTCAAAGTTTTTACAATTACAATTTTACATTGAGGACAGAATTATTTTTATTTGTTAAGATGGTCTTTTTATGCCAATCACGTTAAACATTTGACATGTTGTCTGTTCTATTGTAAATAAAATATTGATTTTCAACAATTATTTCATTCTTTTCTTTTTTACGTTTTACACAGTAACATAACTTTATTCAGAATTGGGACTGGACATATCCAGAACAATAATCAAATTAAAACAATTTTTTAAGTGTCCTAAAAATTCCTACTTGGTCTATCAGCTGTTAAGCTGCATTACAGTCCAACGTGAGCTTGCAGACCTCTTTAGTCTTCCTCCCCCCATTTTCTTTCCTCTACACTACCATGACTTATCTCTCCATTGTTGGATGAAGGGAATAAAGAGAATTGAGGGCTAACAGGGTCTTGTTCTCTTGAGATGGCACACTTATTGACACGGCCACACAAAAAGCACCAGAGAATAAGGAGGTGGCTGGTAAGGAGACACTGTGCTAATGAAGTGTATCCTTCACTATCTATCAGCCGTCTTGTGGCAACTATCAAAGAACTAAATCAATACAGATGTGGTCAAAGATTCAGCTGTGCTTGAATGGAACTGCTCACCTCAATCTGTCTTTGTCATTAACTCTCCTCTTTGTGCCCCTTCTTGGTTAATGGTAATAAACTAATTTAATAGTAGAAGTTGCTCTCTTCTGTCTGGTTGTGGCTTTTTTTAAAGCAATAGAATCTGAAATGACACTGCCGAGGCACACAAAGTTTTTTGTAGGTATCCTTTTATGCATCAAATGTGATGTCTGATCATTTTGCATAATTGTGTAGCTTGATATTGTTTTTTTTATGCAGTGGATATAAAGAATTAGTTTTTTCTTTTAAAAGTATTTTGATAGGTATAGGCAATAAAATATGTTTATGCAAGTATTGGTACAGAAGCAAGTTATTCCAGTATTGTAAGTGAAATAAGGCAATGTTTTACGAGTAGGATGTATATTAGACACGCCAGTCCACCCTGTCTCATCAGCGTGAAATTGACATGCACGCTTAAGTTGCAGTTATTTCAAGTCAACATTTTTGCTGGATTATTTAGCAAATTATGAACAATAGTAATAAGCTCAAAAAAGTGTCAGTTAAGAGCCACAATTTACTTGATTTTAAAACAAAAAGTACTTGTAATCTTGAGTTTGTTATGCTTCTTACAATCGTGCGACGCAAACACGTGTACAGGTTAAAAATGGTAAAATGGTAAATGGTCTGTATTTGTATAGCGCTTTACTTGGTCCTAAGGACCCCAAAGCGCTTTACACTATACGCAATCATCCACCCATTCACACACAGGTGATGGCAAGCTACAATGTAGCCACAGCCACCCTGGGGTGCACTGACAGAGGCGAGGCTGCCGGACACTGGCACCAACGGGCCCTCTGACCACCAACAGTAGGCAACAGGTGAAGTGTCTTGCCCAAGGACACAACGACCGAGACTGTCGGAGCCGGGGCTCGAACCGGCAACCTTCCGATTACAGGACGAACGCCCAACTCTTGAGCCACAATCGCCCAGGTTATGTTGTTAATGGCCAAATATGGCACAGTGCATTTCAGACAAACTGTTAATTAATGGAAAAGTAAAAAGAGTACCGTATTTCCCGAACTACAGAGCGCACCTGAATATTAGCCGCACAAGCTAAAATCAGGGGAAAATCCTGTTTTGTACATACATTAGCCGCACCTGACTAAAAGCCGCAGGTGTTTCAATGCTGACTTATCATATGTAAGAGAATATGCACAAAGTGAATTGTCAGGAAAGAGATGGCTGTTTGGAGACATCCCTTTTATTAATATTTTGAAAAACAAGTTATGGGTACATATTTGCATAACTTTTTAGGGTATATGTACAAGTACCGGTAATTACAAGTAGGAAACATGTACTTTGCTTCATAAATGAGTAACAAATGTAGTACATAACAATAACCTACAGCACACCAGAACAATTGATTCGGCCTACCTTTTAGGCTCAGGTCCAGTGACACGGCTTTAACAAGAATAAAAGTCAGTCATTCACCACCATCTTTCTCTTCTTCCTGCGCACTAAAACCACCAAAGTCCTCTCCTCCAGTGTCGGAAACGAACAGGTTCAGGATGGCTTCGTCATCCACTCTCCACTTCTCTCCTTCGTTGTCACTTTCAAAACCAAAGAAATCCTCGTTGTCAGAGTCGAACACCCTCAGAAGGGCCGTGGCGGTGTCCTCCTCTCCATCATGCAGCAGTCCAGCCCTTCGAAATCCGTTGGTGATCGTGGATGTTTTCACACTTTTCCACGCAGTCAGAATCCAATGGTGGAGTTGGGCATAACTTGCTTTTCGCAAGTTTATCGCCGCTCATCATCCACGCCTCCCGCTGAACGCGTAGTGCTACTTTGAAGTTTGTTTTTCGCGCTACTTCGTACGGCACTACGTTGCCTGGCAGATGGACATGTGACCAACATACCACTCTTGAACCCCGATCCTTCCGCCAGGCAACGTAGTGCCGTACAACAGCTGAACAAACAAAACAAATCCGCTCATGGACAATCCATAGAAAAGCCGCACCTGACTAAAAGCCGCAGGATTCAAAGCTTGTGCAAAAAGTAGCGGCTTATAGCCTGACAATTACGGTACTGTAATTACTTCATTCTATGTAAAAAATTACTGTAAAGGAGGGAGACAAGATGGCTCCAGTATGTTCGGCTCGCCGTCACTCCACCTGTTTTCTGGTTTTCTGTTTGCTGTTCTTTGCCTTAACTGTGGAAATTAACTCGCTCCGGACTTATGACCGAAAAACTCTTTTTATCATCCGAGACTCAGCAGTGACAGCACCTTTGTCCTTTGTTTTTGATGGGCAAACAAGCAGTGCACCTCCACCGCTCGATGGCATTCCGCCTTACCTACGTCGCACCTGGTTCCTTCCTCCCAAGCTACACCGGAGAAAACGCTGGAGAAGACGAGGGAAGCGAAGTGGTCTCCTGGCTCATACAAAGGCATTCCTGTCACTTTCTTGCCTGGCTGATCCTCCCCTTGTACAAATGGGTTTCTGCTACTCTGCCACTGTGAGAGGATCACTCCAACCCAGAGGACCCTGGGTGCGCACTGTCTCTCCAACTACGCCTGGTGCTGCTCCTGTTTCACCGGTGGGCCCGCTTCTCGGCCCGCGCTTCCTTCAGTCGTCTGGTTCGCTCCTCGCCATGTCGGCGGTGGCGTTCTCCTCAGGTGAGCGACTCTCTTCCACCTCTGGCCCACGACTAATGCCTGCTCCTCTCCTGCGTGACTCTCCAAGCACGTCGCTGGTTGCTCCTGTTCCGGGTGCTGGGTCATCGGCTCCTCTCCAGCCACGGATCCGCAGACTTGGTACCGTTATTTCAAACCTCCGCCCACTCAGCCGCACATCAACCCCGATGACAGCTACTGATCTCACCTTATCTATGGCTTTGATCAACACTCGATCCCTCTCCAATAAGACGTTTCTGCTCAAGAATTTCTTCTCTTCTCATGAACTGGATTTTATGTTCCTGAGACCTGGCTACATGCTGGTGAGACTGTGGCTTTCTCTGAGCTTCTTCCTCCAGGCTGTTGTTTCTTCAACTCTCCCAGGTCTTCTGGTAAAGGTGGAGGCCTTGCCTGTGTTTTTAAATCAGTTTATGACTGTCATCAGATTTCATCTTTCTCCTTTTCCAGCTTTGAACTGCAGCTTTTTAAACTGAACTCATCTACTCCATTAATGTGTGCAGTAGTGTACCGTCCTCCCAAATTCAACAAGGATTTTATCAGTGAGTTTGGGGAATTCTTATCAGGACTTTCAGTAGATTTTGATCATTTTCTTATTGTTGGCGATCTGAATATCCATGTGTGTTGTCCATCTAAACCTCTGGTTAGAGATTTTGTACCACTGCTGGACTCTTTTAACCTGACTCAGTGTGTGTCTGGCTCCACACATGAGAAAGGTCACACACTGGACCTCGTCATGTCTCACGGCCTGAGTATCCACGTCTCTGAAATCTGTGAGAGTGCGTGTATCTCTGATCACCTTCCTGTTCTGTTGCTGCAGTTAAAGCTCCTTCACGCCGCCACCGGATCATCAGTACCCATGTACCATCCCAGTTCTCTGCTGCTTTCAACAACTCTGAGCTCTCCACGATGGACTGGATTGACTCCCTGTGTGCAGAAGATTTAACTGCTCTTTTTAACTCAACATGCACTTCTATTCTGGACTCCATCGCTCCCCTAAAATCACTCCGTCCCAAAGCTCACGCTGAACCCTGGATTACAGACTCTGTTCGTGCTCTCAGGCGCTCCTGCAGGTGTGCTGAGAGAAAGTGGAAAAAGGACAAGCTGCAAGTCTCCTTCAATATCCTGAGAGACTCTCTTTTAACTTATCAGAAAGCTGCTAAAGAGGCTAAGTCCTCCTACATATCTAACCTGGTCAGCAGTAATGTCCATAAACCTCAGACTCTGTTTCGTGTTTTAAACTCCATTGTTGATCCTCATACGTCCACCTGCCTCACACCTTCTGCCACCCTCTGCAATGACTTTTTATATTTCTTTGTTAATAAGATTTCCTCCCTGCAGTCTGTCATTCCACCTCCACCTTTCAATCCCTGTGTTTCTCCCTTGTGCCAATCTGCCTTTAACCAGTTTGAGCTAATCTCTCTTTCTCAGCTGCATGAAACAGTCTGCAAGGTCAAGTCTACCAACTGTTCCACTGACGCTATCCCCTCTCATCTTCTGAAGCAGGTCCTGGACTCAGTTGGACCTGTCCTTCTGGTCCTGATCAATGCCTGTCTCAGCTCTAGTTGTTTCCCAACACTTTTTAAGCATGCTGTTGTTCAACCTCTCCTCAAAAAGCCTAACCTGGATCCATCTATACTCTCTAATTATAGGCCCATCTCCAATCTGCCCTTTCTGTCCAAAGTACTGGAACGAGTTGTCCTCAGGCAGCTCCAGTCATTTTTAGACAACAACAATCTCTATGAGAAGTTTCAGTCTGGTTTTAGAGCTCGTCACAGCACTGAAACCGCCTTACTGAGAGTTTTTAATGATTTGCTTTTAACTGTAGACTCTGGTTGTGCTGCTGTCCTAGTAACCTTAGACCTGACTGCAGCCTTCGACACTGTTGATCACAACATACTGTTATCCCGCCTAGAACACTGTGTCGGTTTGAAAGGTACTGTCTTAAAGTTTTTCCAGTCCTACCTGGATAACAGGAGTTTTTCTGTTCACCTCGGTGAACTGTCATCTCCCAGAGCTCCTTTAACTTGTGGTGTACCTCAGGGGTCCATTCTAGGCCCCCTGCTGTTTACTCTGTATTTGCTCCCTCTGGGCGATGTGCTGCGCAAACATAATGTGTCCTTCCACACCTTTGCTGATGACATTCAGATCTACCTCCCTCTGAGGTTAGACTGTAAGGACTCTCTGCAGCCGTTATTCTCCTGTCTGTCTGACATTAAGACTTGGATGGCTCTCAACTTCCTACATCTAAATGAAAGTAAAACTGAAGTCATTGTGTTTGGGCTTCCTAAAGACCCCAACCTTTCCTTTGATTTTATGGGACCCCTAACTTTCAAATGTACTTCCTCCATTAAGAGCCTCGGTGTTACTTTTGACAGTGCTTTTAAATTTGATAAACAAATCAGCTCCGTAGTCAAGGGATCTTTTTATCATCTATGGATTTTAGCTAAAGTCAAGTCCTACCTGTGCAGGAACGATCTAGAAAGGGTGGTCCATGCTTTTATTACATCACGGCTGGACTACTGTAACTCCCTTTATGCTGGTTTAGATCGTTCCTGTCTGCATCGCCTCCAACTGGTGCAGAACGCTGCTGCTCGCATGCTGACCGGTTCCAAAAAGAGAGACCACATCACTCCGGTCCTCTGCTCTCTCCACTGGCTCCCAGTTGCTTTTAGGATTGATTTTGATTGACAAGTACAAGTACAAGTACCTCGGGCTGTGGGTGGACAATAAACTGGACTGGTCATGCAACACAGAGCACCTGTATAAAAAAGCCCAAAGCCGACTGTACTTCCTCAGGAGGCTGAGGTCTTTTAACATCTGCAGGAAGCTCCTGAGGATGTTTTACCAGTCAGTGGTTGCTGGAGTACTTTTCTATGCTGTGGTGTGCTGGGGGAGCAGCACAGCAAAGAGGGACTCATCCAGGCTGGAGAAACTGATCAGGAGGGCTAGCTCTGTGGTCGGCATGAAGCTGGACACTCTGGTGACAGTGGCAGAGAAAAGGACATTAAAGAAACTGATGGACATTATGAACAATGCCAGGCATCCTCTGCACACGGCCATAAACAACCAGAAGAGTCTGTTCAGTGACAGGTTGCTTCTCCCCAAGACAAGAACTAACAGACTTAAAAACTCCTTTGTCCCACACGCCATCAGACTGTTTAACTCCTCTCTGGAGGGGAGAGGGAGGGGAAACAGGAGGACAAAGGAGGGGGGAACAACTAAGCTGTAGTGCCTCTTCACCTCACTGTACAATACCTTGTGCAATACTTTTTGTAAATAGTCAACAGTGCAATAGACTCAATACTTGAAATGTGCAATTCACTTGTATTTTTTTTTTTTATTCCTATTTATTCTATTTATCCCCTTTGTATATTTTATTTATATTTGTCTCTGTATTTATATGTGTGTGTGTGTGTGTGTGTGTGTGTGTGTGTGTGTGTGTGTGTGTGTATATATATATAACAGTTCTGTAACTGTAACTTTGGTCGTTGCTGTGCTTTTTTTGGAAGTCGAATTTCCCAGAGGAACCCACCCGAGGGATTAATAAAGTTCTATCTTATCTTATCTTAAAATTTTACTGCTGGTTTTTAAGGTTCTTAACGGTACTGCACCTCCTTACCTGGCAGAGCTTCTTAGCATTTACCGCCCCAGGAGATCTTTGAGGTCAGCAGACCTGATGCTTTTAGATGTTCCCAGATACAGATTAAAGACTAGGGCAGAGAGGGCTTTTGCTGTGGCTGCACCCAGACTGTGGAACAGTTTACCTCCTCACATCAGATTCTCCACAAGCCTAGGAACTTTTAAAACTGCTCTTAAAACTCACCTCTTCTCATTGGCTTTTAGCAAGGTTTAACTTATTGTTTTAATTTATTGTTTTATCAGTGAGGTGTTTTATGTACTTGCGTTTTATTGTATTTTATATTTGTATTTTATTGTACAGCACTTTGGTCAGCCTTGGTTGTTTTTAAATGTGCTTTATAAATAAACTTGACTTGACTTGACTTGACAAAAGTCACTGCACTAAATTGCTTTTTTCAAGGTATAAACAAGACAACAACCGGCCACAGCTACCTTTTGGTCCACATGTCAAACTGGCCATTTCCCTTAAATTATTCAAATGGATAAGTTATTATGGAGTAATCTACCACACAGTTACTATTAAATATTTTACACCAGGGTGTAAACATGCTTTGTAATGCTGTAAAGTTGGGCATTTTAACATGCAACTTTGATTAACCCTTTAAGACCTACCGTAGAACCAAGTCTGCCAGAGCTTATATTATGTTTTTACATGTTGTAGAGCTATTTTTGGGAGCATTTCAAGTTGCTATACATCAATACAACCACTACAGCCTAAATCTTAATAATATGCATGCATTAAGTGCATAGTAATTACATAAATTGCAAAAAAGTGCAATAAACTACAAAAAAATTGAAAATCGTGTTTGTTTTTTAACATATATTTCTAGTTAGAGAAATTTAAGAGGCTTATCCCTCAAAACTGTAAATACAAAAAAGTTGCACAAAATAGTTTCCCACCACAGGAAATTTATTTTGAGTGTCTTCATAGTTTTATTTTTGAAATACACCAATTTCTATACACTGCAGGAAAAACGAAAATAAATATTATAGTGCAAATTTGCAAAAAAGCAGCATATGCATCAAAATAAACTATTTCCAGCAGTGCAATATGAGTCCTAAGCATCCCAGAAATGACACAGAAAGTCATAAAGTCAAAGATAACTTTTAAAAACACCAGTATATGCTCATGAGGCCTTGATGGCAAAAAACTACATTTCCACGAAAATGACGTCACTTCCGGTTTCGGGCAGGTCATGGCGGACATGCGATAGTTCGTGCTGATGGACGTAGGAAGTGTTATGAACAGCTGATCGGATCGGCAAAGCCTGTTTCTGGAATATTATGTTTTTGTTGCTGCAAGTGCTTTTTATGCAGTTTTTGCAAAGCCATATGTGGAAGGAAACCGTGACAAGCTGATGGCATAAGATGTAAGTACAACTCCTCCGGTTTCATATGCAAAAATAATTATTGCGCTTGCTCACGTGGCTACCGGGATTTAAAAATAGTTACGCAAAACGGAGCGTGCTGCTCTGACCGGTTTTAAAGGGTTAAACTCATGTGTTTTTGGAACCAGCTCTAAGTGGAGTGTCCAGGAATCCCACCTGGATCCAATGAAATATTTGAGGGCTCCTTGGGAGGGTCCTTCCCAAATCTTTAAATTTGAAAGCCACATCATCTCATAAAGTAAAATCACCAAGGTATTACACATTACAAAGGGTGGGAGTTTACTTATGAGAGACTCAGCTGGGTGGTTGATGGCATTAACTGCAATATTTCAAAGGAAAAAAAAAAATACATCAAAGTCTCTTTCTGGCTGCTCGGTTCAAATGGTGTCTGAACCCAGTTTGACATGACTCTCAAATGTTATTGAACTATCTATCAAAACCATCATCATCTTCTTCTTGAGCTGCATAAAGCCAGAGGAAGTGAACCCATTAGAGGGTTCCATCACAAGAACAAATGTCACTGCTAGTTTCATCTCCTACTGCAAGAGAGATGCATTTCTTAACATCACAATGTGAAGCCTTTATTTGATAACAGGGAGAAAGAAAATAAAACTCGAATAAATTAAATATGGGTGGAGACAATCAATAACCATTTAAAGCTGGCCTGACACTGCAATAATTATGTGTTTTCCTCCTTTTTCTATCTTAACCCCAGAGAGTTGCATTTACAGCTGCTTTTCCATTGTCTGTTAAAATCTAAAATCAGAAACCAAGCTTCCCTTTTATAATACATATATTTGGGATTTCTTTTTAAATTCGTGAAAACGCATAGCATGGTGATACTTGTATGAGAAGACTTCTTCTTTGTTTGTCGGCACAGCTTAAAAGGGTGGTAAAAGAACGCTCAGTTCCTCTGTCTTCTGGCAGTGTTATCACATCCTACTGAAATAAGGCCATCTCACCAACTCACACAGAGGGAATTGTGGATTGTAGATAATTACTGATTCCTACTGGAATATTTCATACTGAGCAAGATAAATTAATTGATAAGAATCTCACTTTTTATAGTACTCATTTCCTCCTCCAGCGTGAGTAAGACCAAAGCACTGACTTACATTTCTTATTTTTTTACTTCATTTTGGGGGCATGAGAGCAAGCAGCATTTACTGGCCGGAAAAGCAATTATCATTAGTTCTAAGGATGTTCACAGACAACGGACTCTGTAGAAGTCGGCAAAATAATTCTTCCTCGGTGATGTTTTTCAGTTGAAATTTGGTGAAAAATGAAGCTTATTATATTTAACTAGAAATAAAAAGTGTCAGAAGCCAAAGAACGGTATTTGATCATCGACTCCTGCCTGCATATTCACATTAACAGATTGAATATGAATGTTAGTTTAGGCAGGGTACAAAGTCCAGTTCACCTGCAGTGCCAGCTGATCATCTGATCCCAGTGCTAGCACACATCAACTGATGTGTCAGCCTTTTTACACATCTTTCACATTTGGCATAAATCACTACACTACTTAAACTGTCTTGTACTACAGTACCTACACCTGCTGCACATCTCCAAGACACTTTGCAACCCATCCTTATGTGGCTTGATGCTTTTTTTGTTGTTGTTAATGCCTGCTCTGTTCCACACTGTGTGCACATGTAAGGGCGGGGAGGTATCCTCTCCCTTCCCTACACATTACATGCAAGAGCAGGAAAGTCCCAGCGCAACGCCATGCCACCAAATATAAATTGCTGAGCTACACAAATGGATGGAAAGTCTTCTTTTGACTACAGTGGTCCTGACCAAATTGTTAAATGAGTTTAACATAAGCTTGTCGTAGATTATTTTCATCCAACATATGCACATCTATCTCTAGTCAACCTAAGGTCACAATGCCATTGTTTAAAAAAGCAATGGAAAATTTAAAAATTATCAAATATTCAGGGGGACTACTTAGAATTGTTGTTCCTGTTCTATCTGACTTCTAAAGTAAGTTTCCTTTCACTGCCACTCAGAAATTGCTTTCATTTTATGTGATTGAGTGAGCTATTGTGTCATAAATCAAAAATGTGATGAACCTGGAGCCTTGTGTGAAGGGAGCTGAATTAATTTTTTTTCATCAAGTTTCTCGCTGATTCAAGTTTCTTACTCAAAAGGTTTCTAACAGTAACGCCTGACTTATGTAGGTAGACAGATTGTTGGATAAATGAGCAGAGAGGCAGGCATAGAAAATGAAAGATTTCTTTAGTGATATTATCTGATGAGTCTGGTGTTTATACTCAAGGTTATGTTTCTATAGAAACTCAGATTCTGGTCCACATACTGGAGTAACATGTTTGAATTGCCAGATTGACAGAAAAGGTTTCCCTAGTGCAACTGTTGAAAAGCTAACTGTTTTGTTATGGTGGAACTGCAAGTGCCAATAATTTTTGAAATATTTTAATATTGCTATTGTGACCATCCTCATGTTCAAGATGTAGAAAAAGTTGAAGATTTTTTCTAATGAAAAAACTAAGATATTTAAACAAGAATAGTCGTCCATGGTGCCAATGTTGATCCCTTGGCTTTTCATCTAATTCCAGAATACATTTGTTTGTGAAACAAAACATACATTTGTTTGTTTTCACAAACAAATGTATGCCATTAACGTCTTTCTAGAACTTTGGCATGGATGTTTCCTTTTGGCTTGTTTGTGTCTGCAGCCACTGGAGAAGTGGTGTAACTTGTTTCTCATTAGTGACACTGGCAACACCTAGACCCATTGTTCCAGTGCTACACAAAACCTCTCCGAGCTCTCCTCCATGAGGCACCTTTTTGATTTTGGTTGGTCTTTGGTTTGGATTTTCACATTAAACAACATTGCGAACGCTATTTGCTCATGCACTCATTTCCACAACAGATTGTTCTGATCACACACATCATTGTTAGCTTAAGTTCTTTCCTTCTTTCCTTTATTTAAAATGCAGTGTTTTTATTGGCATTTATGTGCATCTCCCTTTTTGTCATGACCACTCAGTCCGATTTGTGTCACTATACACAATCAGTTATAATAACCTTTGCAAGTAAATCTGTCAAGCAAAATATACAAAACAAAAGACATTTGTTAGGGTTTCAGTGATAAAACAATAGATATTTGGACACCCAATCGTGGTTTTGCCAAAGATCACAGTTAGCTTGTAGAACTAATTAACAATGTCTGGGCATAGAATCAACATTTTTTTTATTAGCTGTGGTTTGCTTTACATTTCTGCCAGTTCAGTTCACCCACATTGCATCATTAATGAACTGATATTTTTTTTCTTCATGGCCCATAGGTTCTATGTGGGTGTTCACTTCAGAGATTTAACAATTTTTCAAAAATATTTCTTCCAACAGGGATATGCTTCAGACCATTATCCTGCAAAAAGATCCACTTACATCACAAAGCTGTTTTGGACACATGGCTAACTGCAAGAAGGTGGATCCATGTAGATAATCATGAATGACCACTGCATGGTCCCATAGGCTAAGATGTCAACACTGCCTAGCTGGATGCGGTGGCCCTGGTGTTCCTGAGTTTCATCCTCATGTTTTGAGAGTTATTCAGCTTTTCACACAGGATCAATTCGCCTTATCTAGATTTTGAAGACAACCACACATGTTGTATTATTGGTTCAGTTCTGAAGTGATCAGCCATTCTGAAGGTTTCAAAGCAGAGCTGTTGCTTCTGCATATTGAATGGAACCTGTTGAGGAGATTTAAGCATGTGACAAGGATGCCTTCTGGGAACCTTGAAGTGTTTATGGCTACTTCACTTTGATGGAGACCTCATGGCCAATGTTCCTTCTAATTTTTCATGTGTCTGAGCGAACACACAAACTCCCTGAGTGGCCCCTTGGACCACTGTGAGCAACATCAGACGTGTGCACTGTGGTTACATGGTTTATTAAAATAATCAAATTACAGCATTTACATTTATGTTAGACTACTTTTAATTAACTGCTTTAGCCCACTTACAATGAAAATGTAAAAAAATCTAGTCATTGACCTGTGTAGTATGTTAACACTATTGGAAGTAAAAATAACTTGAATTCCAATTTCGAAAACACAACTTTCTTTTTAATTTTTTTTTTTTATAAAGCTCTGACTTGTATAATGAGTCTGTGGTCTGGGAGAGAGTCCTGTAACTCTCTGTCTGTAAAATACAGTATATAATGACCAATTTTGGGCAATTAATTATATAGTTACTTGTTCAAAAAAGTAACTCAGTTTGGCAAACAACAAAGTTTTTTGCAGCTATTTTTTTTTTAAATGCAGCCAAGGTATTTTTAAACAAACATTTCAAACTATTTACAGAACAATCAGCTGTTCTGCATCAAATTTGATGCCACACAAATTATTTGTGCCACTCCAAAAAATAATTTCTGTCCACTATGAGATAAAGGAGAACAACAGCCTGATACCTGCAGGCCTGACAACAGGAGACGTATCACTCCTGTAGCACCTGTAACATTCAGCAGTCGCCTCATTGTTCTGACACACAACAAAACTATTGCCTACACTACACACTAACTACACAAGATTTGCGCTAAACGTCACAAATCTCAAAACACCGCCGTCACTCCTAAAACTTCCCCCCGTTTCTTAACAACTGAATGCCATGGTGCCATATCATTTTTTGATTGGTCGACATGGTACATTTTTCCACCAATAGGAAAGGGTGGGGGGTTTTTGGTTTTGTTTTTGCTCACAGGCGGAGAGTGCTTTCCAGCGTTTTCCTTATAAAACGCCATTTTTACTGTTTCTTCCCGCAGTAAATATAAACAACGATAGTATTCAGGAAGAAAACCGAACATTGCATATTTTTTATCATAACTCTGGTTTTACGTGGCCTATAAACACAATTTAAAAACTGGTATAAAGTCCACACTTTTTCCATCAATTGTTCCATCTGTCCTGCTCACATCTCCAAAGGTTGTACACATTGTCATTAACGTGGCTTCACTCCACATCAGCCACGCCGCTTTGCTAGCTAAAACACCGGTGTCGGCACATAAGGACGCTGTCATAGCCTGTCAGCAACGTTGATTAGCTGCGTATATACGAATGTGAATTGGCTGGACTATGGGAGCAGCCAGTCACTTACTGACTAACACTGCAAAACAGAATTTTTAGTTTTAATTTTAATTTCAATTCAGGTTAGATTTTTTTTTTGCGCTACGCAAATTTTCTGTTCACAGAGACCGTGCCAGCAGTGCGCAATTGCGCACGTGCGCAGCTTAGAGGGAACATTGCTCATGGCAGACCCATGACAAACTGGAGAGATTACATATTATGACTAGCATGAGCATTCTTTGGTTATCATGGTTCTAGCTGTTTAGGACCAGGTAACCATGTAAAAGACATAGTTGAGCCACTGGTACTTACCTTATGTGAATATGTCATTGTTACTATGTCAGTGTGTAAAACACCACTTCCATAGCTAGCTGCAAGATGACGGGTGACAGATCAATGAACATTATTAGAGTGCTCAAGGCTAGATGACATAAATAAAAATGGCAGGCTTGTTAGGTTATCAGGTTAGATCACATGTGGTGTTTCTTTTATCATTTCAGATACCAAAGCTAAATATAGAAATGCAGTAAATGGAGCAGTATCCAGGCAACCACAAGTGGGTTAATTCTCACCTATTCCAGGAACTCACCTGGTACAGAAATGTGAGAATTGATGGACACAGTTAGCAACAAACCAGCAGAAACTAGATGAAGGACAATAGTATAAATTGTATAACAATCTTTAGTCAGCAACTTTCTCATTTATACTGCATGTGCTTTTTTTGTTTTTGTTTGCTTTTCTTCATTTATTTCTTCATTTAATATAATGTGTTTTTTCTTTTTTCTTTTCATTATTTATTGTTGAGTCACTTCCCGAAGCCTTCAGAAAAGTTATGAGGGAGTGGCAACATTTGTGGCAGCATGGTTACTGTACACCAGTGGCACACTATTCTGTCTGGCAGTAGCAGAAATGATTAAAGGGCAGCTGTCAGGAGATGCGATTTTATCTTCTCCAAACAGGTGTAGAGCAGAGCTGACAGCAGCAACACTTACACCTCACGTGGGATGGACTAGACCAAGACAAATGGAATTATGTCTTTCTCCCATTTTGTCAAGCACCTTATCTGTCTGAATCGATGCAGCTTTCTCCAAGCCGGGGGGAGCGGGAGGAAATGTGAATAGCCATTGCAGGCAGGTATAGTAATTGGACTCTTTCCATCCTCCCTTTTAAGTCTGGAGTAAAGTGAAACTTCTTCCTGACTGGAAGGAAAATATACCAGAGAGTGAGCAACAGAGATAACAGTGAGACAGCTGAATCTTAAGCTCTACATCAACAGTGTTACTGTATGTGCTTTCACTCCATCAATGACAAAATGTCACTTTAAATCTGAAATCTGTCTGTGTTGATACAGTTGAGCTGTCTCTGTGTACTTGGAATCTTGTGATATAATCACATAATCATAACTCGCTACTTATTTGAAATACTTCAAAACTTGACACTGTACTTCCTCGGCTTCCCAGCAACAGCCATCAAGAAGTAGATTGGATGAATGGTTGTCAAGTTAAGCGAACAGCTGAAAGAACTTAGAGATGTGTCAGTGCTACACATTTGATCAAAATTTTAATAAACGCTATTTTCACATGCAACTCACATTAGTTGTAAAAATAAACTACAGATATTGGACAACTGGAAAATGTACTGTCAGTAAAAGATTTTATTTAACTATACCATTTCAGATTATGGTCATAGGGAGGTTACTTTGAAAAAAAAAATCCTTTACAAGCTGTCACTTACTGTACAGTGAAAGAATTTGGAACTATTGAATGTATTGGTGTGTGTATCGTATCAAGAAACATTATCCAAAAGAGTATGCAGCAACTTTTGGCGAACAACTTGTCACGACGGGGTGCGCCGGTGTGTTTTTGAAACAGGACCCAAAAGTAGTTGTGGACGAAGAGTTGCAGGTTTAAACAAAAGTGATCCTTTATTTGGATGATGGCAGGAGTTAAACATGTAACACTAAGAAACAAACACTATGAAGCTCTATGACTGTGACTATAACAATGACTAAGACAATGGTGGGGATAACAGACGACCTGACAGTGACATTCAGAAAACAGAGGACTTAAATACAGACATGAGGCGATCAGGGGAAGTGGAGACACATGAGGAAACAGCTGACTTGGATATACATAATGATGCACAGGAAAGAGTAAACTAAATGCAGTGAACAAAGAACAGACTCTTTCAAAATAAAACAGGAAACACGGAGACATAGACATGAAACGAACTAGACAACAAGAGCCACACAGACATGACACATAATGGGTAGGCGCACGAACCAGGGAGACCGAGTACAGGGGAAGATGACAGAAACGACAACATGAACTTGATAACATAAGACACACAGACATAAACACATGAAGGGCAAGGGAGACTTAACACATGGGTAATATAATAAAAAATGAGCTAGAATAGCTTAATGAACCTAATCAAACAAACAAACATCAAAATAGACTAAAACTCAAAACACTGGGTCGCACGACCCAGGACCATGACACAACTGTCAGTAACTGTCACCTAATTTGTTCCTAATTGTGTTGCAAATTCAAATTCTGAAAATTGAAAATTATAACCAAATAGTGCACCTTTTTTATGGCATCAAATTATTTGTAGTTATTGTAGTAGTTAATTCCAAAAACAAAAAAGACTAAAAGTAATTGAATCAGCAGTGGCACAGCAGTGTTACTGAACTCCAAGAAGCCAAAGCAAAATGCTATTCCCTTCATCATGTCCAAAAACATGATGGAGTGTTTCTAATCTTGCCATAGTAAACAACTCTTGTAAAGTGTATGTCCCACAAGTGACCCACAGGAAAGAATGGAACTGGTCAGCATGGCTGTCGCTAATAGTGTTTTGGACAGTGTTGCTATCCATTATTCTGCCATCAAATTTGTAGTGTCATGTTGAATTGATCAACTCTGGGAAACATCTGCAAGTGATTGAAAATAACCAGAAATTGTTACCAACGGGGAAAACCATGAGCTAAAAGCTACAAAAAGTTGTAAAAAATGGTATTCTATTTGAAATTGTTGTTCAATATCTTTTTTGGGAGGCTTTTTAAAGTCTGTAGTTCTTTATTGGTGTATGGTATTCATTTAGTTTGGTGTTGTAGGTTTGATCTGAGAGGTCTCAAATGTAACAGCTGTTTTGACACATAAAAAAAGTTGCCATTAAAACTATGAATTTTTCTATAATTTTACACATTTGTTTCTTACAGTTAAAGCCCAAAGCAGCATTTATTTATCATGTAGAAAATCTGAGGCATATTGTTGAAGTCACACTTAATTTTCTTATATTAACATTAGAGCTATCAGCGTTAAGCTCGTTAAAATGACGTTAACGTCATAACCGCATTAATGCGGCAAATCTCCATTAGCGAGTTTACGCGGATCACCCCGTGCGTGGGGCTGCACGGTGCTAACGCATTAACAAGTTAACTGCGCTGACACGTTGACGCCGTGCAGCCCCAAAACACACGGGACGATCTGTGGTAACTGGCTAATGGAGATTTGCCGCGTTAGTACAGTTATGGCGTTAACGTCATTTTAACAAGATTAACGCTGACAGCACTAATTAAAATATTTCAGGGATTCAATGTTTCATGAAGAGTTTCACTGGGCCGCCCCACTTGGGACCAAAGTGGGCTGCACCACAATGTACCAGAATGGAAAATTAATTCAACATCTTGGTTTTCGGCAACAGTGAATAAAATCGACTAACCTTTACCCTGACTCGGCTTTAGCAATTTGGGATCATGAAATGCCTCTAGGGATCACAATTCAAACATGAGGGATTTTGCATAATAAAGGGGAAAATTATATATATGTATTAAATGAGGTTTTATTTTTTGACTGTCTAATGCAAAGCACTGCAATACAGTAGTTTGTATTTTAATGGGAGAAGCATAAGCAGTTGTATTCATTTTATATTAATTGCAGTGTTATCAGTCTGCAGCCATGAACTCCTCTGCCATTTGGTTTGCCCTTTACATTTGCCAGAAATTCTTGCCTTTTTTAAATGCAGAGTCAAGACGAGCAACCCCAGTGTGCGCTGTGTTACACAGCACACAAACAGGCACAAACACACATTCTCACCTCATTCATTCACATTAACTGCTTTTCACCCTGCTTATGCAGAAAGCCTCCATTTCCAGGTGTAAATTTTTTTCATTATAAGGGGAATTGAAAAGAAGATGGGGACTACTTTTTTCCCTTTCTCCGAGTGATGAGTTCACGCATTTGAAGAGGAGCTTTGTCACCCGGGAATTAGCACTCCATGCATGCATCCTCTCTGCTCTCCCAGACGGCCTTTACATCATCTGAGACTGAGAGAGAGCTGGGGAGAGAACAGACCTCAGAAAAGGAAAGAAAAAAATGAAGAAATAAAGAAAATCTTGTCACTGACATGCACGCATGTTCAAATGACAAATAACAACTAATACGCTCTTTACTGATCAACTTTTACCATCCCATTTATATTAATGTAAGGTTTAATATTTTCTTTGATTTAAACCCTTTTAATGAGATGAGAAAATTTTATAAGATTGGTTCTGTTAAAAAAATAGCAAGATATTTTGGGATTGGTGTTTATATATTTGCTTTATAGTATTTCTGACCACCACTCACTACTTTTAACCACATTCATACAATGTTTAATTTTATTCATGTTTCCACATACATATTTGATTTATTTTTGTGTATATTTATACTTTATCTACCTTACAGCCATGACCAAATATGAAATCATCTAATAACTTGTATGTATGTACCCAGACCAAACTAGGGGAGGCAAAGGGAGGATATGCTAATTCCACACAGAAAGGAACGATCAACCCCAGCGACTGTAGTAAAATGAAATAAAATAGCCATCACAAAAGTCATTGCGCTTAAGATATGCTTGTGAAAGCATGTGTAAATGTGTGGGATGTGGATGTGGATGTGCGTGTCCATGCCAGATACAGCTGGTGGTAAAGCCAGCTGCTTACTTATGGTGGTATTGCTCATTAGTTGGTGGTTAAAGCCATTCTGGAATTTTGAAGGGCCAAATGCTTCACGGGATCCTGCAGTTGGCGAGATAAGTGTGTGTGTGTGTGTGTGTGTATGGACAGTATTTATATAACAGTGCCAGTACAGTACAGTGCCTGATATGGCATCAAATCGCAGTATTCATCCTAAGAAATATTTCATTTTATCTTTTGTATTTTTTGTTTCCCTACAAAGACAAGTCTAGCGAAAAGGTTTTGAATCATTAAAAGGCTAATGATAATACTTGATGGACAGTTTAAGAATCCAATTCCCATTTCTATTTTTGATAAATGTAATTAGCCATAACAATCGGAGAAAGATTTTGAGGCTCCTGAATTTGAATTCCAACCTCCATAAAGTGCTTCATTTCAGGGCAAAGGCCTCCTTTGCCTCAAATTTCAAAGTCCATATTTGGAAAAGTACACTAAATAAGGAAAAACATCCTTTTTCTTTATTAAATATTCTTTGCTTCTGGTGGACCCTTATATCAACTTTGCTAAGCCTAATCTATTGATGCAGGGTGGTTTTACATTCATCTGGCATTGGCATTATGCTAGTAAAAAGCAGAGAGTGCTTTGTGGATTTATCTTTGACTCCCACGCAGTTCTTGGCTTCTAATTTTCTGATAACAGGAGAACACGAGTTCTCTGCCGAAAAGACACAACTTGAAACTCGAATGTGCAATTACAGCAGAATGAAAGTCAGCGGCTCCTCCATAACATAAGACCACAATGAACGCCTGGTGGTGTTTCAGCTCAACTGCATTTTTAAAGGATTGTGCTCAGAAGCTATAGATGTGCTGCTGATTTTTGGGAATTATTTTCCTCCCACCGTTATGTGTGAAAGTCTTTCCTGAACCACAGTGGCTCAGCCTCCAAATCCTCTGAAAGCAGACTGCTAGAGTCAGTTCTTGCCCCGACCAGCCCTTATCTTAGAATACAGGCTGTTCTAACATTTGACAAAATCCAGACAGATTAGCCCTGACTAGGAGTTAAACGAGTCACCTTCAAAGCCACAAAGATTAAAATCTGACACCAGCGTGCAAAAGGTCCTTGAGCATGCAAGCTGTGCAGTCCACAATGCTGGAAAGAGATCATAATTTAGATGCAGTATTTTCTGCACTGAAAATGATGGATGGGTTACTGATAAACTGTAACAGTCAGGGTATTCAGAAAATTACAATGTTCAAACCTTGAGATTAGATGAAGTCTTTGTTTATTTTGGGTAAAAAAATAAATAAATAAAACTTAGCTTGTATTGTTGTTCATATATTGTATTGCCAGAAACAAATGGGGGTTCTTTTGCTTTTGCATGAGCATTAGAAGATGCAAGTCTGCTGCACTTTTGAAAATAGCACTAGATGTCCATGGACACTGTTCTCTGAGCCAAATTTGGTCACTCAATCATAGCTTTTAATAAACCTACCAAATTACTGTGAAAAAGTGGATTTATGAATTTACTGGGACTCTTTGGATAATTCAGCAACATATTACTTTTTCCTTTTTTTGATTGGGAAGGTGTAAGTGGATGCTTTACATGAAGAATCATTTAATTCTGCCAGTTATGTTGCAATGCTGTTCTCAGTTCTCAAACTTATAGTCTTTGGAAACAAATCCTTCTTTTAGACAGAATCAAGATACTTTAACTAATTACAGTTTCAGCCACATCTGTGGCTTCTGTTAGAGGATGAAATTCAGGTCTGGAGTAGTAGTTCATCAGTAACATTAGTCATACTGAATCATATCAGATTACTGCGACTTGCCTACCTTGCTCACATATGATTTTTATTTTTCTTTCTTTCTAACTTACTGTCATGATATTGATGTCACCAATTTAACACCGGTGAGAAGCAGATGTGCAGTAATAGCCAAATAATAATAGAAAACCATATTTCTTCTCAAAAATATGATCTGTTGTGCAATAATGTCAACTAAAGAAAAAATATGTTTGCAAGGCTGCAATATATTAGCATATTTTGTACTGTAAAATAAAAATCAAAACTTTTTATTGTAACTTTTGGATTGTACTTTTATCCCACATGCAATCCTCATTATTGCTTCAAAGCTTTTTTACCATCTTTTGACTCTGGTATCAGTTAGTTTTTAGTAATTTAATGTAAGTACTATTTCTATTGTATTTACATGATGAAACCAGTCAGGGTCCTTATACCCCCAATATAAAAATTAAATTTTTAAAAGGTTAATGTAATAAACACACAAGCAAGCAGTCCAGAGATGGATAATTTTTAGTATGGGAAGTTTACCATCTACATGATGAATCCATTGTCATTTGGTAGGATGGAGGTTAATTTACATCCCATACAGGAACAAAGGTTTTCTCAAATCAGGCAGCGCCCAACCATGCATGGAAAAAACCCAACTAAGGAAAAAAATTTTGAATTTTGTGCAGAACCGCTTATTGCTGCTTGTTTTGTTTGTTTGTTTGTTTGTTTGTTTTTGCCAGGAACCTTTGGCTACTGTATGTGTGTGGGGGTTTTTTTTTGTCTATTTTCAAACAAGATTAAGAAAAAAGATAAATACCAGAATTCTACATCTTTTTCTTGTGTATTTTCTAGGGATGTAGTGTTCGCTAGGGATGGTACCGGTATCACATAAACGGTAGTAACCAGACCGAAAAGCAGCGTACATTTCAGTGCTTTATTTCGGTGCTTTTTTTTCCTGAGATGTCATACACTTTGGATTCCAGCCAATCATTTTACCTTTCCGAGGATAGTAGGCGTACGTGCGTACGTTCTTTTAGAGCAGAGCTACAGATTAAGTCAAAAGTCTGGCTGTACTTCACAGCAAAAGATGCAAACCTGCAACAAGTGCTTTAAGATGACACTGTGCAAAGGAGGTGACACCTCGAATCTGATGAAACACCTGGCGACGGATAGCGTTTTTTTAAAAGCCTAGAAATGCACCTTATTTGATAGCTTGCTGCAAGACCTCACACCGAGCACATCTACTGCGGGTGTGGTGCCTGTTATCGGACCCCGGAGTTTGCAACATCCCCCAATAACCCGAAGAGGAGAGTCCTGGCCCCTAGTCCTGCCAGTGTAGCAGAAATGATGACGGATGATGATGGCAGCAGCAACCGTTCTTCTCTGGGCGAGTAGCTTAATGTTGTTCGTGTGTAATTTACATTGAGTAGGCTAACCACGTTATTACATTAATGCATGTAAGGTGAACTAGCAAACACCATCGTAGTTACATGCGGCTGTCTTGTTGTTTGATGGCAGATACTCCCTTCACCCTGGCCTAAAAGGCTAAAATGACCAAAGAAAAAGTGGAAAACACCTCAACATGAGAGGTTTTTGGACAAAGTTTGTGTTTTTCCATTGTTTAAGCACTGCTTCCAGCCAAGTGGATTACGGTTTTTCTTTCAGGCATATTTAAGTTGGAAGACACCTCAATCTTCTTGGCATTGCCCCATTGTCCCTTCCAGAAAAACTGAGGAGGTGGGTGGAGGAGATCTGTGTGTCTCGTCATAACTGTCATGGCCCGTGGGATTGCCTGGGAGTTTCCATCTGTGGCTGCTGGTCCCTTTGGGATGGAGCCTTCCACATCTCACCTGGACTGCGTTCGCATGCAATCAGCAGGAGGGCTCTTAAACCCTGAGCAGTCTACCATGCCTCGCCAGCTCATTGTGTGCCATCCGGTGGTAACTTGGTCTCTGGTTCTCTTAAACTTATGATCTTGTTTTTTCCTGGTATAACCTGCTTCTCTCCATGTACAGAGGTTTATGTGGCTCGCTCCGCTTGGAGTGTTTTCGCCTACCTGTTCTGGTGACCCTCGGCTGCTTCTCCTGCCCAATTGCCTGCCCCCGTCCTGCCTCGACTCCCTCGGCTGGCCCCTCCTCAGAGCACTTTGTGTCGGACCTCCTTCCCCGTTGGTTCGTCAGTTCCAGACTGACCCACATTTAATGGGGTGGATTTTCACTGTCAAGTGAGGACTAAGACAGGGAGAATGTGTTAAGTTTTCTCAACATTTAGTTACCACATGTTGCTTCCTAGGGTCTGACTGTCAGTGCAAAGTTCTACTGCAAGGTGGTCACAGGTGCTCAAGGAAAAATATTTGGGGGAAATTAGCTAAACCGGGGAACGGGCATTGCAAACGATTCCAGGCTATAAATACTGTAGTGTGTTGCCTGGTTCATGAAACACAGAAATAAACTTAACTAAACTGCAATGTGTGTCAGGCTGTTCTCTAGTGCCAGCTCAGAGCACATTAAGCATTTTTGGCTGCACAAACACAATCTTTCCTCAGTACCTGGCCCACTCGTCTAATCTCGCTTCCTCACAACTTTGTCCACTTCCTAAAAATGAACACCAAGTTAATGGATCACTATTTTGACACACTGGAGGAGATCCAGCACCAATCAAAGAGTTCAAGTGCAAATGGAACATGAAAAGACTTCCACTGAAGTATCTTGAGATATAGCAGCCGTCCTGGGCAAAGTCTAGAGGTGCATGAGATGACATTTTGAATATGAACTCAGCCAAATCTAAGCTTTTGTTGTAAATGGACCTGTACTCAGGACATTCTGATTGCATGTTTTGGTCACACCTGGTATTTCCTTAAACTGATTTTTTTTTCTGACCACAACCTCACTCTCTACGCTGCCATCATGCCTGCCAGTACATAGTTCTTAATGATGAGCATCTCTTCTAAGATAATTGATTGCTTCGGTAATTGCAGTGTTAATCATACTGACTGGAGGGGCTGCACCCACTCATTTTTAGTCCAATTGCCCGTAAGCATGAGAAATTAGAAAATTTGGCATTTGACTGATATTGGTTACCATCAGCGCCTTAATCCTGCCTAGTGCCTCTCAACTGTATCGCACTGAATTACAAATTACCAATGTGCTAATGGAGACTCATGAATAATCCAAAAGAATGAGTACTTGACAGTTAGTCCTTGTGCACATGAACACATGCCAGACTTCGCATTTAATTCAAGAACGTGTGAAATCCACATCTGAAAAATAACACCAGAGAAGTTACTTATGTACCAATCATCATTCTTTGAAAGTTGCCCACACCCTGGTCTGGAACATTTTAATCACTGGTAAACATGTTGCAAGCAATGGGAAAATAATGAAGATTAAGTCAGGAAGAAATTGAGCAGGATTTAAATTAAGCTGCTGACACTCCTGCATTATGGTGGCATAGAACATTAATTATTACAATATAAAAATGCCCTGAAGCCTGCTAAACACTTTATCTTTGTTGCCTGTGATGTTTCCATCTCAGAATTGTTCAACACTAATTTAGCAAGAACCCAGAAGGCATTGAAACAGTCTGTTTGTTAATGAATGCAAAATAATTGTCCAGCATCACCTCATGTTCAAATTTTTTATATAACCATTGTGTGGATTTTGTGTGTTTGGATTGGATCTAGGACATGCTGTAAAAAAGAAAGAAAAAAAAAAAGCTTTATGCACTTTATGATCATGTGACATTTAAAAGAAGAGTAAAAGACTGGAGGAGTATCATTACCAGTAATCGTGGCATGGTAATTTCATTAATTACAATCATGTGATTAACTGTCTGTCAGAGCTAGAAGAGGGTAGCCAAGACTCAATTTGGACTAGCATTTTCACAGAAATTAATGGGAAACAGAGCGTGGAAAGACTATTGGAAGGTTTCACTCTGAAATGGAGTGTATTTTATAGATGTGATGGTAGCTTAAATGCAAATCTATGAAATATAGGCTTGATCAGAACTACTTCTTTTTTTTTAAGTTTGCTGACTTATGCTACCCATAAAATATATACCCATTTGGTCTTGTATGGACGAAAAAAAAAAGATTAATAGCAGTTTTCTGTAAGATTTTCTATCATGGTGCTCTTATACCTTCAATAACCTTTAACTTTATGCAGTACATATGGCTTTGTCACATGCCCACAAAGTCCATTTATAAAGTGGGGATGAACAGTAGCCCAAGAAAGTACACATTGCAAGACAGGTCAGGGTCATGAATGGAACAATCAAAAGACTTCTGGTGTGATTTAAAACATACCCTTTATAGTGTTTTATATTGTAAGGTAAAGACCCTGGAATAACATAAAGAAAACACCAGCAATCGCATGACCCCAAATGGCGAAGCACTTGGCGACAGTGGAGAAGGATAAACTCCCTTTTAACAGGAAGATGGCACTTACTATGGAAGAGGTGCATATAGAGAAAAAAAGAATTTCAAAAGAGTGAAGAAGAAACACTCAGTGCATCATGGGAAGCCTAATACGAGATAACTATGGCAGAGTTTAGGATCATCTGATCCAGTCCTAACTATAAACTTTAACAAAAAGGACAGTTTTCAGACAAATGCTAAAAGTAGAGAGTCTGAGTCTCTATTGGGGTGATATGTTTCTATGAGGTCTTTAAGATAAAATTGGGCCTGATTATTCAAGACCTCCAGACTAAGATGTTGAAGAATACCCATTGAAAACTTTTTGACTAATCTGCATCTGTATGACTTTGTTTGTATCGATTCTTGATAGCGAGGGTTCTTACTGTAGCATGAAGTATATCTTTCACCCGCTTTCTGCTAGATTGTTCTGCAGTAGTGGTAGGTATTTTAGAGCTCCTCTCTTTTTTCAGTCTGGTTCCATTTCAACGCGCTTCATAGCTCCCTCTCAGTGGTTGTCTTAGCTTTGTTCCAACCCTCTACCAGTATCCACAGCCAAAACCACCAGAGTACAGCAGTTCTTACAAACCTTAGCATTTTCAGGCTTTTCCAAATCCAAATTCAATTTATATATATATATATATATATATATATAAAAAACACCCAGCACGCCCCTGCGGGCGGTTTATCCTTCAAGCTCGGGTCCTCTACCAGAGGCCTGGGAGCTTGAGGGTCCTGCGCAGTATCTTAGCTGTTCCCAGGACTGCGCTCTTCTGGACAGAGATCTCCGATGTTGTTCCCGGGATCTGCTGGAGCCACTCGCCTAGCTTGGGAGTCACCGCACCTAGTGCTCCGATTACCACGGGGACCACCGTTACCTTCACCCTCCACATCCTCTCGAGCTCTTCTCTGAGCCCTTGGTATTTCTCCAGCTTCTCGTGTTCCTTCTTCCTGATATTGCTGTCATTCGGAACCGCTACATCGATCACTACGGCCGTCTTCTTCTGTTTGTCTACCACCACTATGTCCGGTTGGTTAGCCACCACCATTTTGTCCGTCTGTATCTGGAAGTCCCACAGGATCTTAGCTCGGTCATTCTCCACCACCCTTGGGGGCATCTCCCATTTTGACCTCGGGACTTCCAGGTTATACTCGGCACAGATGTTCCTGTACACTATGCCGGCCACTTGGTTATGGCGTTCCATGTATGCCTTGCCTGCTAGCATCTTGCACCCTGCTGTTATGTGCTGGATTGTCTCTGGGGCATCTTTACACAGCCTGCACCTGGGGTCTTGCCTGGTGTGATAGACCCCAGCCTCTATGGATCTTGTACTCAGAGCTTGTTCTTGTGCTGCCATGATTAGTGCCTCTGTGCTGTCTTTCAGTCCAGCTTTGTCCAGCCACTGGTAGGATTTCTGGATATCAGCCACCTCCTCTATCTGCCGGTGGTACATACCGTGCAGGGGCCTGTCCTTCCATGATGGTTCCTCGTCTCCCTCCTCTTTCTTGGGTTTCTGCTGCCTGAGGTATTCACTGAGCACTCGGTCAGTTGGGGCCATCTTCCCAATGTATTCTTGGATGTTCGTTGTCTCATCCTGGACTGTGGTGCTGACACTCACCAGTCCCCGGCCCCCTTCCTTCCGCTTAGCGTACAGCCTCCGGGTGCTGGACTTGGGGTGAAACCCTCCATGCATGGTAAGGAGCTTTCTTGTCTTTATGTCAGTGGCTTCTATCTCCTCCTTTGGCCAGCCTATTACCCCAGCAGGGTACCTGATCACGGGCAGGGCGTACGTGTTGATGGCCCGGATCTTGTTCTTACCATTCAGCTGACTCCTCAGGACTTGCCTGACCCTCTGCAGGTACTTGGTGGTTGCAGCTTTTCTAGCGGCCTCTTCATGGTTCCCATTTGCCTGCGGGATCCCCAGGTACTTGTAACTGTCCTCTATGTCTGCAATGTTGCCTTCTGGTAGTTCAATCCCCTCAGTTCTGACTACCTTCCCTCTCTTTGTTACCATCCGACTACACTTCTCCAGTCCGAACGACATTCCAATGTCATTGCTGTATAGCCTGGTAGTGTGGATCAGTGAATCGATGTCTCGTTCACTCTTGGCATACAGCTTGATGTCATCCATGTACAGGAGGTGGCTGACAACTGCTCCGTTCCGTAGTCGGTATCCGTAGCCAGTCTTGTTAATGATCTCACTGAGGGGGTTCAGGCCTATGCAGAACAGCAGTGGGGACAGAGCATCTCCTTGGTAGATCCCGCACTTGATGGTGACTTGTGCTATGGGCTTGGAGTTGGCCTCTAGTGTTGTACGCCACATCCCCATTGAGTTCCTGATGAAGGCTCTTAGGGTCCCATTGATCTTGTACAATTCTAGGCATTCCAGTATCCAGCTGTGGGGCATTGAGTCATAGGCCTTCTTGTAATCAATCCAGGCAGTGCACAGGTTGGTCAGTCTGGTCTTGCAGTCTCGGCTGATTGTTCTGTCTACCAGTAGCTGGTGTTTTGCGCCTCTGGTATTCTTGCCAATTCCTTTCTGTGTCCCGCTCATGTATTGACCCATGTGCCTGTTCATCTTAGCCGATATGATGCCTGACAGGAGCTTCCATGTAGTACTGAGGCAGGTTATTGGTCGGTAGTTGGAGGGGACCGGTCCCTTCTTGGGGTCCTTGGGGATCAGGACCGTCCGGCCTTCAGTTAGCCATTCCGGGTGTCTCTCGTTAACTAGCAGCTGGTTCATTTGTGCTGCCAGACGCTCGTGGAGTGCAGTTAGCTTCTTCAGCCAGTAGGCGTGAACCATGTCGGGCCCTGGTGCTGTCCAACTCTTCATACTGGAGACCCTTTCTTGGATATCTGCCACTGTGATGGTTACTGGACCCTGTTCAGGGAGGTCGCTGTGGTCTGCCCTCAGATCCTCTAGCCACTGAGCATTGCCGTTATGGGTTGCATCCTTCTCCCATATGCTCTTCCAGTATTGCTCCGTCTCCAGCCTTGGTGGTGCTGTTCTCTTATTGTTCCCTTGCCACTGAGAGTACACCTTTGCTGGTTCTGTGGAGAACAGCTGGTTTATTCTCCTGCCTTCTATCTCTCTGGTGTACCTCCTCAAGCAGCTGGCCAAGGCTGTGAGTCTTTGCTTGGCAGTTTCCAAGGCCTCAGGTATGGACAGCTTGCTGTATTTCTTAGGCACCTTATTCGTCGCACCTTTCTGCAACTCCGTTAGTTGGCTAACCTCTCTCCGTGCTACTTTGATCTTGCCCTCTAGCCTCCTTCTCCATGGAGGGTACTGCCCCTTGTGGCTGTTCAACTTGTAGCCAAGCATCTCACTGATCACTGCTGCCGTATTGTAGATCAGCTTGTTAGTGTCGGTAATCGTGGTTGTAGGTATTGCCCGTAGTGCTGCATTAACATCATCTAGCAGACCTTCTGAGGGTACTTCACGTAATCTTGGTAACCGGCTACGGGGGATCCAGGTTTCAAGCTTGGCCATGATCCTATTTTTCAGGTCAGTTCCTCTCGCACTCAACGATCCTTCTCCTATCACACTTGGGGCTATGTACCCAATCTCGGGTGGGGGTGATGATATCTCCCCCCTGACCTGGCGTCCTGACTCCTCCTTGCCATAGCATTTGTGTTGTACCTCGTCAATCTCTAGCTGTGAGAGCAGTCCCTTCTTTCGAATGTTGGAACACTGAGCTACTAGTTGTTTCGCCGTCATTGCGGATGTTGGGTATCGAAGAATCCATAGGTCCCTCATCCTATTCATGTAGCCCCTTCCGCCGGGGTTACTTGCGTAGTAGCATTCCAACAACGCCCTGTTTTCGTCCCTTGCCCACCGATGCCTTCTTGTTCCAGTAGCCCACTTTTCGTCAGGGTGCCCTGGTTCCTCAACACCTGACGCGGACCTTGTTGATCCGGGCGACGTCCGAGCCGGCATGCCTTCATATTTATCTGTCTCGCTCATGTCTGCGGTAGGCTTGCTTAGCATAGGGGGTCTAGCCTTAGGACCCTTACTGGATACAGACGCCCCAGGCAGGAATCGAACTTGCGATCCTCTGTTCCAAAGGCGTGTAGTCTAACCACTACGCTATCCAGCTGCTATGTAATCCAATATATATATATTTATTTATATATATATATTTATATATATATATATATTTATATATATTTATTTATATATATTTATTTATATATATATATATATATATATTATATATATATATATATATATATATATATATATATATATATATATATATATATATATATATATATATCACATTTAAAAACAGGAAGTTTGCCCAAAGTGCTGTACAGAAACAAAGGGGTAAAACACAAGATAAAACCACTGACACGCACATAAATACATAATAATACATGCATAAACATATCAACTCACATCAGTCTAAACGCAATTGAAAAAAGGTGTGCTTTCAAAAGCAACTTAAAAACAGGAAGTGAAGATGCCTGTCTAATATTTAAAGGGAGGTATTTCCAAAGTTTGTGACCCATAATTGAAAAGGCTCATTCTCCTCTACGTTTCAGCCTAGTTTTTGGGACAACCAAAAGCAGCCAATCAAAGGGCCCGCAAAGGAATATAAGGCTGAAGTACCTCGGAAAGTTATGGGGAGCAAGACCATTTAGGCATTTATAAACCAACATTAGGACTTTGAAAATAATTCTGTCATGAACAGGAAGCCAATGAAGAGAAGATGTTCGTGTCTGTGGGTACGAAGAGACGGGCAGCAGCGTTTTGAATGAACTGAAGATGTGCAAGAGATCCTTGGCTGACTCCAACATAAAGTTCATTACAGTAGTCAAGCAGTGTTGAAATATCTCATGTCTTGACAAAACTGGCTTCAGCTTTGCCATTTGCCTTAACTGGAAAAAGCTTTTTTTGCAGCACAGAACTAATATGTTTATTCAATTTAAAATACAAGTCCATAATGACTGCCAAATTTGTGACATGTTGTTTGATAGAAGACCCAAGCCAACCACAATTCCCAAGCAGGTTGCATGAGATATTATTAGGACTGAATGCAATCACCTCTCTTTTTCTCTCATTGAAACTCAAAAAGTTCAGAGCCATCCAAGCTTTGACATCTTCAAGGCAGTTCAGAAGGATTTGGATGGAGTCTGGCCCATTAGGTGCTAAAGGCAAATAAATTTGGCAATTGTCTGCATAGCAATGAAAGGATATTTTGTGTTTTCTAAAAATAGACTCCAAAGGGAGCAGGTACAATGAAAAAAGAAGAGGACCAAGGATTGACCCCTAGGGCACCCCACAAGAAAGGGGGGTTGAGGTGGACTCAAAATTTTCAACATTAACACTAAACGTTCTGCCACTCAAATATGAACGAAGCCAATCCAGTGCTGCACCTTTAATGCCAACCCAGTGTACCAAAGGGGATATAAGAAGACTGTGGTCAACAGTATCAAACGCTGCAGTAAGATCTAAAAGCACAAGAATCACAGAGTTTCCAGAATCACTTGCTAAAAAGATGTCATTAAAAAACCCTTAGAAGTGCTGTTTCAGTGGAATATAGATGTTTAAAACCAGACTGAAAAACCTCCATAATACCATTCGTATCTAAAAATGTATTCAGTTGGGGAAAAACTATTTTTTCCATTAACTGTGACAGGAATGGAAGTTTTGAAATAGGTCTAGAATTTGAGGGTTTATAATTGAAACCATCAGGAACCACACTGGAAGTAATATTGCTATTTATAATAGCAAGGACTGAGGTTCCAATCGAAGGAAAAAAATACTTTAAAGAGCAATGAAGGGAAAACATCCACAGGACAACCAGAAGGTTTAATTTCCATAACCATCTCGTTAAGAAGTGTAATTGAGACAGGTTCAAACTGGTGTAAGGCAACTGAACTAAACATAGATGGATCACATGTAGGAGGTATTATTGCTGACCTGATAGACTCCACCTTGTTTACAAAAAAATAGTGGAACTATTTACATCTGTCAACAAAGCCTTCCAGGGTGGTAGACTGGGGCACATTTAAATTAGAGCTGATGGTCTTAAAAAGAGCATGGGGATTATGACAATTTAACACAATGACCTGAGAAAAATGTCTGTTTTTCTGATTTTTCACAGTATTTGGCAAAAATTGGTGAGTTGTCATGGCCTCAGTTGGTAAAAGTGGTCTTCTACTTTGCAAGGTCAGTCAATATAACCCTAATGAAATGCTTTAAATTCAACGTAACAAAAGCGTTACAATCTGGGGTTCACTTTGTCTCTTGCTATTGCCCTGGCTCTTTGTCTCTCACTATCCTCGCTCTCTGGTAGAGAAGTAGCCAGAACTGTTCTTTCCTAGGCTTGCTCCTGCACACCTGTAGCTCATCTTCCTAATCAGTATGAGGCACTCAAGGATTGGCTGATTCTTAATTACCCCACCAGATCGTCGTCAACTTAACAGCTTTAGTGGGAATTCAGGCAGTCTTGTGTGACTGAGTCTGCTTATGTTTGCTAAATAATTTCTGTCTCCTATCTGCTAGTAACTCTCCAGAGTCCCTGCCTCGCTGTTTGAAGAAACCTACCTGCAGCCATCTCTGGAGCTATACAGCCACAGCTGGACCAGCACTGCCACACCTTCCATGTGTGACACTCTCCTTGGAAACACAGACTTAGCTGGATCCCACCTGCCTGCCGATTTTCCTTACAGTCACCTTCTCTCCGTCTCTGAGCCTAGCCTGCCCAACGTCAACCCCCTCTCTCCGTTCAACATCCTGCCTGGACAATTAAGATTACAGAGACTGTGACAATGTTCATCATAAACATCCTTTAGCACTGGCTGCCATTAACAGTTTCCCTCCCTTTCTGCACATCCTCCTTGAGCCCTACTATTGCTGCCACTCCTGTTTGCCTAAGACCAGTTCCTTATTGCTTGAGCTGTAAATAAATATTTTTAAATGTACATCCAGGGTCCAATCTGTGGAAAAAAAACAAAAAAACAATAACAGCGAATGAATTCATGGGCACAGCAATGCTCCACATATATTATTAAAAATAGCAAATCCATATTTTCTATTAGTAGACAATAAGAGATACAGTAATTGGCCTTTTGTAGCACTTATAAGTAAGTTGCCTAAGCAGCCAATAGTATACATTTGGAGAGTTCTTCTAGAAGACTTAAATATTGAACAATATATTTGCTATATTTGTCTTTTCCCAATGTGGTCATTAATGTAGGCCATCGTTACTGCACATCAAGAAGGTGAACTAAGCCACAATGAGAAGACATGAGAGAAATGAGAATACGGCAACAGAAACTGGAATAATGAGCTAAAAGAAGCTAAAAAAACTGTAGCAGCAGAGTAGTAATAGTAGCAATATTCTGTGGATTCTTCAGAGTGGCCTCTTTTATACTATTCAGCTTTGTAAACTGTCATGTTTTAATCATACCTCATTGTTCTAAGTTCTTTTTCTAGAGCAGATTCTTTTGAAATGCAAAGAATCTGGTGCAACATTTCCATTTCCCTCTAACAGACATTTCTCTGATTTGTTCAAAGTATTCAGAAGCTGCAAAGTTCCTAACCCAAGGCATTACACTAAAAGCAAACCCGTGTTTTTAAAGTCATTTTCCTAACCCCACCACATAAATTTAATAATTTGCCCCTTGGTTGACGTGCTTTCAAGCCGTATGACCTCCGGCAATAACTCCAAGAGGCCTTGAAAGGTGACCTCAGTGAATTGCATGCATATGACTAGGCATTGTCAGTAAGAGGCAATAATGGTATGCACATCTGAGTCCTCCATCACACCCAGAGGTATGCATGTGACAAATGGGATATGTTTCGTCGTGGAGAGGCAAAATGGCAACAGATTGGGGACGTGCAGCGTGCCCTCTTAAAAATAGCTGACAACTTTCATTGTATTTAATTATATCAGAGTCACTTTTTACAACCGCAAGAGTGACAGCTTGTTGATAGAAGTTGCCCGCTTCACACTAGATTAAAGCAGTTCATTGTCAAATCGTTGTAATTAGGCTTGACAAAAAAACGTGGCATAACTTATTAGTAAAGCAAAAGAACATATCACTGCGTGTATTCTTCTGGCATCTTATAACATTTTCCAAAAAAGTCTACAGTGACATAATGTTGTCTTTTTGTTCTTGGTGCTTTCTTTTGCCCATTTCACACAATTAACAGCAGCACAGATCTCCCAGAGGCTTCCTTGCTTTTCATTTCTTTTCGTCACAATATCTGCTTCTCTCTTTTGTCTCCTCGTAGATATTGTTCATTTGATGTAAAAGCGTAAGCTGAAAGAAACAAAAAGGTCTTTCCTGGAACAGTTATTTGGAGTGCAGGAGGCTCTAAACTCCACAGTCTGAAATTGCAATTTAAACTTTAGAGGTGTGGCACTGAGTGTCCAATAAATGGCTGTTGCTTTGCTTTTTGTATGGTCTCTTTTGTCTTCAACCCAGACATGAACAAAGGTATTACTTTTCATTAAATTTTAGATCAAGTGATCTCTCCCAGTAACAATATGCACCTATTTATTATAAAAGAAAACCACATCTTTTGGCAACAACTTTTCAGCCACGTTGCTTCTTGCGGACATCACATACAAATTACCAATAACTAGTTTCACTGCACCGAAGAGTGAATGAGCATTCATTTTTTTAAACTCCTTTTGGCTACATTTTCATTACAGGCTGTTTTTGCTTCACCAGTCCATGGAAATTCAGTGCAGTGGTGTACTTCTTATATAACCTGGCCTTACTGTTTTTGAGGCTTGCTAGGGATTTACATCTTGTAGCAAGCTTTCTATGGTTATGTGTATAAAGTCTTTATACACACTGGAGAGCAGTCGTGATTTGCTGCACAGTCATAAAAGAGGATTTTCCTCACCATGTAAATTACTTTATTCTAAGTACTTCATTTGTTTTATTTGCACCCACATTTTAAAATGTAACTAAATGCTGATTTACACTTTATATCTGTCAGATAAAATAAGGCCAGTGTCAACTTGTACATAAAATTTGACTTTCAGATGAAAAAGCTTGGTTTAAATAGCCAACTGTACCACATGTCCCTATAATATTAGTTAAAAAAACACTTTTTCAATCAGAAAAAGTGTTTGTTTGTATTTTTCAACTTTTTCAACACTTACAACCTTTTCATTCAAAAACACATAAAACCATTTTGTGTTTTTGCAGTTCTGTGTCATAGACCCAGTGTTGCCCAGTGGAATTTTCTTTTTACTCCAAAAACACCTGAAAAAATGGACAACATTTTGTTAAGCAATAGATTTCACAAAAATGTCAAATGTTGCAAAAAATTATACAAATGAAAACTTCATTATTTTTTTAACTGTCCAAGGGTTCAAATAAAATCGAGTTAAAATTCCTGTTTCCAGACTTTTGATTTATTTGCCAATTATTTCATGGTTCAGGATTTACACCATTAAAAGGTTATGAGGAATACACAGAGAAAATATTTCACTTTTAAAGCATCAGATTTCAAGACATTTTGTTTCTTTCGTACTATGAATGTAAATATTTGCATGGTTTCACAGGCATCCAGGAGAGATAATTTCTTGGAATTGATTTACATTGAATAACTGATCATGGTGTTTTATTAGCCATTAGTCTAGGTCATAATATTTATCATCAAATTCATCATGTGCGCTGACATAATCACTTCACTGGTCACTGTTATGGCTGGATTCCTTTGAAGCATTGCTTGTGATTCAGCGAACAGCATGTGCAGAAATTGTTAGCAATTTCCTCCTGATCCTTCACTGAGGTTACAGTGTCCTTGGTAACAGTAATCCATTTAGCTGTTTAAGAGTCCTTATCAGTCATGCATACTTGAGTGGTACATGGTGTATGAGACCAGAGTCAAAACGTGAGAGAATGGCCCTTGTTTCAACTGGAACTTTGCAATTTGAACTTTATAAAGAATCATCAGTAGCAATGACAAAAGCAGTGCAGGGCAGAGTTCTTCTCTCTGTGGTGCTTAACTAAATACTTGCTTGACAAAAACTATAATGAGTCAGTGACCATGACACGGGCCCCTGGGCTGTTTGCTTTAGTTTTGCCATATCTCTGCAATTTCCTTCGTTCTTCTTGTAGTCTGATAGCCCAGTCAACATTTGTGAACTTCAGTCACTCTTACATACTTCGCTATGAAACTTTAAATTCTGTATTCATTGAAATGGCACACATTTTCATGCTGTCATATTGTGTATTCAATCTTATCTACCTTGCATTTTGCAGTCCATTAGAGGCGCATATTTTTTTCTGTTTCGCTGACTGAGCAATGTTTAAATGTAAACAATGATGCAATACTAAAATATGTACGCACCAGATAAATAAAGTTTGAAGAGTGCATTGGGTTTGACAGTCTGAACAGCTACAGAACTGAATCAGAATGACTCTTTTCTCTGCGTTATGCATGTTCAGCAGTGACTTCCAGAGTAATCCATTCTAGATGAGGCAGAAAAAAGAAAAATCTTAACCAAAAGTTAACTCTGCTAAACCGAATGTAATGCCACCCAGCAGCCATCTAAGTGAGACGCTTGGCTTCTTTTGTGGTAGGCAACTCTCTTGCTGATTTCTGGACCGCTCTTTTAACCTAAGTGTTAAGATTGAAACTTTTTGGTTTCTGGGATTTCCTTTTAAGGATTTTTGTTTTCAGGAAATATAGAAAATCACTGCTGCAGTGATATACAGAGATGTAGGAAACATGAACAAACCTGTAGCAACAATGGAAATTTAACAGAGAAGCCATATAGGGTAATCTGTCTGCATGCAGAAGTTCTGTTACAAATTATAGGCCCCATGACAACAGCTCAGACAGGGTCCTGAAACACCAGATATCTATAATCCAGCTCTGGGCCTCTGAATCAGTTGTTAAATTCCCCTCCTCTTCTGCAGCCCTGTTTACAAGAATGATGTGTGAAATGCCTTTAAGTAAAGCAAAGTGAGGTTTTCAGATGGATTTAACATTTAGGGTGCAATCCCATTTCCCATGCATAACTGCTTGACTGTAGCATTAACACATGGAGCTACTAGATACCATAATGCCTTGACATATTAAAGTGTTCATAAGCCTCAGGATACAAATATATACGATACCTGTATTGAATGCCCCAGGTAATATAAAATTTCCCGCTGTGATTGCTATAGCAATTTTTTGTGAGATGTGGAAAAACCTTGAAGTGAGGGCTATACAGTTAACAACTAACAGTTAATACAGATAGTTTACACATAGTTGTTTAGAGACAACCAAAAGCTAATTTCTGTTACTCTGATCAGCCTTCAATTCCCCAACTGGAAAACGAAATGGTACACGAGGATGACTTTCTGTATGTTCATCAGTTATCAGCCTTCAGCTCCAGGAAATGTGCAAACAAAGGAAAGGAGGCAAATTATTTGGAACAGTCTCTCTAAAGTGCAAAGATATATGTACCACGCCCTCAATTTAGGACTGGCTATATAATGGATGGATGAATGGATGGACGGAAGGGTGGATGTTTCTAAAAGTGGTTTTCACACCAGTCAGTGAGGTTTTCCTTAACATAAGTCAAACCCAATAAGACATTCTAATACTAAACGATGCAACACCTTAACTTTATGTAGCTGAGGTCATGTTGTCGATGCTGTTGTTTAATGGTAAACATCTAGATTATTTTCATGATCTCTGCCAAGTCATGCCTGAGAAGCTGCATATATTCATCATAGTCCACCCACCGTTCATCAAGAAAGACGGACCAAAATTCGTCATGGTGACAGCAAGTCTAGGGGGTTCAACCGAACATCATTTGGCACATAGCCAGTTTTTTTCATTGACTATGTGTCATTGTTGGAGAAACCGAAGGACATCAGTGGGCACCGTAAAAGCCCTTTTTGCTCTGATAGCCAATTTTTATTTTCTTTTATTTTTTTTCATATTGCTGTGGAGAGATGTAACACTGTTATACTGCTACAGTATAAAAGTCTCAAGAAGGAGGTCACAGTAGATGGTTTACAAATAATTCAAATATTCAAGGTCTTTTGCTTTCAAGGACTTTGAGACTTGATAGGTAGAGTCAGCCCTTATTTTCTGAAACCAACCATATCTTCTATTTTACTTGCAGTTTGTCAGTAATCATAGTGATCATTCCAAAACCAAAGTGTGTGCAGCATCAGTTTGTAAAATCAGTGTTTTTCACTGAGCAATTTTAATTACATGACAGCGATCAGATGAGATAACTTAGCCATGTTATTAATAAAATGCCACAGCCACTGCATTGCTGAGTGTGAAACACTCATTTAGTGACACACTTACACTCTGCCCACTTGTTTTGATGGACTAACTGTGTAACGGCTTAATATCTTAAATCATATTCTCAATAAAATATTTATTGTAGGTGAGTCAAAAATATTATTTTCAATATTTGTTTCATCTTTTGACATTACAGGGAGTGCAGAATTATTAGGCAAGTTGTATTTTTGAGGAATAATTTTATTATTGAACAACAACCATGTTCTCAATGAACCCAAAAAACTCATTAATATCAAAGCTGAATGTTTTTGGAAGTAGTTTTTAGTTTGTTTGTAGTTTTAGCTATTTTAGGGGGATATCTGTGTGTGCAGGTGACTATTACTGTGCATAATTATTAGGCAACTTAACAAAAAAAAAAATATACCCATTTCAATTATTTATTTTTACCAGTGACACCAATATAACATCTCCACATTCACAAATATACATTTCTGACATTCAAAAACAAAACAAAAACAAATCAGCGACCAATATAGCCACCTTTCTTTGCAAGGACACTCAAAAGCCTGCCATCCATGGATTCTGTCAGTGTTTTGATCTGTTCACCATCAACATTGCGTGCAGCAGCAACCACAGCCTCCCAGACACTGTTCAGAGAGGTGTACTGTTTTCCCTCCTTGTAAATCTCACATTTGATGATGGACCACAGGTTCTCAATGGGGTTCAGATCAGGTGAACAAGGTGGCCATGTCATTAGTTTTTCTTCTTTTATACCCTTTCTTGCCAGCCACGCTGTGGAGTACTTGGACGCGTGTGATGGAGCATTGTCCTGCATGAAAATCATGTTTTTCTTGAAGGATGCAGACTTCTTCCTGTACCACTGCTTGAAGAAGGTGTCTTCCAGAAACTGGCAGTAGGACTGGGAGTTGAGCTTGACTCCATCCTCAACCCGTAAAGGCCCCACAAGCTCATCTTTGATGATACCAGCCCAAACCAGTACTCCACCTCCACCTTGCTGGCGTCTGAGTCGGACTGGAGCTCTCTGCCCTTTACCAATCCAGCCACGGGCCCATCCATCTGGCCCATCAAGACTCACTCTCATTTCATCAGTCCATAAAACCTTAGAAAAACCAGTCTTGAGATATTTCTTGGCCCAGTCTTGACGTTTCAGCTTGTGTGTCTTGTTCAGTGGTGGTCGTCTTTCAGCCTTTCTTACCTTGGCCATGTCTCTGAGTATTGCACACCTTGTGCTTTTGGGCACTCCAGTGATGTTGCAGCTCTGAAATATGGCCAAACTGGTGGCAAGTGGCATCTTGGCAGCTGCACGCTTGACTTTTCTCAGTTCATGGGCAGTTATTTTGCGCCTTGGTTTTTCCACACGCTTCTTGCGACCCTGTTGACTATTTTGAATGAAACGCTTGATTGTTCGATGATCACGCTTCAGAAGCTTTGCAATTTTGAGACTGCTGCATCCCTCTGCAAGATATCTCACCATTTTTGACTTTTCTGAGCCTGTCAAGTCCTTCTTTTGACCCATTTTGCCAAAGGAAAGGACGTTGCCTAATAATTATGCACACCTGATATAGGGTGTTGATGTCATTAGACCACACCCCTTCTCATTACAGAGATGCACATCACCTAATATGCTTAATTGGTAGTAGGCTTTCGAGCCTATACAGCTTGGAGCAAGACAACATGCATGAAGAGGATGATGTGGACAAAATACTCATTTGCCTAATAATTCTGCACTCCCTGTAGTCTCAATCTCCAGATCAAAAACATAAAGAAGGGGGAGGCCAGATGAAATCATATGACCAACAGGTTACTGCAGCCTTGAGTACACCTCATTACATGCTCATTGTTTGGAAATCACAAATAAACAGCTATTTTTCATTTTGTCATTTGCTGCCATTGCCACTGGTTACCAAGCATGATGCTGACCCTTGGAATGTCACCATCGAGGGGTCTGATACAGCCATTACATCTCAGGGTAAAAAGTCCCATGCAGTTTATAGTTCATAGTTACAGATATAAATGACATAAACAGTGTTGATGTTTTCATGTTAAATAATACAGTGTATATAATGTATATACTTTATATAATGCTAAAACAAATATTTTTTGATGGCAAATATATGTGAAATCTAGATACAGTCCAGTTTTAGCCCAAACGTGGTGGTCTTATTTGTATAACCAAAACATCAATAAATGTCCGGAGATGTACAATATAAAAAAAGTGACATAGTCTATATGCTGAATATGTCTGATGCAAGGTGATGTACACTAAATGAATTTTAATATTGAAAAACAAATTGCCTTTGCTTTTTTGAATTTTTATAAAAACGAGGCTTTTCAGTGTCTGTGAAAATCACATATGAAGCCAAACCACAATTTAAATATAAGAAAAACTGATTCATGCCCCTTTTGCATCTCTGTATCTGAAATTTCCTGTGTCACATAACACGCTTATTTCTGAATTACTTTCCTACTGATGTCAAAGTAACTGAGATCCACAAATTATCTCCATCATTAAAGGTACAACTGCTTTCATTTGCCAATGGAGAATTCATATAGTTGGGTTAAACAGGCTTCTGTATATGTGTTATTGTATCAGATTATAAGAGAAATTACTGTAATCAGAAGTGAGGGCAGGAGTTAGTGATACATTGAAATACCCCTGACAGCAATTGTAGTATGAGTTTAATTATCATTGACATATCTACAGATGGCAGAGTTGCTGCTGCTAACCTCTTTATACAGTATGAAACCAAATAGAAGTGAGATAAAAGGGGGAGGTACACCACATTTGACACATGCATTTTCTTCTTTTAGCTCTAGATAGAATCTGTGAAGCACATCTACACTTTTATTATGTAACTAACTGCCACCAGCAACCCGTGAAATAGTAAAGACTAGCAGGAAGTGCATCCATATCCAAACATTGATATAGCAGTGTATCCATAACAAATTTATGACTGCTGGACTATTACTCTGTTTTTTTTCCATACCAGTTAATATGAAAACAAACACATATTAATCATCTTCCACACAGCAGAGTTCAGGGTGCGAGAGAAAAATATAATGACAGTTATGGCACCTGCTGTAATTCCAATATCCTTTATAATTTACCTTGACCGGACTGTTTTGAGCTGAGAATCTGTTCCGGTCATGAAGTTGGGCCACCATGAAACAGTTTCAAATTATTATTCATAGGGGTTCATCCATATTTTTTTTTCTTCCCAGAAAGTGATAATCAGAAATTCTAGATGCATAGTTTGTGTTTGTCGCTTTGACAGAAAACAATTGTCCTGCTGTGCCCTCTCTGTTTGGAAAACAGAAGTCTTGAGTATGTGGGATTTGAACTCTCTCACTTTCAATCTCTTGTCACTCCACACACGCACACGCACACCCACACCCACACCCACACCAGGAGAAATCTATACAGTACATCACAACAGCAACTAGTCCCTCCCTCACAGAATTTCATTTGAACCTGCTATCTCCTCATCATGACTTCAAATGAATAAAGATTATCCTCCAACAAAGACGCAAAACAGAGAGGAAGAACTACTGGAAAGACAAACAAATGTAACACAGCAGCAAGCCTCGAGCGTGGGGGGTAATAAATCACAGTAAAGAGGATAGTCTAAACTTACTCTCCTCCTTTACAGAGCACTGCTGCTAAAAATGCTGGCGAGGCTATTCCCAGCAGGAGGAAACTTCTGGAGATTACTGTGTAATAAGCCTGAAACAGACCGTAGGTGAATTGAGACTGAGCATTCACCCTTCTACTGAGGTCATGGGACTCATTCTCTCTCAGGAACAGCCACTTGTCCACCAATCTCTGGTCAGACATGCCGGTGGTGAAGTGGAAAAAAGGAAAGGGAAGATAGGGTCACTTATAGGTCCTCTGGCTGTAGTTTGTCTGCCTCAAATAGCAATGAAATTATACAGGGTCATTGGAGTCAATATAAAAGAAATATGTATAAATTATTCAGGGGCTTTTTGCCCCTTTTCATAATTTAAAAGTTAAATTTAATGTTTGCTGTGTTTGTTTTTTTCCTCTTTTTTTGGAAAAAGGGGAGATAGAAACTTAAATTGAAAGTTGTATCTTTTTCCTTTTGTATACATCTGATTTATTCGATTGGAAAAATAATCATTTTTAAAAAACACCAAAAACCACAGCTTATAACATAATCAGTGTTCATGCAGAAATGCACAGCCATGGTTTATGTGATTAGATCAATAAGATCTATATATGTAAATTAGATTAACTGAGCTGGAGGACAATACAAACATGGCAGAGCTAATGCAAGGCAGTCACATAAAATAAAAAAGCCAGATGTATTGTATATATTCAAGAAAGATAGGTGTTGAAACTTAATGTACCTGCCCTGATATAGGTTTTGCTCTAAGTCCAATTGGAAAGATTTGGGAGTGTTCTTTGATTTTTTTTATTTTTAACTCAATACTATTAGGTCATTTTGCCTTTCAAACTTTCATTGTGCAACTGTCTTCCTCCAAGTTTACGCCTTTTTCCTGAGAAAGTCTTGTCCAAGCCTCTATCAGCCATCTGCTGCCACTACAACCAGCGCCCAAACTCCAGGGGTCCTGTCCTACTTCCTACAATTGTTGGAGACACCAATCTGCTATGTAGCTTCATCAGGCTCTAACAACCGAATAGTTCCCTACTCAAAGTCTGTACTTCAGTAATTAGTAACTTCATTACTTCCAACTGATCATGAGTTGTTGCCTTTGAGGTCAGAAAAATATGTATATTATCCCTGGAAGCTTGTCACACTAGATTAGGTTTTGAAGCTAACCATGGACTGAAGCTAACTTTCACATTGCCGCCACATGATTCATGAATCTCTGCAGTGGAGGCAAGTACACCATGTCACTGTAGTGCAAACTTTGAGCTTTGGTATTTATTTATTTTTTTACAAAAACTTTGCATTGATTGTGTCTATAAGGTCTTCAACGTCATCTGAAATCAACAGGGGCACAATTGGGGGTTCCTTTGGGAAAATGATCCTGAGCACAAATCAAAGCACAAATCCTGAGCACAAAGCAAACTTGAATCAAGAAATTTATTCAGAGCCCAAACTTGCAATGACTTACTATTGATGCCCATGATAAGTGTAAGTAAACCTTTGACTACAATTGTGACAGTACTGTATATGGAAAACCAAAAGCAGAATGAAAGAAAATATGAAAACAACCCCTAATTTAATAAAGAAAAAAAGAAAATAAATTTTAGAACATGTGGAAATGGTGTCTTTTAGACTCCAACAGAAAGCTGATTAATCTAGATTAATCTCTTTTTCTAAATCTCGGGATTATCTAACATTGTTGAGGAATAACTGGTAGAATTTACTTCTCTGCCTCTGATTTCATTTCTTTTTATTATGACTGGACTTCATTCCTTTTACCAGCTGTTTTGGTTGTGTTGTAGATTTATTTCCCCCTGTCTCTCTGTGTGTCTCTGTTAAATGTCCTGCTTTCTCTACATTTCACTTTCCCTCTTCACAGTATAAATCATGTCAAACCAAGCAATCCCCAGCAAGAGGTGGTTTGAGTTTCCTCCTTGAAAGATTCTCAGTTATAAGGTAAATTTCCTAGTCACACCAGTAGATATTACAGAGATTTGTCATGCTTTAGGAACTAACTTTCTGGTTTCTGGTTCTTTTTGGCCCATGATTGCTTGCTGTCTTGAGTGTGGTTTGAATAAGGTTTAAAGTTTCCCAAGCACTGAATAAATACTGTAAATGTGCTCAGAGGAAAAGTGGGTTTAACCACTCAGTTGTCCTTCATGCAATCATGGTACTGACTTCCATTATTGGAAAACAGTTTGAGGGATCCATTGACATTTTGGCAAAGCTAACAGGCAAGTTGGAAATACAAATTCAATTTGAGCTCTCACATAGAGTAAGTCAGTACATTTCCAGAGACAAAAAACTCAGTGGTTTCAATGTGGCTCATACAAACACTGATTATTTTTGACAAGTAAAGCCCATTGGAGCTGATAATGGTTTTCCTTCCCCCAAAATGTTAGACTTAAAACTAATGGTTGCTGTTGCTAAAAACTACCTTCAGTGTAGACTACTAAAATGGTTCATATGAATTAAAAAGGTCATATTAACAGGAATAAACAGCAGCTGGATTTGTTTTGTATTTTTCTTACAGTACATACAAAAAGTTTTTACAGATATTCAACATTTTCATATTTTTACATTTTCACATAAGCTACACAATGTCTGGAAGAGGTCAGGAATTGCTCTTTCTCACATGCAGTGCATAGCAGGAGGCTGTCTGTGCTAGACACACTCTCTGTACTGGAAAACTGTTTGGCTTAGGAGATGGGTAGAGCCTGGGTAGAGTGCGCAGGAGGCAGTCATTGTGAAATCTCTGAAAATTACCTGCCCCATTGACATGGGATCAAATGTACAGTGGAATTTGTACAAGAGAGCTGGTAGGTTGGAGCCTGTATAACGTCATGTGATTCTGCATTCTTATATGTAACAGCTGCAGAAAATGACAAGGACAGTTCATGTGTAAAATGGATTTTGCTTAGAAAGACTAAATAAGATTGAAACGAAAACCCCTTTATAGTTGTAGCCTGGCTAAATTAACCAGCCCAGAACACAGATTATCTTTGGGGTTCTTTTAATCTGAATGATAAAGTAAGTGCTCAGAAGAAAATAACAAGGTTGTAAAAATAAAGAAATAAAATTGTTACAGACAGCTCCTATCCAGTAACAGCTTTGTGCTCTGGTAACCCACTGCTACTGCAGGTTATTTCCCCAACTTTATCAGCATCTGGAACTCAAGGACATCTAGCGTCATTTCGTGTCTGATATAAACCCAAACATAAATAAAACAAAACTTAGCAGTGCAAAAATAACTGTAGTGGCTTCTCCTGCATAGATACAGAGCCAAGATTAAACAGTTAACACGGTACATTTCCCTCTTACCCACAGAGATAGTATAATACAAGTGTGAACTCAAATACATACAGTGCATTAATCCAGCAGAAAACGGAATATGGATCCCTCTGAGACGAACGGCGAAGTTGGTGGCAGCTACTCCTGGTGCCTTAACTGTTGCACACTTTGCGTTCAAAACAGATCACGCAGCGAAAAAAGGCATTGCACACCCACATAACACCAATGCAAGCTAGCACTCGTGCATGTCTCCGTAGATCCCCATGATCCCTTCCGCTCTCAGAGGTACCCCAAAAGAAAAACAGTGCCATCCAGTGGCATGTCCCATAATATCGAACTTCCACCCGGCTACATAGTACTACCAAAACAGGGTTTGTTTGTTCATTTTTTTACTGAAATATCCTTTTTATAAACCTTTAGGCCCTATGTTATATCACTAACAGAACACTGTAACGGATACCTTCAGCCTGTGGCCTTTGAAAAGCTTTCGCAAGATGATGGGAATCCACAAGTGTCTAGAAAAGTCTAGTAAAGTTCACTGACATAATTAGGAAAAGCACACAAGCCATGAGGTCAATGCAGTTGTTTTTAGGCATTTGAAACAAGATGAATTCAATCTTGAGAAGAATGCAAGAAGATTTCTGGTGCAACTTAAAAAACCCTGAAGTGTGGTACCCTCTTTCACTGTCAAAAGAAGGACCTTTGGAACCATCAGGACCATTATAAAGGCTGGCTACTCAGCCAAACTGTAATTAAGAAGAAAAGAACTGGTCAAACTAGTAACCAAGAACCCATGCTCACTATGACCGAGAGCCACAGTTTTTTCTTGGAGATCGAGAAGCCTTAAAGAAGAAGAACAACAACGCTTTTATTGCAACTGTGACAAATACTCAGGGAGAAAAGTAAAGGAAAGTAAATATTTTTATATGTGAATTAATAGAATTAGAGGCCATAGAGCTAAAGCAGAGGAGGTCTTCTAACAATGCTTTCCAATCTCCAGTGCTCTAACACCACAGCCTATGTGTCAGCTGGAAATCTACAAAATAGGGCAATTGCAATAAAAGAGTCCAGCCTGCTGCATATCAAATAGGAAGATAAAGACTGAGACCTGAAGCACACCTTCCCAGCAGAAATCATTACAGGCTGAGACATGATCTGATTCTGTGGTTAGCCTCACAAAGGTTCAGCTCAGCACTGGTAAAACAAAAAGGCTTGAGTACTCTGATCTACAGTAGCAGCTGAAAAAGCATAAAAGTGCAGGAGAACACAGAGTCCAGCAAAGCGGAAATCTCTGCAGGGCCTTTGTGGCCATGTCACTGACTAGGCAGTTGAAAAAGATGGGAGTTTGAAAACAAACCTGCCAAATAACAATGATATTAATGGCAGAGATTACCCAGAGGAACACCAACTTGCTTTGGCTAAAAAGGAATGATAAGAATGGAGTAGAAAGATGGCATGAAGCAACCCAGACAGAAACAGCAAAGGGGAATTGCATGTTATACGACAGGTTGCTGTATGTTTTATGGACTTATCACTGAAACACTCTAAAAGGCAGGTACTCCCACTGGAGGAATGATCGCCAATTAGAATACAGGATTGTGAAATAAGTGGAAGGAGAGTTTTAAAAATGATCTTAAAATTGAATCCCAACAATTTAATCATTACATTCTGCAAGAGCTCATTATTAATCACCACTATCTGCATTTAATGTGTATCCCATATAGAAGCAACCAGCTGCGTTAGAATACCTGGTGCTTGGAGTTAACCTAGGACCAAGGACATGGTTAACCTAGCTTCTGAAAGACTGTGGCAGTATTCAATCCAGTGACTGTACATATAACCAATGATAGCTAAAAGCTTGTAATTTACCCTCAGTCAGTTTTTCAATTTAAATATAAAATACTTGAATTTAGAGCAAAAACAAAAAACAAAAATAGAAGAAAAAATCCAAATACTTGCAGATTGTGCTGTATACAAATGAAGTTAGTGCAATTTGTCTGTAAATAGGCCAGAGAGAACATCCAATGTTTCTGCCTTATAATTACAGCCCAAAGAGAATTCTTGCAATCACAATTATCAGTTTAATTATGTCTGATAGCTATCAGGCCCTGCGGCTTTATCTAAAGGATCTACATTTAGAGGAGTAGTGAAGGACTGGCTTAATGAATTTCACATTTGTGGCTCGAGCAAATTATTAGCAGTGACATCCTAACATCTAATAATCCTTTTTAATACTGCTTTCAAATTACGCTAAAGACTTCTGTGCTACATAGTCGACTAAACACAGAGTGCATTTGATTGATTCCCTCACAGATTCTTCAAGCCTTACATGTTGTAGGCCTCCCTAAATAGAATAAACAAAATACATCCTGTCTTCTAATTTAAGTGCCTTTATGTGTTGATGTCTGACTACTGGCTCTATGACATCTCAAGCCATTTTGTAAACCCCCTCAATCACCACCTACAACATCACATCCCTGCCTGCTTCGAATTTTGCCCACAAGCAAGAATAATAATAACGGAACATGAAAGCAGATTTTGCTGCATCAGGAAGATTCCTTGTTGAGTCAATTCAAAGATGACTGCCAACGGAGAGTTGTGTATAACAATATGCTAAACCTTCTTTCACATTACTCACACCTTCACATGGTTGGCAAGGCATTTTTTGTGGTACTTCAGAGGTATATATTAAATTATTTCATGTTGCAGAGACCTCCCATTGCTGAGTTGCCCATATTCCTTTTTGTGCTCTTTATGCTGAGTGTGATTCAGGGATTAAAGCGGAAAAAGAAAAAAAAACACTCTGTGTTTGTGGCAATTCATGCCACTTGGCCTTAAGTTCAATTGGAGCAAACTGAATGAAAGCAGAGAGGTGATGTCATTCAAGAACAACTTTTATCCACTGACCTCATTTTCCCAGTTTTCTCCTTATTGCCTCTTTTGTTTTTAATGTATTTTCTTTCTTTGAATTCACACACTGTAACTCACGCAGTGTTGTGCTGTTCACGTTTTGGCTTTTATTTAAGATGCATACATGCAATCATCATCATCTCATCTCTATTACTCCCCCCTAGCCAAGATCATTGGCCAAGAGGGAGGAATGGATCCTGAATATCTATTTTTTTTTCCTTTAAAAAAAAAAAAAATCTCAAAAAAGCTGTGTAGCGTAAGCGTCAGCAAGCCAAATGCCAGCCCTAAGCTAGAGTAGGTGGAATAACACCATACCGTTAAGTCATGGTCATTACTTAATTAAAAACAACTCCAGAGGGAAACACGACCTGCTCTATTTTCTTAAATCATTTTTATACTTAAATAGAGTTATGTTATGAATAATTCAACAGCTTCTGTCTAGCACGCACTAATACATTTTTTCTGCTTAAATTAAAAATTTGACCCTGAAATTATATGTTTAATGCTTAAAACAAAGATGATCTTTTTTTTTTTAAATACCCAACATTAGTTTAAATATCTCTGCCCCTGCATCCTTTGCCTGTCAACTTATCTAGCAAACATTAGTTACTCACACATTGTCTGCGGAGACAATGGTATTTGCGTTAACTGTTTCATTTAATATTATATTGTTATACATGCTTCATGTTTGTCTGAGTGAATGATAATGGACCCAGTTACATCAAAGCAACCACATGTGCAGTCAAAGAGGGGTTTTTTTATGAACTCGTATATTTTCCTTGTTGGGTGGAAAGTTATATACATAAGTATAGTTAATAATGGATGTGAAGACACATCCAACAGGCAGAGAAAAGAAGACCTTCGATCTTAGCAGTAGAACATCTTTATGGGCAGAAATCTGTGGCATCAGAAACTGAATTTGAATAAGTTAAATTCAAATTTGAATTGCTCAGATTGAATCTGAATTGTAACTTGAATAAATGCTATTAAAAACTGAATATGAATTAGCCTAATTTGAAATTCAATTTATTGGTTTGAAAATGATCATCACTAAATTGTAATTCTACTAGAAACAGTCGATCATATTTGTTTGTCAAAGCTGAATCCAGGGCAAACTAGGCTAAATTATTGTTTTTAGCTAACAGCTACATTAACCATAAAAGTTACTGTACGTCTATCATTCATTTGTTAACATGACGCTTGTTCTTATACATGTAACCTGTTTATCCGCTGGTCATTCGACATGACGAATTACTTCTGAAGTCTTAATTCAGCTCAAGATGCTGTAGATTCCCGTCAGTTACACTTTCGGTCCGCTAGTAAAACATAGTTCTATTAATCTGCGCTTGATTACTCTTGAACCGGAACTGGATGTAAGTCTCCAAAAAACTGAATTTTGGAACTGAAATTGAATTGTAAAACTGAAACTGAATGGTGAGAATTGAATCTGAAATTATTCGAGAGCTAAATTATTAAAAGATAAAATATGGTTTCAAAGCAAATGAATTCATTTTCAAACTATAAAATTCAATTTCAATTTAGTGTTGATCAGTTTCAAATCTATAAATTGAATTTCAAATTAGACTAATTCAAATTCAGTTTTTAAAAGCATTTATTCAAGTTACAATTCAGATTCAATCTGAGCAATTCATATTCGAATTTAACATATTCAAATTCAGTTTCTGATGGCACAGATTTCTGCCCATACATCTTCCATATATCAAACTAATAAATTAAAGAACAGTAATGTCGAGAGAAAGAAGAGAGGACAGGCTATGTTTATTCAGGCTTCAACCTAATGTGTTTAAACTTTGATGTCAAATTACATCTACAAAACATGGTCAAAACATTTATAACGACGGTGCAATCCATTCTTAGCTGTCTGAAAATAAAGTTGGGGTATAAACATGCATAAGTTAACTTTGCAAATCGCACATAATCTGAACATTTAGAGTACTTTAGTTTTCTGAGAATAATCAAGAAAAGTTATTCTGTTTTAATACTTTAAACAGTTTCAAGCAAGAGTGTTTTGATCCCAACTTGACTTTGTGTCGAATGTCAGAGAGTCAAACCTCTAAAGTACAAGCTAATTAGCAGTGAACAGCTCTGAAAATTTAGTGGATATTTCTTCTTTTGTAGCCACATTCTGCTTCTCAAATCTCCCACAGGATGCTTACTTCTGAAAAAAATCAGCAGTGAAGTGATTAATCCACTGCTTTTTAAAATGTCTTTTTAAAAATAAATATTTTCCTCATTGTTTCCCATTAGACATTCTTAAATGTCTCATTTTTGTTTTCCTGGAGTGTCATTGGTGGCAAGTCAGTTCAACCTAAAAGCTTAAATAAACGGCACTAAGAACAATGATTCAGTTCTCAGTTAGATAAAACATTGAATTCAAAAATGAATATTGAAATTATTATCATGTCCACTTTTATCAAAATACAACCAAATAATGCATTTTAGTTCCACTTCAGTAAAACTTTGCCAGAACTGTTTTTGTACATGATCCCTGACCAACAAAAGAATAAATAAATAAAATGGTCAGCAATCAGCAGCTATAGGGTGGCTTATACAGCCTGAAGACCAGCAGTCACTGTAGGGAACAGCATCTACAGTCAACAGACACAATCCACACCTCCTACAGTTGCTACAGCAAAGGTAAAAGCAAGATTAAAAAAATAATAATATTGATGTTTGAAGTGCAACAAAAATGTAGCCACTTCAGTTCAAGTGTGGATCTCTACAGAGGAAACAAGTATGAGGTTATCATTTCACATTGTTAGCCTGCTCATTAAATGTAGTTCTTCCATTCTCGTTGTCAGTGTCCTTTATCCAGTCAGAAGATTCGCAAAATCGCTGACATTTAATGGAATTAAGTGTTTTTCTTTCTTGATTTTTTTGTCTTTTGCTTTCCTCTCTCTTTTATTTACAGATCAAAAACATGACATGTATGTATGGATGGACGGATACGTTACAGTCAGTGGTTATTTATTTTTAGCACTGACATTAGAACGCCTGTCTGTTCTACTTCTTTCAGCCTCTGTGTTTTTTAAGCTGGTATGCGGTGTGAACTATTTGTCTGAACTATGTTTTCTATTGAAGAGATGGTCAAAGACACCTGTTCAGGCAGAGTGAGCACAGCTATTCCCAAAGCTAAAACTGGCCTAGGACCTGAGCAATTTTGACAGGGACCAAATTATTATGACTGTATGACTTGGCTCAAAGCATGCTGACAAGGCAAGACGTTTGCTTTGGTCGAAGTCAGCTATGATGGCTGCATACCAAGCGTGGTCTAAGGAGGGACAGATCATGGTGTCTCAATGGATATTATATAGGTTTTTGGGGCTAAAAAGGTTAATACATTTTGCAAGGAATATCCTTACAATTCTGTATAATTTCAGTTACTATAATGTCTATCATTTGCAAAAACCTGTATGTATAATATACTTCTATATAGCCAGTTCTCCCAAAATAAAGTTCTTCTATCATAATACTTCCTTATTCCTTTGCCTTTAAACAGAACATATTCAGGTAATGGAAGGTCTTATTAAAGCAGACAAGTTCATTTGTTTAAGTCATTTAGGGCACATAGGTCCCTAATGGCTAATGATTTATTACAGGAAAGAATTCAGCATTCAGGCATCCTTTGGACGTACAAGTCCTGCCAGCTACAGAGATGTCATGTTACATAGGAAATTAGTGTCAGAGGATGTTACTGTTTTGGACTTGTGAATTAATCACAGAAGAGACAGTGAAGGAGGACTGGAAGGCTCTGTCAGACTACTCTCTTGCACACAAAGTATGTCGATTTCTGGAGAATACATCAAAGAGCAAATAAAGAAAGGTGGGAGCCATGAGAGTTGGCAGCCTGGAGAGAGGTGTGCAATGGGGATGGCAGGTCTGCTGGGTTGAAGGGTGATTAGGAAGGGTGCTATGACAGAGAAGGGAAAGAGAAGAAGACATTGGGAAAAAATGTTCTACAGCTCTCATCTCCAACTTTGGATTCATTACAGCCGTTCTCTGTACAAAACCTTTGAAATTCCACTTTTCAAACAATACGCTGAGAGTTGCCAGTGTCTTCTCAGAGTGAAACTTTGATTACCATTACAAAAGGCAACGACAGGAGAGCGGTAAGACACAAAGACAATGTAAGCTTACGTTGCGTGCTGTTTTTTTTTTCTTCCCCATACATCACTGGTGTGGATGCGCTCTGTGGGTTTTATTGCTGCCCTTGCTCAGAAAATATATTCATGCCTTATGAGTCACACTTGATTTGGTCATTTTACTTGGACCAAGTCATAAAAGAAATATTGAGTTTGGTGAGTAGATTGTGCAGACTACTGAGCTTGAGTCCATATTTTGGCTGAAAATGTTTTTATCAGTTTGTTATTCTAAGCAGAATTTAGGGTCAACACTTGGCAGGTATTTGAATTAGCTCCAGAATTTCCATTGAGGCATGTAGGGAGATGATATCTTTTTAATTAATTTTGACTTTATTTTTTTATTTTTTTGAAAAATAACCCCCATCAGTTTCTGTCTGTCGCCTGAGTCACTCCTTCCCCCAGCTCCAGCTTACATAAGCACGCTCATGCAAAATTCAATTCATCATTTACTGGCAAAGTACAGAGTCACAGATGTGACACCGAAAATTTGAAAATCACTCGGCAGGAAGATTCTCACACGCAGGCAAACAGAAAACATGGTGCCAGAAATCTCTCACTTCCTAAAGGTGATGTTCTATGAAAATTAGATTTGTGAAGCGGCAGGCCTTTTTAATGTGTAAATGACGCAGTGACGCTTACAGGCCTCTTCCTTGTCGGAGCTTCACTGGAACCTGACCAGGGATTTGTAAATTAGGAGCGCTATGAAAGTTTTATCCGAATTCAATGGCTCGTTAAAGGAATTGGTTAATTCAGGGGAAAACCAGGGCTGATTGGACTGGATTTAGTGGGACGGCCACGAGAGAACATTATCCCCTGCCACTCAACAAATACTCGTATATTCATGCATCGATGTGCTTTAACACCGGGAAACTAATTTTCTTTACAGTATATTCTATCCATGAACAGCAGTTTATTCCAAGCTCTGGTTTGCCCCCTGCTGTGCACTGACACACGCTGCTTCATGAGCTTCCTCCACTGCTAGAGTGCTACAGTGCATCTCGCTTACAAAGCCATGAAATTATGCACAAGAGTGTAATGTTAGTTCACTGGGAGAGTTAGGTTCCTAGATGCTTTTCACCTCACATGCCATGAAAGAAAACATTCTTGTGTTTTGTGATAGTGAAATCATTTTACGTCCCCACACAATTAAGGTTTTGAGAAAAGGGGCTTTGGCTTTTCCAACAGCAGAGACCTGTACTCTTGCATGTTTTGTTTTTTTAAAGTCGATGATAGTTGTACTATATGTCCATGTGATTTCTCTTTTATGGAATACATCACTGTCAGACTAGAGGTGGATAACTTAAACAGTGAGCAGCTAAATGGTAAATCAACACTGCCACCCTTAGGCCAAATGAGAATAGCACACAAGATCGAATTCTACTGTAGATCATATTATTCTTAAATATGCTGCATATCCAGCCTGGATGTTATTCCCAGAATTCCATATGTAGTGATGGTAGATTTAAATATATATATATATATATATATATATATATCCGGTCTTCTACCCAGTATTGTTGTCTGTGCTGTAAATCCACTTAGAAATAACAGCTACAGTAAGACAGTTTAATCATTTGTTTTTTTTATGTTTTACTTCCAGGTTCTAACAGTAACATTCAGTGGTTCCTGAAGTTTGTATCAAAAGGAATTCTTCTGTCATCTAGACAGTCGTGAATGAATACTTACATCAACACTTTGATCATTTTTTTGCCAACGAACAAAGAACAGAACACAGCAGCATGCAATACTTCTAAGATTGCTATGCTGTGTATTTAGCAGCCAGTGAAAAATATTTAGAGAACTTCACTGCACTGATCTGTTTTTTTAGACTATCATGCTGCAATCAGGACAGAATCAGGACACACTGTTAGGAGAATCATGTGGTACCTTCTGCAGACTGACAGTTTTCATTATTTTCTCTCTGCCTTGCTCCATTACTCACTGTCTCCTAGCTACCTCCCATCTCTCTCTCTCTTGCTCACACACACACACACTCTTGCACAAAGTCAGAGTCCGGAGACATAAACAGATTGTTGGTGCTGACCTGAGGGCATATTGGAATGCTGAGAGTAATGACACCCAATGATCACCAGGTGAACTTGTGTATATATAAAGAGAGTGTGTGTGTGTGTGTGTGTGTGTGTGTGTGTGTGTGTGTGTGTGTGTGTTTTGAGTAGGAACAACTGAAGAAGCTGAATGTTCTAAATAATGCAAATTTTTTCATTACATTAAAAGTCACTGTTAGACAGTGTACGTTGTATTTATGAGTAACTTTTAAACCTGGGATTAAGTCTCCTGTTTAAAAAATGAAGATAGTTTTAAAGAAGCCAAAAAAGCAGAGGTTTAAAATTATTTAAAAATTTTCAAAGGTTAGACCAGGGGTCGGCAACCTGCGGCTCCGGAGCCGCATGCGGCTCTTTAGTCCTTATATTGCGGCTCCGCGTGGTTTGGGAAAATAAATTATTTACCTGAAGTGTAGTTTTTTTGTATTAGTTCTTTTTAAACTTGTAGTTCTAAATTGGAAGATTATTATGATATTGAAATATAAAAATAAAATTATAACTAAGCGTCACACTCGCGGAAGCCGGTATACCCGCCGAAACGCCATGCATTTATCGAGACTTTCAACCCCAGGTAGGCCAATTATGGATCTTCGGATCCACATTATGTCAGCAGCTCCAAACAAACACTGCTCACGCCTCACAGACAGAGATGGGCAGTAACGCGTTAAGTAACGCGTTACTGTAATCTGATTACTTTTTTCAAGTAATGAGTAAAGTAAGGGATTACTATTGCAAAATCAGTAATTAGATTACCGTTACTTTCCCGTAGGAACGCTGCGTTACTAAAACCGTGATTTTTTTTGCGAGAATGTCTCATGACAGTGACGTAAGCAAGTGCGACGTTGGTGACAGCAGCTGTGTGCAGATCAACAATGGATAATATATCGAGTGCGGGAGAGAGTATGAGCGTGCAGCGTTTAAAGTGTGGAAGTACTGACCTTACTTTGAGTTTGATTCCATAAAAAGTGACAAAAACATTAGCGTCCATCGTGCGTGAGAAGAAAACTTCTTTTTACAGCGAAAAAAACCCCTAAACTTCCGAGCAAGCACCGAGTAGCTACGACGTGATGGGAAACTCACAGAGACACTCGCGCGGATTCTTCAACTGACCGCAGCACACCTGCACCAGGGTAACCCTCCGCCTACCCTGCTCCTGCTTTACAGGTGAAAATAGAGCAAAAGGACCGCTGAGTCTTTGACTTTATTTATTTTCTGCTGTGTTTTACTTGCATCTGTTTGAAAGAGTGAGTGAAAACACAAAAAATATTTTATTTTATGTGCTGGAATGTGTAGAAAATAGGTTTAAATGTTAAACTAATTTATTCAAGTCAGAGAATGTTGCATATAATTAAATTTTTGCTTGATGCATAAAGTTAAAAGATTAAAACTGATAAAACAAGTTAAAAAAAGAGACTTTTCCATTTGATTACATTTTGTATGATGGATTATGTAGAAAAAGTAGAATTGGGCTGAAAGATCTATCACTTTATGACCTCTTCAGGTTGTAAATCGTGTTTTTAAAAAGTAACTAAGTAACTAAGTAACTAAGTAATTAATTACTTTTGAAAATAAGTAATCAGTAAAGTAACGGGATTACTTTTTTGGGGGAGTAATCAGTAATTAGTTACTGATTACTTTTTTCAAGTAACTTGACCAACACTGCTCACAGATGACAGCTTACAGTCCTGCACAAAGATGAAAGTGACTGTGCGCAGAGGTTCAGGAGCAGAAGTTCCATCGTAAACATATCACGGCAGACCTGACGATGTTTCCATGAACATGCTTTTCGGCATCTCTTTATTGACCACTTTTCACACACGGTTGCTGTACGGATACAGCCGGCTGTAGCTTTTCAGATCACAGCCCGACAACACAACAGCAAAGAGAGGACAGACTTTAAGGCAGCGAGGCGTGATTGCGGGTGCAGCTCAGGTGCGTACGCCTCCCATGCAGCGGTACTGCAGACCAAGCCCCGACACACACATTTACCATGTAAAATAAATATAAGTAAATAAATAAATATTTATGCAGAATTTTGCAAATATTTATTTTTCATTTTTTTAGTAGCATAGTGCTTTTTTCCAATTAGGTTTAGGCTGAGGGTTAGGATTAGGCATTCATTTTTGATGGCTAGGGTTAGTGTGGGCAGCTAAGGAAAGCATTATGCCAATGAGATGTCCTCACTAAGATATGAAAACGTGTGTGTGTGTGTGTGTGTGTGTGTGTGCAAGAATACCGTAAAATACAGTTTGGGTAAGTATAACAACAAAATCAATTCTGCACAAATGTTTTGCTAACTTGGATTCTATATCCCGCTAAGATTGGATGCTGCATTTGCTGAACAGTCCGGTCTCACCGCAGTTCATAAAATTATAATGAAAAATTAATCTATTTCTTTGTGCTCATGGACACTGTTTCGTTGGGTTTTTTGTGTTCGAGTGTAACCAAGTAGGTTTTAATGTCAAACCCTAACCAACAAATTTGATATAATAATATATTTGAAAATCACTGACATTATATGTGAACATATGTATGAATATGGGTATAATTCATCTGTGGTATCAAAGTCAAAACAGCGTATTTCCTTTACTTACTTTTTCTTGCCTCATAATCAGTACACATACGAGCAGACAGATGAAGGTCTTGTTCAGGGCATGAAATAATGTTAGGAAATTTGTGTTGAGAGCATGACAACAAATGGAAATTTGTGTCCAGCAGAACTATTCCATAGCTTAAAGGTTGGAACTTTCACACTACCCTGTGAGACCTTGTGATTTAAAGTGATATACCAGAGTACAGCCAGGCCCTGTTTTTTTTCCCTCAGTTAATATTTCTGCAAGATAATAAATGACTTCAGCGCATATGACAGTTAAAAATTAAAAAGTGAGGATTAGCTTTATGAGAAAAATCCATGCATTACATTACTGACACTGGGTTGATATGTTGTGCATTACAGCTTCCTATCATGTCCCTTGTTGTGTAACCTTTTGTGTTAAGACAACACCGGCAGTTCTCGCTTAAGTGCACAGTCTAGTTTAATAGCATCAGGGACCTTGTGTGTGTGGCAAAATAAACTGGGTGTTTTTCAAATGTCAGGGGCAACCCTCATGACACCTGACAGATGGATTAAATTCAGCATTTTAACCAAAGTGCATTTATTGCACAGTGATGGTAAATTCTTTATTTGTTATCAGTCAAAACGTTATACTGACAATTATAAATTTATTACATAATGTTATCAAATAAAAAAACAACAACAATTTTTTTCCTGTGTCCCTTGTGACTGAATAAATAAAACAACACAAAAAAAACAAAACATTTGGAAAACTGCTCCAACACTTTAATAAAACCTGGCTTTCTCTGATTTTTCTTTGCTCCTTTCTTCATTCTGGCTAGCATTTAGTCTTAACTCATGACCCCACCAGGCTCAGCTCTACTATGTCATCCTGCTCCATAGTCCTGGTCAATCCTCTGGAGAGATCTAGGCTTATCAGTCCATGCCTTTGACCGCCCTCCACACTACAGAGCTCCTTCACCAAGTGTACTGCATAGCAAAATCAATAGTGGTAAACTCCCAATAGCATACAACTTTGACAGGTGTCCTTCCACACTCTTTGTTAGACAGGACCTTTTCTCAGTGCTTCGTGAATCCTTAGTTGTGCCGACCTGGTTGAGCATTCTCCTTAGTGCACCGTGAGGATGATAGTTAACCAATAACTGACTCATATAGGTCAAAAGCCTGTGGTTTTTTTTGCCACGCTTTTGGAACCCCAGCGTGACAAATGTCAACATAGTGCATATATATATTTCTTGACACTGACATTTAAACATGACATATATATATATATGTGTGTGTGTTTTCTACCAGCAAAAAATGTATTTTAAAGCCAAGGTAATTCATTTTTTTCTCTTTTTGTTGTTGTTGTGGGTGTTGTGTTGTTTTTTTTTAGGTTGGTCCCATCAGTTCTGGGTATTTCAGGTAAACTCATGTTACCTGACAGTTGTATACCTACCTCCCACTCAGGGGAGGGAGCAGTCCAACTTGGGTCAACTCCAGATCTTCTGGCTCACAGGGCTCAGTGTCTAACACCTCTCCCCACCACGTTGTGTCATCTGCTGGCTCTGACAGGCTACGAGTCAGGCTGCTTTTAGTAGAGGGAGGCTTTGCTTTCTGGCAGCTCCTTTGTCAATAACTATACACAAGACCTTCAGTTACAACTCCACCACAGCAGTCAGTAAAATATTTAGCATAAATGCCAAGTACATATAGTATGTTTTAAGAAACTTTCCCCATAGTGAGAAACACCAGGAGTTGGATTCTTGTTACTGTCAGGATGGCTGCCAAAGTGATTCCTGTATCTCATTCAGCACATTGATGCCCCTCGCCGGTGTTTTGGCACCAAGAAGCTTTGTGCATTGAAAGAAGAACATTGTTAGCTCTCAGCAGGTCTGTTTATTCATCATAATGAGAAAAAGCAGGTGACACTGTCAGGCACGCAGGTGAAAAGCAGGGTGTGGAAGCTGCATACAGCTATGTTTGGAGGGATGGTTTTCTTTGAAATCATTCTGGTTATGGACTGCAGAATAAAGATGAGTTTACTCACATTCAGAAGCCATTTGAAGAGGCGTTCGGTTTCTTTCACGGGTGTTCAAACTATTACGTCACATGTTTTAACCTTCAAGGCCTGCACCCTGACATGCATACACAGTGAGTTGCTGACTGAAAAGATGAAAAAGGGTTAAAAAGAGTTGCCCTTCGTTAAATATTTTAACACTTGTAGCACGATCACAGGATCGGTGACGATATGTCACTTTTCAAATACTCTATCCTCTTTGTATGACCTACTTGACCTTGTCTTCTAATGGTGCACACTGCACCACTGGAATATATTGTGCCATTGTTTCCCATTATGGCAGACAGAGGTCTCTTTGAAGGAAAACAACAGTGAAGATCAACAGTAATTCTACTGATAAGAATAGATTCAGCACAAGCTTTACTTTAAAGGGTGCAGCAAGTGTCACCCTCATTAGCAGCCATGACATCGAAAATCTGTTTAATCTTTCATGAAACGTTTCACATCTTAGACCCCATGGAGGGAAGATGTAGAAGGTTGCAATGCACATGCCCATTAATTACGTTCCATATCAAAGATAATAATAAACACACCAGTGGGCTGGACCATTTGCACCTTATGCTGTGTTCAAGGGCAGCCCAACATAAAGTCAACTTTAGATGGATGGAGATCTGCAGGCAAGCACTGTACTTTTTTTTTATTTTATTATTTTTTAGCTTTACTGCATGTTTATTTGCTTATGTACCATGACAGTAAGAACAGATGGGACTGTGAAACAATAAAAAGCTTTTTTTCCCCCACACATCAGTTTGGCACAAGCACATAGCTAATGATGCTTTTTGTTTTAATTACATCGACTGGCCTCACTGACTGTTTTGTCAGATGCCATCACACTCTGTCCTTGGTGCCGATACATAGAAACCCTGCTCTGAAAGTAACCACTCTGGGTTGCTGATCTGACAGTCGGCTAATTATAAGCAAGCCGCCAAAGACGCAGCATGAGGCCTGTCACATCATTGTCTTTACAAAAAAAATAAAAAGATTATTGTGTGGGTTGTAAAAAAGAAGCTGTGAGCAGTGTGTATGCAGTGACACTAGGATGTAGAAGGCCTTTTCAGCTTCTGTAATTGATGGTGTGTGTGTTCATTCAAAGGTGTGTGCGTGTGCTCGTGTATGGTCTGGTACATCCGGACTGGTGTGTTGCTGTGGTGTGGATGTGATGTGCATGCAGAATGATAACAGTGTGTGTATATGTAGACATGTGTCATCCCTATTTTTTTTTGTCAACAAACACCTGTTTCTTCTCTGCTAATTAATTGTTAACATAGTTGCAATTTGTCAAGCAGTTTGCTCTTAGTGAAATAAGCTTGCTAGCTCGCTGACGCTAGCTTTCACCCCCACTAATCAGTGTCCAGATGAATTACAAGTGTTGATATAGCCAGATGTTGCTCCACTGTACATGCTGCACAATATAAAGAGTAAATGGCATATGCTTATTGAGCATTATTAAACAGCATAGGAGAGGGGGATAAGAATGCAGAATGCCACAGTTCGTATTTAGAGAGTTCTCATCAGGGGAGTCAATAATATCTAGACAGGTTTTGCATTCAAGCCACTATTTAAACGTTTGCATTTGTTTTCATAATAACAGTGAATACTGTGTTGTCCCAGAGAGGGGCACTGCAGCAATGCATACAGCTCTGTGTGTCTCTTACACCAGCACTGCTCAATATACAGTAAAATAGATTTTCAAAATAAATGGAGCTCCCTGAAATGTGAGGGATAGAAAACTGTAAGGACTCTAGAGTTGCAAAAAATGGAAACAAAATGAGCATTTCACTTTGAATTGAAATTATGTTTTATTATTAGGTTTAGTGACTTTAGTGGTCATGTAGCATAGAGTAAATTCAGAGATATAAGACATCTTTTTGTTGCTACTTTAAGTTGAATTCCAGGAAACAATTATATGGCACAATATTTCACAGTTCTGAGTGTGTGGGTGTTTCACAACTACATACTTTGACCCCCTTTGTTATCAGATATTACTAACAACTTGTTTGATAATGAAGGTCAGGTGAATCTTTTGTCTTAAACACAGCCGTCTGTTAAGAAATTCAGCTTTTTTAAAATGTATAATAATAACAGTTGTCTTTAAAGTTTTTACTGTGCTGTCTTTAAAGCCTTTAAAGCCTTGTGAAAAGAAAAAAATATAAGGGATATTATAGTATATTTTAAGCATATGCATCATATGCATGTCTTCTCATTAGGTTGTTAATTTTTTATTATCTGAATTTGTTCTTTCCACATGGTTAGCATGTAAAAGATTCATCCCCGTCACTAATGAATGCTGAGCATGCTATTAAAGACAGCTTTTGGTTCCCTCAGGGAAATGCTGCCCAGTGTAGTTTGCAAAGTGCGTTAGAACTAATCGCCATATGAAGAAAGAGACAAGCATGCCGAATAAGCAAGAGTCAGTGGAACGCGTCACTTTCCTGTGCAATACTAGCTTTTCAAAAATAATAATAATAATAATAATAATTAATAAACAATACATTTGGATTTAAAGGGATATTGTTTGTTATTTTGTGTGGTCAAATAAGCTCAGATATTTTTTATAGATTCTTTTGAAATGTATACCATGCTTAAGTTCCAACTGCCTTCATTTATATGTTCATCAAAGAACCTTGTGCCATTATGAAATCCTTTAAGGATTAAAATGACTGTTTTAAGGGTGTAACCAGCTTGATACATTACATGAATTATAATGTCAATTTCACATTAATGATTACAAAACTGTAATTATGGCTAAATAAGTAGGAAGTTCTCTTCTCCTGCATGCACATAAGTGTATCGACATGCACAGCTGATGTATTTGACGTGTCCCTATAATATTGTTGATGTTCCCTAAGAAGATTATAAGACAAGATGAGACACAAGAAGGCAACTCGGAGATTACTCGATTGAACACATACAATGATACTACAGGACTTTCATAAATAGCAAATACTTTGTGGCATTAATTGAATATCAAAGTTTTCTTACTTAGTTTATATAGTTTTCCCCTTTTTCCAAACCAACAGCAGCTTCTGTATTTCACATAAGTAGTCTTACATTTTGAAAACCAATTGAATGAATTTGATTTATGTAGGAAAATACAGAAGCATTAATTGATGGTATTGTGCTGACTGTTTTTTAAATAAAATTCTAAATGGATTCTTTTCATTTAATGATAAAAAAAATGTGGGTTGTGAGGAAATAACTTTTCACGCCAAAATGACAGTCACAGCACTAAGCTTTGTCTATACTGGCTTTTGCATTTTTAACCACAGGAATATTGTTATTTTCATGAACCATCATATATCATGGACTCGGAAGGTTGTTTCAGTGCATTAGATCCGGAATTGATCATTGTAAGTGTGGAGTGAAGGTTAAAAGCATAATAAGTAAGAACAGGGAAGAACAGGAAAATCAGAAAAAAAAAAGTGTTAGAAAGTATAATGTGAATATAAATTGTAAACAGCTTTCTGGGGTGTTGTTTGAGTGCAGAAAGCCTTTCATTAGCTATAAATCCAGCAGTTGGCTCCGTTATTCATGTGCCATTGACATTGATTAACATTACAAATGCACGGAAAATGCAACACACATACATCCATTTTGTAGGAGACAATAACAGTGGTATTCAGTTTATTTCTGGGTTATGTGAGATGATGGCCAAAACCAATAATAGCAAGATGGGCTTCTTTTTAGGGACTTCTAGTTTCTCAACATAAGAGGCAGTGAGCTTGATAGTGTCTAGGAATATTCGGTGGGGAAAAAAATGTTGGCATCAGATGATACGTCTCTATTGACCAGCAGAAAATCAGCACATTATTGATGCATCTTGTGTGAACTGCACAGCAAGCATCTCTTCATTGCACAAATGGAAGGCAAGGTCACTCTCCCATCATTTTGTGCTTTTAGTTCCCACATAATACAGTATGAGAAAACAGAATGAAACCTGCTATAATCTGTTTAATTTTGTATTAGAATTACAAATTCTGCACATTAACCCTTTCAAGTATGCTGGTCACTACAGTTGACAGCTATTCAAAGGCTGTTTACTTGAATTTGTGTCAGTGTTGATGGTATACTTGCACATAAACCACTAACTTAGACACTGATGTGTCACTTCATACCCTTCCACCCACTGGTTGTTTAATATTACTATAGATGTATGACGTGATTCATTGTAATTATTGTTATTAAACCCTGTCATGGATGAATTATTACAACCTCAATCTGGATTTTTTTTTCTTAAGTATTTGTATTCATCTTTTCATGCCTAAAGATGAATATAAATACTTAAGAAAAAAAATCCTAATTGTAGTTGTCATAATTCATGCATGAAAGGGTTAAAAGAAATTTGACCACAAATTAGCCTCCTGGTGGAAAAACAGAAGGTTTTGATCAAAAGCTGGACTTGGTAGATCATAAATATAAAGGTAAATGTACTGAGACAGTCTGTATAAAGCTATTTTAGTTTTAATTTATTAGAATGAAAACAAATACATTTCTTGATCATTTTTTATATTACCTCTGTCAGCTAGCAAGATTACCTGTATTACATTTGCAAGAACAACAAAGTAGGGCATTATAAAGTTTCCTTTTGAATGACCTGTAAACTGATCATCGTTCTTTTGTTTTGTTTTGTTTTTTGTATCATTTTCTCAGAACAAATGAGCAGTGAGAGCATACCTTTAAAACTTGTATATAGGGCACAGTACCTATAGTGGTTGCCTAGTGATTGCAACAGACCGATATTTATGTAGGTTTGCCTGACCATGGGGCAAGCCAGAAAGACAGGTCATGGGGTCAACTCGGAGGAGGTCAGAAGAAGTGATGGAGTCCTACCAGAGTGTTAGCTGGAGGTCTGCAATGAGGACGCAGGGCTAAGGGCCAGTAGTGGAGGTAGGTCCCCTCTGGACGTCAGACAGGTGGCAAGCAGCAAAGATGTAGCCCCTCAGATGGCCTGGCTGAGTTTGCCAAAAGAGATGCGATCCCTCAGGTGTCTCGGCAGGAGGAGACAGAACTCTTCTGGGAGGTGTCTGATTATGAGAGGGAAAGGCAGAAGGCTAGTGATGGAGTGTGGCTCAATGCTGGTGGTGAAAGTTGACCTTCACAGGAGGCCAGAGATGGTGAGGCAGCCAGTGGCATGGATGAAGCACGTCTGGAAACTCAGGATCCGGTTCTGGCCGCTGTTCTTGTTTGGTAGCACAGTACCCACTGATGATTCTGTTTACTGGGGCTGTGCAGCAGCCACTAAAGCCTCTGGAGGCAGAGGCTGCACAGACTCCTCAGATTGGAGCTGTCAAGGACCAGGACAGGGTGCTTGGAACACTCAGAATACAGGATGCACTGGAGTGAAAGACAAAGTCTCAAAATTGGTTAGCTCGCAGAAGGGCTCGGAGCTTGCTGGCACTGGTTGCTCAGCCTTAGTTGACACTCTGTAGGTGTGAAAATGGAACTTGTTTCCAACTGGTTGTATTCTGGTAATATTCTTATATAAAAGCAAGGTTGCTGAGTGCCTATGTCATTTTGCAGTTTTAAGAAATTCAACTTTATTTAAATGATATTGCACCAAGTCATAACATCTCATCTCAGAACAATTTACATAATTTTAAGGTCAAGAAAAAAGGTGAAATACACAGTGAGACAAGAAAGATTTGCATAATGTTAGAGACCTCAGTCATTCCCAAAGTTATGCCCCAAATGCCGCTGCAGTTCATAGACCAAGTTTTGATTCAGAGTTGACCTACTATCCTTCTTCAATTGTTGGTTTGACAGCAAAATAAGGAATTCTTTGCAAAATACTCTCAAATAACATAGCAGATTATCTGGTAGCTTGTGTTTGTAATTGGTGAGTACACTGTGATCAAAAATGAGGGTCAGCCCTTTGACAAAACCCACCATGTAATAAACCATAGTTTTCATTTAACTGTGAAACACTGTGTGGCTTTGGGAAGAATTAAAATGACATTCCCGTGACATACCGTAGCCTTTCGTCACTTTAGTATAAAGTTGGGAGTCTGGCTGTAAAGCTTGATTACCAGCTCTTTCATCCAGTAATTACGCCTACGTTTCCTCACACACACATACACAATGATCTAATGAGGTTACATGGGACAAGCTTGCATGAATTAGTTGTTGCACTGAAAGGTTGAGGAGTACACAGGTCAAATGTTAATTACAAATTGTCTCAGCTCATAGAGAATAAAGATTGTAATTAATCCTGGATGGGAGAAATTTAAAGCAAGTTTCCATGTTAATGTACCTGTGTGGCTCGCAAACAGCATCTCAAACATTTGTCAAGAGCATAATAAAAAAAAGTTGTTAATCCCACATTAATGGTAAAGACAGGTTGTGAAAAAACCCATCCATGACATCATCTATGACAGCACTGAGATTAGGCATCACCTTCGTAAAATGATATCATTTTTGCCATTAAAAGGAGCTAGTCAGTTAATCTGACAAAATAATATTAATGAAGATTAAGCACCAATTTAGTTTTTCTTCTTTTAAAGAAAAAATGATATCACACGAATTTTAAAGAATCCCTAAACTCTAGAAAGACCCAGAGAGCCAAAGCTGTCTAGTGCATTACTGTTCACTCTTGAGTCGGTACTATGACTACGAAACAAACATCGAAATATTGGGGGTCACAAAGTTTGTTGAAACTCTAACACTGAAGTGACCTTTCTCTTTTTAGTTCAGCAAAAAAAGAAATCCTTCACTCACATATCCTCCCCAGGAAATTCCCTGGAGATTTAAACAGTGTCCACAATATGGGTCTCCCATTCAAGGTCAATGCTTTGCAACGTGACTGGTTTTCATTCGTAGCTAGGACAGACTCAGACATGCCCATTAGACTAGACTTTTCACTACATACACGATCATATCTAATATACTGTATCATATCATCCTTACAGAGAGTTTTCCCATAGAAATACCATAGTTAGAGCAAAAGTGCTATGCCTTATAGCTGTATATTAGAAAGGAAAGGAGCTAATTTTCAGTGACCTTCAAAGTTGCAGCTTCACAGTGTAAGAACATAATGACTGTAATTATTACAAGGCAACCATCACTGCAAAATGAGTAATGTGACCATTAGAGCCAACAACGCGTACAGCACTGTTCAAGGCAAGCCTACGCGAGCGACAACAAAGTCTCACAATGCGGGAGCACACTAATTAATATATAGAAGAATCAATGAGTTCACAAGAATCAGCTTCATCCTGGACTGTCTTAATTGAAAGGGTTCTCATTTTCTGTTCTGGCCCGCTCAAGGTGACGGAGCATGGTTGTGGTTAGATTAAATATTTATTGAGGGTTGCCATTACATTGCCATTATCATTTAGATCAGTTCATTAAACAACAAGATACACCAATGATGAGGCAATTACAGCTGTTAAATAAAACAGGATAAAAAAAGAGATAAAAATAAGACTGCTTTGCCCATGAACAGTGCACTAGCAGCACATTTGCGGTATGTACAACAACATGCACACGCACATGTTGTCTTTTAAAGTTATAAAACTATTAACCCCTGCTGGTCAAAACAGCACGTAAAAGGCCTAGTTTATCAAATTATTCTACAAATTACGGATGTATATTTTTAAGTGTTTGCTTGAACTTTTTCCATGTATATTTTGTGTGACTGTGATTGGAAACATTGCTTACAATTGCTTTAACCATGACAATTATGTTTTTTCTGTAGATTTACCTTAAAACTAAGTGATGAACATAGCACTCACTGGCCTCTTTATTACGTATACCTTACAACTTGGTGCCTTTACAGCTGCCTTAATTTTTTATTAAATATACAAAAGTGATGGAAACAATCCTCAGAGACTTTTGTCCGTGGAAAAAGCAAATCTACCATTCCACTATATCTCAAAGGTGCTCTCTTGGATTGAGATCTGCTGATTGTGGAGGCCATTTGAGTACAGTGAACTTATTGTAATATTTGAGAAACCAGTTTTACATGATTTGAGCTTTCTGACATGGTGCATTATCCTGGTGTAACCAGGCATCAGCAGATGAGTACAGTGAGAATATAAAGGTGTTGACATGCTGAGCAGCAATGCTCAGGTTGGCTGTATACAGTGCTCAATAGCTCCAGTTCACTGCTCTTTCTTAACAAGAATGATACCCAGGATGGTACTGTACTGCTACTGTAGCCTTCTGCATCAAGGTTTGACATGCTGTGTATTCAAAAATGCTGTTCTCCATACATTGGTTGCAAAAAAAAGGGGGTTATTGAGCTCCTGCTCCTTTCTATGGAAGGCCAGTTCCGCAGCTAAAAAGAAAGTATCGATAACTCAAAATTTAGAGTTATGTTTCTCAAAATTTTAATTACTTTTAAAATTTCAACTTATTAGCTCAAAATTTTGACTAATTAATTCAAAGGTTTGAGAAAAGTACTTGAAATTTCGAGTTAGCGCTGCCAATCAGTAATTTATGTGAAGGACAGCATTTTCTTGTTACTCGGAAGTATATGGCGCAGAGAAATGCGAACTCAAAATCGGATTATGTGTAGCAACAAATTGGCACTTTCGAGAGTACGTTTGCTGATAGTAACACCATGTGATTTGTCTAATAACACAAAGATTCATGTCATTCATGACTGGCTGTAATACTGGTAGCTCAGCTTTTTTTCTAAAAACTGCTAATTACAAAAAGTAATCAGTAACTAATTACTGATTAATTCCCCAAAAAAGTAATCCTGTTACTTTACTGATTCCTTATCTTCAAAAGTAATTAATTAGTTAGTTACTTAGTTACTTTTTAAAAACATGATTTACAACCTGAAGAGGTGATAAAGCAATAGATCTTTCAGCCCAGTTCTACTTTTTCGTCATAATCCATCATACAAAATGTAATCAAATAGAAAAGTCTCTTTTTTTAACTTGTTTTATCAGTTTTAATCTTTTAACTTTATGCATCAAGTAAAAATTAAATTATATGCACCATTCTCTGACTTGAATAAATTAGTTTAACATTTAAACCTATTTTCTGCACATTCCAGCACATATAATAAAATAAATATTTTTTTGTGTTTACACTCACTCTTTCAAATAGATGCAAGTAAAACAAAGCAGAAAATAAATAAAGTCAAAGACTAGCGGTTCTTTTGCTCTATTTTCACCTGTAAAGCAGGAGTGGGGTAGGCGGAGGTTTGCCCTGGTGCAGGTGTGACGCGGCGGTCAGTGGAAGAATCCGCGAGTTTCTCTATGAATTTCCCATTACGTTGTTGCGCACTCGGTGCTTGTTTAGGGTTTTTTTTTTCGCTGTATAGATACGTTTTCTTCCCACGCAGTGAGCAGCAGACACTAATGTTTTTGTCACTTTTTATGGAATCAAACTCAAAGTAAGGTCAGTACTTCCACGCTTTAAACGCTGCACGCTCATACTCTCTCCCGCACTCGATATATGATCCATTGTTGATCTGCACACAGCTGTTGTCACGAACGTCGCACTCGCTTATGTCACTGTCATGAGACATTCTCTCAAAAAAAATCACAGTTTTAGTAACTCAGTAACGCAGCGTTCCTACAGGAAAGTAACGGTAATCTAATTACTGTTACTTTTAAAAAGTAATCAGATTACAGTAACGCATTGGTAATGACCAACAAAGTAATGTTGCTCAGCAACATGTTGGCTAGACAACATGTTGCTGAGCTCAAATTCAAACAAAAAAAGCTAGTTGAAAACCGTAAGTTTGCTACGTTAAACAATTATTTTAGCACTATTAGAAAGCTAATGTTAGCTACTTGTAAAAAAAAACCTCTTGTAGTTAGCTTGTAGCTGATGGCATTCTAAATCATCGATATTATGCTATAGAACATGTTGCACACTGATGAAAGTCTTAAACTTCACTTCCAGAAATATTAGCCTAAATCTGACAGTTGGTATTTGTCTTATCCTATATTTGACTTGCTGCACTGAGCTTGTGACAGGATCCCACTAACAAGGTTTAGTTTCTTGGTTTGATGTCTTAAAAAAATCTAGTCCTAGGTTCTTTACCCTGTTGGTAGAGCAGCCAACTAAATAGCAGCATTTAGGCAGTTATCATGTTTTTGGCTAGAAGACAGAAAAAACAATGAGGTCAAACAGAAAGTCAGTGGAGAATTATGAAATGTTCTACTACCACGTGTGGGCAGGACTTAATTGCTGTCTCTTTTCACTGGTGGTTTAGGTGCTAGCAGTTAAAACCAAACTGTCATCACAAATAACACGTTACGCATGGCTTGTTTTGCAGGTCTTTCTCTGCTGAAAGAAATGTAAACTCCTGTATGTGTCTCTTTCACTCTGTCATGCTGTGTGCGTGCATTCAGGAGCAGTGATGAACATAAGCTACACTACATTTCTTAAATTATACAAATATCAGATGTTCCTATTGTAGTGGCTTTCTATGAAACATAAAGTGTTTGTATTTTCTACAGGCAAGTCAGGTTAAATGGACTAAGGTGAGCAAAAGACATTACTGAATGTAGATATTTTTCTATCTTTTAACACCATGGATGTACACGAAATTATTAAAAGCTTTTGAAAGAAAGACACTGTACTAATTGTTCATTGTGAAGAACATAGCAAGTCACTACAACTCAATAAACCATAATGAAAATAATGACCTAAACAGCAGAAGAAATATGACTGATAGTATAAGTCTGTGTCAGCAGAATTGTTTATGATATGATGGGTGACAGCCTTAACCTTTAAACGCAAAGGAAGTGCTGAATTCACACAGCAGATTAATGACAGTAATGTTAAAATCCCCCATGTGTGATATTTCTTTTAAAGCAACATGTTTAGTGATTTCTCCTTGAAACCCTCTGGATTACTGAAGTAGGTTTTGCTCCTTCTGTTGGGCTTCTGATATTTTGTAATTATAAATGAAAAGTTAGCATTCCCTGACAGAATATTCTCTGGAAGATTTCTTCAGTCAGGGCTTAAATAGTGAAAGTGAAATACAGAAGAAAAATGCAGCGATCTAAAGATGTAGCTTTGAAAATGAGACTGAATGATGTCCTCTACTGTGTATGACAAGTGTTTAATGTGAATGATTGCGTAGCCATTTTCAATGGATCTCTAGCAAGGGCCCTATTTTTAGAAAAGTACTTCTAAATGTCCACCAGCTTGATGTACATCTCCCACAGAGTGTGGGGGAACAGAGCACTTTATCTTGATAAGTGCAGCCATTTGATGGAAGTTGAAAAATGTAACACATACGTATAGTACATTCACTTGGCAAGACGTCTCACAAATACAATAATCTCAGCGAGGTAAACGATATTATTTATACTCTAATCCAACAAAACATACTCCAGAGAATGTGGGGTTATTTGTTTTACTATTATTAAAATAATATATAATTTTTGTAACTTACTGCCACATAGACAGAACAACAGACATGTAACAGTTTTTAAAAAATGAATACAGGGAGTGCAGAATTATTAAGCAAGTTGTATTTTTGAGGAATAATTTTATTATTGAACAACAACCATGTTCTCATTGAACCCAAAAAACTCATTAATATCAAAGCTGATTGTTTTTGGAAGTAGTTTTTAGTTTGTTTTTAGTTTTAGCTATTTTAGGGGGATATCTGTGTGTGCAGGTGACTATTACTGTGCATAATTATTAGGCAACTTAACAACAAACAAATATATACCCATTTTAATTATTTATTTTTACCAGTGAAACCAATATAACATCTCCACATTCACAAATATACATTTCTGACATTCAAAAACAAAACAAAAACAAATCAGCGACCAATATAGCCACCTTTCTTTGCAAGGACACTCAAAAGCCTGCCATCCATGGATTCTGTCAGTGTTTTGATCTGTTCACCATCAACATTGCGTGCAGCAGCAACCACAGCCTCCCAGACACTGTTCAGAGAGGTGTACTGTTTTCCCTCCTTGTAAATCTCACATTTGATGACGGACCACAGGTTCTCAATGGGGTTCAGATCAGGTGAACAAGGTGGCCATGTCATTAGTTTTTCTTCTTTTATACCCATTCTTGCCAGCCACGCTGTGGAGTACTTGGACGCATGTGATGGAGCATTGTCCTGCATGAAAATCATGTTTTTCTTGAAGGATGCAGACTTCTTCCTGTACCACTGCTTGAAGAAGGTGTCTTCCAGAAACTGGCAGTAGGACTGGGAGTTGAGCTTGACTCCATCCTCAACCCGAAAAGGCCCCACAAGCTCATCTTTGATGATACCAGCCCAAACCAGTACTCCACCTCCACCTTGCTGGCGTCTGAGTCGGACTGGAGCTCTCTGCCCTTTACCAATCCAGCCACGGGCCCATCCATCTGGCCCATCAAGACTCACTCTCATTTCATCAGTCCATAAAACCTTAGAAAAACCAGTCTTGAGATATTTCTTGGCCCAGTCTTGACGTTTCAGCTTGTGTGTCTTGTTCAGTGGTGGTCGTCTTTCAGCCTTTCTTACCTTGGCCATGTCTCTGAGTATTGCACACCTTGTGCTTTTGGGCACTCCAGTGATGTTGCAGCTCTGAAATATGGCCAAACTGGTGGCAAGTGGCATCTTGGCAGCTGCACGCTTGACTTTTCTCAGTTCATGGGCAGTTATTTGGCGCCTTGGTTTTTCCACACGCTTCTTGCGACCGTGTTGACTATTTTGAATGAAACGCTTGATTGTTCGATGATCACGCTTTAGAAGCTTTGCAATTTTGAGACTGCTGCATCCCTCTGCAAGATATCTCACTATTTTTGACTTTTCTGGGCCTGTCAAGTCCTTCTTTTGACCCATTTTGCCAAAGGAAAGGACATTGCCTAATAATTATGCACACCTGATATAGGGTGTTGATGTCATTAGACCACACCCCTTCTCATTACAGAGATGCACATCACCTAATATGCTTAATTGGTAGTAGGCTTTCGAGCCTATACAGCTTGGAGTAAGACAACATGCATGAAGAGGATGATGTGGACAAAATACTAATTTGCCTAATAATTCTGCACTCCCTGTATGTGGTGCACAAAGACTGGACAATTACACAATACTGCGGAGAAATCTGGAGTTACTTGCTCAGTTCTTTACATTTTGCTTTGGAGGTGCCAGATTTTCCTCTAATGTTTTAATATGGTCTTGGACAATAGTTCTCCAGGTTTTCAGAGGGTCTTTTCAAAGTTTTTTTTTTTCTTCAGACAAGGTTGCTTTCTTGTACCTAAACGTTATTAGTAGAATTTTGCAAAAACTCATTCATTTATTGTCATTTCTTTAGTTAAACTTCTGAAAATGCCAGAGATAACATGCTGATGGATGCTCAGAAAGTTGATTCTGTTCCTCTGAACACACCATTTTCTTTAGGACAACTATTTCATCACTTATCTAAGTGACTTGTTAAGTTTTAGGTTGCTCCAGGTTCCGAACTTTATAAAAACTACAGCTGCATAATAATGTTACATCATAAGAGAAAATGCTCCCTTTCCTTGTGTTTCAATTACCAAAGCAGTTAAGGTATTACAGGATGACACCACCCCTTCAACAACCTTGAGGAAGTTGAACAGAGGTGTAAAACATTCTGTCTTGGAACACCACTGAGGTATTTGTTCAGGCTCAAGTGAATGACACCTGGGTGAAAATCAAATCTCAGGACCTACCACCTACTGATCACATTAACTTGGGTGTCATCAGCACAGTACAACACAGAGAACATCATATCAAAGAGACCCTCAGAAAAAACTTGGAAGACACCTATAGAGTGTTAGAAAGATAACTTCTGCAAAAGTGAAAACCAGTGGTGCTCCCTTATAGGGATGGGTATCGAAACCCAGTTCTTGTTGAGAACCGGTTGCCACTGTTTCAATTCCTTGGAATTGTTTGCCATTTTTGCAAACGATTCCCTTATCGATTCCAGTCGCCCCGAATGACGTCACCACGTTGTGGAGCGTCATTTACCTGACAGGAAACACGGCGCCTAAGCGGCTCAAACGCTCAAAAGTTTGGTTATACTTTACGAGAACAGGTGACAACAGGGCAACTTGCAAAGTAGATATTTCATTTCATTTTTTTTTTTAAGAGGACAAGAGCGGCGAGGTCTATCGCGATAGCTTAATTTCTCTATCGAGTAAAAGTTATATCGCGATACATATCGTTATCGTTCTATCGCCCAGCTCTAGCAGGGACATTACTGGATATTCTTGTGTAATTGCTACAGAATAATTTATGTTATACTTTGTTATTGCTACAGAAGAATATTTATTTTATTATTTTACATTTACAATTTTTTTCCCTTGGGACCCTGTGACACCCCATTGAAGAGCCGTAGGCTGTGGATTGCTTAAGATATCACTGTTGAGTTTGTAAGGCCATGTTACTCCTAAATTTCTATCTTGTTCAAAGAGAAGATATAAAACAAAGTTCTAAGCTAATCAACCTTAGTGTTCTCCTTTTTTAATAAGAATCGATAAAGAATCGAATCGTTAAACAGAATCGAAAATGGAATCAGAATCGTGAAAATCTTATCAATACCCATCCCTACTCCCTTATGTGTCAGGAGTATTGGCACAGCCCAGACGCATGTTTTTCTAAACACATCATCTCTGTGGCTTTCAAATCGCAAAACTTTACCCACCCCAAATATAGAGTCCCTGACACATACAAAGCAATACACTATAGATGATTAGGTGCCAGGAGAATTGCTGTGAATTGTATAATGAGGAAACCGAACAATATGTCACTAAGCTAATAGCACAATACAAAAGAGCAGGCTTGTCATGCCAGGACTCTATCTATTTACACCTATAGGCTTTTGGTCATTTTTTCTGGAAACCTACAGTCAGCTGAGACGGAAGAAGTCATTTGGATCAGTCATGAAATGTTACTCCCACTGAAAATGCAGCATTCAGAGGAACAGAAAGAACTTCCATAAAACTATTAGGCATAAAATAATATTTTTGCACTAACAAAATGATTCCCAAAGTGTGCAGTGTGGGTTTCTTCAAAAAAGTGAAGAAACTGGACAAGTGAAGGACAAAAGAAGAACTGGCAGCCTTAAAAAGCAAAAAAAAAAAACCCAAAACAACTATCTACAGCAGATGAACACTAAGAAATAGGAAAAAATGACCTGACACAGGTCATATGGTGTGGCATTTTTGTTTCAATTGTTGTCAATATGTATACATGAATTACAGTTCAGCCTAGAAGTTATGAATGCACGAAACAGTTGTCTCACGCTGAGACAAGATGTTTCTAACGTGTAGACGACAGGAAGAAGTCTTACATTTAAGTTCAGTAAAGGACATATCCAAGGTAAAAAATGACCCCCAGGTTTCTCACTGTGTTACCAGAGGACAAGGTAAAACCATCCACAATAAGTATCTTGTTAGAGACATTGCTTCTAAGATTTTTAGATCCAAATTTAATGACCTGAGCTTTGTCTGAGGTTAAAAGAAGAAAATCTTAGGACATCCAGGTCTTTACTTCTTTAAACTTCTTTAATGAATCTGTGTGTGGCGAGGTGAGGACGCAAGCACAGACAACACAGGGAGACGTAAACTTGATAACAAAAAGCGAGCATTTTCTTTAGGCAAAAACACAAAGGTACAAAAATAAGGGAAACCAAGAGCAATAATTAATCTAAACTGGGAGAAAACTAAACTCAGAGCTAAACACGGGAAACATGGAAAAACTGGAGACCTGGAACATGGGAAGACGAACGGACAACCTGACAATGATCAAAGGGAAACTCACACAATAAATACACAGAGGGGTAACAAGAGAAGTGGAAACATATGGGGAAACAGCTGGGACAAGTAGACATAAGGGGAAGCAAAACTGAACACGAGACGAGAGACTATCAAAATAAAACAGGAAACACAAAGATGCAAACTAAAACACGGAACGCAGAGGAGAACATGGTCGACTGGAAAACAGACGAAGGAGACACAAAAAAGGAAACATGGAAACAGTCAAGGGAAGCGAGGCATGGAGGGAGAGAGCGAGTGAGAGACACAGAGGGAGAACAAAACAGGCTGTGGAGAACATACATGAACATACATGAAGTCCAGACGCTTTTCTTTGCAAGCTCCTTTGACTACGATGACCTGGATGACTGAGAACCTTCACAGACACATACATGAATACACACAAGAGACGGGAATGAAACAACGACACAAGGAGAATCTCACAAATAAGGAATTAAACTGATATGACAAGGAAACTGAAGCAAACACAAGAATAAATTGAGGACTAACTAGTGAAACTTGAATCAAACCACAATAACAGTCAGAAAAACACAATGAATTCAAAGACTGTGTCCAAGACCAAGAACCCTGATAGAATCAGTACATACACTCAACAAAAATATAAACGCAACACCTTTGTTACTGCTCCCATTGCCCATGGGATGGACGTAGAGACCTAAAATTCATTCCAGATACACAATATAACCATCCCTCCCAAACAGTGGTCACAAATCAGTCCAAATGTGTGGTAGTGGGCACATCTGCTATATTGAGATAATCCATCCCACCTCACAGGTGTGCCACATCAGGATGCTGATCTGACATCATGAGTAGTGCACAGGTGTACCTCAGACTGCCCACAACAAAAGGCCACCCTGGAATGTGCAGTTTTTTGCGCTATTGGGGGTCTGGGGACCCAGAACCGGTCAGTATCTGGTGTGACCACCATTTGCCTCATGCAGTGCAACACATCGTCGCATGGAGTCTATCAGATTGTCAATTGTGGCCTGTGGAATGTTGGTCCACTCCACTTCAATGGCTGTGCAAGGTTGTTGGATATTCGTGGGAACTGGTACACGCTGTCGTATACGCCGGTCAAGCACATCCCGAACATGCTCAATGGGTGACATGTCCGGTGAGTATGCTGGCCATGCAAGAACTGGGACATTCTCAGCTGCCATCTGCCCTGAACAATGTGAACCATGATTCATCCGTGAAGCGCACACCTCTCCAACGTGCCAGACGCCATCGAATGTGAGCATTTGCCCACACAAGTCTGTTACGGCGACGAGCTGGAGTCAGGTCAAGACCCCGATGAGGACGGCGGGCATGCAGTTGAGCGTCCCTGAGACGGTTTCTGACAGTTTGTGCAGAAATTGTTTGGTTGTGCAAAAAAAATTGTTCCAGCAGCTGTCTGGGTGGCTGGTCTCAGATGATCTTGGAGGTGAACCTGCTGGATGTGGAGGTCCTGGGCTGGTGTGGTTACACGAGGTCTGCGGTTGTGAGGCCGGTTGGATGTGCTGCCATATTCTCTGAAACGCCTGTGGAGACGGCTTATGGTTGAGAAATGAACATTCAGTGCACGGGCGACAGATCTGGTTGACATTCCTGCTGTCAGCATGCCAATTGCACGCTCCCTCATTGCTTGTGGCATCTGTGGCATTTTGCTGTGAGACAAAACTGCACATTCCAGGGTGGCCTTTTGTTGTGGGCAGTCTGAGGTACACCTGTGCACTACTCATGATGTCAGATCAGCATCCTGATGTGGCACACCTGTGAGGTGGGATGGATTATCTCAATATAGCAGATGTGCCCACTACCACACATTTGGACTGATTTGTGACCACTGTTTGGGAGGGATGGTTATATTGTGTATCTGGAATGAATTTTAGGTCTCTACGTCCATCCCATGGGGAATGGGAGCAGTAACAAAGGTGTTGCGTTTATATTTTTGTTGAGTGTATAAGTACACCTGTAGTGAGGCCATTAAAATCATACAAACTGAGATTTTAACAGAAACACCCAGGTTTTTCCCCATGCCGCAGTTTGGCATGGGGAAAAATGGCAATCACATTCGGATGTGGATCAAAACAAGACATGGTATCAGTTCACACTACTGTGGCGGTGTGTAGAGGTAAAACTAAAAGTACCTACTGACCTACTGTATGAACCTGACCTAGTTAATGGGAAATGCTTGCAAGTGTGGATTAAGATAGTGATATTGGAATATTTTAAATTACAGAAAGCTTACTCTTAGTCAGTGTGGTACTATTTTATTTATTTATTTATCTGTTTTATTTTTAAATAGTGAAACATCTATTTAGAATATGCTGCCATCATTTAATGAGCCTCACATGCTGTGGCCAAACACCTACTATCACTGATTTTACTTTGATCAAATATGAGGGGCCGTACAAGCCAAAAATCATTCTTTCAACTCTCACATACATATATTCTTCTTTCACACACATACTTTCACTCTCACATACATATATTCTTCTTTCAGATCAATAACAAGGCATAAATAATAGGAAAAAGCGGTGCACTTGAATAACCATACTTTCTGTCATTTGAAGGTCAAAATGTGTCCCTTGAAAAAAAAAAGCCTAGCAGCTTCCCCAAAAGCTTTTTGAGGTCAGTGTAAAGTAGAGAGAGTGATCTTGACACATTTAACACATTCCTCAAAAGCTGCAAGCACCAAGGGAGGCTAGATATCATTTGTTCAGAGTGAGAAGTGCTCAAAAGTGTTTCTCTGCAAAAGATGGGGCCAGGGATCCTTTCATGCTATGGCCAGTCTCCTTCTGATTTAGATATGTGGTCATTGGAGGCTTCTCTGACCCAAATGGGTTCCAGAGGCACTCTAGCTGTGAAGATGTAAGCCTGACCAGGTAAAAAAGATTTGTAATTGGAGTTACTTTAACAAGGCTGTTACTTTGCCATAAATCATGGCAAGTGAAAGTCTTGTGCCCTCTATTCAGTGTCCTGAAATAGTGCAGCAGGAAAAATTAAGTGTGCTCTGTTGGAACTTTCCTTCCTTAATCCATTCGGGGTTTCTTGGATTTCAGCCTGCTGGGCTCACTGTGAAGTGTTTGCTTTGTAGTAAAGCATGAAGCTCTGTAGTAAAGCCCACTCCTTTCATTTAAAAAAGAAACCAGTAGTATAATTATGTGAATAAACCATAACAGAATTTTCTTAACTAGGCTATATGTTGTTTTTAGAATATACCCTTTTAAATCAAGCACTTACAGCTGACTCTTTAAACACTGTAATAGTCTGATTATATCTGATTTAACATGGTTATATTTTAAAATACAAAATCATCATATCTTCCAGTATTGAACAACAGCTAAAACCAAATATGTTTTTTTTCTACTGTCAAAAAGAGATTATTTTTAGCATTAGCGTTTCTAAAATGTCTTATTCTGATGTGAACATGGTATACATATTAAATAGTAGCAATGTTATTGGCGTTATTTGTTTCAGTTGGCACTGTGTCATGAATTTGACTATGTTCCATAAGCTAAAATGTTAAGACTCATACACTTCTACCAATATTGGTACCAATTACTACACTTGCGGAATTGTAACATTCCTAAATGCTACATATAGAAGCATATTCTTATATGCCACCAGCCACTGTTGTATGAATTTCTGTGCTGAGAAGTTAAAGATAAAGATCCTGCATTTATAATATATGACAATTTGGATTTTTGGCAGGGCAAATGTCACAGTCCTAAATAGCATTACTATTAAGCAGCAAAATAACGAATATTTATCAATTACTATGGTACTATATAAAGTGTATTAAAAGAAATCTGATAATACTGTGAACTGCAACTTGCGAGAGCTTCAGATAAAAGTGTTTCTCTCTCTCTCTGCATGTGTGTGTCAGACTGCACTGCTGGAGTCAAAGATGAGATTCCAGTTTACTTTAATAAAGACCTTTTTAAATAAAGTGATCTTATTTGGATCATGGAGAGCATCATCATCATGCTGGGCTCTAAAACATCTGAAAATAAAACTTTCAATGCAGCATAATTAAGTGCCTCATAGTATGGGGTCTGCTGCAAGATTCAGAACACCAGGGGCCTAATTCAATGAAACATATTCAAAGTAAGTCAGATTTACACATACAGTGGTGTGAAAAGTGATTGACCCCTTCTTGATTCCCTATTTGTTTTTGTATATTAGCGACACCTTAATGTTCCAGATCATTAAATGAATTTATGTATTAGACAAAGATAACACAGGTAATCACAAAATGCTATTTCTAAATTAAGGTGTTTATATTACAGCTAGTCTCTTTACTCTAGTGTATATTCAGCTATCTATTATTCTCAACAATTGCTTTCTTCCCTTAAGTGTGACAAATACACACAAAAAACAGAAATCAAGAAGGAAATACTTTTTCATTGCATTGAACATGCATAAACTCTATAGTTATTCCTGCATACACGTGTTAGTGAACCTATTAGGGTGGTTGAGAAACACAGCGAGTTGCTCCTACGGCAAAATGACACAGCTCCGTGACAACTAATGCACAGTGACTAGCCCATTCACACTCTATTAGTCTGATTATGCAGTTTAATAGTGTTGATGATGAAATTAGTTCTATGAAGCTCAAATAATTGTAATCACAGAGGCTTATTAATTAGTTAGCTAAGCTGTTACAGGATGAACATAAACTCATTAGTCAGACAATTCAGCCTTTTTTGGGTTTGTTTCATGAGAACATATGATGATGTATGAAGTATATAACAAATAGTCAGTAATTACTTGAGCAAAGTTTTTTGGCCCGATTAATACCCAAGGGCATTTTTTTCTTAATATTCATATTGTATCATTATTATTATTATTATTATTGAAAGGACTATTGTTATGATATAACTGACTCTCTAATTTATGTCATACATGTTGATGCTATATTGCCCCCAGGGAAATATAGCATCAAATGTAGCATCTCAGGATATTACCAGCAGCTTAAATTTTGAAATTCTGCCAGACAAATGCATAAAATCTTCGGAACGGAACGGAACAAAAAAAACATGAGCACAAAGAGGCCAAAACCAAAACGTGCACAAAAAAAGAAAAAAAAAACACTGGCACACAGAGAACGGCGGACGGCAACGGCGGCGGCGGGCAAACAGTTCCGGGGGCCGACCGTGCGGACAATTAATTCAGGGGGGCCGACCGTGAAGCAGAGGCAGGACCAGGCGAAGTTGAAGCAGAGGCTGGACCAGGCGAGGCAGAAGCCGAAGACGAGGTGATGCTGCTGCTGCAGGCTGTTAAGTCTAATTGTTGAATGTTGCCATTGTGTTTCTTAAATTTGTACAGTCTTAGTTTAAGCAGTAGGATCAAAGCCATTCCTTTGATCCTGACCACCTCTCCAGCCACTCTGTGCTGGGGGAGGTTTTATTGTAGATACATCCTAACTTGAAGATCTGTTTGATGTTTGGTAGAGCTTCCTACCCTTTGTATGGTTTCACTGTGTTATCTTTGGTAAACCATACATTGGGTGTGGGGGAAGACTACCCTCTTTATGACCAAGGATGTTGTTCCTGCTTTTAGGTTTTATGACCCTTTGATCAAACACACACACACACACACACACACACACTCTCACATAACACCCACACACACACACTTACATACAGTGCCTTGTCTTTGTAACCAAAGGGGGTTGCAAGGGGAGGTGTTTTGTAAACTATTGTTTGAAGTTTGTCAATAAAAGGCGGCGAGAGGAGGCCACCAGCGTGGTCATTTCAACGTGCTGGTCACAGACGAGAGGCCTCCCTTGCGCAAGAAATCGATCGAACACTGTTGCCTTGCTTTTCTTTCATGGGAATAAGTCCTGGATACAGCGGGGTCTGAGTTTAGACCCAACATTTTTTGGTCCTTCGGAGCCGGAGCCTAACACATTGCATCCACCGAGGAGAGGGAGAGGACGCCACCGCAACGTCTGGGATGATTGACGTAAAGCCCTGGTGTTTTTGGCTTGCCACCAGGCCGGGAAGTTTGCGCCTGACCTCCCCTCGGGATGGATGACGATTGACGGGATCCAGAGACTCTTCCCATGAACGTAAACAAACAGTGAGTACAGAAGGCCTTAGAGAGCGTCTCTATAACCGTGTGAATGAATGTGGGATCCTAGATACGCGTCACCGTGATTCTGCGTGAAACGTTTGAGTCCCGGGGAGCGCTGGTCACGAGAGCGCACGTGGACCCAAAACAATAGAGAGCGGCTACGGGCTGTGCGTTAAACGTGAGTCCGGGAGCGCGCTAGCCGCGTGAGAGAGACGCAGGCTTCTCCGCCGTTTGGGGCGTAGAGAGTTCTCCGCCATTTGGGGCGTGGAGAGAACCTAGGTTCAGAGTCCGGAATCTCCGCCATTTGGGGCGTGGAGAGAACCTAGGTTCAGAGTCCGGAATCTCCGCCATTTGGGGCGTTGGAGAGTGTCCGAAGGTTGAATTCTCCGCCATATGGGGCGTTTGAGAGTTTTCAACAGAGAGCGCTAGCTGTGCGTGCAGACGCAAGCGATAGGCCTATGTTGTGTGTGTGCGGGCCAGACGTGGTCTGCGTGAGTGTGGCTGATTGTTGTCTTGTAATGGAGAATAAAATGTGTAAGTCTGCCTTAGAAGGAGATGTAAAATTTATGCAGAAAGTTTTACCAGGCAGCACGCAGTATGTAGGTTGTTGGTATAAGAAATGTGGATTTGAAGGGACATTAGTGGAAGTTCAGTGTAAAATGCTGGTAGAAAGAATAGCTGTAAGTGTAGCAGGTAAAACAGGTAAAGCGAAGCAGAGGAAGGAATTGCAGTTAGCAGTTGCTAAGTTGTGGCTGGAGCAGGCTCAGAAGAGGAGAGAAGCACAGAATGTTAAAAGAGCAATATTGCAAGAAGTAGTTGTGAAACCTGAGGATGAAACTACAGCTCAATCCACTGCAACTACTCTAGAACAACACCATAGAAAAGCATTAGGAAGAGCAAGAATGTTAGCAGAAAGTAGAGTCAGAGAAGAGCGTGAGAGAGCAGAGGCAGAAGTGGAGGAGAGATTAAAGGCATATTAGGAGCAGCATTGAGTCCAAGACAGACTTGGCAGGGTAGGAAACAGAAAGTAAAGTTAGTGAACACAAACGTTACAACTACATATCCATCCCTGACACAACACAAAAAAAAAAACAACAAAACAAAACATATGGTGTTTCTGTAACAGAGTGTGAAGATGAAGAAAGTTTTTCTCCTGATCAATTCCATGAGTGTGAGAGTGTCTGACGTCATGGTGTGTGTGAAAGGTATCCAGCTGGGGCAGACGTGATTCTGCAGGTCACCTGCCCAGTGGACAAAAAGAAATAAAATAGTTGTGTGGATGAATGATAGCATGATGAGTGTTTGGTGTTTCTCAGTCTGAAACAGCTGTAATGCTATTTTCTGTTTTGGAGAAAAGTACAGTTAAAGAAAAAAAACAGAGAGAGATGTGTGTTGTTTTAAGCAGTGATGAGAATAATGGAAGTGTGGTGAGAGATGAACACAAAAACATACTGAAAATGCATTAACCATACTAACCCTACATGCATATACACATACAATGATACTCATGAGACCAGACAGCATCTTAAGCATGAGATTCTGTTTGTCATCTTGTCCAAGTCACTAGTAAGATGAAAGTGATACATAGACTAGTGGACTGAATATTATAGGAGGACAGATGGTTGCATCATAGAGGAGGAAACAGAATGCTGATGAGAGGTCTTAAATGAGTGAGTTGAGTGAGCTGATTGTGAGTTTCTGGTGTGTGAAGAAGTTTTACCATGGCACACATTTAGTTACATGAGAACTAAAACTTATTATGTGCTAAGACAACAGGGTTATGCTGTATGTTGTGTGTATGGCTGATTGGATGAATGTTTGAGATTAAACTGGCTGTTTGATTTGTCTTTTGTTACGATTTATCCCCCTGGCATGAAGAACACGTGTCATGATTTAAACAAGGCCTATCTTTCCTTTATTTTCTTTGATTTCTTTTATTTTCTTTCTTTTATTTTGTTACTTTCATGGTGCACTGAAAGTTTTGTTTGATGATCTCTGTTGAGCAGATCTGCACGATTAGAATCGAAGCGTCGTCGAGAAAACTGTTGCAAAGTGAGCTTCCCCAAAATTAAAATGGGCTCTTATTTGGGACAATCAGGAAACAAATTCCTGTCCAAAAGGATTCAACGAGGAAATCCAGTCTAAATTATTTTTCTTTTTGAAATGACGTTGTTTTGCTGAGCGTGGAAACGAATGCGACGATAATTTCCACAATTAGCAAAAGAAGGAATCACTGAGTGAATGAGTAAGAATTTTAAAATAAATCGGGAACTGACTGACTGACTTAACACCATTGTGTGAAGTCAACCCCCACTTGACAAAGGTGTGGATGTATCTCTGTGTGTGTCTCTGTTACAGGAGCAGAAAGATGATAGCAACATCTGAGGTTGCGTGATGGTTTAACCTTTTAAATGCCATTTTTATGTTTGTGAATCTATCAGAGGTGTGTTATTCATGGGCTTGTGGTACTCACAGAAGTTACTGTGAGAAAGTGTGTACACACCTGCGCAGCGCTAACATTTGCATTTTTTCTTACAGCATTGCAGTTTTTCATGTGATTTGATGATGTGGTTTTTAGCAGAACAACTGGTGGATGTTTGTTTCTTTATTACAGGTTTTGTTTTCTTTAAGAGTGCATGTAGCATTCAGCAGAAGTGGACAAGTGACATGAGTAAAACAAATAAGAGATTACGATATTTATGGAATAGTTTATTATGGGCTCATTTGCTGGCCACTTTTGGACCCATAATAAATATATGAGTGGAGTGACTTTGCTTAAGAGAAGTCACCGATTACATTAATGTTAACTGAGCACATGGGATGATCCATGTTTGAGGCGAATTATGGTAACAATAGTGATTTAATGATTTGAGAAAACCTGCACATGACACTTGTCTTGCTGATGCTGAATGCTTGTTACCCTTGTGATATACTTGTTTATAAGTGTGAAGTTTGATTTTACTTCCAGATCTTGTTTTCCAGGCCATGATGGTGAGTATGCAGGCTCCTGGTGGAGCCAGTTTTTAAGACAGGGATCCAGGTTTGGTGAGTTGACGCATGAGAAGTGTCCATGCGTCAAGAGGTGGGGTCCAGAATTAATATTAAACAATGTTTACTATTATTGTTGCAGTGATTTGTGTGATTAGCTGTTTATTTACAAGTATTAAACCTATGCAAGTGGTGCATCCATGTTCAGATGAGGCTTTGATGGCCTATAAGTGAAGTTCACTGATTACAATGTGGAATAACATTGAGATGTTAAATAATTTGGAATAAATTATGGGAAAACGTAGGAGATTAATGAGTTTAGAATAAACCTGCAATGATACTTGTCTCTGTGATGCTGAATACTTTATTACTCTTATGATCTACAGTTGGTTGCAAATGTGAAGTTGTTTAAATTTAAGACTTTGTCTTCTGTGATACAGGAGCTGGGAGTTAAACAAGCTGAACATTTAAGTGCTGATTAATGTTCTTACACAGGGTTACAGCTTGGAGTGAAGCTGCTCCAAGGGACAAACCCTGGAGATTGTTTTAGGGAGACTGTGCAACACTCTTGTACATGTCTCATTGGGGAGTTGACACATGGCGAAAGCCGTGTGGCGAGAGGAGTGTCATTTTTTCAATTTGTAGATGTCGTGAGGTGCCATGATGAGAAGGAGAGACTGAGAGGATCGTCCACAAGATGGAAGCTGAGGCCTGGAGGGAGTCTTCAGGAGGATCGGAGATCACCTTCAGCACAGAGAGCTGTGCTACTGGGCTTCCAAAGGATTGTCACAAGGAGACTTTCAGCGTTGGAAAATGGAACCTGAGGGAGCGTGCCAAGCTCCAAAAAGTGACAGCGCAGAGGAGGTCCAGCGATGGACTTGTGGTTCTGTGAACAGCACAAATGCCAGGTGACTGTAAAATAACTAACAGCACTTTTTCCACAAGTGAAGCCAGTAACTTACTATCCTAAAAGATTAGCTCTAGTTGCTCGTGCTTTACCTCCATGCGTGAGATCAGTATGTGCAGCAGTTTAAGCTGTACAATGTTTCAATAGTTTATTTCACCTTTTGCAATTGTTAGTTCCACACGAGGTAGATGTTTACTATTGCAGACTAAACTTACATTTCTGTCACCTACAAGACACTTGTCTTTAATGTTACTGTTACTCTCACAACCACACATATTACCATAAAGTGGTGCAGAATTCTGAATCTGTCAAACCCTTTTTGCCAACGGAGGAGGACACTTCTCATGAGTGTAGAGAGCGCGAGGAGAAGACGTGTAAGCTGAGGGATGACTTAATAGATGTGCCACTCGTTGAGGGAAAGGTTTGGTTTGTTGATGATTTGAGTTTTATAACAGCAGAGGGACAGACTAGAACACGTTTTACTGTAGCTGACAGTGAGAGAGAGTTATCTATGTAGGACAACTAGCATGTTTCATATTTGCTTGAGCAGCAGAGATGCTAGCTTTAACAGAAGCGTGTAAAGCTGTAGAGAGACAATATACACTGATAGGTAGTATACATTTGCTACTGTACATTTCTTTGTAGTGCAGTGAGTGAGACGAGGTGTGACAACCTCTACAGGGAAACCTGCAGAACACACCAAACTCTTGCAAATTCTGCTGGATGCAGCGTTATTAACCAGTGGAATTGCCGTTTGTAAATGTGCAGCACACATGTGAGGGAAAGATCCGGTTGCATTAGGGGAAGTTTTTGCAGATAAGATCGCAAAAGAGGCAGCTTTAGTTAAACATGGTGTTAACCTTTTATCAGTACAGCATTAGCAGACATGCAGGCCCACTCACCTACTGCAGGACAATAGTTGTGACTTACAGAGGGAGCAAGCTTGCAGGATGATTTTTTTATCTGTGTGATAAACCAGTACTGCCTAATAATTTGTATAAGACTGCTGCTATTTTGAGCCATTGGCTATGCCATGTCTCAAACAGGAGGGAGATGAGCAGTCGTTATACTCACTCTAGGATTATTAAATACTTTAAAAAAAAAACTTTTGCAGACAGTAAAGTTAAGATTTAGGAAGACAGGCAGGACATGGTTAGACTGTATAGAATAAGTACATGAGGATTACTCCAACAGAGAATGGTCTGACTCTTTGAGATTACACATGTTAGAGCATTTAGAGTTCCAGTCTTCTGTAGTGATGATAGAAAAGCAGAAGAGAGAGCATATTAGCAGATTAGATGCTTGAAAATGTTTAAAAGTAAAGTAGTCATGAGAACAAATGATCTGCCAGATGATTCTGTTTCTTCGCAGGAGCAGAGCCTGAAGTCTGGAGATTGGATGTTGATAAGGCCATGGAGAGGAAGTGCTGGTCCAGTCCATGGTGGGAAGGTCCATATCGGATGCTGCTGACGACGACCACAGCAGTGAAGATTGCCGGAAGGAACACTTGGATATATCAAGCGCACTGCAAGAAGGTGACACACATCCAGGCCAGCTCGGAGTAAGTGGCAGGAAGACCGGGAACAAAGGGGGGGGAAAGCCTCCAGGGCCCCTCGTCTCAATCCGGTGAAGAAACCAACTGAGCCACAGGTACTCATCAGAATGGCTGGGAATGTGCTGTGCATCTTCTTGTGCCTGTGGACCCTGAGTGGGATGACAGGAGCGCATTGGGACAGAGCAAATCACACCCAGTACCCGCATGGGTTTTCAACCAACTACTGGTGGCAGTTTAAGAACACAACCGGATAGCATCACTTGGAGCGAGACAGTTTGTTTGGTTGCTTTAGCAACACATCCAGGAACACTGCCAACTTTTCAACTTTCCAATTCCTCATAACCTGAATGGAAGGTTGATTCACCAGTAGCTGGGAAGGTGAACTGCTCTGGTGAGACAGATCTGCTCGTCTGACTCAAAGAATATGACTTGTTGCAGGACATTATACAGTTAAACGAACTGGAAACAGGCCAATTGCCTATGTGTATGAAGGACAATGGATTAGCCCAAGTTGGAGATTAACCATGGAACATGGTAACATCACCTATTCTTTTGTCTTCTGCAAGAAGGATGTAAACAGAGAAGCCTTTTGTCTACATTTACATCATGAACACTTGAGGTTTTGAGCCAAGAAGATCAAAACAGCTGGATCCAATTTCCTTTACAAAGCTTTTTCTGTGGTGACAACAGGACAGGAGAAGAGTTGTAAATGCAGATAATTCACAAGTTGACTCTAACCCCCACAGGATGCCTACAGTGAGAAGATTTGGGGGGTTGATAGGAGTCATAAAGAAGGGTGTTGACTTGCTGCAGCTTTGAAGTTAGCTGAGAGCCACATGGACAAACAATAAAGTCAACTGATGCGTTTAAATACCTATGTCTGTATACAGTTGGATTGTAGTGACATATGATTTTTGAGAATGATGATTCTTCTTGTTTGACCTTTGACATTCAGTTGTTTACTTGAAGAAATACATAATGAATTGCACGACAGGAGTAGATCCGCCACAAGGCTGGATAGCTTGGTTACTGTCTGGTCCTTGGTGGCATCTTCTTTTGAAGATATTAATTCCTGTTTTTGAACTGTTGATACTGATTTGCTTATGTGTAGGATGTAGTTTACTGTGCATGAATGAAATCTACACTGACGCTGTCTAAACAAAGGGTGCATAAGTTGAAATTTAAGAACAATGACAAAAAGGAGGGAAATGTTAAGTCTAATTGTTGAATGTTGCCATTGTGTTTCTTAAATTTGTACAGTCTTAGTTTAAGCAGTAGGATCAAAGCCATTCCTTTGATCCTGACCACCTCTCCAGCCACTCTGTGCTGGGGGAGGTTTTATTGTAGATACATCCTAACTTGAAGATCTGTTTGATGTTTGGTAGAGCTTCCTACCCTTTGTATGGTTTCACTGTGTTATCTTTGGTAAACCATACATTGGGTGTGGGGGAAGACTACCCTCTTTATGACCAAGGATGTTGTTCCTGCTTTTAGGTTTTATGACCCTTTGATCAAACACACACACACACACACACACACACACTCTCACATAACACCCACACACACACACTTACATACAGTGCCTTGTCTTTGTAACCAAAGGGGGTTGCAAGGGGAGGTGTTTTGTAAACTATTGTTTGAAGTTTGTCAATAAAAGGCGGCGAGAGGAGGCCACCAGCGTGGTCATTTCAACGTGCTGGTCACAGACGAGAGGCCTCCCTTGCGCAAGAAATCGATCGAACACTGTTGCCTTGCTTTTCTTTCATGGGAATAAGTCCTGGATACAGCGGGGTCTGAGTTTAGACCCAACACAGGCGGTGATGCTGCTGCAGGTGGTGATGCTGCAGGCGGTGATGCTGCTGGTGAGGATGAAGACTCGGAGGCTGGACCAGACGAGGACGAAGACTCGGAGGCTGGACCAGGCGAGGATGTAGGCACTGCAGGCGACGGCTGAATCGACCCTCAGACCCTCCAGCGGAGACAGGAGGCTGAACGGGCCCCTCGGACCTTCCAGCGGAGACAGGAGGCTGAACGGGCTCTCCAGAACCCCCAGCGGAGACAGATGTTGGCGTGGGAGCCGCGGAGTGCTGGATGTGCTCACCAGAGCCTCCAGCAGGAGCTGATGTAGGGTTAGAGGTAATTGGGACCCCTGGCTGAATGTGTAGATGACCAGGTGGTTGAGTGTGTAACTGAACCGGAGGCTGACCTGCTACGCGAGACTGAACCGCTACAGGGGACTGAACTAGTGGCTGTAATGATGGTTGTAGTGAGAGTGGAGTTGGTGGTTGGGTAGATGACTGAGCTAAGAACTGGGCTAATGACTGAACAAAAGACTGCAATACATGTTGTAGTGGCTGTTGTAGTAATGGCAGTTGTGACAGTGGCTGAGCTAACTCTTCTGAGCCTTCTGAACATGAAGAATATGGCTGGACAGACTCGCTTGAACCCCAGCCTCTACAAATCTTGTGTTCAGAGCTGGTACTTGTGCTGGGATGGTTAGTGCCTCTGTGCTGTCTTTCAGCCCAGTTTTATCCAGCCACTGGTAGGATTTCTAGATGTCAGCCACTTTCTACAATACCATGTAGTTACCTATCCTTCCTTAATGGTTCTTCTCCTTGCTCCTCTTCTTTTTCGGGTTAGCACACGGTCAGTTGTGACCATCTTCCTGATGTTTGTTGTCTCATTCTGGACAGTGGTTTTGACACTCACCAGTCCTCCCTCCTTTCGCTTATCATACAGTCTCAGGGTGCTGGATATAGGGTGAAACCCTCCATGCATTATCTGGAACTTCTATGTCTTGATGTCATGGCTTTTATCTCATCCTTTGGACAGCTTATTATGTCAGCAGGGTACCTGATCACCGGCAGGGCATGGGTATCGATTGCCTGGATCTTGTTCTTACCATTCTTACCATTTAGCTGACTCCTCAGGATTTGCCTGACCTTCTGCAGGCATTTGATGGTTGCAGCTTTCATAGCAGCATTTCCCATTTGCCTGTGGGATAGCTGTCCTTGATGTCTGTAGAAAAATTGTGTCCTCATGGAATTATAATTTTTACATACTTGGTGGCTTCATGACAGTTCTGACAGTTTTCGGATATCACGCAATAAGGCACTTTACTAGTTGCAAAGAGTACCCTGCCGTTAAGAGGGAGAGCTTTTTAACCTCCTTCTCTTTCCCTGACCAAGGCTCTTAACTGAGCATTTAGTCTACCTTTCTGCAAATTCATCTCCATATTTTTTTTCTGGAAAATATAACTTGAGCCGTGGTCAGGTACATAAATGTAGAAATGAAAATACACATAATGGCATGACAGCTACAGCTCCTGAAGTGGCCACATGAGGCTGCTTTCAAATCACAGACCATATAAAACATGGATGTAGCTTATAGTTCTAAAAAGTGAAACCAACAGAGTGCATTAAACCTTCTTTACTTTTAATTGGATGACACATGGGGCAGTGCAAAGACAGTGTGTCTAATAGAATACTGCATTAAAACAACATTATGCCCTTATCTTTCTTGATGAGTTTATTGTCTCTGTTGATCACTTCAGGTCATATTGAAGAACACACGGTTCATTAAGTGAAGTTTCAGAAAGGACAATAATCCAGCATATGCTCATTGTCTTACAACTTGTGACTTGCTTGCATAGTCAGTTGCTTCATCCTAAGGCTTCTTAACAGGACTTCACAAACCAATAGGTGATGTCACAGTAACAATGTCTGGCATGCTTTGTACTATTTACACTCCAAGCACCAGTTAGTCCCTAAAGACAGCTACTGTAAATACCCAACAGCATAGAAAGCACGTTTAAAGATCTTGTATAGGTGGGTATACACAACTTTTTTGTAGCAGCCTGATACTAGCCATCTAAGTTTGTGCTTCACTTTTGATGAGCGAATATCTACTATTTTGTAATTAACAGATATCTGGGTCACTGCATTGCACCGATAAGGTTAATGTTTGTAGTTGGCTAATCAAACTTGCAGGAGTTAAGGTTTGTCAAATGCAACCTGCGGAAACCAATAGGTGATGCAATGTGGCTGCAGCCTTCTGTTATGTGTAGTTTAATGTCTCATGGGGATACTGATGTAGTCTTTATAAAAAGATCCCACTCACTTAGTATTTTAAACTGATTTATCCGTTTGATGCGTTCAGTGAGGGTCCAGACTTGATAGTAGCACATTGTTAATACAGATGCACAAACAAATTTAATCATTAAAGAAATTAAAACTTCGACTTTTTTATTTCTCCTCTCATTGCAGAGCAACAGGATAGTAGTTCATGGCTCACGGTGCCCTTACAGTGGGGCAAAAAAGTATTTAGTCAGCCACCGATTGTGCAAGTTCCCCCACCTAAAATGATGACAGAGGTCAGTAATTTGCACCAGAGGTACACTTCAACTGTGAGAGACAGAATGTGAAAAAAAAATCCATGAATCCACATGGTAGGGTTTGTAAAGAATTTATTCATAAATCAGGGTGGAAAATAAGTATTTGGTCAATAACAAAAATACAAGTCAATACTTTGTAACATAACCTTTGTTGGCAATAACAGAGGTCAAACGTTTACTATAGGTCTTTACCAGGTTTGCACACACAGTAGCTGGTATTTTGGCCCATTCCTCCATGCAGATCTTCTCGAGAGCAGTGATGTTTTGGGGCTGTCGCCGAGCAACAAGGACTTTCAACTCCCGCCACAGATTTTCTATGGGGTTGAGGTCTGGAGACTGGCTAGGCCACTCCAGGACTTTCAAATGCTTCTTACGGAGCCACTCCTTTGTTGCCCGGGCGGTGTGCTTTGGATCATTGTCATGTTGGAAGACTCAGCCTCGTTTCATCTTCAAAGTTCTCACTGATGGAAGGAGGTTTTGGCTCAAAATCTCACGATACATGGCCCCATTCATTCTGTCCTTAACACGGATCAGTCGTCCTGTCCCCTTGGCAGAAAAACAGCCCCATAGCATGATGTTTCCACCCCCATGCTTCACAGTAGGTATGGTGTTCTTGGGATGCAACTCAGTATTCTTCTTCCTCCAAACACGACGAGTTGAGTTTATACCAAAAAGTTCTACTTTGGTTTCATCTGACCACATGACATTCTCCCAATCCTCTGCTGTATCATCCATGTGCTCTCTGGCAAACTTCAGACGGGCCTGGACATGCACTGGCTTCAGCAGCGGAACACGTCTGGCACTGCGGGATTTGATTCCCTGCCGTTGTAGTGTGTTACTGATGGTGACCTTTGTTACTTTGGTCCCAGCTCTCTGCAGGTCATTCACCAGGTCCCCCCGTGTGGTTCTGGGATCTTTGCTCACCGTTCTCATGATCATTTTGACCCCACGGGATGAGATCTTGCGTGGAGCCCCAGATCGAGGGAGATTATCAGTGGTCTTGTATGTCTTCCATTTTCTGATGATTGCTCCCACAGTTGATTTTTTCACACCAAGCTGCTTGCCTATTGTAGATTCACTCTTCCCAGTCTGGTGCAGGTCTACAATACTTTTCCTGGTGTCCTTCGAAAGCTCTTTGGTCTTGGCCATGGCGGAGTTTGGAGACTGACTGTTTGTGGCTGTGGACAGGTGTCTTTTATACAGATGATGAGTTCAAACAGGTGCCATTCATACAGGTAACGAGTGGGGGACAGAAAAGCTTCTTACAGGAGACGTTATAGGTCTGTGAGGGCCAGAGTTTTTCCTTGTTTGAGGTGACCAAATACTTATTTTCCACCCTAATTTACGAATAAATTCTTTACAAATCCTACCATGTGAATTCACGGATTTTTCTTTCACATTCTGTCTCTCACAGTTGAAGTGTACCTCTGATGCAAATTACCGACCTCTGTCATCATTTAGGTGGGGGAACTTGCACAATCGGTGGCTGACTAAATACTTTTTTGCCCCACTGTAAGTACACATCTGTATCATGAAAAGTTATTTTAGATAACCCGTTGAAGTGGTATTTAAGAGCAGATATTTTGGGAAACTTTGCAAACATATTCCCAAAAAGATGCTAGTGATTTTATTGTCATTACCCCCACAAAAAGCTTTTGAGTAGTGCTTGCAAACTACCATAAGTCATTCTACATGATCAAAAATTGTTCAGATTCATGTTTTGTTCTCTTTTAGACCAGTAGCATTCAAATGACGTAAACCAAAGAGCTTGAGTGAGGTGGGTAATTTCAACATTACGGATTCTCACCTACCAGCACTTACTTGCCCAAAGGGGACCTTCTGACAGAAAAAGTGTTTATGTTTCACACCACTGAGGTACAAGAATAGAGTAGACATGGAACATATGTTGTGTGATATTCAATAGTGGTGGCACTTTGAGTTCATCACCTTACATTTGCCTCATAACATGCACACAAGGAAAAAAATACCCCTTCGAACAAGAAACAGAACAGTTTGTTCTTCCTTTAGTTTTCTGTCCTTTGCCTTCTTTCTTAATTTGTTTCTTTAGTGAAACACAAAATCTTGTAAGCCACCTCTTAATTGTGTTACACTAAACTATGGAACCCAGCATGTCAAAGACTTACCTTGGTGGTTCATCAAAGAATGCGGCAAGCAGCTTTTCCCTGTTGTAACATCATGCCTTGCGGGATGCTTCCATTTGCTCTACCAGACCTGAATTCAATGTGACAAGCTGTAGGATCAAAGACAGGCCCAGCTTGATGTCTTGCATGGGTTACCCTGACTTACGCAACACACAAGAATTGGAATCTGACAAATGGTTGAAGGGGGACTGGTAAAAGGGGTGTAATCAGAAGTATGCAGTTGTGGCTCTGTTCTGTGCTTAATTAATGGGGCCACCTGTGGAAAAAGTTGGAAGGCAGCTAATGTTTGTCCATTTTTTCTTTAGGCCAGACTGCAGGTGGTACTGATACAATCATGATTGATATTTGTCTCCGTTAGTGAGAATGTTTCGAGCAGTTAATAATAAAAAGTGCAGTTGTTATGTGGCAATGATTTTGTTTCTCTGTTACAATATTTTAGCAGAGTACCCAGCAAGTAATTTGATCCCTCTAGTTTGTAGTTTTAAACAATAGCATATTAAAGTCTTATTAAAGTTGGTACCACAGCATTCTGCCCTGACACTAAAGTATATTTATCTCATTGTAAATAAGTTCTTTAGTTCTCTTCAATAATGAGCTCCTCTTTTATTCCTTTTGTTTCTTCAAATGTTGCTAGCTGCAACAGTTAATTTATGCCGCCACAGTGTTTATGAGAAGAGATGACTACAGACTTCAGCATTTATCATCTCTGCTTTCCTTTAGTGCCCCTAGATATAGGTCCCTGTTAGATTTATAGACTGATCTGATATCTATAACAGTGCAGTCCCTGAGGTCCTGCTGTTTTCTATACTAATGATTAATCGGCAGGTCAGCTATCTTTGTGTGTGCGTCAAGGGAGTTATTACAACTTAGACACTTGGTTATGAAAGGCAACATATGTAATTGTGTTGAAACGACAAAATATTTTGCAATGCAGCACCTTTCTGATAATTATACCCATTTATAAATGGCTCAGGTTTCCTCTCAGCCATGCAGGCAACGTCTGAAAGACAATTAGCTCGTAAAATACACAGACAGTGAGCTCTGAATATCTGAGACTGTTTTAGCTCCTATCAATGTCTTGGCATTGCTGTGGGATAAATAGTGTTGAAGGGATTTAACTTCTCTTTATTATCCATTTAAATAAAATTTAATAATCCCATTGGTAAAGCATCACTGTCAAAATACAAAGTGTTATAAGTCTAACCTGAAATACCCACTTCATACCAACAGTGAAGCATTAAAAACTAAAAAGAAAAACAACAACTTTTGGAAGGATTCAGGAGAAGGAATCTAGATTAAAAATTGAAATGTTTTGGCGTTTTTTTGATTGCAGTTTAGACATAATAAAACAGAAAAATGTTACACATTTGCATTTATGAATTCGGAGATTGTAATTGTACCAATTATCCTTTTATTCATAATGCTAAAGGTCATGAAGTCATTTATTACGCCACAAAAGATTACAATGCATTAAAAATTAGGCTTGTTTGACCTTTAATTTCCTGTCTTTTGTACATTTAATTACCTCTCCAATGCATGAGTGTGTTAAGTCTGCTGCAACCATCCAGGATTGTTATTACTGAGTAATTAGTTTAGTACCTCAGCGGGACATGCATTATTGAGCAGAAGGCAGATTATCTTAAATATGTCCCCCTCTTTCGTTCTCATTCACTCAGCATGTTGTCATTCAAGAGCAAGAGCAAGATGATGTTATAGGATGAATTAAACTTCTGTATCATTTACAGGAGGCTATAACTCATGAATGATTAATATCAAGCACAACAGTGGCAACTCCAGGCGTTATGAGGAGGACATCTGCACAGGATGAAATAGTAGCTGTGGTCATTTAAGCACTCTTAAATAGAAAATAAGTGGAAATGTTAAAAATGTTCTTTCTTACTTTCTGTCAAGCCAAAATGGCTACATTTAAATGTGGTACATAATAAACATTACAGAAATTTAAGGAAAAAAATATTATTTATTCTATACTTAAGTCATTCAGTTTTACATTCTGTGATCCCATAAATATTTTAAATCATATTATATAATCATGTTTTACTTAGATGCTTTACTACCATTAATTAAAAAAAAACTAATGTCAGTAATAACTTGCATTGATAACATTTTGTTGATGTCCAGTTAAAACCATGAACCATGAAGAAACATGACAGAAAACATCACTTCAAACTCTATGAGAAGTCCCACTGTTGGATGAAACTGATAACTGAGGTTATCGTCCTCATCTGCTCTCCCACTAAACAAGTGTGAAGTTGTTGCTGGGCCACAGTGATGGGAAGCTTATTGGAGTCCAGGCCATAGCTGCCTCAGTCCCACTTTAATCAGGGCTTCACCAAACAGGAAATCTGTGTGGATGAAATAGCTCGAACCTAAAGTACACGGCACAACTGTCTGGAGGTCCTTCACCTTCTCTGAATTAACTGTGAAATTGTATTGGAAAGCAGACTAAGGCCAGCTAAGGATATGTTTGCTTGGTCTGTGCTCACAGTTCTGGGGCTCGCCTTGTAGCAAATAAAAAGAACACCAAAAATATGAAAGACATCAAAGGTGAATAAATAAGAATTTAAAAAAAATTCTAAATGAATTTTACAGAGAGTACAAAAAAAGATTTTCTTGAAGTTATGTTGTATTTAATAATTACTAATCTAGTATTTACCAAGCTGTTTACTGATAACCATCCATCCACTCCTCTCTACCTAGCCATTCCCTCCAGCTCTTTAGCCCTCTCCAGTGACCAGCAAAGCTCATTTCAGACAGTTGGATCCTTGATCTCATCCTTTTGTTCACTAAACACAGTGGGTGAAGGTGGAAATGTAGATCGACCCATAAACTGACAGCTTTGCTTTTACCCACAGCTCAGCTCTGTCTTCACCGCAATGGACTGGTACAGTATCCACATGCTGCACCCATCTATCTGTTAATCCTCTGCTTCCCTCTCCCCTCGGTCGTGAACAACACTCCTGGTACTCACGCTTCCTCCAGTTGGGGCAGCAACTCTTCCCCACCCCAGAGAGGCTACCCTACCATTGTCCAGCTTTATCCAGGTCAAAGCCTGATAAAGTCAAAGGAACCACCCAAGTCTACTTAAATGGATACCCTTCAACTACTGGCTAATGTAATATATCTTTAACATATTTTAAATATACTTTTAGAGATTTAACCCTGGACCGCCAAATGTATAATATTTGATAGATGAGGTTTTAAGACATCATCTTCATGAGCGTCATTTTTTTCCTGAAAGACCTGAATATGTTGTACAATATATTTTTAAGGAATAAATTGCACAGAAATGCCAGATGTAGCAAAAATGATGCAAATTGAAACTGATATGACATTTCTTTTTTAAAATATAACAATACCACTCCAGCATAAAAAAAATGTAAATTTTCTATCAATTATTTTGTGGTTTACAAAGTTAAACTTTAGTCCCTGTGTCCACAAGCAGGATTTTTGTGCATCCACTTTTAATTTTGTGCAAGTTTGTTCAAATTTACTATTTTAGATCTTTTAGCTGTGTGTGTAGTTTTAATATTCAAAAACACTGGTTATTTGACCTGACTAGACCAATTTGGAGGTCCAAAGAGCCACAAGTGCGACAACTAATTGAGGCCTAGGGAGGACACCAGACCCACAACATGAAGGTGAGGAGCGCAATTGAGATGTAAGAGATAGATGGCAGAGCAGGACAGCAGAAGAAGATTTGTGTTCCTTCCTGCTATTTCCCATTGGAGTCCAAAATGATATCTCACACTAGTTGTCATCACCACATTTGATGGTTACTGGGCTAGAACCTTGGCTGTGGAGAACCTGTTCTGTTTTCTTTTTTTGGTGAAGTATCTCCTGTAGGAGTTCCAGATCGGCCCTCAGAATTAGCAGCAGATGTGTCAGTTTTAGAGCCCTGAAAGCTGCTGGTTCTCCTGGAGGTTTCTTCCAGTTAAATGGAAGTTTTTTCTCATAGGGAAGGGTTCGGGAACCAATGGCTCGCAAGCCAGATGTGGTTCTTTTGATAGCTGCACCTGGCTCGTAGACAAATCTTTAATAAAAAAAAAAAGTTAAAAATATAAAACATTCTCATGTATTGTAATCCATCAATTTTCTACCGCTCATGTTCATGGTTGGGGGTGGCTGGGGAGTCCTCCAGGACAACACCAAAATTTTATTGGATAATACCTAACGTACACAGGTCGTGGTGAGGTCAGAAAGTAAACTTCCCACCTCTTAATCAAGTAGTCAGCTAGCAAATTACAGAAACTTTTCTTGAAATGAAAAACTTTGAGCATCCTGAGTTAGCTAACACTGAGTGGCTCCTGAAGTTCTGCTATCTCGTGGACATGATTGAACCAGCTCAATGTGAAAATGCAAGGCGCTGTTAAATACAGTCTCATCCCTTCAACAAGCCCTGTTCTTTTCGTCGCTGACATTGAAACAGGTCATTTACTACACCTTGAAAAACTGGGAGAGTTTAAAGATGCATACACAGCAAGTGACCCCAGTGGCGTGTCTAGAAAATTTTTGTTGGGGGGGCCAGGTAGGGGCACAGATTTGGAGAAGGGTGGCAGATGTAATTGGCAGATAATGTTTAAAAAAAATTCTACTAACCGTTAACCATAATTCAATAACCCTGTAAACCTAATAACCGAATGCGCTTTTAACTCTTATTAGAATAAGATTTTAACCACTACGGTGCAAAGTTTGTAGATACTGCGTTGATAAAGTACACGAGATACAATCAGTGCTTTGTCAGTGTTTACTCAGCATTCAAGGACAGCAATATTTGCATAGCATTTTTACTGATATGTAGTGCACATATGTTTTGGGCAAAAACATTTTTGAATATTAAAATACGAACATTTGTAACAAACAATTGACAAATTAGCCAATGCCAATGCAAAACTTTATCTGCCTGTTAAAAAAAGAAGATAATCTTCTCACAAACTGGTGTTTGATTTTGAAACAGGAAAAAAGTGGAGAAACAACTGAAAAGACTAACATTTGAATAAAACCTGAAAGCAAGTAAATACTTTCTATGCTGCCTTATGGTAAACTTTGGTAATATTGATAAAGAACAACACTGGCTGATGATGAAATACAGTCAGCTGGCATGGTGACACTGCCAGTATTAACCTGCAGGGCTGGACTGGGACAGAAAATCGGGCATTTTGACTAGAGACCGGCCCACCAGGTATTAAAGCCATAAAGCCTTTGAATGAAAACAAATGCTGTTGTGACAGTGATGTACAGTCTTGTTGGTATATGTATGATTTCTATACATTTTACGTCAGATTGGTTGTAAGATTGGTTGTAAGATTTAGATAATTATTTAATAAAAACGAGATATTTTAAATGAGAATAAGAAAGAAAAGTATTTCTTTTTGCCCCCCTTTCCCTGTTAATGCCCTACTTGGCCCCCTGGCAACACTTTCCTAGATCCACCCCTGCACAGTTACCAGCTGTCAGCTACATAAAAAAGGATCCTGGTGTTATTTGTCTCTCAGAAACAGTTCATAACTTCAACTCATTCATGTCACCTAAAAGGTAAACCTGTTTCTCTATCACCTGTTCAGCTCTGACGATTCAGTAAGGACATCTCCTGGTTTCATCTTCACGTTTCCCTCTCACCACATATCCAAACCGACATCATGACCAGCAGCTTTACAGCTGTGGCTCCAGCACACATCAGCTGATACTAGAAATTAATATTAAATAAATTCTAACAACAGCTGATCAAGCTTAAACGTGCTGCTGTTGTTTAGCGCGACATTGCTGGTTTCCTCTTTCTGGCGCAAAGTGGGCGATAAATAAACAAGAGAGACGATCAGCTGATCATTGATGAGTTTCATGATTGAAGTAGCAACAGGAGAGGGAGGGGGAGAGAATGAGAGAAGAAGAGGCAGCTGTGCAGCGTAACGACAGAATAACTCCAGCTTTGTGCCTTTTCCCATTCTAGCTAAAGTTCGGGACAAACTGTGTCTCTTCTCAGCTCAATACGAAACGTGTAATATTTTCTCTGAATGAGGGACCATCCCATGTTTTCAAGGAGCCGTTGGCAACTCTACTAACTAACCTTATGAATAAAATAAAGTTCACTATCAGTAACATCATAGAACCCACCCACCTAAAAACTCCATCAAGCTGGCTAGAACCCAGTACGAGTTATTGCAACTGACGGTAAAAAGTCAGCACAACGAAAATAAACTTCACCTAAACTTGGTTTATATCTGACCCAGACAGATTGCAGGTCATAACTTCTTACCTGAAGTTCAGTTCACCTGACACTCGGACTGGTGGCCGCCTCGGGGCTCTCCTCCTGCCTCCCCTTCCCTCATCCACCTGCTGGCCTCTGTGGAAGCTCTGCCATAGCCACCACCAAACAACTGAGTTATTTTTACACATCGACCTGCATCTGGCCAATCCACCACCTCTCATTGTTCATGCCGTTACAAAAAAAATAAAAAATAAGTCACCGGGCATATGCCCGATGGCCAGTCCAGCTATGTTAACCTGCAACCAAATCTGCAGCTCCATACAGCAATGTTACGACTTAGATTATATCTTATAACTCATAACTCTTATGTTAGCTGCCCTCAGTAGCATACTGTCTGAAATATTCGACGGCTGCAATAATTCTTCAAGTGTTATTTTTTCCTTGGTATTCTAATTTCACCGAAGTTTACTAAACTCAACAAACTTAATATTACTTACCGGGACATTTATTCTCTCCTCATTTTCTTTCACCGAAAAATTGTTTCCTGCAGTGCCGTCCTTCGTGCTTGGCTCTCCTACCTTTGCTAACGTGATGCGCATAGCGCAAAAGCCGATGCTGCATTCACTTACACTCGGATATCTGAACTTCACCGTGAAAACATAATCGTACATTTGATATTTGATTGAATTTTATTGTTTTACCTTTGGGGTGGCACCTGGGGTGGCCAGTCTGGTTGGGGGGGTGGCCTGTGCCCCCCCAGGCCACCCCGCTGGACACGCCATTGAGTGACCCTGCTCAACATCTTGATCTTGAGCAGCTAGCGGGCTTCACATCTAATCTCCTGCAGTCATTCAAACCGCGCTTTGGAGAATTTCGTGAGCGCACTCGTCTCTTTAAGTGAGATTTTGAGCTACAAGCTGCTGACCTGAAGGCTTCAGACATGTGGGTGAATAAGTTCAAGTCACTGAATGAAGATTTGGAAAGACTTGCACGACAGCAAGCAGAGTTGGCGAGCAAACACAAGTGGCGAGAAATGAAAAAACTTCAACCTGCGGGCCAGCTGATTGTCAAAACTTGGAACACGCTTCCTGTCACATACCACACACTGCAGCGTGTGAGTATTGCTGTACTGACAATGTTTGGCTCTACATATGCATGTGAGCAGTCATTCTCACATCTAAAGAACATTAAGACCAACCTACAATCGCATTTAATGGATGGAAGTTTCAAAGCTTAACCTCATCACGTATCAACCAGACTACAAAGCCATCAGAAAAACCATGCAGCACCAGAAGTACTTTATTCATCTTTGGTTAGCAACAACATAACAAGGTTATCAAAAATAATTCAGAGACTTATTGTACTTACACTCATTTACTTGTATTTAGTTTTAAGCATATTGTATGTATTACATTTTAAAATATGTGGCATTCATGGCTCATGCGAGCCTTGTGCTTTGCGCTGGGAAGACGGGGGAAGGGGCGTTAGTTACACTCGCAGTAGCACAGGAACAGAGCGGGAGCGAAAGAGAGAGAAAGAGAGCAAGGGACAACTTTTTGTATTATATGATTTATTTTTTACATTTTATGTGGAGTGAATAAATAAAAGTATATTTACGGTGGCCCCTAAAAACAAAGCATGTACAAACTTCAAAACACGTCCGAACACGCATGTAACAAACCCTGAAGCACGTACAAACTCCAAAACAGGAAGTACCAACGACCGAATTTGGTGTGTGGTAGTAACAGGTAAATGAACATTGTATTTTAATTATTTGAATGTATATGAGTGCTTGTGTATAAATACACAAACAATACACACATGCTTTCAATTGTGTAATTTAAGTGATCTAGGTAGCTCTGTTTTGGAAGTTCAGTTAACGCTAGAAATGTGTTTTGCAGTTTGTACGTGCTTTGGAATTTGTACGTGCTTTGTCTTAGTAATTCCTTTTGTGCATAATTTTATATTATTGTTAATAATAAATTAATTAAAGCAACAAAACAACCTGACGAGCTGAAAGAGCCAGCTCTTTTTAGTGAGCCGAGCCAAAAGATCCGGTTCTCTAAAAAGAGCCGGAAATCCCATCACTAGCAACAATCCCTAAAGCCTGAATGCTTATCAGTGATTTGGTTATCTATCAATCAAAACACAAAGTGTTGACATATTTCAGGTCATCTCATGTAGCAAAAAATGAATCCTAAAATGTAGTAGACCATTCAAATGTTTTAGTTCATTACTGTGTTAAAGAAAAAATGTGTGTGGTTGCAGTAATTTATTGCAAATGGTCAGGGAGCTATTCAAATATATCAGGACTAGTGTGAGTGGTGCAGCATTTAAGCAAAACAAAATGCTGAGCAGGATTTTCAATGAGCTTTTTTGTACATGCCACAGGACTATATATGACAGAACCTATATAAGTTCCACCAAATAACCTTGGCAGTCAACAAAAATTGAGTTTTAGCATCTGTTAAAGCAATATCTTATTATGTATAAAATGACAACAAAAAACAAAGAGACCACGTGCAAGGGGTAGTTTACACTTATTAGAATAAAGACATTTTTCAAGTGTTCAGCCTGTACTTTTACTATTTTGGTTCACCCACCACTCTCATAGTGTCACTTGAGGGTGGAGGAGATAGCTGATAAAGGATGGATGCCAATGCAAATGATAGTGGCCCCCTCTGTCATTTTGAGAGCTATAAGTTTGCAAACTAAAATTTGATATCTGAGGCTGTGGTTAGATGACTGGAAAGTATTTCTGTTTTGATTTTGAGTTCTGTTCTGAATACTTGCAGACAGTAATTGGTAGCTCAAATGTGAGTCAGGCGTAATCAGCAGCAGTTACAAATTGAGCTGCTCTATTGAATACTTTTAAATTTTTGCCCTAGCTGCATACCATTACCTCGCAGTGTACCACTGCTTTCCAATGAATGTTGCAAGGTCTGAGATTTGCTTTTCTTTTTTTTTTTTACTTGCCGAAAGCAGCCCAGAAAAGAGTAAACATGTGCTACTGCTGCCCTGCTGTGTGTGATGTAAATGTGACTCAGTTCACACAGCTGCTGGATAGGAGCTTTTACTTTGCTTGCTGCCGAAATCCTGTTATGCCATCAGTACAGGATTAGTCACAGTAGGATGTGAACTATAGACTCACTTATTTTTCCCCATGCATCACTGAAATTTGTCTTTACCTTTTTAATATATCATAATATACTAAATTATAAATCAATTACATCAAATCAGAGCTATTCTATATATATATATATATATATCTAAAAACGATGCTAAATAGCTAAAGTTATTTAGTTATGCCTGTTGAAACTATCTTATTAATTTCTGTGACATGTCAAAGCCATGGCATACTATTTATAACTCATTTTATAAGTCAGTCTGTTATTTTATACCAAAAAAAGATTTTGAATTTCTACATCAGACTCGTGAATGGTGGTGCTGCTAATGAAGAGGAACTCTCAAAATGATAGTCCAAGTCATTTGATTTAAATATATGTGAACTGTAGACATTACTTAAGATTTTGTGCCCTGGTTCACTTGTCTGCCTTTCTGAATAATGACGCCTTTAGTATAAAAGATATATTTTTAAATGTAGCCCTATAGTATATCAAATTCTTTGCTTACCATGATGATATAGTTATTCATGTAGTTGTAAAAATGTAACAGCTACATGAATAAGTTAAAACTAGTGCTGCACTGTGTCAACGCGTTAGTGCGGTTAGCTCATTAAGGTATTAGCGCCATCCAGTCCCACGCACGGGGCGATCCGCGTTAACTTGCTGACTGAAATTTGCCGCGTTAATGCGGTTATGGCGTTAACGTCATTTTAACAAGATTAACGCTGACAGCACTAGTTAAAACATTAAAGAAAGAATGACATAAAATACACCAGCACATTTTGTTGATGCTTTAGAAAAAGATTTTGATTTGGGTTATAATATGTTACTTTACAAACCCTGCACTTTATGATATATTACACTGAATAAAGCACCATATTGAATGAGAGCTGCTTGAATATGCTCAACAGCTCACTCTCTTTTAAACATACCTGGTATTGAGGAATAAATAAATCACATTGAAGTAAATTTTAGTCAATGTTTTTTCACAATATAAAATCGGTTGAGTATCAGTTGGAAAGTAAGACAGAGCCATGATTATGCACAGCGCATATTTGCATGTTTCTTTGAAAATGTTTGTGCCTGGAAATCAACTAACACAATCCACACAAAAAAGCCCATATTTATCTAATCAAACCAGACTAAACATCCATTTTCTATCAATGCTGCATGTGCATCTTGATTATTCTGCTGGTGTAAAAACAACAACAACAAAAAACTACAGTAACTTTCTGTTTCAGGCACTGTTGTGGTTATCTCTATATTTTCTGGATTTTGAATATGTATTGGTTTATATGTGTTTGCTGCAAAATGTTTTTGGATGAGGATCTTAAATTAGATAAGAGTGATTTGAGCGTTGCAGACGTTCTAGAGAAAATGATGTCAGAAAAGCTTTGCTTATTTTATCACTCATATTAACATTCACTCAACATGTGTTGTCTCCAGACTTACATTATCTCAAATGACACTGGCAATGCTGTTTGGATTTCTATGCACTAAACAGCCAACTTTTCACATTCTGACAGACAGTAACAGCTCTATTACTCCACGTCTGACACATTTCCTTGATCAAAACTGATTCCTTTTTATTCTACAATGCCTCCTGGGTGGGAGTATGTTTACATGAGCTACACTCAGATACACTAACTTTGAACACAATGTACATCAATGAGGCATAAAATTTTGCCTAAAGCTGTGTTGTTCCCTTTTTTGTTACCAAGGTGTCATAGATGTACTCCATTAAATCTCTGAAGGTGTGCTTTGGTTTCTGGATCCTTTAAATCCTGTACATCTAAGTTATGAGGTGGGGTCTCCATAGATCGGACATGTTTGTCCAGCACATCACACAGATGCTCAATAGGATTTAGATCTATAGAATTTGGAGACCAAGTCAACGCCTCAAACTTGTTGTTGTACTCATCCTCCTTTATTTGCAGAGTGACTCAGTTTTACTGGAGCTTTATTGCTGACTTAGCGCACCAAAATCAAGAGTGAGTTGCTGCAGAATTGGTTCCTGTCTTCAAAGCAACCATTTCAAAGATAGTGAGAGTGCAAATTCACTCTACCCAGTTGTAATACTTTCGCAAGGATTTCTTTTCCAGGGGTGACTGAAGCATGCGGTGTCATGCAATTATGGTTTGTTAGTGTGTCAGAAACATGCAAAGTATGTTTTAGAACTAAAGTCTGGATGTAACATTGAGACAAGACTTCAGCAGCTCCTCACATATGAGTCACATTTGAATGAACCGAGTACTTCTCTCTGCTGTTTTTCACTATGCAGGATTATTGATGTGAAGGCCATATTTCAACCCAAGTGAAAAACACAAAGTTCTCCAAAGAAGCATGAACTATGGTCGAAAGTTATTTATATCACTGCCTATTTTCGTGGACTTTGTTGCCCTTTTATCCGGCCATATGCTCTTGGGGACTAATTGTAGACAAAGGCACTGATGCTAAAGGACACCTTGTGCAGAGAAACACACAAGTGATCTGTATTTCAAACTGTGAGAATGAAAATGGTTAGAAAACAATGGGTAGCTCTGTGTATTTGCCAAGGATTTATGGATGTAATACATCGTTTCTGTTTAACAGGAAACCTTTCAACACAGACTGAGTGTACACAATGACAAATCAGAAATTCAGGTTCCACACGTGTACCCAGAGTTTTTTTTTTCTCTTTTGGCATTATGGTATGCAAATGTAATCAAGTATGATTGACCAAATACATGTTGTTTAATCATTTAAAATAAACAAAAACAAACTGAAAGATTTTTGTAGCATATCCAGCTTGCTAATTTTGTAAGTTTTCAGCCCAAGTGCTCAGATTGTCATGCAGATTGTCTACAGAGCTGATTCTAGAGCAGTACCTACTATACACAGTGATTTTCACTGGCATGCTGGAATCCTGCTGGCAGGGACAGATGGTTTTGAGGACTGAAAAAAAAAACATTAATATTTACTTACTATCATGAGAGCTTGGGACATTACAAATTTCTAAAATCATTCACAACATTTGTCAATGACAACAACAAAAGTCTGAAATATGAACATGGGGTCTTGTATATTGACGCCTTGGAGTAACTGCTGTCTCCTCAGCAGTGGACTTTCCCCTTGGCTCACCAAACTGCTTTAAATGAGATGAGAAGAGCTGCTGTGATTGCTCATTAGTGATTGTGGAGAACTGTGCCATGCTGTGTATTGCAAAGTCAAATACCCAACCTTGCTGAAAATTGTTCTTAAGCCACGCTTTTTCACGTAAATATATATGATGTTAATATAACTGTGATATGCCTACTATGTACTGTATCAGGTCAGTTAACACCCAGGGCTCCATATTAACAAATATTATGTCTAAAGAAGCATGATTTTGGAAGACAGATTTGTTAAATTCTGTCTTTATATGGTGATTGCATTGATTTTACAATGAAAAAGGGAAGTTAAGTAATAGAGATAAGCGGTTATGAATTAAAGTCAGTTCAATGCCTTCATCTGTATTTTATCCTGTTCAGCCTGAAAGGACTTTCTGAGCTTCCTGCTCAAAAATGACATGCCCAAAATGAATGGAATATTTTTCTGCAATTACAAACTCTGTGTAAACAATCTCGTTATTAAAATAAAGGTGTAAATGTTAAAGCAGATGTTACTGTGTCAAAGTTACTGAGGCTGAAACACAGAAAAAGTAATTAGATATTTTCCTAGCCTAATTTATTTATTTATTTATTTTTACCTCATAACCCCTTTAAAAATATACTTTCGTTCACATTTTAATCCAGAAAACCAGTAATCAATATATAAACATCATCTGTGCAAAGGTTATGCTTTTAAAGTGAAAAATTACAGCACTTTTAGTAAATAAATATTCTGACGTTGTGCCGTTTGTACAATTTTGGCACACTTTTGGGCACCATATTTGAGTTGAATTGTTTTGGGTATTAAATTTCAGAAATAATTTAATTTCATTTACATGCCTAAAATTACTTGTTTTTTGGACTAAATGGTGCTTTAAATTCTGAGGGGCTGTATCTTCGGCTTCTATTGGTCAGTTTGCATGATTGACACCTCTTTTTAATTGTTTGAGTCAATAGAATCACTGTAAGGATGCCGTCAGTTCTACTAATCAGAAATTACAAGGTGAAAACCCCACATGGCCCTAAATTTATGAAAGGCGGGATAATCCAGTCACATGTCTATAACTGGGTTGAAAATGGCAGTTGTTGATAGAAGTGGTTCCAATGCACTGCCATTATCAGAAGCTACAGTGGGAATCGGCTACTGGTAAAAAACAATGAAGGAAACTGGCACAGTAAGCAATGCTCTGTCTAAGCGCTATTTGCAAAGCTTGCGTTTTTGTGGTCTTCTGTTGTGGCTGGTTCAATTAATTTTGCATGGTGAAATATGGTGTTTTGGAATCCATGAGAGCTTGCTAGCCGACTAGCTACATGAAGTCAGAAAAGTTTATGGGTCGGTTGTGAGTGTGTTTAGCAGACTTTTGCGCAATTACGTAACTACTCTTTTAATCATCGCTTATATGAGGCTACATGAGGAGGTTTATGTGAGGATTTAGCTGAGATTCTAAGGTTTCTGTGGGTACCACATGCTGATATTTGCATAAAACACTTGACGTCACGGAGGGTTACATATTTCTTCAGCTGGGAGCATTGGGGTTCAAGAGGTTAAGAACTCTGCCTTATGTTACTGGAAGTGATAACAAAGTGAGTATCAACACTTTGGTAGTAGCTCTGGACTGTAATTTACACAGATGAAGCATGTACCTAGACTAACTTTAATTGCAGTGGTCATCAAAATATAAAAACTCTTTATTTAAAAACTTTGTTGACTGCCCAACCGATGGAAAACAACAAAAAATGGTTTAAAGACTCTTAACTGCCCTGGAGATTATACTTTCACCATGATCTTTCTTTTGTAATGTCTCTGGTAAAAACATGATGCTTTAGTGTCAAACATAAGCCCTAGAAGCTGGAATCCGCCACCCAAAGAATCCAGTCTGGCCTAACTAGTTAGCTTTTAAGTGTTTTTTCATACATTTTACAGTTTTCCCACTGATGATAGTGATGGTGTCCTGGTCCGAGTGAGCCGCTAGGTGTGTTCCAGTGTGGGCCCTTTCCTCCGTTGTCTGCCTCTGGCCCAGGCTGCCATTCTCTCATGTATTTCTAGTTATGACCCCCACACCAAGTATTACTCTGTGTTTTGTGTTAACTCCACCGCGTAAGTTCTGTACTTCATTACAGCTTTATACAGGCCTTTGGCCCCCTTTGACATATGGTATTATACAAAATATTTAAATACCAGATACACAATTAAGTGACAGAAACTTCTGAATCTACTATAGAAATGTATGATTTTTACACTGGGATCACAGTGGGAAAAAAAGAGATATTTACCCAATTAACAAAAAGATTTCCATTTTATACTTATAGGACAGTCTATGGCAATGAGCTACCAAAACTTCAATTCAAGTGATTTTAATCTTTAACACATCTATATCATGTTCAATTGAAGTTGCACTTCTTGACTTTACACTAAAATATCTCTGGAATTAAATGGTCAGTTAAACTTCTTTATGCTGACAAAAAGGAAAGTTTCACTTGCCCCACCCACTTTACATCAAAGTGTGCTGTATGTAGCCTACAATATACAGTGGTTTGCAAAAGTATTCGGCCCTTTGAACTCTCCCACATTTTGTCACATTACAGCCACAAATATGAATCAATTTTATTGGAATTCCACGTGAAAAACCAATACAAAGTGGTGTACACGTGAGAAGTGGAACGAAAATCATATATGATTCCAAATATATTTTACAAATAAATAACTGCAAAGTGGGGTGTGCGTAATTATTCAGCCCCCTTTGGTCTGAGTGCAGTCAGTTGCCCATAGACATTGCCTGATGAGTGCTAATGACTAAATAGCGTGCACCTGTGTGTAATCTAATGTCAGTACAAATACAGCTGCTCTGTAACAACACCATGAAGTCCAAAGAACACACTAGACAGGTCAGGGATAAAGTTATTGAGAAATTTAAAGCAGGCTTAGGCTACAAAAATATTTCCCAAGCCTTGAACATCCCACGGAGCACTGTTCAAGCGATCATTCAGAAATGGAAGGAGTATGGCACAACTGTAAACCTACCAAGACAAGGCCGTCCACCTAAACTCACAGGCCGAACAAGGAGAGCACTGATCACAAATGCACCCAAGAGGCCCATGGTGACTGTGGACGAGCTGCAGAGATCTACAGCTCAGGTGGGGGAATCTGTCCATAGGACAAGTATTAGTCGTGCACTACACAAAGTTGGCCTTTATGGAAGAGTGACAAGAAGAAAGCCATTGTTAACAGAAAACCATAAGAATTCCCATTTGCAGTTTGCCACAAGCCATGTGGGGGACACAGCAAACATGTGGAAGAAGGTGCTCTGGTCAGATGAGACCAAAATGGAACTTTTTGGCCAAAATGCAAAACGCTATGTGTGGCGGAAAACTAACACTGCACATCACTCTGAACACACCATCCCCACCGTCAAATATGGTGGTGGCAGCATCATGCTCTGGGGGTGCTTCTCTTCAGCAGGGACAGGGAAGCTGGTCAGAGTTGATGGGAAGGTGGATGGAGCCAAATACAGGGCAATCTTGGAAGAAAACCTCTTGGAGTCTGCAAAAGGCTTGAGACTGGGACAGAGGTTCACCTTCCAGCAGGACAACGACCCTAAACATAAAGCCAGGGCAACATTGGAGTGGTTTAAAACAAAACATATCCATGTGTTAGAATGGCCCAGTCAAAGTCCAGATCTAAATCCAATCGAGAATCTGAGAATATGTATGTTCTAAGCATAATCTATTTTGAACCACTATTACCCGGTGCTATAAACTATAATTAGTCATGCAATATTAGCAAATTTAAAATAACAATTAAAAAAAAAACTAAGTAAAAAAAAAAAGAAACACTGTGTGCAGAAAACATAACTTGACATGTTGCACAATAACCCTGGAGCGTTTAGTGGATAAATGAGTGTTCAATTGCACACCTGTTTACTTTGACATTATGTGCACCACGTATTTTGTTTCATACCAGTTTATATGTAAGTGTTATGATTATAAATCTATTCCAGTTTCAGTTCCCCGAGTACATATGTGTTTTCACATATTCAGGTTAATTAGATCTCTGTTTCAGCTGAATAATTATAAACATACAATTTGTCCAGCACCATCTGGGACAAAAAGGGTAATCTAAGATTGAAGGTTTCACACAGCCTGGCAATTAAGTCTGGAAAAAAAAGTGCAGGAAGCAACTCAAAATCTCACTGGACCACCTGTAAAACATGTCAATCATAGTAAATGCTTCTGGTAGGTCTAATGCTTATGTTTGATTCTTGACATGATCGATGGAAACAATAGCTGGCAATAGATTCACAGATTTACCACTGGTCAGCAATTAAAGTGTTTAAACGAAGAGTTTGCTTCAAAAAAAACAAGATGGCGGCGCGCACGGGTGCAGCGGCTCTTAGCTCTCCAGTTTGGTGCTCGTTTTTACTTTTAATGTGGATATTTTTGAATGTTTGCAACGCCGCCATCTCTTACAGTCGCCAGAACCTAATTGATCTAGGTTTTAAATATAGTTTGTCTGTTTCTGGCGACTATCAGCGAACACACAACATCCTGGTGGCGATAGCGAGACCGCCAGGGTCACCGTGGATGGTCTGCCCGCCCAGCAAGCGTAGAAGGCGACAGAGGGAAAGAAAGCAGAAGAGGGGATGCCGGTCGGGCTCAGACGCTAGGCTTGACGAATTGGAGCTACAGATAGCCAACACAAGCTTTGCACGTAACTGCAGCATTATTCTTATTACGGAGACGTGGCTTCACCCGCTGATTCCCGACGCTGCAGTCGAGTTAGCAGGCCGCACGCTACACCGGCATGACAGAAACAGCAACTCAGGTAAAAGCAGAGGAGGGGGGCTATGTGTTTATGTGCATAACGAGTGGTGTTGTAAAAGCAGGATCATTCACACACACTGTTCTCCTGATTTGGAGGTTCTGGCAGTCTCGTGCAGACCTTTTTACATCCCGAGGGAGTTTACAGTAGTTATTGTGATAGCTGTTTATATACCGCCGGATGCTAACGTTAGCACGGCTCTCAGCCTCTTGCTCAACACCATAAACAAACAACAGCTTGCCCACCCCGATGGGGTTTTTATTGTCGCCGGCGACTTTAACAAAGCGTGCCTAAAGACTGTGCTTCCTAAATTTGTCCAGTTCGTGGACTTTGCTACGAGAGGAGAACACACTTTGGACCATGTCTATTCAAACATCAGGCATGCTTTCAGAGCGACACCCCTCCCCCACCTGGCTGGATCTGACCACCTCTGCATGTCCCTCACCCCCACCTACACCCCCCTGCTGAGAAAAACAAAGCCCCAGACAAAGACAATAAAAACCTGGCCTGAAGGAGCCCTTTCTCAACTGCAGGACTGCTTCTCAACAACTGTATGGGATTTATTCTCCAGCCACAACCTCCAGGAGTACGCGGACACTGTACTCTCGTACATCAGGAACTGTGTTGACAATGTCACCGTCAACAAAAGGGTCAGGGTGTTTCCAAATCAAAAACCCTGGATGAATAGCGAAGTGCAATCCCTCCTAAAAAGCCGCAACACTGCCTTCAAGTCAGGGGACAGGGCTGCGTATAGGGCGGCCAGGGCAGACCTGAGTAGAGGCATCAGGAAAGCTAAGGCTGCCTATAGGAGGAGGATTGAAGATCACTTTGCTGACAACGACCCCAGAAAAATGTGGCAGGGGATCAATCACATTACCAACTACAGAAGCAATAACCAGTCAACATCTAGGACTGATGCCTCACTGGCTGAGGATCTAAACCGTTTCTTCGCCCGCTTTGAGACGACCAAGCCCTCAGCTGCCACACCACTTCCACCCGCCCACAGCACTGGCACACTAACACTTAGGGAGCACCAAGTGAGGTGTGTTCTAAGGTCAGTGAATCCCAGGAAGGCGGCAGGTCCTGATGGAATACATGGAAAGGTTCTCAGAGCATGTGCTGACGAACTGACCGGAGTCTTCACTAAAATCTTCAACCTCTCCTTGTCATCAAACACCGTCCCGCCCTGCCTCAAAACCTCCACCATCATCCCCATCACCAAGAAGACAGCTGTGGCCAGCCCAAATGACTACAGGCCTGTTGCACTTACGCCTGTAGTGATGAAGTGCTTTGACAGACTGGTCTGTCAGCACATCAGGGCCGGTCTGCCTCCCACTCTGGACCCCCACCAATTTGCCTACAGGACAAATCGTTCCACCGAGGACGCTATCACCATAGCGCTCCACACTGCGCTGAGTCACCTGGAGCACCGAGGAAGCTATGTGAGAATGCTCTTTCTGGACTTCAGCTCAGCATTCAATCATATCATCCCGGAGATCCTGGTCCAGAAACTGTCTCACCTGGGACTCTCCACCCCCATCTGCCTCTGGATCAAGGACTTCCTGACAAATAGACCACAGTCTGTCAGACTCGGCCCCCACCGGTCCAGCACCATCACACTCAGCACCGGGCCTCCACAAGGATGTGTTTTGAGTCCCCTCCTGTTTACGCTCTACACATCCGACTGCTCCCCTACCCATCTCTCAAACACCATCATAAAGTTCGCGGATGACACCACAGTGGTTGGACTCATCTCAAGGGGGGATGAGTCGGACTACAGAGATGAGGTCAACAGACTGACTGAGTGGTGTTCAGTTAACAACCTCCAACTGAACACCACGAAAACTAAAGAACTTATCTTGGACTTCAGGAAGGGCAGAGCAGACCCGGCCCCACTTTACATTCACGGGAGCTGTGTGGAGAGGGTACACTCCATGAGGTTTCTGGGCGTGCAGATATCTCATGACCTCTCCTGGACTGCAAATACTACAGCGGTGGTTAAAAAGGCCCAGCAGCGTCTCCACTTTCTGAGAGTGCTCAGGAGGAACAACCTGGAGGAGAGGCTGCTGGTGACATTTTACAGAGCCACCATAGAGAGCATCCTAACGTACGGCATAACAACATGGTATGCAGGGTGCTCAGCTGCAGACAGGAAAGTACTGCAGAGGGTCATCAACACAGCCCAGAAGATCACTGGCTGCTCTCTGCCCAGCCTGGAGGTCACTGCAAACTCTCGGTACCTCAGCAGAGCTGGCAATATCATCAAGGACCACTCTCACCCCAGCAACCAACTGTTTGAACTATTACCGTCAGGCCGACGGTACAGGTCACATAAAACCAGGACAAACAGATTCAGGGATAGCTTCTTTCCCAGAGCTATCACCGTAGTAAATAAGCACAAAAACAATTGAACCTATTCCATACCGTCACTGTCATTATATTATGCTGCTATTCATACTGTCATTATATTAATGCTGCTATCCTGTATATATTGTACATACTATTGTTTGAGTACTTACGGTTGTTTTTTTTTGTACTTTTTATATTTTACATTTATATTTATTATTGAAACTTGCACCAAGGGAGTGGCACTCCAATTTCGTTGTACTCTGTACAATGACAATAAAGGCTATTCTATTCTATTCTAAAAGAACATCCCAGATAGTGTTTGTAGGAGCTCTGCGTTTGAGTTTTCTTTCTGCAGGCACTTGTCGCTCCAAAGAAACAAACAACCAACCATGGACTGGTCATGCAACACAGAGCACCTGTATAAAAAAGCCCAAAGCCGACTGTACTTCCTCAGGAGGCTGAGGTCTTTTAACATCTGCAGGAAGCTCCTGAGGATGTTTTACCAGTCGGTGGTTGCTGGAGTACTTTTCTATGCTGTGGTGTGCTGGGGGAGCAGCACAGCAAAGAAGGACTCATCCAGGCTGGAGAAACTAGCTCTGTGGTCGGCATGAAGCTGGACACTCTGGTGACAGTGGCAGAGAAAAGGACATTAAAGAAACTGCTGGACATTATGGACAATGCTGGGCATCCTCTGCACACGGCCATAAACAACCAGAAGAGTCTGTTCAGTGACAGGTTGGTTCTCCCCAAGACAAGAACTAACAGACTTAAAAACTCCTTTGTCCCACACGCCATCAAACTGTTTAACTCCTCTCTGGAGGGGAGAGGGAGGGGAAACAGGAGGACAAAGGAGGGGGGAACAACTAAGCTGTAGTGCCTCTTCACCTCACTGTACAATACCTTGTGCAATACTTTTTGTAAATAGTCAACAGTGCAATAGACTCAATACTTGAAATGTGCAATTCACTTGTATTTTTATTTTTTATTCCTATTTATTCCCTTTGTATATTTTATTTATATTTGTCTCTGTATTTATATATGTGTGTGTATGTGTGTGTGTGTGTGTATATATATATATATAACATTCTGTAACTGTAACTTCTGTCGGTGCTGTGCTTTTTTGGAAATCGAATTTCCTAGAGGAACCCACCCGAGGGATTAATAAAGTTCTATCTTATCTTATCTTATCTTATCTTATCTTATCTTATCTAAAAAGGCTAGGGTCTTCAAGGACCAAGACAAAAGATTTGCTGTGATGATCTTGAACTGCTTTCACTCATACTATCAGTCAGTTCATCTCAAAACTCAGTCCTGGCCTCTTCTGATAGCATTGAAAATGTGTCTGTGAAGGTTCTCAGTCATCCAGGCCAGCGGTCTCCAACCCCCGGACCAGTACCGGTCCGTGAGTCGTTTGGTACCAGGCCGCGAGAGTTGAGGCTCAGGTGTGAAATGTATGGTTTTCAGGGTTTTTATCAGTTTTCAGCATTATTTTGTCATCGTTTTTATCGTTAACTCAGTTTTCCTGGGTCTTTTCATGTGTGTTATGAATAAATCTTCTTTTTTTCGGTACCGGTACTAGTTTTATTTTGTTGTATTTATCCGCGACACCTTAAAGGCCGGTCCGTGAAAATATTGTCGGGCATAAACCGGTCCATGGCGCAAAAAAGGTTGGGGACCGCTGATCCAGGCCATCGTAGTCTAAGGAGCTTGGAAAGTTAAACTTAAAGAAGTCCAGACGCTTTTCTTTCCAAGCTCCTTAGACATGGAAAAATGTATTGCACATGGGTCATTGGGCTAAAAAAAAGACTGATGCTAGCTAGACTCAATCTGTCAGAGAGATGCAGCGGTTGGGATGCACTGCTAAAACTGGTAGTAGGCGTGGTTAGTGATGGGTCGTTCGCGAACGAAATGGCTCTTACGGTGTGTTCACACCGAACGCGATGGACGCGAATAGAGCGTCAGGTTTACATGTAAAGTCAATGGAAAGGCGCGATGACACGCGATTGTGGGTCCCGCGAAAATTCAGAAGCAGATTTGCGTCGCGAAAACGCCAAAACGCGTGAAACGCGCGTCAGTGTAGCGCGTCAGTGTAGCGCGTCTGGCGCGTTTGACTCGCGAATAAAACCACGCGCGTGAGTTTTTGTGTTGCATTTTGTGCATACGCGCGTTTCGCGTCTACCACTCGAGTTGGAAAAATCTGAACTCCAGCGTCAAATCGCGCCGCGACAACCAATCAGGAGCCTGGTGACGTGGCTGTGACCTAGGTCAAAGGGGCAGATCCAGCCAAAGCCCTTCATACTTCAATGGAGGGGAAGGCTAATCAATGCCGTAGCAAACAACCCGGAGCTGTACGACACCAGCTGCTTTCTGTACCGAGACAGGAATGAAAAGGACCGAGCTTGGAGGAAGATATGTGAAGAGATCGGGCAACCTGGTAAGTTCATTCATCTCTCTTTTGAAAGATTTCACTGACCCGGGGAAGCTGCCCAAAAGCTATCAAGCCACCGCTATTTTCCCACTGACGTACAAATACTGTTCTGCTTTTATGCATGTTGTCATTTAGGAATATATTTTATTGTTTATTAATAAACAGCACACAGTGGTCCCGCTGTTCATCCGTCACTGCTTCGCTTTTTCGCTGATTTTTTATTGCACAGTACAGCATTGCATTCTGCAGCCTGATTGACAAATCTCCTCCGTGCCGTGTCTCCTGCGCTTGCCAAATTTATCACGTTTGGTTTTGATAACCATCACGTCCAATAGAAAAAACAGCACAAAAACACCCATAACTATGACCCTCATTCGGAAATAGACACCTGCACCCCGAGGGAAAAAGGCGCACGAAAGTGGCGGGCAGATGAAGACAAACCGCGGCATAATAATACTTTTACGTTTTGCAATCTACAAAGGTTTGCACTTTGAGAATCAATTGTGAGAACTGTGACCAATGTTCATGTGTGTGGGGAAAACAGTGTATAAAGTGCGTGACCAGGGGCTAGTTATTCTGAGAACCCCTGCTGCAATAAATGAGGGACCACTGTCTACTCTGATTATTATATTCAACCTGTTAACATTTAATACTGTATTGATAGAACCAACTGATTCTGCAGCAGAACAGTTGCTTCTCCTGGCTCCCCAGTCCCTGAGCTCCTGCTGCTGCACCCACAGGTATGTACAGCAAGCACTGATACCTGTTTAGTCGGTGGGATTGCCTTGTGATCACCTTTACTAAATATCTACAACCAATCTGATTATATCCTGTTTTTGGTTTTTTTTTTTCAATGTTGAAATTAAAATCTAGTAGCAGTCTTCTCATTTCTTTGTGTTTTGTGCTGTTTTACAGTCCCACAGGGAGGACGGCTCCGAGGCAGATGAGGGACGGGTCCCAGGACGGTCCATTGGCGCTGGAGCTGGCCATCCTGGTATCCCTGAAGAGTTCACATCAGTCTCCAATGGAGCATTTCCTCCTCAGCCTTGTTCCTGCTCTGGAGAGCAGCTGGTCCTTTTTATTCCTGTCTCTCTGTAAATTCTTATATTTTATATATTTATGTTTAATGTTTTTCTGTTTGAGAATTTTAATATTATTTCAAATAAATTTTTATGACTAATGTCTCGGTTCTACTACATAGCAAATATTGGCACACGACTTGACACATGTAGAATGTATTTCATATTATACTAATGACAAAATCACAAAACTTAAATCTTACAAAAAACATTTTGTAATTATAAGGATAATTACAAAATGTATATTAGATAATATCTAAAACAGTTGTGTTTTGTTTTAACTTTAACATATCACAATTTGATTGGTAGCAACTTTCACAACTACAGTGTGCCAATCACTCATAATTCCTAAACATGTCAATCAGGTAGGAATGAAGTAAGACATTAATAGAAATAAAGAGTTGTATGTTGACATGTAGCCCTTTCCTTGCTTAAATCATTAATATTTTTGAAATATTAATCTGTGATAAGACATAGCTTATCAAGATAGAACCATGTTAACTAACGATGAACCAAACTGTTCACAGTTTTATAACTCTGTTTTAATAAAGGCTGGTGACCCCTGTTATAGAGTTTGACAGCTGCAGGGGTTATATATGTTAGGAGGTGGTGGGTAGGTGTATTGTTGTTGTTTGGGTTTTGTTTTCCTTTTGGTTGTAGGTAGGCGAGGCGGGGCTTGATGGCATTCCAGCACACCTGCGACGCATCGGACGTCATCAGTGAGCGCTTTTAGGGAGCAGAGTCACGGCCATCTGGTGTCGGAGTATTGTCGCTGTCACAAGTGGTAACGAGTCAGCACAGGCTGCATCTGTTGATTTTACGCTGTGGAGCTGTATGTTTTAAAGGATCCACGTTTCACCTGCTTCTCTTTGTCTTAGCCTGTTCCATCGCCTGCCTGCCTACCTAGGATTTTGTGTTGGCTCCGCGACGGAGTGCTACGTACCATCAGGCGGCGATCACCGCAGCGGCTGTGGTTTGGGTGGTCAAGTAAGCTCTCCAACTCTCTCCGTCCACTTGTGTTTAACGTTCGGCTATCAACGGTACGCCATAAGCTCTGTTTTGTTCCCTGTTGTCAGGTAGCTCCGGTGCGTCTGCTGCCTACCTGCATACTTCGGCTCCGTCTCATCTCCTCGGTGTTTATCTCCTGGCACATTTTTATCCATCACTGTATATAGCCCCTTCCCTTGTAAATATTCCCCCACTCGTGTATATATATAAAGCTTGCATCACAAACTATTTTGCGTCCGTGTGTGTTTCTGCCACGTAATCCATCTGTGTAATCCAGCAGACCTAACAATATACAAATATTCAACTATCCCAGAATTAAACCAGGTCTAAATAAAAAGGAGTGAGTATCACTACAAAGGTTAACTCAGTGGTCCTAATGCTACAGTTTGATATCAGCAAACAACAAGCGCATACATTGATAGGACACCACAGCCATGCTATCATTGCAAACACTGATAACAGCATAAATCAAATTAAATCGGGACTTGATGAGAGCTTCTGAGTATCACTAGAAATATTATAAACAGTCATCTCTGTACCACAGTTTGCTATCAGTAAACACCGAGAGCATTCACTGTTAGCATAGCACAACCATGTTAGCAGTGTACAGGGAGTGCAGAATTATTAGGCAAGTTGTATTTTTGAGGAATAATTTTATTATTGAACAACAACCATGTTCTCAATGAACCCAAAAAACTCATTAATATCAAAGCTGAATGTTTTTGGAAGTAGTTTTTAGTTTGTTTTTAGTTTTAGCTATTTTAGGGGGATATCTGTGTGTGCAGGTGACTATTACTGTGCATAATTATTAGGCAACTTAACAAAAAACAAATATATACCCATTTCAATTATTTATTTTTACCAGTGACACCAATATAACATCTCCACATTCACAAATATACATTTCTGACATTCAAAAACAAAACAAAAACAAATCAGCAACCAATATAGCCATCTTTCTTTGCAAGGACACTCAAAAGCCTGCCATCCATGGATTCTGTCAGTGTTTTGATCTGTTCACCATCAACATTGCGTGCAGCAGCAACCACAGCCTCCCAGACACTGTTCAGAGACGTGTACTGTTTTCCCTCCTTGTAAATCTCACATTTGATGATGGACCACAGGTTCTCAATGGGGTTCAGATCAGGTGAACAAGGAGGCCATGTCATTAGTTTTTCTTCTTTTATACCCTTTCTTGCCAGCCACGCTGTGGAGTACTTGGACGCGTGTGATGGAGCATTGTCCTGCATGAAAATCATGTTTTTCTTGAAGGATGCAGACTTCTTCCTGTACCACTGCTTGAAGAAGGTGTCTTCCAGAAACTGGCAGTAGGACTGGGAGTTGAGCTTGACTCCATCCTCAACCCGAAAAGGCCCCACAAGCTCATCTTTGATGATACCAGCCCAAACCAGTACTCCACCTCCACCTTGCTGGCGTCTGAGTCGGACTGGAGCTCTCTGCCCTTTACCAATCCAGCCACGGGCCCATCCATCTGGCCCATCAAGACTCACTCTCATTTCATCAGTCCATAAAACCTTAGAAAAATCAGTCTTGAGATATTTCTTGGCCCAGTCTTGACGTTTCAGCTTGTGTGTCTTGTTCAGTGGTGGTCGTCTTTCAGCCTTTCTTACCTTGGCCATGTCTCTGAGTATTGCACACCTTGTGCTTTTGGGCAATCCAGTGATGTTGCAGCTCTGAAATATGGCCAAACTGGTGGCAAGTGGCATCTTGGCAGCTGCACGCTTGACTTTTCTCAGTTCATGGGCAGTTATTTGGCACCTTGGTTTTTCCACACGCTTCTTGCGACCCTGTTGACTATTTTGTATGAAACGCTTGATTGTTCGATGACCACGCTTCAGAAGCTTTGCAATTTTGAGACTGCTGCATCCCTCTGCAAGATATCTCACTACTTTTGACTTTTCTGAGCCTGTCAAGTCCTTCTTTTGACCCATTTTGCCAAAGGAAAGGAAGTTGCCTAATAATTATGCACACCTGATATAGGGTGTTGATGTCATTAGACCACACCCCTTCTCATTACAGAGATGCACATCACCTAATATGCTTAATTGGTAGTAGGCTTTCGAGCCTATACAGCTTGGAGTAAGACAACATGCATGAAGAGTATGATGTGGACAAAATACTCATTTTCCTAATAATTCTGCACTCCCTGTATAAATGGATGGTTTAGCATATATTAGCACAGGTATCAATAAAGGACTACCGTATTAAACACTTTTACTAACCTCAGGCAGACGGACAGGCGCTCTGCAGGTGGGATTGAGCGCCTGTAATTGGTGTCTAGGCGGGCGATGCTGGGACCGATGAGGGAAAGCAGGTCCTCAAACTGGCCGACGGTGATATCTCTGGAATCGGCCGTCATCCAGGCGCAGCTCCTGGAGCAAATGGTGAAACTCACCAAACTGCTCACGCCTCTGGAGGACCTGATGGACTCAGGTACGGCGAGGACGTCTTTTACGCCGCTGCTCTGCTCTCCAGAGTACATAGAGAAGGGAGACTCGTGACCCCATCTTTATATTTTATTTTCACTATGTATGAAAGTTGCTAATATGTAAGAGTTGAGACGCGAATGTGCACGCGTCAAATTAGGGGCGTTTTGTTCGCGTCCATCGCTTTCGGTGTGAACACACCGTCAGAGCCGGCTCTGACCTGAACGACACGAGCCGTCACGTGGGTTTTTTTTCTTTTTCTTTCTCTCACCCTCTCTCTCTCTCTCGCACTTTTTTTTCACTCTGCATGTGAGCCTTGTGCTTTACGCTGGGCAGAGGGGGGAGGGGCGGTAGTTACACTCAGTAGCACAGGAACAGAGCCAGAGGGAGAGAGAGAGAAAGAGAGCCAGGGACAACAACGTCACATTAGAAAGGTATAGTAATCATCCACAACTATTTTCGGTTGCAGATGATAAAGGATTCAGAAAGTTTATTCATGCGGGCCCATATGACAGAAAATATGCATGTTCTTTTTGTTTTCATATTATAATTCATATTTAATTGTGTTGTGGTTTGCAGTGTTTTGTGTTGTTTTCACTTTAAATTTGTAAAAGGAAACAGCTGAAAATTTAAATGGTTAAAACTTTAAATGTGAATAGTTGATTTTTGTATTATATGATTTATTTATTACATTTTATGTGGAGTGAATAAATAAAAGTATATCTACGGTGGCCCCTAGAGACAAAGCACATACAAACTTCAAATCACATAAGAACTCTGAAGCATGTACAAACTCCAAAACACGTAAAAACTCAGAAGCACATAAAAACTCAAAACACGTACAAAAGACAACAGAAGTGCTCCAGGATGCTGGGCGCAGTGTTGAGCTTTTGTTATCTTGTGGCTACACAAGCCAGCAAGTACCAACGACCAGATTCGGTGTGTGATAGTAACAGGTAAATGAACTTTTTTTAACATTATTTGAATATATATGAGTGCCTGTGTATAAATACACAAACAATACACACATGCTTTCAATTGTCTAATTTAAGTGATCTAGTAGCTCTGCTTTGGAAGTTCAGTTCATGCTAGAAATGTGTTTTGGAGTTTGTACGTGTTTTGTCTCTAGGGGCCACCGCATATTTTATTTATATATAAACATATATAAATAAAACTACTTTTTTTTTTACGTTAGTAATTCCTTTTGTGTATAATTTTATATTATTGTTAATAATAAATTAATTAAAGCAACAAAACAACCTGAAGAGCCGGTTCGGAGCCGAATCTCTAAAACGAGCCGGAAATCCCATCACTAGTCGTGGTTATGGTGAGTTGGGGAATGGTTCTTATGGTTAGGGCAGGTTAGGGAAGAAACAGTTCTCACAGTTACTAACTGTGGGGTAAATGATTTACCACACTTTTCCATGAACAAAAGAAAGAAGAAACTTATTGCTGATTGCTAAGATAAGATGTACACATGGTAATTATGTATCTGCAACAATAGCATTGGTTCTTCACAATTTCTTAATACCTGGACAAATAAGTAGTTCTATTTCTAAATGTGAGTCATCCATCTAAATGTCACTACAATATTTTACAAAACAACAAAACTCCACATGTTATGTTAATATAACTTGCTATGTTAGCTAACTGTGTTGCTTGCTGTTGGTCTGACTATCAGCGAAGGAGAAAATATCAAACACAGCTCTTATTCAAGGCGTTAAGAAAATTCATCCAAGTGTTTTGATTTAAGAAACCATATTGATTCCATCATCACTGCATGGAGTTCTTTAAGGTGTAAAAATGTGTCTCCCATAAATTAGAAAAAGTCACATCATCGTTCAGCATGCACACAGCATGCATACAGTGTAGAGCTAAGAAGAATATCATTTAAATGACACACGGCCAATAAAACAGCCACTGGGAAATAATCAAAAGTGGATTTTTATAATTGCTTTTGAGAGGCGAGAGAAAACGTACAGTGCCCATAGGCAACAGATCTGCTGCAGTTGTGTATCTCTTCAGTGCTCAGATGACCTTGGGATGCAATTCAATCTGCAATTCAATCTCTTCCTTTCCTTTTTTGGGGGCTTCAATTAGACCTAAAACACAAAGGCACAAAGTTACTGACTTGAGCAGAGAAGTAAAAGGCAATCCAATCTAAAGCAGCTCCCTCTACATGGACGTCTGACATCTGTTATCGAAACTTCACTAGTGAGTCAGGTCCATCTTACGATACGTTCAGAAACATATTGTTCCTCAAAATGTGAGCTCTCACACGCAGATGTGTGAGGAAACACTAACTTCAATGAGTGACAAATTTTCTATTGTAGAACATTGTTTGCTTTAAATAAATAAGGAGTTGTCTGGGCAGTGTTCAGTCGAGCCAGAGAAGATTTCTCCTCTGAGCTCCATGCCAGGTATCAGTAATGAGATGCTTAGACCACAGAGCAGCCCTCAGCATATGCCCGAATGTCACTTCTGTTTAGGGAGGCAATTTTTCCAAAAGGGAAAAGGTCTCAACTTGAGTTTAAGGCATGCTTTGGAGGAAATAATTAATGAATGTTTGTTTGTTTTTTTCATGTATGAAGAGAAAGAGTTTTTCTTTGTTGTATGATCATAACTGGGCATGCTGAGTCTCAAAGTGTAATGTACAGAAGAGGAACTGCCTGAGGGTTTCTACTAACAAATGTTGGTGAGCATCAATACAGCACAGCACAGTGCAATACAATTATCATGTAATAAACAATATTTTTTACTTTTATGTGAGACCTTTCCTCTTTTTTTTTTAAATTTAAAAAACAAACAAACAGGTAAGCACACTCACCCCTGTTGAAATTTGTAATACAAGAATAACAGGAATGCTGGCTTACTGCATAATTGTAATGATTTAACTGATATAATTTACATTCTATACATTAAGAAGTGATTTCACATCCTGTGTGTTGACAGTGCATGCTGCCAAGTTGTCTATTTTAACAAACAGCTAAAGGTCAGGCATGCAATCTATTTTAATCACTGCAGCTGTCCAAACAGTCTCACATTTCACTTCTTTTCACACATTTCCAACCTCATGTGTGTATATGCTTTTATTCATTATACCAGCATAATTACAGTGATTGCATATGGGATATGTGTATCTAATTGTTGTCACAGTAGAGCTCACAGCAATGTGATGCATGCAAATGCAGGGAGAATAGAGAAATGAAGCTGGTGAAACGCTGCTTTCAGGCAGTCGAGTCGAGCTTGTTGTGTAAAAGAAATCACAGAAATGAATGGTTTTGATTTTTAAGCCAACTGCTTTCATGACAGCATTTCTTCGTTTCCCTTTGGGGTTTTTTTTCTTCTTGTTTTTCTAAATGTTCAGAATAAATCGGTTCTCTTACTCTGATCCCGATCCATCACTGATTTAAAAAAAAAAAGGAAGACAGGCTTCTTATTAACTCATGAAACAAAAACTAGTAGATGTGTCTAAAGAATCATTTTGGTTATTCAGTGGAAACAGCGATGTTGTAATAAAGTCAATAATCTCTGATTAAAGAAGCATCGACTCTCATTTACAGACTCGGGAGCTGATCAGAATTTCCCTCAGTGTTTATTACACTTTTTCAGACAATGTGCATGTAACATTGCAGACTTCATCTATCTACTACAGCAATGGCTTTTAGAGACTATACCATAAAAAAGTGAGCAAAGGTTGCTTGTACAGACAGCTTGTGAGCCATTGTTATATTTCATTGTGAAAAAACCCTTTAGTTTCAGTATTAATTAGGACTGCAGCAAAGGAAGAAGTGGGGTGAAGAGAGCAACACTGTCAGAGTTTGCTAGAGGCTGCATGAAAGGATGAGCTAAATATATATATTCCCTTTTTATTTGCAAATTAATGAATAAATAATACATTAAAATATACATTATTAAATCAAATAAATAATACATTGGATAATGTCGGTTGTATGTACCAATCATGAGGGTTAGCATGAGATATATACTATGCTGGGTATAGGGATGGGTACTGGTAGGGCTGCATGATTAATCGTTAGAAAATCGCAATCTCGATTCATACTTATGTGCGATCTCATTTCCAAATGACAACGATTTTTAAAAAAAGACGACGACGATTGTACCGCATTTTGATCCGGGACGTAATCTGCATGAAAACAAGCGCTCTCTCTTCCTGCTCAACAAATGACAAGGGCGGAGCCTTATACCACGTGATACAGAAGCTGTGCCGTGTGATGCTAAAATTAGCAGGGAAAAAACAACGGAGAGCACGTCAGGGATGACGAGAAAGTGGCTGGAGAAAATCCGTCCCGGTCAACCACCCAAACATCAATAACGGGAACCTTATACAGCGCTTCCCTATACCCGTCAAACTCCCGCAGGCACAAAGAAATTACGGAGGCTATTACTTATCACCTGACCAAAGATATGGCTCCCATCAACACTGTGCAAAACGAGGGATTTAGGAAAATGATCAACACTCTAGACAAACGCTACACAGTTCTGTCCCGCAACTATTTTTCTATTGTTGCACTACCTGCTCTATACACGCAGTGTCGAGCAACGGTGGAGACGGAATTTCAAGCAGTACAACATTTTGCGGCAACCACAAAACGTGAGACATTTGTTGTTTTTATGTTTATTTATTGTTTTTATGTTCAGTTTCAACTGTTACGAAGTTGATGTGCAGTTAATAAGTGCAATAAATATTGGAAAAGAAAATCATGAGAGAATCGTGATCTCAATTCTAAGCCAAAAAATCGTGATTCTCATTTTATGCAAAATCGTGCAGCCCTAGCTACCGGTATCTGACATAAACGGTAGTAACCAGACCGAAAAGCAGTGATACACTTTAGATCCTAGCCAATCATTTTACGTTTCCGAGGATAGTAGGCGGGTCCAGGTACATACGTTCTTTTAGAGCAGAGCTACAGATTAAAAATGCCCAAAGCGAAGCGGTCAAAAGTCTGGCTGTACTTCACAGGAATATATGCAAACTCAGCAGCCTGCAACAAGTGCTTTAAGGCAGCGGTCTCCAACCTTTTTTGCGCCACGGACCGGATTATGCCCGACAATATTTTCATGGACCGGCCTTTAACAGCGACCTCCCATGGACGAACATGATAGAGCCTGCCTGAAACTAGAAGAAAAATTGAAACGGGAGTGGCATTCAGGGAGGGAAACGTGGGTGTACGGGGCGCAGGAGCCAACCCTGATGCGCGGCCTGTGAAATGCAACCCAGGGGTACTCTGGGACCCCCGGGGTCCGGAGCTGCCCCAAAGGGGAGCACAAGGGTTAACTACACACCAGATAAGAATCGGCTATACCCTTTCCCCATCCACTCACATTAACTTGCATTAACATCTGTTTAACCCTTTAAGACCTACCATAGAACCAAGTCCGCCAGAGCTTATATTATATTTTTACATGCTGTGGAGCCATTTTTGGGAGCATTTCAAGTCGCTATACATCAATACAACCATTATAGCCCAAACTTTAATATGTCTGCATTAAGTGCATAGTAATTACTTAAATTGCAAAAAAGTGCAATAAACTACAAAAAAAATTTAAAATTGTTTTTGCTTTTTTAACATATATTTCAAGTTAGAGAAATTTAAGAGGCTTATCCCTCAAAACTGTAAATACAAAAAAGTTGCACAAAATAGTTTCCCACCACAGGAAATTTATTTTAAGTGTCTTCATAGTTTTATTTTTGAAATACACCAATTTTCATATACTGCAGGAAAAACGAAAATAAATATTATAATGCAAATTTGCAAAATAACAGCATATGCATCAAAATAAACCATTTCCAGCAGTGCAATATGAGTCCTAAGCATCCCAGAAACGACACAGAAAGTCATAAACTCAAACATAACTTTTAAAAACACAAGTATAGGCTCATAAGGTCCCAATGGTAAAAAACTACATTTCCGCAAAATGACGTCACTTCCGGTTTCGGGCAGGTCATGGCGGACATGCGACAGTTCACGCTGATGGACGTAGGAAGTGTTACAAACAGCTGATCGGATCGGCAAAGTGAAACTGACCTAGGACAAGCTGATGGCATAAGATATAAGTACAACTCCTCCGGTTTCATATGCAAAAAAAATTATTGCGCTAGCTTACGTTGTTGCAGTGCTACAGGGATTTAAAAATAGTTACGCAAAATGGAGCGTGTCCGCTCCGACCGGCTTTAAAGGGTTAACTTACTATAGTATCAAATCGCATCTTAAGTGCAGTGTTGGGAAGGTTACTTTTAAAATGTATTCCATTACAGAATACAGAATACATGCCCCAAAATGTATTCTGTAACCTATTCCGTTATGTTACTCAATGACAGTAACGTATTCTGAATACTTGGGATTACTTAATATATTGTGGCGAGTTCAGACAAGGAGGAGACGGAGGTATCGTTTGGTCTTGCTTCCCGTGAGCTAGCCAGGGAGCACAGCCGTTTATTACATTTGCAGAAGAACACACTGCCACTAGCTAACTGCTCAGCGCGGCAACCACAACACACATAGGGCGCCCTCTGACCCCGGAAGGACACACCGTCGCAGCGAGAGGGCATCACCCGTCACCATGGCAACATACACAAAACATAACTGTACAAGCAGAACCCCGAACAGCCCTGACCCGCTACAATATTATCATGCTTTTTACAACAATGTGAATGTACTATTGCTGTGTGATTTATTACTATTACTGAAGGTCCGCGACTCCGAACTGTAGTAAAGGGACCTCTGACTAATGCTGGGCTCACACTGTGCGATTTTTGGCCCATTTTGAGCCGATTTTTGAGTCGTGCGATCGTTTTGGCGATCGGCCCGATTTTGGCCTTCATCGTGCATCGTGTAGTATATGTGGGGTAACGAGAAGCGATTGACACCTCACGACCAGCTCCCGATCATCAATTGCTTGGTCGTGAGGGTGTCACCGCAGTTTGCCACACTGTGCACGCGCAAACACAAATGTCAGCGAAAAAGACGGCGTAGCACGGCAGTGCAGCGTGTGATCTGGACACAAGCGATGGAGGCACAGCCTGTAGAACCATCCGAGCCCTTTCGATGTGGCCTCACAAAATTATCACGACCACAACAACCGTGAAAATAGTTGGATCGACACTGCTGCTCAATCACAGCTGCCTGACAGATGTTTTTCATTAGCAATTTAGCAAAGTTGATGGTGGTGGTGTGTCTGTGTGAGTGAAAGACGGAGAGGGAGAGCGAGCGATAGAATTTCTGTTATAACCTTCATTTTTATGGACGCACAGTGTGAGCACTCAGGTCGCATCAGAGCATCGGGCCGTATAGTGTGAGACCCTGCATCGTGACCTACGAACTTCTAACCCCTGCGAGTCAATCGTACAGTTTGAGCAGGAGCTGAATCGCGCGACTGAAAAAATCGCACAGTGTAAGCCCAGCATAATACGGCGGGGTCCCTGTCGGCTGGTAGCCGAAAAATAGCTCTACTTTGTTGTGTGGGTCAACTTTTCTTGCGACAGACAGAGAGAGGCGTTGAAAGGCTGCTCCAACGGAACTTGTTGTTTTCGGAGGAAAACACGAACACAGTGTACAGTCGAGTCTTAATAGCTTACTTACAACTGGGCTCGTCAGGCACTCTTCTTGGCTGCAGTGGTTATTATTATATTTACATGCTTCCAGCTCCCGTTTTTGCTCGATGACTGCTCGTACCTTTCCACTCCCCTTTTTCTCCCTCCTAGCGCTCACAGACACATAACGTGTATGGCAGTCCATTCTCCCAGCAGCACGGACTACACTGAACATGATGCTACATTCTTTAGAGCTATGCTTGTAGCATTCTGCCTGTTAGCTTAGCACAACAACAACAACAACGAAAAGGCGCTCTCTCACCCAGGAAACACACAGTCGCAGAGAGAGAGAGCGTCGCCCTGTAACCATGGCAACCGTAACGCTGCCGCCTGGAACAAAAGAACGTAGCTGTCAAACAAAACCCAAACAGTCCTGACCCGCGACAAAATGAAACAGGAAAGTACCGCAGTGTATTCCATTTATTTCAACAAAGTAACTGTATTCTGAATACCACCTTTTTAAACGGTAACTGTAACGGAATACAGTTACTCATATTTTGTATTCTAAATACGTAACGGCGGTACATGTATTCCGTTACTCCCCAACACTGCTTAAGTGTGATATCATAGCAGAATTAACACCGTCACTCTCCGTCAGTGGTTTGATTGGAATTTTTCCGGGGGGGGGGGGTTTCTTCTCATTTTTCTCTCTCATTTTTGTCTCTTTTTCCCCCTCTTGTTTTTATGCTGCTCACCCTTGTCCTTGGTTTCTTTCTTTATTTCTTTCACTACCTCGATCACCTACTTCCACACTCATCCACAAACAACATCCTTTATTTCGACACATAGGCACAGCACGATCACGCACAGTCATGCGCTCAACAGCAGCACATTTAAATCAGTCAGACAGCGCACACAGACCTACAGGATACACACACTTAAGCCAAGCTTACTCATATTAGTAAATATGCAAACACATAGTCAGACTCAGGGAGCATCTCGCCACACATTTTTTCTCTCTCTCCCTCTCTTTATTTATGAACAAGTGATGTATTCTCTCCACCCGTCTAAGCGACACACACAGAGTACACCCCTAGTTATGCACAGACATCTATGGGTGCACTAAGATTCGTTACATGGAATGTAAATGGAGCTGGCTCCAGAGAAAAGAGGTTAAAAATATTTAACCAACTCAAAAAACTACAGGCAGATGTTGTCCTTTTACAAGAGACCCACAGACCTCTTAGAGGTTCGAATGAACTTAAAACACCTGAGTTTCCTAATGTGTTCTCAGCTTGTTATAATTCTAGACAAAGGGGAGTAGCAATTTTAATCCATAAAAAAAATTAATTTCACAGTACTCGATACAGTTATAGATCCAGAGGGCAGATTCCTAAACTATCTATACTTGATTTAAAAAAAGCTATGTATTGTAAGTGTATATGGTCCAAATGTTGATGATCCCTCATTCTTTCACGGTTTTTTCAGTGCACTCTCTGAACACTTAGATGGCAACACTTGTTCTTGGAGGCGACCTCAACCTTGGACTAAATGAAGAAATGGATAGGCTCAATACAGCAGGAACTCAGCGTAATTGGCAGTCCACAAATATAATCAAACAGTATATGAGCGACTTTGGTCTTTGCGATGCATGGCGCTCCCTTCACCCCACCAGTAAGGAATATACTTTTTTTTCACATGTTTATCACTCCTACTCTCGTCTGGATTATTTTTTGGTCAGCAGCTCACTGCTGAGTGACATTTCAGACACTGAGATTCACCCTATAGCTGTCAGCGATCATGCTCCTGTATCTTTAACACTAATGCACAAGAATAATACTACACCAAGTAAAAACTGGAGATTTAATACATCACTGCTTAAAGATGAAGACTTTATTAAATATTTTAAAAAGGAATGGACTTCATATTTAGACTTTAATGACACTCCTGGAACATCAGCTTCTGTTTTATGGGAAGCAGGGAAAGCTGTGATGAGAGGTAAAATAATTTATTTCTCATCACATAAAAAAGAAAAAAGAAAACAAAAATATTCAGGAATTAGAAAAAACCATCAAATCACTAGAAGAAGCCTACGCGTCCCACCAAGATCAGGAAACATTGAACAAAATACGTGAAACAAAACTAGAATTAAATGAGATAATTGATAAAAAAAAAACAAAATTCTTAGTACAAAGACTACGCTTACAAAATTATGAACATAGTAATAAATCCGGTCAATTTCTAGCAAACCAGTAAAAATAAATAAAGAAAAAACAACTATATGTGCTGTTCAAGAGTCATCTGGCAACACAATATATGACCCGAAACAAATAAACAACATTTTCAGGGATTTCTATAAAACGTTGTATTCACCACAAATAAACCCATCTAAAAAAGAAATTGATCAGTTTTTAGACAAAATAACTCTCCCAAAATTATTAGACTCTCAAGCAATGGCACTGGATTCGCCACTGACATCAGGTGAACTCCAGGAAGCCCTGATAAGTATGCCCAATAATAAGGCTCCAGGTCCAGACGGCTTTCCTGCAGAATTCTACAAAGAATTCTGGACGATTCTAGCACCAGTTTTTTACAGAACGTTGTTAGAAATCAAAGAAAAGGGCAGACTTCCATCAAATATGAATTCTGCAAACATTAATCTCCTGCTAAAACCAAGCAAAGACCCTGTATATCCCTCAAGCTATCATCCAATATCCCTTATAAATGTAGACCTCAAAATAATCTGCAAAGCTCTCTCGAAGAGACTAGAGAAAATAACCCCCCTCTTAATTCATCCTGACCAAACTGGTTTCATAAAAGGTAGGCACTCATCAACAAATACAAGTAGATTACTTAATTTGATAGACTACTATTTTCTTTAGATGCAGAAAAAGTGTTTGACAGAGTTAACTGGAAATTTCTATTTGCAACTTTACACAAATTTGGTTTTGGATCTTCTTTCATCAACTGGTTAAAAATATTATATAATTCCCCAACAGCTTGTGTCAGAACAAATGACCAGACATCCTCCAGCTTCTGTCTCCTGAGGGGCACCAGGCAGGGATGCCCACTCTCCCCTTCACTGTTTGCAATTTTTATCGAACCACTAGCAGCAGCAATTAGACAGAATTCAGCAATTAAGGGCATAAAATGCAAGAACGTGGAACATAAAATCAGCCTTTATGCGGATGATGTGTTACTCTTTCTCCAAAATTCACAAACCAATATCTCTTGGGTGATTGAATTGATAAACTCTTTTGCAAGATTATCAGATTACTCAATTAACTGGTCAAAATCTACAGTCCTTCCGATTAATTGCTCCTTCCATAATTCCTCTTCTACGCCACTGCAATCGGGAAATGTAAAATTTTTAGGTATTAATGTTTCTCCCAAGCTTGCAGATCTAACTAAATTAAACCATATCCCACTTTTAAAGAAAGTAGAAGGTGATCTGGCTAGATGAAAATGTCTACCCATATCACTCATGGGAAGGGTTGCCGCTATAAAAATGATGGTATTACCAAAAAGAAATTATTTATTCTCAATGATCCCAACTAAACCGCCGCAAGATTGGTTCAGATCTCTAGATTTATATATGTCCAAATTCCTTTGGAAAAATAAGCCCCCACGTATAAGCTTAAAAACACTGCAAAAGACCAAGGATAAAGGAGGATTAGAACTACCTAACTTTCAGCACTACTTCTTAGCCAACAGGCTTCAGTTCATCTCAGGATGGCTAAAACATACCCTGTTAGACGAACCTTGGCTAGATGTAGAACAAGCACTTTGCAATAATCTAGAGATTTCAGGTCTACCATTTATCAGCTCAAACATCCAATAACATGAATGCTTCAAAAGCGTCAACATCAGCTCTTCTCTGACAGCATGGTGGGAGTTTCTGAAGTTGACAGAGTCTTCATTAATCCCATGCAAACGTACACCTATCTGGAACAACCCTGACATATTACAAAACAATAATATGATAAACTTTTCTGATTGGAGTGGTAAAGGAATCAAATATGTAGAACATATACTAGAAGGAACAGAATTTATTTCATTTGACAGACTAGTTACACAATATGGGATCAACAAGAAAAGGGTGCAAAGGACGCAACCCCCCCCCCCCCCCCCCCCCCCCCCCCCCTTCTGGCTGCCTCTGCCTCAGTTTTATCCCACAACTTAGACATTCACATTACTCACACTCTCATTACACATTGATATAGGATCTTGGGGGTGGGCACACTACACGGAATCCAAATTACCATCAGGGTGTACACCTCACCCCTGGCGTCGTTGCCCACCTCTCAATTTTAAATACACGTAGACATTGAGGGCTAGCAGGAGGGGCTATGCGCTTACCTGCTGCTCTCTGGCAGGTAGCTCCATGCCCTCCTGGGTTTTAAATGCACCCTAGAACACACATGCATCAACACTACAATGAGCGGGTTGAGGGAGGTTTGGAGTCTTCTCTCACCCCCGTTCTCTGCGGCCTGCTGGAGCGGGGGGCTAGGAGGAGGAGTTGGCCCTCCGACTCGGGTCTGGAATGTGGGGCCTCTCTGCTGCTGCGGAGCCGGGGCGGTCTGCTTCTCCCCACCGCAGGGAAAAGGGTAACGCCCCCTCCAGGGGCAAGGGTACCTAGACCCGGTTCGTAGAGTACGCTTGGGGAGTGTGATCGTGTGTACAGCGTCTCTTTATGTCTGTCTCCACGTTGGTTGAGTGTGGAGTAAGTGCATATGAGAGCATGAGGGTGGGAATGGATGTTTGTATCTGTGTGTGCCTGTATGTCTGTGTCTATACGTCAGGTTGGGTATCAGACGCCACCTCTCTGGGGACATCTCAGGCCCTCCTGGGGTTCGCTCGGGCCACTTCGGAGGTGGGGTGCCCCCGGCCTCTCACCCTGGGGCTCGGTCACTCAGGCACAGCTGGCTGCCGGCGGAGCTCACGGGCGCGTGAAAAAAAAAGAGTAGAATTAGAATGAAAACAAAAGCATTTGAATGAAAACAATGGAATTTCAGTGAAAAGAACAGAATTAGAATGAAAAGAATAGAATTTGAATGAAAACAACGGAATTTGAATGAACAGAACAGAATTTGAATCAAAACAATGGAATTTGAATCAAAACAAAAGTATTTGAATCAAAACAATGGAAGTTTAAAACAAAAAACAGAATTAGAATGAAAACAACAGAATTTGGGAACAAACAATGGAATTTGAATAAAAAGAGTAGAATTAGAATGAAAACAGAAATTGAATGAAAACAATGGAATTTCAATGAAAAGAACAGAATTAGAATGAAATGAATAGAATTTGAATGGACAGAACAGAATTTGAATCAAAACAATGGAATTTGAATGAAAACACAACAAAATTTGAAAGAAAACAATGGAATTTCAATCAAAACAATGGAAGTTTAAAACAAACAACAGATTTAGAATGAAAACAACGGAATTAACATGAAAAAGACGAAATTTTAATGTAAACAACAGAATTTGAGAACAAACAATGGAATTTGAATAAAAAGAGTAGAATTAGAATGAAAACAAAAGCATTTGAATGAAAACAACGGAATTTCAATGAAAAGAACGGAATTAGAATGAAATGAATAGAATTTGAATAAACAGAACAGAGTTTGAATGAAAACAAAAGAATTTGAATGAAAACAACGGAATTAGAATGTACAGAACAGAGTTTGAATGAAAACAAAAGCATTTGAATGAAAACAACGGAATTAGAATGAACAGGGCCCTGTGCTTCGTACGTCGCTTACTACATCCAAGATCAAATGAAACATCCAAGACCAAATCATCGCGCTAACTCTGAGCTCGCTATTCCGGTTCCCCGAACACACCTGTTGTTGACGATTAGTATAGCTGGATGAAGTAATGTGAGATCACTGGGTGGCCCAACAGGGGCTACGCATCGATAGTAGAAACATTGATCGGCAACCCTTTGATTGGTCGGCGAAAATGTCGAAGGAGCGCGCTCGGTAGACTGACAGAAGCCAGGCTGCCATATTGCGCCATCGGCCCCTCTGGCCAACACCAGTAGGCGGTAGGGTAGATTTATCATATCACACCATATTATCCAATATTATATTACATTATATTATATTATAATATGTTATATTATATCCCCTTTCACATTAGAGCCACAACAGGACCCACTAGAACATGGGAACAAGTAAAAGTGAAATATAAGAATATTCTACAGAATGGTAATATTCATCACTTATATTGCTTGTCGTCTCTTGGAAAGAGACCCTGGAATTCTCTGTTTGTTTGTTCATAACAGCAACCAAGAAAAGGGCAGAGCAAAAAAAAAGACAGGTGGTGGTCCTGCACCCCCTCGTCAACAAGTTGGTTAAGTGAATAATACCCTCACGGGAAAATCGATATCTCTCTATGAGCACACTGTCGCGCTGAGCTAAAGGATCCTGTCTGTCCCGCAATATACGCTGAATTCTGAGGACTCTCCTTATCAATCTTGCACCTTCCGCAATGGGTTGCTCGCGTAAACGGACAGGACATGGCTGCGACAGACTTCCCAAATCCACCTTCGCTTTTATAGCCGTGGTCTCTCATCTTGATTACACGAAGTAATTTACAATTACTACTCTGAAATATGAATTACATCTGTAATAATCACATACATGTAATAGAATGTTAATAGTACATTTCCCTTTTTTAGGAAATGACCTGTATGTATCTGTGTGAAATCAATAAAAGGATCAAGTGCTGCATTATCTTTAGTTACATTGATGTTATTTATTTATGGTGAAACAGTGGTGGAATATCGCTGTTGCTTTCGTATGAATGACGCGGACATACCTGCGTGGCCGCGATCTAATCCTGTTTACATAAAGTAAACCTGCTCCCCAGCAGGTTTACGCTTACGGCTCTGTTGCTATGACAGCAAGTCCCGGATGGGCTTCGGGGAACCGAACGATCCAGGATCACGCGAAATCGTCAACAATCTCATCCAGCTAACTCACTTAGCGCGGTACGAAGAACAGGCCCCAGAACAGAATTTGAATCAAAACAATGGAATTTAAATGAACACAAAAGAATTTGAATCAAAACAATGGAATTTAAATGAAATCAATAGAATTTGAATGAAAACAATGGAATTTTAATGGAAACAACAGAATTTGAGAACAAACAATGGAATTTGAATAAAAAGAGTAGAATTAGAATGAAAACAAAAGCATTTGAATGAAAACAATGGATTTTCAGTGAAAAGAACAGAATTAGAATGAAAACAGAAATTGAATGAAAACAATGGAATTTCAATGAAAAGAACAGAATTAGAATGAAATGAATAGAATTTGAATGGACAGAACAGAATTTGAATCAAAACAATGGAATTTGAATGAAAACACAACAAAATTTGAATGAAAACACAACAGAATTTGAATCAAAACAATGGAAGTTTAAAACAAACAACAGAATTACAATAAAAACAACAGAATTTGGGATCAAACAATGGAATTTGAATAAAAAGAGTAGAATTAGAATGAACACAAAAGCATTTGAATGAAAACAATGGATTTTCAGTGAAAAGAACAGAATTAGAATGAAAACAGAAATTGAATGAAAACAATGGAATTTCAATGAAAAGAACAGAATTAGAATGAAATGAATAGAATTTGAATGGACAGAACAGAATTTGAATCAAAACAATGGAATTTCAATGAAAACACAACAAAATTTGAATGAAAACACAACAGAATTCAAAACAATGGAATTTCAATGAAAAGAATGGAATTTGAATGAAAACAAAAGCATTTTAATGAAAACAATGGAATTTCAATGAAAAGAACGGAATTAGAATGAAATGAACAGAATTCTAAAACAAACAATAGAATTTGAATAAGAAGAGTAGAATTAGAATGAAAACAACAGCATTTGAATGAAAACAACGGAATTTCAATGAAAGGAACGGAATTAGAATGAAAGGAAAAGAATTTGAATGAAAACAAAAGAATTTGAGAACAAACAATGGAATTTGAATGAAAACAACGGAATTTGAATGAAAACAACAGAATTCTAAAACAAACAATAGAATTTGAATAAAAAGAGTAGAATTAGAATGAAAACAAAAACTGGAAAAAAAAAAAAAAACTCGGACTCTCCGTTCCTCCTCGACCTCCTTCCTCCTTCTCCCCCGTTCTTCTGCTCCCCGCAGGCGAGCGCTTAGCTGGATGGGCCCCGGGTTACGCGTAAACCGGCCCAAGTGGGGACCGCGGGCACTTCGTGCTCCGTGGGTACTCTGTGAACCCTTAGTGATCATGATGGGGTATTTCGCCACCCCACACCACATTCGTAAGTTACGATGGCAAATACTGGGGTCTCGAGGGACCCCGAACCACCGGAGCAAACATCTCCGTCTCCTTCTCCTTGCTCCTTCTACCCTGCACTTGCAAACGCTCAGCTTTACAGAGGGTAGTCTTCACGTAAACTGGCCCTCTCCTCAGTTCTCCTGAGCCTCGCTGTTGGACGCTTGGCTCTACAGAGGGCAGAGTTCACGTAAATCGCCCTTCTTGAGGGCCTCAGACTCTCCCTGCCGCCTTCCTACCTCCTTCTGCTCCATTCTCCTGCTCCTCGCAGGCAAGCGCTTAGCTTAGCTGGGTAGGCCCCAAGTTACGCGTAAACCGGCCTTCGCGAGGAATGGGGGTGCTCTCTACTCTGTGGCGGGTTTCGCGAACACCCCCTTCGGTGAGGACCTCGGGCTTTCCGTGCCTCCCTGTCCTCCTTGCTCTCTCTCCATCATTCTCAAGTGCCTCGCTAGTGAAAGAGAAGCTGTTTGGCCTTCCTATTACGCGAACACCGCCCTCATGTTGGATCTCGGCCTCTGCGTTGCTTTTCGTACTCCTTGCTCCCACTACATCGTTCTCAAGTGCCTCGCTAGTGAAAGCGCAGCTGTTTGGCCTTCCTATTACACGAACACCGCCCTCCAGTTGGATCTCGGGCTCTGCGTTGCTTCTCGTACTCCTTGCTCCCTCTACATCGTTGTCAAGGGCCTCGCTAGTGAAAGCGCAGCTGTTTGGCCTGCCCATTAGGCGAACACCGCCCTCCGTTTATGCTCCTCACTAGCGTACGCTTAGGTCTGCGGAGGGCCGGTTTCGCGAACACCCCCTTCGGTGAGGACCTCGGGCTCTCCATTGCTCCTTGTCCTCCTTGCTCCTTCTCTACCGTTGTCATGCGCCTCGCTAGTGAAAGAGAAGCTGTTTGGCCTGCCTATTACACGAACACCGCCCTCCAGTTGGACCTCGGGCTCTCCGTTGCTCCTCCTCCTTGCTCCCGCTTATCGTTCTCAAGTGCCTCGCTAGTGAAAGAGCAGCCGTTTGGCCTGCCCATTATGTGAACACGGCCCTCCGTTTATGCTCTTCGCGAGCGTACGCTTAGGTCTGCGGATGGCCGGTTTCGCGAACACCGTCCTCTAGTTGGACCTGGGGCTCTCCATGCCCCTCGTCCTTCTTGCTCCCTCGCCTTCATTCTCATCTGCCTCGCTAGTGAAAGAGCAGCTATGTGGCCTGCCTATTAGATAGAATAGAATAGAATAGCCTTTATTGTCATTGTACAGAGTACAACGAAATTGGAGTGCCACTCCCTTGGTGCAAGTTTCAATAATAAATATAAATGTAAAATATAAAAAGTACAAAAAAAACAATCGTAAGTACTCAAACAATAGTATGTACAATATATACAGGATAGCAGCATTAATATAATGACAGTATGAATAGCAGCATAATATAATGACAGTGACGGTATGGAATAGGTTCAATTGTTTTTGTGCTTATTTACTACGGTGATAGCTCTGGGAAAACCGCCGCAAGATTGGTTCAGATCTCTAGATTTATATATGTCCAAATTCCTTTGGAAAAATAAGCCCCCACGTATAAGCTTAAAAACACTGCAAAAGACCAAGGATAAAGGAGGATTAGAACTACCTAACTTTCAGCACTACTTCTTAGCCAACAGGCTTCAGTTCATCTCAGGATGGCTAAAACATACCCTGTTAGACGAACCTTGGCTAGATGTAGAACAAGCACTTTGCAATAATCTAGAGATTTCAGGTCTACCATTTATCAGCTCAAACATCCAATAACATGAATGCTTCAAAAGCGTCAACATCAGCTCTTCTCTGACAGCATGGTGGGAGTTTCTGAAGTTGACAGAGTCTTCATTAATCCCATGCAAACGTACACCTATCTGGAACAACCCTGACATATTACAAAACAATAATATGATAAACTTTTCTGATTGGAGTGGTAAAGGAATCAAATATGTAGAACATATACTAGAAGGAACAGAATTTATTTCATTTGACAGACTAGTTACACAATATGGGATCAACAAGAAAAGGGTGCAAAGGACGCAACCCCCCCCCCCCTTCTGGCTGCCTCTGCCTCAGTTTTATCCCACAACTTAGACATTCACATTACTCACACTCTCATTACACATTGATATAGGATCTTGGGGGTGGGCACGCTACACGGAATCCAAATTACCATCAGGGTGTACACCTCACCCCTGGCGTCGTTGCCCACCTCTCAATTTTAAATACACGTAGACATTGAGGGCTAGCAGGAGGGGCTATGCGCTTACCTGCTGCTCTCTGGCAGGTAGCTCCATGCCCTCCTGGGTTTTAAATGCACCTCAGAACACACATGCATCAACACTACAATGAGCGGGTTGAGGGAGGTTTGGAGTCTTCTCTCACCCCCGTTCTCTGCGGCCTGCTGGAGCGGGGGGCTAGGAGGAGGAGTTGGCCCTCCGACTCGGGTCTGGAATGTGGGGCCTCTCTGCTGCTGCGGAGCCGGGGCGGTCTGCTTCTCCCCACCGCAGGGAAAAGGGTAACGCCCCCTCCAGGGGCAAGGGTACCTAGACCCGGTTCGTAGAGTACGCTTGGGGAGTGTGATCGTGTGTACAGCGTCTCTTTATGTCTGTCTCCACGTTGGTTGAGTGTGGAGTAAGTGCATATGAGAGCATGAGGGTGGGAATGGATGTTTGTATCTGTGTGTGCCTGTATGTCTGTGTCTATACGTCAGGTTGGGTATCAGACGCCACCTCTCTGGGGACATCTCAGGCCCTCCTGGGGTTCGCTCGGGCCACTTCGGAGGTGGGGTGCCCCCGGCCTCTCACCCTGGGGCTCGGTCACTCAGGCACAGCTGGCTGCCGGCGGAGCTCACGGGCGCGTGAAAAAAAAAGAGTAGAATTAGAATGAAAACAAAAGCATTTGAATGAAAACAATGGAATTTCAGTGAAAAGAACAGAATTAGAATGAAAAGAATAGAATTTGAATGAAAACAACGGAATTTGAATGAACAGAACAGAATTTGAATCAAAACAATGGAATTTGAATCAAAACAAAAGTATTTGAATCAAAACAATGGAAGTTTAAAACAAAAAACAGAATTAGAATGAAAACAACAGAATTTGGGAACAAACAATGGAATTTGAATAAAAAGAGTAGAATTAGAATGAAAACAGAAATTGAATGAAAACAATGGAATTTCAATGAAAAGAACAGAATTAGAATGAAATGAATAGAATTTGAATGGACAGAACAGAATTTGAATCAAAACAATGGAATTTGAATGAAAACACAACAAAATTTGAAAGAAAACAATGGAATTTCAATCAAAACAATGGAAGTTTAAAACAAACAACAGATTTAGAATGAAAACAACGGAATTAACATGAAAAAGACGAAATTTTAATGTAAACAACAGAATTTGAGAACAAACAATGGAATTTGAATAAAAAGAGTAGAATTAGAATGAAAACAAAAGCATTTGAATGAAAACAACGGAATTTCAATGAAAAGAACGGAATTAGAATGAAATGAATAGAATTTGAATAAACAGAACAGAGTTTGAATGAAAACAAAAGAATTTGAATGAAAACAACGGAATTAGAATGTACAGAACAGAGTTTGAATGAAAACAAAAGCATTTGAATGAAAACAACGGAATTAGAATGAACAGGGCCCTGTGCTTCGTACGTCGCTTACTACATCCAAGATCAAATGAAACATCCAAGACCAAATCATCGCGCTAACTCTGAGCTCGCTATTCCGGTTCCCCGAACACACCTGTTGTTGACGATTAGTATAGCTGGATGAAGTAATGTGAGATCACTGGGTGGCCCAACAGGGGCTACGCATCGATAGTAGAAACATTGATCGGCAACCCTTTGATTGGTCGGCGAAAATGTCGAAGGAGCGCGCTCGGTAGACTGACAGAAGCCAGGCTGCCATATTGCGCCATCGGCCCCTCTGGCCAACACCAGTAGGCGGTAGGGTAGATTTATCATATCACACCATATTATCCAATATTATATTACATTATATTATATTATAATATGTTATATTATATCCCCTTTCACATTAGAGCCACAACAGGACCCACTAGAACATGGGAACAAGTAAAAGTGAAATATAAGAATATTCTACAGAATGGTAATATTCATCACTTATATTGCTTGTCGTCTCTTGGAAAGAGACCCTGGAATTCTCTGTTTGTTTGTTCATAACAGCAACCAAGAAAAGGGCAGAGCAAAAAAAAAGACAGGTGGTGGTCCTGCACCCCCTCGTCAACAAGTTGGTTAAGTGAATAATACCCTCACGGGAAAATCGATATCTCTCTATGAGCACACTGTCGCGCTGAGCTAAAGGATCCTGTCTGTCCCGCAATATACGCTGAATTCTGAGGACTCTCCTTATCAATCTTGCACCTTCCGCAATGGGTTGCTCGCGTAAACGGACAGGACATGGCTGCGACAGACTTCCCAAATCCACCTTCGCTTTTATAGCCGTGGTCTCTCATCTTGATTACACGAAGTAATTTACAATTACTACTCTGAAATATGAATTACATCTGTAATAATCACATACATGTAATAGAATGTTAATAGTACATTTCCCTTTTTTAGGAAATGACCTGTATGTATCTGTGTGAAATCAATAAAAGGATCAAGTGCTGCATTATCTTTAGTTACATTGATGTTATTTATTTATGGTGAAACAGTGGTGGAATATCGCTGTTGCTTTCGTATGAATGACGCGGACATACCTGCGTGGCCGCGATCTAATCCTGTTTACATAAAGTAAACCTGCTCCCCAGCAGGTTTACGCTTACGGCTCTGTTGCTATGACAGCAAGTCCCGGATGGGCTTCGGGGAACCGAACGATCCAGGATCACGCGAAATCGTCAACAATCTCATCCAGCTAACTCACTTAGCGCGGTACGAAGAACAGGCCCCAGAACAGAATTTGAATCAAAACAATGGAATTTAAATGAACACAAAAGAATTTGAATCAAAACAATGGAATTTAAATGAAATCAATAGAATTTGAATGAAAACAATGGAATTTTAATGGAAACAACAGAATTTGAGAACAAACAATGGAATTTGAATAAAAAGAGTAGAATTAGAATGAAAACAAAAGCATTTGAATGAAAACAATGGATTTTCAGTGAAAAGAACAGAATTAGAATGAAAACAGAAATTGAATGAAAACAATGGAATTTCAATGAAAAGAACAGAATTAGAATGAAATGAATAGAATTTGAATGGACAGAACAGAATTTGAATCAAAACAATGGAATTTGAATGAAAACACAACAAAATTTGAATGAAAACACAACAGAATTTGAATGAAAACACAACAGAATTTGAATCAAAACAATGGAAGTTTAAAACAAACAACAGAATTACAATAAAAACAACAGAATTTGGGATCAAACAATGGAATTTGAATAAAAAGAGTAGAATTAGAATGAAAACAAAAGCATTTGAATGAAAACAATGGATTTTCAGTGAAAAGAACAGAATTAGAATGAAAACAGAAATTGAATGAAAACAATGGAATTTCAATGAAAAGAACAGAATTAGAATGAAATGAATAGAATTTGAATGGACAGAACAGAATTTGAATCAAAACAATGGAATTTGAATGAAAACACAACAGAATTCAAAACAATGGAATTTCAATGAAAAGAATGGAATTTGAATGAAAACAAAAGCATTTTAATGAAAACAATGGAATTTCAATGAAAAGAATGGAATTTGAATGAAAACAAAAGCATTTTAATGAAAACAATGGAATTTCAATGAAAAGAATGGAATTTGAATGAAAACAAAAGCATTTTAATGAAAACAATGGAATTTCAATGAAAAGAATGGAATTTGAATGAAAACAAAAGCATTTTAATGAAAACAATGGAATTTCAATGAAAAGAATGGAATTTGAATGAAAACAAAAGCATTTTAATGAAAACAATGGAATTTCAATGAAAAGAATGGAATTAGAATGAAAGGAAAAGAATTTGAATGAAAACAAAAGAATTTGAGAACAAACAATGGAATTTGAATGAAAACAACGGAATTTGAATGAAAACAACAGAATTCTAAAACAAACAATAGAATTTGAATAAAAAGAGTAGAATTAGAATGAAAACAAAAACTGGAAAAAAAAAAAAAACTCGGACTCTCCGTTCCTCCTCGACCTCCTTCCTCCTTCTCCCCCGTTCTTCTGCTCCCCGCAGGCGAGCGCTTAGCTGGATGGGCCCCGGGTTACGCGTAAACCGGCCCAAGTGGGGACCGCGGGCACTTCGTGCTCCGTGGGTACTCTGTGAACCCTTAGTGATCATGATGGGGTATTTCGCCACCCCACACCACATTCGTAAGTTACGATGGCAAATACTGGGGTCTCGAGGGACCCCGAACCACCGGAGCAAACATCTCCGTCTCCTTCTCCTTGCTCCTTCTACCCTGCGCTTGCAAACGCTCAGCTTTACAGAGGGTAGTCTTCACGTAAACTGGCCCTCTCCTCAGTTCTCCTGAGCCTCGCTGTTGGACGCTTGGCTCTACAGAGGGCAGAGTTCACGTAAATCGCCCTCCTTGAGGGCCTCAGACTCTCCCTGCCGCCTTCCTACCTCCTTCTGCTCCATTCTCCTGCTCCTCGCAGGCAAGCGCTTAGCTTAGCTGGGTAGGCCCCAAGTTACGCGTAAACCGGCCTTCGCGAGGAATGGGGGTGCTCTCTACTCCGTGGCGGGTTTCGCGAACACCCCCTTCGGTGAGGACCTCGGGCTTTCCGTGCCTCCCTGTCCTCCTTGCTCTCTCTCCATCATTCTCAAGTGCCTCGCTAGTGAAAGAGAAGCTGTTTGGCCTTCCTATTACGCGAACACCGCCCTCATGTTGGATCTCGGCCTCTGCGTTGCTTTTCGTACTCCTTGCTCCCACTACATCGTTCTCAAGTGCCTCGCTAGTGAAAGCGCAGCTGTTTGGCCTTCCTATTACACGAACACCGCCCTCCAGTTGGACCTCGGGCTCTGCGTTGCTTCTCGTACTCCTTGCTCCCTCTACATCGTTGTCAAGGGCCTCGCTAGTGAAAGCGCAGCTGTTTGGCCTGCCCATTAGGCGAACACCGCCCTCCGTTTATGCTCCTCACTAGCGTACGCTTAGGTCTGCGGAGGGCCGGTTTCGCGAACACCCCCTTCGGTGAGGACCTCGGGCTCTCCATTGCTCCTTGTCCTCCTTGCTCCTTCTCTACCATTGTCATGCACCTCGCTAGTGAAAGAGAAGCTGTTTGGCCTTCCTATTACACGAACACCGCCCTCCAGTTGGACCTCGGGCTCTCCGTGCCTCCTCGTCCTCCTTGCTCCGTCTCCATCATTCTCAAGTGCCTCGCTAGTGAAAGCGCAGCTGTTTGGCCTTCCTATTACACGAACACCGCCCTCCAGTTGGATCTCGGGCTCTGCGTTGCTTCTCGTACTCCTTGCTCCCTCTACATCGTTGTCAAGGGCCTCGCTAGTGAAAGCGCAGCTGTTTGGCCTGCCCATTAGGCGAACACCGCCCTCCGTTTATGCTCCTCACTAGCGTACGCTTAGGTCTGCGGAGGGCCGGTTTCGCGAACACCCCCTTCGGTGAGGACCTCGGGCTCTCCATTGCTCCTTGTCCTCCTTGCTCCTTCTCTACCGTTGTCATGCGCCTCGCTAGTGAAAGAGAAGCTGTTTGGCCTTCCTATTACACGAACACCGCCCTCCAGTTGGACCTCGGGCTCTGCGTTGCTCCTCATCCTCCTTGCTCCCTCTACATCGTTCTCAAGTGCCTCGCTAGTGAAAGAGAAGCTGTTTGGCATGCCTATTACACGAACACCGCCCTCCAGTTGGACCTCGGGCTCTCCGTTGCTCCTCCTCCTTGCTCCCGCTTATCGTTCTCAAGTGCCTCGCTAGTGAAAGAGCAGCCGTTTGGCCTGCCCATTATGTGAACACGGCCCTCCGTTTATGCTCTTCGCGAGCGTACGCTTAGGTCTGCGGATGGCCGGTTTCGCGAACACCGTCCTCTAGTTGGACCTGGGGCTCTCCATGCCCCTCGTCCTTCTTGCTCCCTCGCCTTCATTCTCATCTGCCTCGCTAGTGAAAGAGCAGCTATGTGGCCTGCCTATTAGATAGAATAGAATAGAATAGCCTTTATTGTCATTGTACAGAGTACAACGAAATTGGAGTGCCACTCCCTTGGTGCAAGTTTCAATAATAAATATAAATGTAAAATATAAAAAGTACAAAAAAAACAATCGTAAGTACTCAAACAATAGTATGTACAATATATACAGGATAGCAGCATTAATATAATGACAGTATGAATAGCAGCATAATATAATGACAGTGACGGTATGGAATAGGTTCAATTGTTTTTGTGCTTATTTACTACGGTGATAGCTCTGGGAAAGAAGCTATCCCTGAATCTGTTTGTCCTGGTTTTATGTGACCTGTACCGTCGACCTGACGGTAATAGTTCAAACAGTTGGTTGCTGGGGTGAGAGTGGTCCTTGATGATATTGCCAGCTCTGCTGAGGTACCGAGAGTTTGCAGTGACCTCCAGGCTGGGCAGAGAGCAGCCAGTGATCTTCTGGGCTGTGTTGATGACCCTCTGCAGTACTTTCCTGTCTGCAGCTGAGCACCCTGCATACCATGTTGTTATGCCGTACGTTAGGATGCTCTCTATGGTGGCTCTGTAAAATGTCACCAGCAGCCTCTCCTCCAGGTTGTTCCTCCTGAGCACTCTCAGAAAGTGGAGACGCTGCTGGGCCTTTTTAACCACCGCTGTAGTATTTGCAGTCCAGGAGAGGTCATGAGATATCTGCACGCCCAGAAACCTCATGGAGTGTACCCTCTCCACACAGCTCCCGTGAATGTAAAGTGGGGCCGGGTCTGCTCTGCCCTTCCTGAAGTCCAAGATAAGTTCTTTAGTTTTCGTGGTGTTCAGTTGGAGGTTGTTAACTGAACACCACTCAGTCAGTCTGTTGACCTCATCTCTGTAGTCCGACTCATCCCCCCTTGAGATGAGTCCAACCACTGTGGTGTCATCCGCGAACTTTATGATGGTGTTTGAGAGATGGGTAGGGGAGCAGTCGGATGTGTAGAGCGTAAACAGGAGGGGACTCAAAACACATCCTTGTGGAGGCCCGGTGCTGAGTGTGATGGTGCTGGACCGGTGGGGGCCGAGTCTGACAGACTGTGGTCTATTTGTCAGGAAGTCCTTGATCCAGAGGCAGATGGGGGTGGAGAGTCCCAGGTGAGACAGTTTCTGGACCAGGATCTCCGGGATGATATGATTGAATGCTGAGCTGAAGTCCAGAAAGAGCATTCTCACATAGCTTCCTCGGTGCTCCAGGTGACTCAGCGCAGTGTGGAGCGCTATGGTGATAGCGTCCTCGGTGGAACGATTTGTCCTGTAGGCAAATTGGTGGGGGTCCAGAGTGGGAGGCAGAACGGCCCTGATGTGCTGACAGACCAGTCTGTCAAAGCACTTCATCACTACAGGCGTAAGTGCAACAGGCCTGTAGTCATTTGGGCTGGCCACAGCTGTCTTCTTGGCGATGGGGATGATGGTGGAGGTTTTGAGGCAGGGCGGGACGGTGTTTGATGACAAGGAGAGGTTGAAGATTTTAGTGAAGACTCCAGTCAGTTCGTCAGCACATGCTCTGAGAACCTTTCCATGTATTCCATCAGGACCTGCCGCCTTCCTGGGATTCACTGACCTTAGAACACACCTCACTTGATGCTCCCTAAGTGTTAGTGTGCCAGTGCTGGGGGCGGGTGGAAGTGGTGTGGCAGCTGAGGGCTTGGTCGTCTCAAAGCGGGCGAAGAAACGGTTTAGATCCTCAGCCAGTGAGGCATCAGTCCTAGATGTTGCCTGGTTATTGCTTCTGTAGTTGGTAATGTGATTGATCCCCTGCCACATTTTTCTGGGGTCGTTGTCAGCAAAGTGATCTTCAATCCTCCTCCTATAGGCAGCCTTAGCTTTCCTGATGCCTCTACTCAGGTCTGCCCTGGCCGCCCTATACGCAGCCCTGTCCCCTGACTTGAAGGCAGTGTTGCGGCTTTTTAGGAGGGATTGCACTTCGCTATTCATCCAGGGTTTTTGGTTTGGAAACACCCTGACCCTTTTGTTGACAGTGACATTGTCAACACAGTTCCTGATGTACGAGAGTACAGTGTCCGTGTACTCCTGGACGTTGTGGCTGGAGAATAAATCCCATACAGTTGTTGAGAAGCAGTCCTGCAGTTGAGAAAGGGCTCCTTCAGGCCAGGTTTTTATTGTCTTTGTCTGGGGCTTTGTTTTTTCTCAGCAGGGGGGTGTAGGTGGGGGTGAGGGACATGCAGAGGTGGTCAGATCCAGCCAGGTGGGGGAGGGGTGTCGCTCTGAAAGCATGCCTGATGTTTGAATAGACATGGTCCAAAGTGTGTTCTCCTCTCGTAGCAAAGTCCACAAACTGGACAAATTTAGGAAGCACAGTCTTTAGGCATGCTTTGTTAAAGTCGCCGGCGACAATAAAAACCCCATCGGGGTGGGCAAGCTGTTGTTTGTTTATGGTGTTGAGCAAGAGGCTGAGAGCCGTGCTAACGTTAGCATCCGGCGGTATATAAACAGCTATCACAATAACTACTGTAAACTCCCTCGGGATGTAAAAAGGTCTGCACGAGACTGCCAGAACCTCCAAATCAGGAGAACAGTGTGTGTGAATGATCCTGCTGTTACAACACCACTCGTTATGCACGTAAACACATAGCCCCCCTCCACTGCTTTTACCTGAGTTGCTGTTTCTGTCATGCCAGTGTAGCGTGCGGCCTGCTAACTCGACTGCAGCGTCGGGAATCAGCGGGTGAAGCCACGTCTCCGTAATAAGAATAATGCTGCAGTTACGTGCAAAGCTTGTGTTGGCTATCTGTAGCTCCAATTCGTCAAGTTTGTGGGTGATGGATCTGGCGTTCGATAGGAAAAGGCTCGGAAGTGCTGGCCGGTGTGGATGTTTGCGTAGCCTAGCGAGCACCACGAACACCGCCCTCCGTTTGGACTTCAGACACTCCTTGCCTCCTCCTCATCCTTGCTCCCTCTACATCGTTCTCAAGAGCCTCGCTAGCGTACGCTTAGGTCTGCGGAGGGCGAGTTACCTGAACACAGCCTTTCGTTTAGACCTCGGACCCTCAGTGTCTCCTCATCCTCCTTTCCCTTTTTTAAAACATTTTCCTCGCTCTCACGCGCCTCGCTGGCGAGCCCTTAGCTTTGGGGAGGGTGGGTTTCGCGAACACCACCGTCTGTGAGGAACCCAGTACCTCCTACACACACACACACACATACAGGAGGCAGTGAGGAGTAGAAGGAGGTTGTTGCTATGCCTGCGTCGCGAAACCAGGGCTCATTGTGGGTGCGCCCGGAGCAGCTACGGGGGAAACACATGGGACAACCGACCAGTTTGGGGCCATGGTTTATTCAACGTGTATTTTCAGTGTGGTTTAACTTGCTAATCTGATCTGAAATGCTTTCCTTGAATGTGCCTTAATTTCACCTCTTTTTTCTTTCTTCTTTTCTTAGCGTACTGAAAATGTTGGCGACCAAAGGCTGGATCCAGGGATATGTGCTGCTTGTGCTACTGGTGTTATGTGGGCAAACTGCTCGCTGTCAACATCAATACAAAGGTAAAGTGCAATCCCAGGGTTGTGTGCTGCTTGTGGTACTCGCTTTATGTGGGCAAACTGCTCGCTGTCAACATCGATACAAAGGTAAAGTGCAATCCCAGGGTTGTGTGCTGCTTGTGGTACTCGCTTTATGTGGACAAACTGCTTGCTGTCAACATCAATACAAAGATAACAAAAGAATAGCCTAGTGTAACGTAGTGTTTTATTTATTTTTTTCTAGAATGATTCAAATGTTACTATCAAATTCCTCAACCCCGCAGGCTCTGCGACCCGTGAAGAACTGAGACTCCTTCTGGTCGGTAAAACAGGATCGGGAAAGAGTGCATCCGGAAACACCATCCTGGGGGATGTGAACGCTTTCAAAGAAGACGTTTCGCCTGAGTCTGTCACCGACGGCTGTCTCAGAAAAGAGGCAGAGGGCAAAGACGGAAGAAATATCGCTGTGATCGACACTCTGGGGCTGTCTTTTGGATGAAATAGATGAAATGGTGGATTTCAATGGAGGAAACCACTACACCAACGAGATGTATAAGGCGGCCTAGAAGAAACTCGAAGGAGAAAGGATGAAGAGGAGAAAGGAGGAAGAACAAAGAAAAAGGGAAGAAGAGGAGAGGATCGAATTGAAGGAGCGGTGTAAATTCTTCCGCCTCGCTTCCCTGGGATTATTTGGCACAGGAGCGTACTTTACATCTTATGTTCTCATGGGGCTCAGTGGAGCTTGACGGTTGGGCGTTTTCTTTACTCATCGATACCGTGAAAACTGGGCAAACTGCCTAGTGATCAACGAGTACCGCACCAAAGCATGCAACGGGTGCAAGACCAATCACCCCAGCCAGAGACAACACGAGTGTCTGCGAGTCTTGGTGTCAGGGTCCCTGTGCCTACCCGGTTGGCTCAGTATGGCTACATATGTTTTTCATTTTGTTCCTGCTCTCTCCCTTCCTCTCTTTCCCTCCTCCCTCTGCCAGGGCGGAGCTCACCTGTGGGCTTCTGCCCTTGGTCCATGCACCTGGTCGCCATCACACACCTGTGGCTCGTTACGAGAGTGTTCCAGCTCCTTTATAAGACGGCAGCTCTGTGTTTCTCGTCGCTGGACCGTTGCCGACCCGCATTCCCTGGACCAACCCCTGTGTTTCCTGAGTGATTGAGTGTGCGAGGAGTGGAGTACGTCATCGTGTTTTCTGTGGAGTGTGGAAAGGAGTGTGAGGAGTGGACGGAGTGCGTGTGGACTTTCAGCGTCTTTTCCCTTTGTGTGTGGACCCCCGGAGCCCGGCTTCCCCCTCACCTCTGTAAATAGATCACCTGGTGTGCTTTAATAAAGATTCTTGTGTTTCCCAACTCAGAGCCTGCGCATGTGTCCGTTCCATCCCGCTGTGACACTTGGAGGATGACTTTTACGCTGAACATTATTACAGCATCAGGAAAAGACTCCTCACGCCGCGTTTCATTCCTTCCATTCAACGTCTTCTGATCATGTATTCACAGCCACCGAAGGCGCTGTACAGCACCGAGCACCTGAAACACGGACAGTTTGTTGATACTGTAATCAAAAATACAGCCCCGGGGGGGGCATTTTAAAAACGCGCCCTCCCTATTGCGCATGTCCCTAAAAGGTATGGCCTTCCAGATTGCCTCAGTTGTATCGTGAGTGTAATTTCAAATAAAATAAAATAAAACTCAGAAGAGTCTGTGTGTTGTATTCTTCTTTTTCTTCTTCTTCATCTTCTTCTTATTGTTATTATTGTTATTATTATTATCATTATTGTGATTATGCTTCATTTTTATGTACTGGGGTATCAATGACCCCCACGCTGCCGCAGCAGCTTCTGTGCATGGCCCCCAAGTGCTACGTTTTCTTTCCCGAGCCCCCGATGAACCCATTAGAATTGCTCTGGGGCACTCTTCGACCCCAAATGATCGTTCTGTTTTTTTCATTTTCATTCACCTGTCTCTACTGAGGGTGGGGTACTTTGGGACCCCCGGGGTCTGGGGCTGTCCCAAAGGGGAGCACAAGGGTTAAGGTGTCGCGGATAAATACAACAAAATAAAACTAGTACCGGTACCGAAAAAAAGAAAATTTATTGATAACACACGTGAAAAGACCAAGGAAAACAGAGTAAACAATAAAAACGATAACAAAATAACGCTCAAAACCGATAAAAACCCTGAAAACCATACATTTCACACCTGAGCCTCAACTCTCGCGGCCTGGTACCAAATGACTCACAGACCGGTACTGGTCCGAGGCCCGGATGTTGGGGACCGCTGCTTTAAGGTGATACTGTGCAAATGAGGTAACACCTCAAATCTGATGAAACACCTGGCGACGTATAGCGTTGTTTTTAAAAGCCAAGAAATGCGCCGTATTTGATAGCTTGCTGCGAGACCTCACACCGAGCAAATCTACTGCGGGTGTGGTGCCTGTTATCGGACCCGAAGTAAGCAACATCCCCCAAAAACCCGAAGAGGAGAGTCCTGGCCCCTAGCCCTGCCAGTGTAGCAGAAATGATGACGGATGATGATGGCAGCAGCAGCCGTTCTTCTCTGGGCGAGTAGCTTAATGTTGTTCATGTGTAATTTACGTTGAGTAGCCTAACCACGTTATTAAATTAATGCATGTAAGGTGAACTAGCAAACATCATCATAGGTACATGCGGCTGTCCTCGTTTGATGGCAGATACTCCCTTCACCCTGGCCAAAAAGGCTAAAATGACCAAAGAAAAGGTGGAAAACAGCTAAACATGAGAGGTTTTTGGACAAAGTTTGTGTTTTTTCCATTGTTTAAGCACTGCTTCCAGCCAAGAGTGATACCACATATGCCCCATAGCTGCAGAAAAGGCTAACATTGTTATCTTTTTACAAAAAAAACAGCTGAACATGAGAGGTTTTGGACCAATTTTGTGTTCTCCATTCTTTAAGCAATGGTTTGAGCATCGTTTAAGCACCGGCACCGTTTCAAAAGTACCGATTTGGCACTGGTATCGGATAAAACCTAAACGATACCCATCCCTAGTTGGGTATAATGGCAGGAATCAGCTCTGGATACAAAGCAAACATGGACACCAGGTTTTATCAAATTGGATCACTTTGTTCTTTAAAGTCAGTTTCTCTAAATTTCCATGATCTGTTAAATTGAGGCATTGGTTCATGTATAATTGTGTTCTGTCTTTCCAGTTAAGTACAATTGTTTTCTTCGGGGGGCAATGAGGAGAAGTCGTCTAGAAGTAAAAGCTGAGGCTGACCCCCAGCCCAAATTGTTCTATTACAGCACTAAGCCAAAATGTGTGGAAATATTTATTTCAGCAGGATAAATATTTTTGGGAGGGATATATTTCAAAGTTGAGGAGTTTGTTTGCTGTTTTGTCCATTTTAAGATTGATTTAGACCAGTCCAGCCAACTCTTCCCAGTTTGTGCTTTTTCTTCTGTCCAGATGCAGTTTTGTACACATCCTCCATTACACTGTGTAATTACACTGTGTTTATGTGATAAAAGTGAAATAATTTCCTTGTAGCTAAAACCAAATCTGAAAGAAGATTTCAGCATGACACTATCGCCATCTAGACAAGGCATTATGTTATGGAGGACCACAAGAGCCACACACATCAAAATAAAAACTTTTGTGCTTGTCATGAACCGAAGTTCCGTGCGCAAGCTGGACCCAGAAGCAGAACACACACACCAGGGTAGGAGGGAATAAAGAAAGCAAATTTATTATAAATAAAGGTGTCCCGTGAGGGTAGCCGAAAAAACAACGTATGGAACCAGAAGAAACCGAGGGACTGGGGAGGTGAACTGCGCAGGGAACGCCGAGAGCGGGGCTGTGAGAAGCTGCAAAACAAAAGAGAAACAGATTACTGGGGTGCGGAAAAAAGGCAGCATACGAGGGAAGGTGGAGTATGCATCTTACGGAGGTAGCCGGGCTGAGTGAACCAGAGGGTGGGGGGCTCCAAAAGGGTCGAGACGGCGAGGTTGATAGTGCTTCCGAATCTCAGGCGGACAGGTGGACAGGCAGGTGGCTCGCAAAAACGCCGAGTTGTGATCTGAGTACACAGGGTAAAACAGAGTCAGTTCCAATGGACAATTTGTCATAAGGGTTTTTCCCGCAGGTGTACGTTACCGCTGAGAGGCGACTACGGACTGGCGTGGAGCAGCAGGTAGGGCAGGATTATTTCCCACGTGTGGGACTAATAAAGGTTATCTTATCTTATCTTATTAAATAGTCCACCTGGTGATCGCCTGGGATGGGATGCAGGTGTGGGGTTAGCAGCCACGCCCGTGGGCGTGGGCATCCCAACAGCACCCCGGACGCCGGGCCGCGGACCATGACAGTACCCCCCCCCTCAAGAGTCGCCCCCAGGCGACTGGCCGGGACCCCGCCTGCGGAGAGAAGCATGGAAAGCAGAGATGAGACGAGGGTCCAGAACGAAGGAGCGCGGGACCCAGAGGCGGTCCTCGGGGCCGTACCCCTCCCAATCCATGAGATACTGCTAGCCGCGCCCGCGCCGGCGCGCATCCAGGATCCGCCGGACCGCATAGGCCGGATGGCCGCCGATGAGCCGGGCGGGAGGAGGGGGCTCGGAAGGAGGGCACAGGGGGCTGAGGCGGACCGGCTTAAGTTGAGACACATGGAACGTGGGGTGTACACGCCGAGAGGCCGGAAGCCGGAGCCTGACCGCCACTGGGTTGACGACTCGGTCCACCCCGTACAGCCCGATGAAACGGGGAGCCAGTTTGCGGGACGTGCCCCGGAGCAGGATGTTCCCAGCAGCCAACCAAACCTTCTGTCCCGGCTGGTAGTCAGGGGCTGGGGCGCGGCGACGATCGGCGTAGTGCGCGTGTCGTTCCTTCGCGCGCAGGAGGACGCGGCGAGCGCTGCGCCACACACGTTGGCAGCACCGGAGGTGATGTGGAGCTGACGGGACGGAGAGAGTTAAGTCCTCTTCAGGGAACAGTGAAGGCTGATATCCGAGGGACGCTTCGAAAGGAGATAGACCGGTGGTGGACGAGGTTAAAGTGTTATGGGCGTACTCCACCCAGGGCAGGTAGGTAACCCAGGAGGAGGGGTTTTGACTAGCCACACACCTCAGCATAGTCTCCAGCTCCTGATTGAGACGTTCAGTTTGCCCATTGGATTGCGGGTGGAAACCGGAACTCAGACTGACCTTGGCGCCGAGAATGGAGCAGAAGGTCCTCCATACTTGTGAGGTGAACTGGGGACCACGATCGGAGACAATGTCCAGGGGAATTCCGTGGAGCCTGAAAACCTCAGTGATTAATGCTTGGGCAGTCTCAGCAGCCGAGGGCAGCTTGGCCAGCGGGATGAAGTGAGCGGCCTTAGAAAACCGGTCCACAACGGTGAGGATGACACACTTTCCAGAAGAGGTAGGGAGACCAGTAACAAAGTCAAGGGAGATGTGAGACCAGGGCCGGTGGGGTGTAGTGAGCGGGTGGAGCTGACCTACGGGATGCTTAGTGGATGACTTATTACGAGCGCAGACGGCACAGGCAGACACGTAGTCTCTCATGTCCCGTGTTAGCGATTTCCACCAGAAGTGTCTGCTGAGGAGGCGCGCCGTTCTGCTCACGCCCGGGTGGCACGTGAATCGTGCTGTGTGGATCCAGTGGATGACCGCTCCCCGGGCGGCGGCGGGAACGAAGCGCCGTCCTGGCGGTCCAGTCCCTGGGTCAGGGTCCCCCGGGAGCGCTTGGCGAATGGTCTCCTCAATCTCCCAGGTGAGAACGCCCACCACGCAGGCGGCGGGTAGGATGGTGGCGGGGGGGGGGGGGCGCCTCACTGTCGGGGGAATACTGACGGGAGAGCGCATCGGGTTTGATGTTCCGTGACCCGGGACGATAGGAGAGCGTGAAGTTGAAGCGGGCGAAGAACAGGGACCAGCGAGCTTGACGTGGATTCAACCTCTTGGCGCTTCTAAGGTACAGTAGGTTCTTGTGATCTGTCCATATAAGGAAGGGCTGTTCGGCCCCTTCCAGCCAGTGACGCCATTCCTCCAATGCTAGGAGTTCCCTGTCGCCGATGTCGTAATTCCTCTCCGCGGGGGTGAGACGGCGAGAGAAGAAGGCGCACGGCCGGAGTTTATTCAGGGGCCCGGACCGCTGGGAGAGAACCGCCCCAACTCCCGCATCAGACGCATCAACCTCAACAATAAACTGTTTTGAAGTGTCAGGATGGGTTAGAATGGGTGTGGACGTGAATAATCGCTTCAACTTAGCGAAGGCTGCGTGGGCTTCAGGGGACCATGTGAAAGGCACCTTGGGTGAGGTGAGTTGGGTGAGAGGCGCGGCCACCTGGCTGTAGTTCCGTATGAAGCGGCGATAAAAGTTTGCAAACCCCAGGAAGCTCTGAAGCTTCTTCCGTGACTCCGGAACCGGCCATTCCAATACCGCTTTAACCTTCACCGGGTCGGTCTTCACCTGCCCACCTGTGAGGATGTAGCCCAAGAAGGAAATGGATGAGACGTGGAACTCACATTTTTCCGCTTTGACATACAGTCTGTTTTCGAGCAGCCGTTGCAGCACGCTCCTCACATGGATGCGATGGTCCTCAAGCGTCCTGGAAAAAATCAGAATATCATCCAGGTATACAAAAACAAACACGTTCAGGAAATCCCGTAACACGTCGTTGACTAGGGCTTGAAAAACCGCCGGGGCGTTCGTTAACCCGAACGGCATCACCAGATATTCAAAATGCCCTAGTGGGGTATTGAAGGCGGTCTTCCACTCGTCGCCCTCACGTATCCGTACCAGGTGGTAGGCGTTCCGCAGGTCCAGTTTGGTGAAGACTGTGGCTCCCTGGAGTGAGTGAAAAACAGAACTAATGAGTGGGAGGGGATATTTGTTTTTGACGGTGACGTCGTTCAGCCCCCTGTAATCGATGCACGGGCGGAGCGTCCGTCTTTCTTTCCCACGAAGAAAAAACCCGCAGCCACGGGGGAGGATGACGGCCTAATACGTCCTGCAGCTAGCGACTCCTGGATGTAATTCTCCATGGTTTCTCTTTCGGGGCGAGACAGGTTATACAATCTGCTGGAGGGCAGCGATGCACCCGGGAGCAGCTCAATAGCACAGTCATATGGACGGTGAGGCGGGAGTGAGAGCGCCTCGTCTTTACTGAACACCTGCCGAAGATCGTGATAGTCGGAGGGCACGGAAGAGAGATCCGGTGCGGGTGGCGGGGCGGGACTCCGTTCCGCTGAGGCGGAGGGAACGGCTGACCTCAGGCAGTTAGCCAGACAAAACACACTCCAGCTCGCGATACTCTTTCCGGCCCAATCTATGTGTGGGTTATGTCTCTGTAGCCAGGGGTAGCCTAAGATAAGCGGGGTGTCAGGAGCGGGAAAAGTGAAAAAGGACAGCTGCTCTTGGTGGTTACCTGATGTGACTAACCGTACAGGCGCGGTTTGGTGAGTTATGTATGCAAACACTTGGTTGTTCAATGTGGACGCAGGGATGGGCGGTTCGAGTGGGGTAAGAGACACAGCTAACCTCTTAGCCAGCTTCTCATCCATAAGATTCTGTTCCGCCCCGGAGTCCACCAACGCAGGGCATGTAAAAGTCTGGTTAGGTTATGTGTCAGAAGGATCAAGTATTTTTAAGTGTTAAGCATCTTGAAGATGAACGATGACTTCAAACGTAGACTCCTCCGTCTCCTTCTTAGAGCGCTGCCCACCCGTATCCCCGGACTCACCGGTGGGCCGGGTCGTTTGGGCGGACCGGGCAAACAGCGATGCGATGACCGGGCCTCCCACAGTACAAGCATTCTCCAGCCCGAAATCGGCGTTCCCTCTCCTCCGGAGACAGCCGAGAGCGTCCGATCTGCATGGGTTCGGGCGGGGGCGGCGACGGAGAGCGCGCACACGCAGCCGGGGGCGGAGAAACGCGGATCCCGGGGCGCAATACGGAGCCCATAGGCTTAAGCCGCCGCTCGGCATCCCTCTCCCGCAAGCGTCTATTGATCCTACGGGCGAGGGATGCTAATTCTTCAAAGGATCTAGTTTCCTCGTGAAATGCGAGTTGGTCCTTCATCTGGTCGTTTAATGACCGCAAAAAAACCCCACGGAGGGCCGAATCGGGCCAACCTACGGCGACCGCTCAGGTACGGAAGTCAACTAGGTACTCCGCAATACTGCGCCGCCCCTGACGGAGCCCCAGCAACTTCTGCGCGGCATCGTCCTCCGAAACCGGAGGGGAGAACGTAGCCTGGAACTCCTCCAGGAATTCATCGTACTCACATTCGCGAATGGGGTTAGAGTTTAAGTAAGCCTCAGCCCATGCTAGAGCACGCCCCCGTAACAATCCCACGAAGTGGGAGATCTTAGCGGCATCCGTGGGAAAAGCGTGAGGCGTGCGGCTGAAAAATAAGGTGCACTGGAAAAGGAACCCCCCACACAGGTGTAACTCTCCGTGGAAGGGTTCCAGCAACGGAGGCGAAACACTGCGGTGCACGGGGTCGGGCGGCCTGGTTTGCAGCTTATCCTGAGTGTCACTGAGCTCTTGGCAACGGTCTTGGAGAGACTGGAGCTGCTGATCGTGGCGACCGAGGATAGCGCCCTGTTTATTAATAGCGGAGCGGAGTGGATCTGCTGGGTCCATACTGGCCAGTCCGTACTGTCATGAACCGAAGTTCCGTGCGCAAGCTGGACCCAGAAGCAGAACACACACACCAGGGTAGGAGGGAATAAAGAAAGCAAATTTATTATAAATAAAGGTGTCCCGTGAGGGTAGCCGAAAAAACAACGTATGGAACCAGAAGAAACCGAGGGACTGGGGAGGTGAACTGCGCCGAGAGCGGGGCTGTGAGAAGCTGCAAAACAAAAGAGAAACAGATTACTGGGGTGCGGAAAAAAGGCAGCATACGAGGGAAGGTGGAGTATGCGTCTTACGGAGGTAGCCGGGCTGAGTGAACCAGAGGGGGGGGGGCTCCAAAAGGGTCGAGACGGCGAGGTTGATAGTGCTTCCGAATCTCAGGTGGACAGGTGGACAGGCAGGTGGCTCGCAAAAACGCCGAGTTGTGATCTGAGTACACAGGGTAAAACAGAGTCAGTTCCAATGGACAATTTGTCATAAGGGTTTTTCCCGCAGGTGTACGTTACCGCTGAGAGGCGACTACGGACTGGCGTGGAGCAGCAGGTAGGGCAGGATTATTTCCCACGTGTGGGACTAATAAAGGTTATCTTATCTTATCTTATTAAATAGTCCACCTGGTGATCGCCTGGGATGGGATGCAGGTGTGGGGTTAGCAGCCACGCCCGTGGGCGTGGGCATCCCAACAGCACCCCGGATGCCGGGCCGCGGACCATGACAGTGCTTAAATTATGAATTGTAGAATAAATTCTGCATTTGTAAATTAATTTTCGAATTCCAATTTAATAAACAGATTTTCAAAATGTTTTTTTAACCCTTTGCTTGTAAACTGGGCCCGCCGGCGGGCCCGTGATCAATACTCCATCATCGTTTATGCGAAAATGCAAATGGTTTTGAAAAAAAGAGAAGCAGAGCTTCATGGAGATACGTGGTGCTTTACGCTAGCATGAAGCATTCACAAGCTATTCCTGTCTGAACATAGAAGGAAAACTCCGCCTAGATTTTACCATGTCCGCGTTGCGCTACCATAACTCTTTGAGCATTTGGGCAAGAGAGGAATTTCAAACAGCGACTGAAAGCCGAGAAGATGAGTTTTACGAAACTTTACGGTGCTTTAATTCAAATGCACAAGCAAACACGGTCCAATCACAGACAAATATTCATGACACATGGAGCAGAGAGCGACTGGTGTTGAGAAGCGGCAGCATCGGAATTTTGAAAAATCTTTTAGTGAACATTGACGAAAAAATATCAAGAAAAAGTGAAAGACAGAGAAAGCCTCCCAGATGGTTTATAAAGGAGGAAAATGACCTGGATGAGGAACCAAGCTTGTCTGGAGTAGATCCATCTAAACAAGAGTAAGTAATGAATTTTGCAAACAATAAAATGGCAAGTTTCTGCTTTTGTGATTTTTTTTAATTATTATTATCTATAACTTTATTAATTTCAATTATCAATTACTTTTATTCACAACTAATGCATATCTATCTTTTAGGCTGGTTTCGGCCTTACAGACCTCCTCTGTGTTGGAGAGGAGTGTCACCCAGGGTCAGACTCGCCGACAGAGGGATCGAACTTCGAGGAATGCTGTTCTCAGCCGGTCACCATACTGTCGCTGGAAAACTACTGAAGACCCTGATGTGGTTCCCCAGCCACCAAGGTTTATCCCAAAAAGAACCCCTGGTGTACAGCCACCACTAAATTCTGGAAATCCCTCAGCAGGTGAAATATTTTCATATTTTTTTGATGCTGACGTGCTGCTGTATACAAACACCAACAAAAATACAGCAAAAAATACAGAGAGGGAAGAGGTTTGGAAGGAGCTAACACCAGTAGAGATGCAGAAGCACCTTGGACTGCTGCTGTACATGACTGTGATGCACCTCCCAAAGGTTTCAGACTTTTGGAGGACAAAAACAATTTTTCCCAAGTTCCCTTTCCTGCCTCTGTCATGTCCAAGAGGCAGTTTTTTGCCATCTCAGCTAATATTCACCTGAGCGATCCGGCTGAAGATGTCAAAAATGACAAGAAAAAAGGCAGTGAGTCTTATGACTGTCTCCACTGGGTCAGACCTCTGCTGGAAATGATGAGGACCCGAAGCATGTCCCTGTATCATCCAAGGCAGAATATTTCTGTAGATGAGAGGATGGTTGCTACAAAGGTCAGGTTGGGAATCAAACAGTACATGAGAGATAAACCAACAAAATGGGGGCTCAAGTTTTTTGTACTAGCTGATGTAAATGGGTACACCATAGATTTCAAGCTGTACACTGGCAAATCAAAAGTGGCCTCTGGAAATGGACTCTCTTTTGATGTGGTCACATCTCTCATCAACAAGGACTACCTTGGCTCTGGCTACGTCATATACTGTGACCATTTCTACACAAGCCCCCTCCTCTTCCATGACTTGGGCCAGCAGGGATTTGGGGCTTGTGGCACCTACAGGCAAGGGAGAGCAGGTGTTCCATCCACCCAAGAAAATGCCCTAACTAAAAAATCCCAGAGAGGGTCTATAAGGTGGATTAGGGACCGTGACTTATTAGTTGTAAAGTCAATGGACACCAGAGAAGTGTCAATCTGCAGCAACATCCACACTGTCTACACCGGTGACACAGTGTTGCGATGCCAGAAAGGAGAAGATGGTGAGCGCGGGATGCCCACCAGCACCCAGCTCCAACCATTTTGCTGTCCCCATAAGCAGCAGGGAAGGATAGTCAAAGGCAAGCATGGCCACCCAAGGAATGCGAAAGTGCACTCTGTGCAAAAGAAAGACTCCCTGGCAGTGTGAGCAGTGCAATGTGGGTCTCTGTCTCCAGGTGGATAGGAACTGCTTCAGGGTCTATCACACAGGCCCCAAAACGCCTGAACATTTGTGATATAAAAAGGCCAATAAATGAAAAACTGAGTGAGCAAGGCTAAAAACGTTTTTGTACATATTTATTAAAGCTCATATTGCAAGTTGATGTTGTGTTATATTTTGTTAATGTTGAATATCAGTTTCCACTTAATTATAAATCTCAAAAGTTTTTGTTTTGTTTTTTTCACTTTAAACTGTTGTTCCACTTTCATAACAATAAAATAATATAAAATGGCTGCCAGGTATCGAAAGCTGAGGTTATTCTGAAAAAAGGGGCAAAAGCTGTCACGGTTCTGGATCATTTTGACCCAGTATTTTGAGTTCTCATGTTTTGGTTTAATTTTGTATTTTGTATTATATTCTGGCTCTTGTGGTTTGATTATTATTAGAATTCTATGTTTCTGTTTATTTGTGTTTAGGGATTAGTTCTTAGGTTATGTGTCTCATGTTTTGTGTAGATTTAGTTCTGTGTCTGCGTCTTTGTGCAGTTATTTCTTGTTTCCTGTTTTATTATGAAGGTCTGTGTCTCATGTGAGTGTATTCATTTTTGCCTCCCTTGTCTCATCTCATTATTTACTTCCAGCTGTGTTCCCCATCTGTGTGTAATCTCCCTGTGTTCTTCTGTGTGTATTTAAGTGGTGTCTTCTTATGTTCTAGTCGCTGGTCCGTCTGTTAACCTCCCGTGTTTCAACTGTGAATCTACCGTGTTTCATCCGTGTGTCATCCGTGTGTCATCCGTGTGTTCTCCCTGCTATCCACCTCTATATGCCTCTGCTCACCCTCCTTCATGTTTGTGTTTAGTAGTTTAGTTTTCCCAGTTCAGATTATCTTTAGTTCCGTTTGCCGTTTTCAACTTGTGTTTTGTTTTACAATAAACCTCCTTCACACCTCCACAAGTGCCTGCAATTGGATCCTCCTTTATTTTTCTCCACATGGCTCATTCCATTCGCTGTCAAAAAAGCATTCAGCTATAGTATGATTTTTGACCCTTTAACAGCCAAAATTACCAAAAAAGTCCAGGCAGCCTAAATGATGCTTGGTCAATAAAGGGTTAAAATCCATTTCCCTTTCATGTTCGCTCACGGATTACCATTTGGATTAGCAACTTCATTTTAAAATCCTGCTTGGAATTGTATACATAGGATTTACTGCATGAATAAACTTTCTGAATCCTTTATCATCCGCAACTGAAAATAGTTGTGGATGATTACTATAGCTTTCTAATGTGACGATGTTGTCTCTTGTTGTTGCCGCTGGCTCTCTTTCTCTCTTTCCCTCCCGCTCTGTTCCTGTGCTACTGCCAGTGTAACTACCGCCCCTCCCCCCTCTGCTCAGCGCAAAGCGCAAGGCTCACCGGCCAGAGTGAAGTGGAAAAAAAGTGCAAGAGAGAGGGTGAGGCTCCTTAGGCTTGCGTCATTCGCTTCAAAAAGCCGGCTCTAAGAGCCACTTCATTCGTGACCAACACATCACTAATAAGCATAGAGCAAACAGAGAAAATTACTAAACTGAATCAATTTCAGCTTTTGTTTTTAGTATGGATATTTCATTAATAATTAAATGGCATTGTCTGTATCTTTACCACACAGGTGTATATATTGTAGGGTCAGTGGTTCTGAAACTTTTTATATCATTCCCCACATGGCAGGAAGAATTTTTTCACGCCCCAGCTGAGTTGTCTCATGCTTCTTGTGACTACCCCCGTTTCCTCCCCTATTATCAAAAAGAGTACTATAGGGTGGTTTAAACCAAATAGGGAAAAAAAAAAGGTTGGGGACTCGCAGTTTAGATTGTCATTCTCTTGTGGAACCGGAAGTCCGCAATTTTGCTAGTTTTTACTATTTTTTTCTGTCTCTCCCATTGTCCTCTTCATCGTCATCCTGTTTTCTCTTCTTCTGTCCTGCTTCTGGTCAGTTGATGTAGAGGGTGATGGCACCTTGTTTTCATATTACTCATCCTCACTTTCAGAGGTCTGTCAGTTTGTTGCCTGAATTGAAGAACCTGAATCGCTTCTTGTTCATCTTGTGACTGTCACCATTATCATTTTCCTCTCTTTGGCGCCTCCTGGAGCTTTCAGGCTCTGGGCTGGAGGACTCAAACTCTGGGGCATTAATCGCAGGACCACTTTCATCAGCTTCCTCTCTAGGAGGGCTCCTGGATCCTTGAGGTTCTGGGATGATGAGTATTAACTCTAGGACAGCGGTCCCCAACCTTTTTCGCGCCACGGACCGGTTCATGCCCGACAATATTTTCACGGACCGGCCTTTAAGGTGTTGCGGATAAATACAACAAAATAAAACTAGTACCGGTACCGTAAAAAAGAAGATTTATTCATAACACACCTGAAAAGACCCAGGAAAACCGAGTTAACGATAAAAACGATAACAAAATAACGCTCAAAACCGATAAAAACCCTGAAAACCATACATTTCACACCTGAGCCTCAACTCTAGCGGCCCGGTACCAAACGACTCACGGACCGGTACTGGTCCGAGGCCCGGGGGTTGGGGACCGCTGCTCTAGGACATTATCATCAGATTCACTTCCAGGGTCACTTCCATTTTTACTGCCAGAATCAATGTCACTTTCCCAGATCCACCACATTTCATCAGCCAACTGATCTTCTGCTTCCCAGGGCAGATTATCGTCCACGTTGACTGCTGGTAGAGGAACACCTTGGGGGTCCCAGGGATCTTTTGCTAAACTGGCCAGGTTTTTTTCTATGCCAACTGCTGGAACAGGTGGCTCTTCATTGTCCCAGGAACCTTCTGCTCCCACCGCTGGATTTATTCCCATACCAGCTGGTAACATAGCTAGAGCAACGTAGTCCACTCGTGCTTCCACCTCAAACTTCCCAAGCCATAGAAAAATTCATTTTTCAATGATTCAATTATAATAAAAAATTTCAATCAGTTTCCAGGCTGTCTTCATTGAAGAGACCATGCATTATACTAGCCCAGAGCAAACTCATCTCTGGACTTACTGCATTGTATTGTTCATAGCACTCCACTAAATGAAGCAGTGGGCAAAATCTTAGCCCCACATCTAGAAACAGAGAAATATTTTATAGTTAACACTTATAATGAGAGAACAGTCCACAAATTCCAATCTGTGCTATATTACACGCAATATAGGTGCAGCTGAAAACTAAATGCTGAAAACTACATAGGTTACTATTGCATACACTTCAGTTTATGAAAGATTGGCCAATCAAATCAAACACAGCTGTGATGAGCTTACTAGCTTTGTTCAGTGTTTAAATGTTTTCCTCAGGCCACAGTCACTTTGACCTGTCTTAGTCATTTTCATAAATATTTTAACGTCATTTTTTTTTCACTTTACAAAGCAATTTAATCTTCAAATCAAGGTGAAAATACCATGCAGCACAAGCCTGTGAAACATCCCTGCCTAGAGAAAAACATGTATATTCTCCAATTCCCCATTGGTGGTCACAAAGCAGTTGATGTACCGGGAAAAACACTGTACCAAACGGAGGTATCTAGACTGTGTGACTGAGGCCTTTACGAGCTTTTGAAAGTGGCATGTGTTGCAACAAACTGTCAAACTGATAATACATCAGAAAATTGAAACGAGATGTTCTTACTATGGTTAGGGCTGTTGATCACACCGTCTCCGCTATCCATTTTACATATAGTTAAATCCACTGGACTGCAGGAAAGTGACCAGTAAAGCTGACAAACTTAAACTGGCTGTTTAAAATTTTGGCTATAGAAAGTCGTTAAAATAGTTGAAAAGTTCAAAAGAGTTTTCTGCTGTAGCTGTTAACATCCAAAATGACTGTAGACAAATCTCTAATCTGTGCTGCAATAAACGTGGCTAAATGTTTTCCACAGAGCGTTGTCATGGATATGTGGGGTTTTAACGATGACTCGTGAAGTCATACTGGATGCCAGATTCAAATGTGATGTCAGTGAAGTTGGACTTTATTAAAAATATCCATATTTTTATTTATTCATCATATTTTTTATAAATTCATTAAGGGTGCCTATGCAATAGCACACTTTTTACTAATTGCCAGATTTGCTTTGGTGTGAATGATATCGATTGTTCATATAGATTCAGAGTTACAAAACGTTTTTTGAGAGCAAGTCAATGCGGTCTCTTCACTTATGGTACATTACAAGTCATATATCGTTAATAATTCATATTTTAATTATGAATTGTCAACACTTGAAGATTCCCCCATCTGTTCTGAACAAAATGGTCCAAGAATGACCTCTCTATAGTCTATACAGTTTGGAAATTATGACCTTTTTTTATAGGAATCCTTAATATCAGTAATAAATTACAGAGAGCCTGTGTCTCTGTCTGTGTTTCTGTGTGCGTAAGGGGTGGAGCAGGTGCAGCTGTTTGGGCAGGAAAGAAGCGGCCTCTCTGGTGGATTCAGATTGAGCAGATCCAGGCTGTTTGACTGACAGATACACACAGGCCACACTCTTAACAGCCCTTGTTTACTTGATGCTCAGTTTGTGTGTCTCTCTGTGTGCATGCGTGTGTTTGTCTGTATTTGTAAACATTGTTAGGCAAGTAATTTTTACATTAGTTTTATGTTTCTACTGGCTGTTCTCTCGTGCTTTTCTAAAGTTTCTGCCAATTTGTCTTAGTTGAACAGCAAGTCGTTTTGAGTGAATTTTAGCTTGTTTAGCTTATTTCAGCTAGTCATTTGGCTTTTCCAAACTTTCTGCTAAATTATAGTATTTCTGCTATGTTATAGTATGTGTGCTAAGGTATTATATATCTGCTAAATCACAATATTTTTGCTAAGATATTATTTTAATGCTCCATGCCACAAATACATTGCAGAAAGCCTGCGTCTCTGTCTGTGTTTGTGTGTGTCCATATGTGGCCATTTTGCTTTTCTAATATTTCTGCTTAAGTTATGACTTTTCTGCTAAATTATAATATTTCTGCTACTATTTTACATTTCTACGAAGTTATACTATTGTGCTATTGTATATTAAGTTACAAAGTTACACTATTTCTTCGATGTTTGTGCTAAATATTAACATTTCTGCTGAATTATAATACTCCTGCTCTGTTATAATATTTCTGCCAAGTTATTATGCTCCTTACAAGTTATTGCATTTCTGCTAAGTTATTACATTTTTACTAAGTTGTTATGCTTCTGCAAAGGTAATACAAGTCCAGCTACTTTTCAAAAGCTGACTTCAGCTTCTTCAGCTATCTTCAGCAGACAGTTTTGCAGGAAATGCAGTCCACTTTTGAATTCAGTCATTAGCTCTCTAAAGAGCTTTACATCTCTAGCCAGCCTGCCTATCTTTATATTTGACAATAATCAGTTTGATGTCAGTATTGTCAATCTGCTGGTAGAAAAATAAAAAGGATTAAAGAGATTCATTTCATTGCAAATCTGTATACTGACAGTTTCTTTATTTTCAAATGTTATCTCTCATTCTCTGAGAAAACAGTCTAAATTATGTTTTTTTTTAGGTTTATTTTTTTCTGTCTCTTTCCAAATTGACTGTGTAATACTAGTATTGATCTACGCTGACTCTTTGTCTTTCTCCTCTGTTTAATGTAATTGATTTAAAAGTAAAAGCCATACAAAAGCCTTGGAAAACACTGTGCTCAACCTTTTTTTTCTTTTTTAGATATGTTGCTTAGGGTGAATAAAATCATTCTTACATGAGTGCCGTTCACAGACGTGTTTACTTAAATTGTCAGAAGTGTGCAAATTTTCATATGTTATTTAGTTCTAGGTGTCTGGATCTAAGCCTGAGCAAAAATGGCATTTAGTTATATTTCAGGGACTTGTTTGACTTGGTTTCATTTGGTTAAAATCTTACCTAACCTTATTTTTTTCCTTTATTATTCTTTGTGTCTGTGTGTCTGTGTGAGTATGTTTGGCCAGAGCAGATGAACTTACTGGCAAAATGATCTAAAATGATTTATATAACACAACTTGTCTGATTAAATAATTTCTTCTTAAAATGAATGCATACTGAAAATGTTTCAATTAAATGTAAATAAAGATGAAAGAACCCCGATCTGACATAAAGCACACACACATAATGTTTCAGGAAATGAACACAGAGCTTTTACAGCCACATTTTATGGAGGTTATTAGTGTTAACAAAGAGAAGTAAATACAATATTAGTAAAACTAGAAGTAGTAACAGTATAGTTATTGACTTTTCGTGTTCTTGTTTATTTTGGTTACCTGTTTGGATTGTTTTCAATGCTATTGTATTCTTTGGATTCATTTGTTGGCCTTGATTACTCTTTGCTGGATTCTCTAGCCACTTTTTGTTAGTCTCCCTGCCACCCTGTATTTAGGTTACAACCCCCATAAGTTATGTTAAAGAGCCTTTTTGTTAATGTGTGCAGTGTCTAACATTTTGGTTCTCTACAAGCTGAAACGCCTTCATTCCAGGCTTGTATGAAACTATTTGGAAAGACTGGGCTGGGTTTCCCTGGAAAATAAGTTTATTTTGTGGCATTCACTGTTTGTCTCTGGGGCACTGGAGAGAGGATGTACAGTTTGCACGTGGGCTCAGTCAGGAGTCCTCTTCACTATCCCCTCCATGATGAAGATTAAGATGAGCGGGAAATGAACCTCATCTTTCAGTGTGATTAATGTCCACCAAGTATAATTAAAGACTTTTAGTTAATTCCCCTGTCTCTGCTCCTTGGTAACCATTTTTAATCATTTCCTCCAGTTGCCTCTGTATAATTGAATGTCTTCATTATACAGGCTACAGCTGCTAGAATGTATGGTTGTGCAGGATGTTTTATTTAAATCTGCTTACATTTATGTTCTGAAATTCAAATGGCACCTTGGGAAACCAATTAAAAGTCCAATACGAATTTCTGAATTCCAACTAAGGTCTGTATTTAAGGCCAGTCTTTTTACGTCAGCATATATTGTTGCCGTTATGTTGTATTGAAAGGTAGTTTTTTTTAGTTTGATCATTTCAGATTGCAAAAGTGGTCACAGTGCATCTTTGCCTTTGTGCTAGGGCTTGTAACATCACTAGGACAAAGGGTTTTTTTTTCGGTTTGTTTTGTTTTACATTTCCATTCATCTTTTTTCGTTTCTCCCCGAGAGACTGTGCTTTTTTAAACATGAACTATGAGCTCTATTACTTGTTGTTGTGACAATTGCATGTAAGCCAAAATTAAAACATCTTTAACCCTTTAAGACCTACCATAGAACCAAGTCCGCCAGAGCTTATATTATATTTTTACATGCTGTGGAGCCATTTTTGGGAGCATTTCAAGTTGCTATACATCAATACAACCATTATAGCCCAGATTTTAATAATATGTATTCATTAAGTGCATAGTAATTACTTAAATTGCAAAAAAGTGCAATAAACTACAAAAAAATTGAAAATCGTTTTTGATTTTTTAACATATATTTGTAGTTAGAGAAATTTAAGAGTCTTATCCCTCAAAACTGTAAATACAAAAAAGTTGCACAAAATAGTTTCCCACCACAGGAAATTTATTTTGAGTGTCTTCATAGTTTTATTTTTGAAATACACCAATTTTTATACACTGCAGGAAAAATGAAAATAAATATTATACTGCAAATTTGCAAAAAAGCAGCATATGCATCAAAATAAACTATTTCCAGCAGTGCAATATGAGTCCTAAGCATCCCAGAAACGACACAGAAAGTCATAAAGTCAAAGATAACTTTTAAAAAGAGCAGTATAGGCCCTGAGGCCCTGATCGCAAAAAAGACTACATTTCCGCGAAAATGACGTCACTTCCGGTTTCGGGCAGGTAATGGCGGAAATGCAAAAGTTCGCGCTGACGTCTATTCCAACGTAGGAAGTGTTTTGAACAGCTGATCAGATCGGTAAAGCGTGTTTCTGGAATATTATGTTTTTGTTCCTGCAAGCGCTTTTTATGCAGTTTTTGCAAAGCTTTATGTGGAAGGAAACCGTGATCTAGGACAAGCTGATGGCATCAGATGTAAGTACAACTCCTCCGGTTTCATATGCAAAAAAAAATTTTGCGCTAGCTTACGTGGTTGCAGTGCTACTGGGATTTAAAAATAGTTAGCGTTCCCGCTCCGATCGGCTCTAAAGGGTTAATGGCTCAACAAACGTCTGCTTTATTTTTCAAGTATTGACAATCCCCCCCATCCCCTCATTAGCTTTTCTAGGAGTATATTTTCATTGAACGCTGTGAATGCACTTCGCCTGCTGTCAACTGTTCTAAAAGCTGTCATCACCATTAATCCTTCTGGCTATTCCAAAAACTAAAAGTAAAACAAGTTTCAAGGATACAAAGGGCAGCATCCATTTTCAGTAGTAACATTCATTTTAACTGCAATTTCTCACATTGTTGTTCAAGAATGAAAAAAAAAGTCTCCATTCATCTGCAGACAATAAAATTCTTTACATTTATTTTACTTGGTATGCACTTTGACGTGGGACTCTGACATGCTCTGTGCTGGACTATACCTGCACAGGGTTGGCCTCAAAACCTCAGATTGCTAATATGAATTTAATGTTTTATGAGTGAAGCTCCATGGCCCTGCAGCTCTCTCATTAAGGGGACTGTTCCTGAGCCCTGGTGTGAAGCAGAGTGACCAAACTGGCTACCTTTTTTTATCCAGCTGGGCAAATTACCACATGAAAAGTATTAGGTCCAACTTAATTACATTCAGCTCACAGCTGAAGGGACATTTCTGAGACATTAATGAAAGTAATGGCTGAGAGGGCTCTTTTTCCCTTTCGACTTCAACTGCAACTCTACAACAGAATACAATGCAATTTAGTCTTCTACTAAAATGTTAGTTTTAAAAACTTCAAATCTTTAAAACGCAGAGCCCTTTGAGCTCAGAATATCAAAGTTGTATTCAGATAGTGACACAGGGGTATAGTTTTCCCCACTATTTGGGAATTTGTAATTACAAACACACTTGCCTCAGATCTTACCAGAAACACGTTTATCACAGGTACACACCATCGTATCCCTTGGCCTCTACGCGTTTTCTCCAGGATAACTAATTCCCTTGTTTATTCACCTGTCAAGCCGCTGGCATTACCATTATGTTGGATTAGTTTCACTCAACATTCTGTTGTAGTCTGACAAAAAAAAGGGAAATCTTATGTAAGCTGTGCATGCAGGTTTCAGAGACAGTTGGCTAATTAAAGTGAAATGGGGCAGATAATAGCTTTTAAAAACATTTCAGCCATTTAATGAGCTTATTATTTACTATGAAAGGAAACATGTCACCACCACTCCCCCCAAGTCCACCAGCAGTGAGAGCTGCCACCCACTCTAATTCCATCGTGCTGTGTCGAGGCTTAGCATCCATAAATTTCAGTGACTGAAAAAATGTTATCATAACTGATGAAATAATGCTTAGCCCACCCTAACATTCAGAGGTCCCCTCCAGGCAAATTGTCTTAAGTCATTCTAGGAAGATGGTAATTAAAAGACAAACTACAGCCTGGGTGAAATAATATTTTGCAGAATGGAGATCCTGCCCGGAATGAAAATTTAATTAAAAAAATTAAGATATTACAATTTTATGATGGTGTCAGGTTTTTTCAAGTGGGATTGATGTTTTTTTTCTTTCTTTATGTCTTTTTTTCATTAGAAGTTTAAAATGATGTTCCAGTATGAGAGTTAAAAATGGGGTCAGTGTTGCAGCACTGCTCATTTGCATTCACAGGCTGATAGGATGTCAGTGATGTTAACTGAATGAATTATATCCATGTGCTTCATCAGTGTAAGAATAAATTAACCCTTTAGTTTCCCTTTGTCTTCTTCTTCTTCTTGGCTGTTGCCTTGTTTTCATCCAGTTTGTTAGGTAATCTCATTAATTTTCTGTTTTCTGTCCTGTTTTGTGATCACAATGACAACTGAAAGTAGCATTAGAACTGACAATGAAAAACGTTCTCCTGCAATTTTAATGGCCCGAACCCTAGAACTTCATTTTCTGAAAGTCAGGCAGTTTACTCAGCACAGATAACTGGAGGAGAATACCGTATGCCCTCTCTAATGAGAAGGTTCAGGTCATTCTGAATGCAACTAGGTAAACCTGCGTGAAAGGTGTGGCTTGGAGATTTATTTTAGGTGATTCATGAACTGAAAAATGCCAATTAGCACAGGACAAACTGGCCACATTATAGATGGCGGTGGCAGAGGTTGCAACAGTGAACTTGACCGCTGATGGCTCCATCGATCAAGAAAGGATTTTAGCCTCAGAATGAATTACACCATCACTGTGCTTGCCACCAGAGTGCTGGGGAACTGGGTCAACTGGATGACTGACTGCGTACGTGTGGCACTGGGCCTCTTCAGAGATGGCTTTTGATGCTTTTGATAGGTCGAAGCAGATCACTGTCATTGCAGTGTACCATCTTGGTTTTGATCTCTGACTTCAAAATGACAAGAGCATCAGAGAATCAAAGGTAATGCACAATCAATCTGTTCCCTTGTGACAGATGGAAGAAAGTTGTATTTGAGCAGAAACAAAGGGCTGTACACAGGATTTATATAAGCTGCTTCATCTGTGCGGTATTGCCCAAGAAAAGAAAAATCCTAGGAATATATGTCTTCAGGAGTGCCAGGCAGCAAAAGCTGACCTTGTCTGATTGAGAGCGAGCCAGCAACCAAGCCTGAAGGTGTCACCCAGCGACAGTGTTACCCCAGATTAAAATCCCCACGCTTGTGTTCCTAACACCTGCCCTCCACAAGTCGCCTTTCAACTCCCTCCCAACCCCCACAATACTGAGTCATTTGTATTTATCATCTGGCACTTAATACATATTTTCTCCACTTTTTGCTTACACAAATATTCTCCTTTGGAGCAATTATCACTAGAATGTTGTTCCCTTTATTTGCTATGCACACTGTGCATGAATACCGAAAGGTCAGGAGGTGTTTATGGGTCTGTTCCTTCATTACTCATTCTAAGCATGTAGTTTGACACTTGTGTCCCCGGTGGGCCCTCAGGACTCATTTTTCTCTCCAAAGAGATGCAGCGATGCAAACCTGCAGCAGAGTGCGATTCTTACTGCAAACCAAGTGCTTCCATTATACGAACTCGGCAGGGTTTGCTTGTGTGTGTATTGACACCATTCATCATGAAGAGTTCCTTCTTGTGAGGGCGGATGGCAGGTGGTGTTGATCAAGTTGGCGTCAGCAATCTGGGGATGCGCTTCTCTATCTAGTTCAGGAGCAGGAGGTGAAAGATATGGTTACTCTTTGACAGATACAGAAGGAACACAAAAAAAAATGCAAGTACAGTTAAAAGGTAGGCAATAGTCTGTGCTCTGTCTGGCTTCCCTATGCTGTGTGTAGCTTCCAACCCCAAAAGCTGTTTTCTCTGCCAAGTGAAGACAAATCTTTTAAAATAGGTCAGTTTCATATTTAAAATTGACTAAATCATTTTGTGAAACAGCATTTAGCTGATGCAGGAGCAAAATGATTTAATTTGATATATTGGCACCAGTATGGTGTATTTGCATGTGTGTAGTTCAAAGCCACTAAAGTGATGGCCTTCCATTCACTTTTCGCAGCCATATAAAGGCCTTTTTTCATTGGTTAAGATTTGATTTTGAGTTAAGGTTAAGCTAGGAAATGCTTGTCGGTGAATGCACCACAAAGATAGCCACACATTTTTGTGTGTGTGCTTGTGTTTGACAGCTTACTTAATGAAGTAACATTTCACCCAGTGAGACTGCCCTTCCAAGAGGAACGACTGCATCAATCATTTCAGCAAACGTCCCAAAACAACATATGTTTACTCTCAAGGGGCAAAATCCTTTAGCAGAAGAAGTAAATATGACTAGAAGGAAGAAAAAAACTTCAGGTAATGGTCTAAATTGAAGATTATAGATAGGATACCTTTGTCTTTGGCTGCACACAGTGCAGGCAAAGACCGCAGTCATTCTATAAGGTTCATCACATGTTCACTACATGTTCACTATTATAAACTAGAACTTTGTTGGTGTTTAGGGTACAGGTTTTCAAGATCCACCGAATGCTGCTAGCAACTGTTAAAACTGGTGTGTTTTAATAGTTTTTGTATATCAGTAAAAGTCTAAGGCGCAAAAGGATCTCTTTCAGGCTTTGGGAACACAGAACAATACTTGTTAGATAATTAAATTCAATGTTTAGTATTAGAGTTGATGACAGAGTTATACATCAGACTTATGATGAGTTATATTTTCATCTTCATTTTCAATATTAAGACTAAAGGTTAATGGGTTCTTTAAAAAATGAATAAAACAATAGAGAAGAAAAAAACAGATGATTTTTTATTCTATCTATGACATCTTTCCAATGAGTCTGACAGCTTTCTATTTTAAAACTTGCTCCATTAGAAATGCAGATCCCGAGGACACCCCAACTGAATAGGAAATCAAACATTTGGATGCAAACTAGCATTAAAAATTTAACAAGGAAATAGGCCCCACATAGAGAATATATTATGTTGCTAACGGGCTGCTTGGAATTCCACAAAAAAGTTGGGTGCTGTGAGCACAACATGTTTGGTGTTAGAATCATGGCATGGTAATTCCTCTTCATTTACACTGCATAAATTACATTTTCACTGTGACAGCAGAGCTCGCCCTGCATGGCAGCCCATAGCCAGTCTAACAATTAATTTAATATCTGGGAAAGCAGTTCATTTGTTTGTCTGTGAGGGAATTGAAATCCTAATGAAATGGCTCCTCTTGAAAAGCAGTCCAAATTCTACCACAGCATGTTTGTGTGTTCATGCTGGGTTTTTTCGCAGTTATAATGAGCTTACCTGAAGGACCAGGTGAGGATAATTTGGACTGAAGATGAAAAACATATTTTTAAAAAAACACAACCTATGAGAGGCAGCAGTGAGGATAAACAAGAGACATTTAACCACAGAGCAGTATGCATATTCATTAATTTTGCTAAGCAGAACCGACGCAACATAAAGAAGCAATTGTAAAGGGATTACACAAATCTATTATTGTGTATGCCAGAAACCCTGCCAGCACAATATATAACAAATGCACGAAGAGACTATGAAGAGGTAGGTATTGGCCTGTTTGTGACATTATAGAAGTAGGATCTGGGATATTTTCCACAGTGTGAAGCTACTGAAGCCAAAGCCAGCAAATGAAAATAATAATAATGTATACTTTATTAATCCCCTGTAGGGAAATTACTCCCTGCATTTAACCCATTCACTCAGTGAAGCAGTGGGCAGCCACCAATGCAGCGCCCGGGGAGCAGTGTGTGGGGACGGTGCCTTGAGCACCTCAGGGTAGCCGTTCAGTGGACTCAAACGCCCGACCTTCCGATCATGGAGCGACCACTTTAACCACTTTACCTTACCTACTTACTCAGTATACTGTAGTATTTTATGGTAATTTGAATACTTCCTAGTGTTATCAGTTACACATACATTTCCATTGCATATATATACATATAGTTAGTGATACATGTGATGATGAGCAAGCACTTGGTGACAGTAACAAAGAAGAACTCCCTTTTAACAGGAAAGAAAGAGGAGCATATAGAAACAAAGCCCATAGGCAAAGCCAAACCAACCCATGAAATAGTTCCATCTGTCCTACTCAGAGGTTGAGGTGCTAAGGATTCATTTGTTTTATGAGTTTGTTGCACGAGTTTATGAGTAAAACATACAAGCTTATCTTTAACATGTAAGGCTTTGTGAATACACAAAGGGAGAAACCAGGGAGAAGTGTAGCAAAGAGGTACGTTTGTTATACACATGTGTTTTCAAATCAGTAAGTCTAACATGAGCCAACTATACAGCTGTGAGTTTCTGGTGAATAAACTTACTGAATAGACATTCTAGCAATCAGATTTGCCCAAATAACCAGCAAAGATGCAGATAAGTGGAAGAAAGTAGATGGCTCTAATGGCAAAGATTTTCTTTCTTTTCATCACATGAAGCATCTTAGTCACCCATATATCAAGTATCAGACCTGCATTGACACATTCAAAGCCATTACTCCATTACAGCAACTGAATATTAAATTAAAGACGTCTGTTGTGTTGCATTGTTACAAGACTAATTCATTTGTCGACAAAGTACATAAGTGTTTCAAGCACTTGACACGTGTGTTGCTTGTTGCCTCTGTTGTTTAAATATCACTGCATTAACCTTTTGATTAAGATAAACAGTCAAACAAATTCTAGTGGGCCCTCTGGGATTCCTGCTGTAAACACTTGACTGCTGTGTAAGAGCTGCTGGAGCCATTAGCCTCCCAGTCAGATCTATCTTCGGCCATCAAGGGGACCGGCAGACACTGCTGTCAGAGGCCAAAGCAAAATTGATCCATTGTAATTGCATCCTGTGTGAAGTTAATGACTTTTTAAGCAAAGTGGCCATCATTGTTTTGTATTCTGACAGATATGTAAATGACCTTGACATCCACATACGCTAATTGGCGGATGAGACAGCTGTCTTTATGGATGAGCCTGTCTTCCTTAAATGTCTGTGAAATAAGCTTGGATTGCTGAGCTTCTGAAAGTGAACAGCATCTGGGGCATAGTGTACCATTCACCATGTCTGAATTTTACTTCACACTTTGTGAGGGTTTAAATAATAAATAAAAAAGAACATGTCTATGATACACGAAGCAGGTTTTTGTCCAAAAACACATGCGATTAAGACTAAAATTAGAAGGTCATTAATTTTCTAAGAAAACACCCAGTGGTGGATGTTTGTGGCTTACATTTCAATGTCCTCAGTCACTCATCCATCCATTTTCTTCCGCTTATCCAATTCATACTGGCTGTTCTGCTCACGGTATTGAGAGCTGACAGTGTTAAAGCTTTAATAGACAGATGTCAATTTTTCCAACAAGCTGATCATAAGGCAAGCATTTAAGGCCAAAGAGTAAAAAACATAGCATTTCTATTAAATGCGGAAACCAAATAATGCACATTAAAAACTAATCATGACTAGTAAAAATCCATGTAAAATGCTGCACCATTGCTGTGAAACCCTTAACACCCAGCATCAAATCTTTATGCAAGCTAATAGGTAGAAAAATAATCTGACATTCATTGTTATTGTTTGTTCCAGCCCCCGAGTCTTTATGATCATCCTACCAATATTTTGAGTGCCTTAAACAAAATAAGAATAGTGCTGCATCATAATCTGCGTCACAATATGTTCCATCCATCCATCTATTTTCATGACGGCTTATCCACCTCAGTGTAGCAGGGGAACTGGAGCCAAGTAATCCACTGCTTTTGTTTCTTTTTATAATTTGCTGTTGCTTGTTGCACTGTATAATATAGATAGTGCAATTAATTATTTATCGCTGAAGCCACTGATACTCATTTGACCAAATGTGACTGCAAAATTTGAATATATGGACATTATTCAGTGGTTAATTAAGAAGAGGAATAAAAGCTTTTCCAAGTTGTAACTCTGAGACACATGCTAATGTGAAAGACTGAAACGAGGTTGAGCCCATGTCTTTATTCATGATGAGCAAGATTTTAGCATTTAGGCAGAGTTCCAGATTTGCTAGAGGTCGTCTTTGGAAGTGTCTGAGAAAATGTCATCAGTCATTAGGATACAGTCCATGAAACACAATGCTCCATTTCAGCTGGAGTGTTTCCTTCAGGGACTCGCAAGGATCGTTCAAGTTGACTGGATTCAGCAGACAACAGTACATTTCTTTGCTCTAAGAAATGGAATCAGAAGGGATATTCTTCAGGCTTTTAGGCTGTGAGTGGAGTATCAATGACACTCTGCATCCCCCTTTTTTGGAAGGTGAATTGGACAGCTTCACAGACGTGAGAATGAATCTGCTGAAGGCAGCTGGTTTCCTAATTTTTCAGTTAATAGCTCAGAGTCATGGACTGATTTCTAACAATAAAGAAAGAACTTATGCAGCACATGAACAAGCAGATGAAAGCCTCTGATTTTGCCTCTCAACTGTAAATTTACTTGAAGACCCCTCTGGGCATTAAAAAGAGTTCTTTGACAGGGGTCTGATTTCAAACTAAGTAAAGGCTATTGCAGTTTGAATAAAAACACTTCACTAAAGTTGTGAAAAATGATTTGGTTCTATTTTAAAAATGCTGAGAAAAGATTATAGTATAAATAAAATTCAGGTTTTATTGAAAGGAATGTTGTGAATATTATGTTCTAGGGCCTTGTCTCCTCCATTTCTCTTTTGTTTTCTTTTTCAAACACCTGATCACCAGTTGTTGGAAGACTATTTTTCCTCCTGGGTGAAATGTATGTTTGCGCATGTTACCAATCTCCAGGGTGTGAGTGTTATATCAGTGCCATCTCTGCACTTCCAGGCTCAAGCCCTGCCAAGGTCACTTGGCCTGAGCTGCAGTCGACAGCTCCCAGTCAGCCAGGCCAGATGGTCCCCTCTGCGCACATTACCTTCTGATACCACTTTGAAGGTGAGGACATCACAGGTGACATTCATAAGCCGTGGAGTTTCACTGGCAGATCTAGCAGAGTGAACACAGTGTGGCAAAACAAAATGCATCTAAAAAAGAGGTTCAAAAATATCCAGTGATGCATGATTCATGACATTTTTTTGAAATTTGATAGTATGGCGTCATTTCCTGTAATTTGAAAGAATAAAATTAAAGCCTACATTCAGCTGAAAAGGATAAAAATCTAACACATGAAATTTTGAAAATAAGAAATCATCTTTTTGAAAAATGTTTCATCATTTTGAATTTGATATAGTAAAAGACAAAAAGGTGAGATGGGTGTATAAGTTCCTCTTTTGAAGTCGACATGAAACACAATTTTTTAATTTAACACTGTCTGTGAAAGTGGATTGAAGAAAGATGTTGTAGATTTTAGAGCAGGTGTGGCGCCATCTTGTGCCAGCGCAGAACATAAGGTCACTAGCTTGGTTGATTAATCATAATAGAACATGGTCCTGGTTGGTTTTGTTTCCATATGTTTATTTTATTGCATGTTAGACTTACATTTGTGAAGGCCGCGATGAGGTGGGTTCATTCACAATGTTCCTGATTTTGTGCAATGATGTCAAATACAGAATCCTGTCATTGCTACAAAGCATTTGGTTTAGCTCTTATCTACTGTGCAAAACTGATATTTCCAAGTTAATATTAAATATTAATTTAATTAATTAAATATTAATTAATCCAAATGTTTGGTGAGATACCTTTTTAAATTGTATATCTAACCATGTCACTTTACTTGCTAAGTTTCAAGTTCAAAATTCAAATTCAAATTTTATTTATCACATGAACAGTCAAAGTACAACATGCAGTGAAATGCTTGTGTCCTGGGGGGGGGCAACGGATGTATCTGCACCTGCTAGTTGGACTATACACTAGCAGCTTATTGTTTAGTTAGTTTTCTGTAACATTATAGACTTTCCCAGTCTTTTAATCCATCTATCCCAACTTTTTTTTAAGTGTGTTGCTCAGATCAGAGGCAAAATTGGGATATGTATTAAAAAAAACCTCTCCTGTTGTATTTTTACAATTTAGAAATAAATATGTTTTAAATTATTTGGAAGCCACTGCATTCTCTTTCTTTTAGTTGTTTTTACCCTGTGTCCCAATTTATTTGGATTTTTGTTTTCGGGGTTAAAGTAGCATCAATAACAGGATCCATTACGAGCAAATAGTCAAGCACACTGAGTACCAACACGACGGGTGAAAACAATGTAATATCATGGGACTGCAACTTTATACACGTTGGGTGTCGCCACTATACATTTTAAGCATTTTTGGGGTTCAGTGACAAAAAGGTGTGTGTCAGGTGAGAGTGTTTCCTAATGATGGCAAACAATATACTAAAGCCAAAACTGTATAGTGATCACATGTACACTAAATTGGCATGATATTCAGATGCTGTTCAAATGCTATTTAATAATATCGGTGTTTTTACTGTGTTTTATAACTGTGTGCGCTTCAGATACCATCACTCTTTTAACCTTTACGTCTTTACCTGCTCTCTAAATGAAAATACCGCACATGCAGTATGTACTGCAAGAGTCAGATTCATGATGGAACAGCTTCGTAGGAGTGTGAAAGCAGCTGTTATTTTTTTACAGTTACAGCATTAAATGCATCATAGACAGTGACATTTGGCTGAGTCACAAGCTCCTGCCCATGTGTTCCACTAAGCTTTTAACAGAAATGCTAACATGCCAGCGCTTGTGCTTATACTGTGTGTGCTGCTACAGCAAATCATTATAGGCAAACGCTGGCAGGTTAGCAGGACAGCTTTTTTGTTCATTTACAAAAAAAGTAAAAATCTTTATAAAAACTTACCAACCTCTGATAAAATCTCACTAAACAGCAGTAAAAAATGTCAAAACTAAGACTGTCCTTTTAACAGGATATTTGTTCTTACAGTGTTTTCAATCATTCAGCTGTTTGGGATTTAAAAAAAAAATCAAGTTGGAAATATAACAAGATAAACAAGTAAAAGATGATTCCATTCAATTGCACCAGCAGATAATGTTTGCTTTCAATGTGTCAGCTTCAGTGCTGGATTAGTTTGACAACCCTCTCTTGGAAGGCTGCTCCCTGCAGGAGTTTTGTGTGCAGTGTCAAGCCATCAGTGAGATCCAGCTCACCTTTTTTTTATTTTTGATAACCAGCTGGGCACAGTGGGCAGCTCCTCTAAGATTCTAGATCTCAGTTCGACAATTTTCACTGGTTTGTGGTTATTAGAGAGAAAAAAATGTTTTTCATGCGCCACTAAAATCCACTGAGTAATACATAATTGCCTTGTAGTGAGTGCCATTTAGGCATCTTCACTGTCTATCAATAAAAGATAAAAAAAATGTTTGTAATTGCCCTCCAGGGAAACAGATGAGGGATTTCTGATGTGAAATCTATTGGCAGGATGATATCTGCTCATTCCCTTCAAAACCAAAAATTAAACTTATATAATTGGAGTTTCCAGCTATGACACAGCAGTAGTTAAACTGGCGATCAGTCTCAACTCATTTGTTTAGACCAGTAGCTGTTGACGGTAAGCGCACAAAGTCACAATGCAAATTTTTAAATTCGAAATGCAAAACGTTTTGCAGAAGCATTTTAATGAAAAACACCTGTAGGTGTCACAAACACGTTACATTTTACTGGGAGTGCTGCATAATAAAGTCAACTCTAAGTCTGTACCAGGGGGGAAATTGCTATAAAGTTCATGTAAACAGAACCGTTGACACAGATCTAATAATGCAAATATCTAAATACTGCTATTTGCTTAGTGTGCTACAGGGTCAAAATTATTACATTACTACAGTGATCTTGACTTTAGAGGCACTTTTTAGCCTTTATGGTCACAGCACAATGGAAAGAGTGATTGTAGTACAGTATATGATCTGGAGTCGCATCAGCTCCAAAAGTGGTTTATACCACCACCACAAATTCACCTGTTAAATTACAGTATTAGCAGCAAGATTTGAGGATACTCCCATTTCTTTACAGCATACCTATTGTATTTACAACAATTAATTGCAGTTCTATGAAGCAAAAACACATTTTTTTATTTAAAAAAGTCTCAGTCTGATTGTCTTGTCAGTCCTGTCTTTAAATTTAATTCACTGGGTATCCTGAACTACAATATTGCAACAGCTTTTTTGTTCTCCACACTCCTAGCACAGAATGCTTATGGGAACATTGCTGTAAATAGCATGTTCAGAAACACCCTGGAGGTAAATGCTGGTTAGACATGATAATTACCACAGGAGTCCTGGTCCTGGTGGTTTAGAGCCAAATTAATCTTCTACACACACTGAAAACTATATTATTGTTGTCACAACTGTATTGTTTATGGTTCAAATAACCACCTCCTCAGGAAGCCACAATATCAGTTTCAATACTTGTTGACTTGTGTGCTTAATGAGCTATTCTTCAGACAAGTTCAGTCTACTGAGGGAAACTCAGCACTCACTTCACTGAAAACAGTGTTTGCAGGCATATGTTGTTTTATTATTGTTGTTTGTCCACAAACATAACAGTCTTTTCAGTGTAGACCTATATTCACAAATAATAATACATTTATGTACAAAACTAAACACAATTTGTTAAAGTGTACCAAAAATTGGTACACAAACGGATTATATGATCTATAAAGGCTTAAGAAATAAAGTAGTCATGGAATTGCGTAAAGCTAAGGCTTTATATTACACTCACATTATAGAAAAAGCTAAAGGTCATAATGTCTCCCTTTGGAAGCATTTAAACGATTTAATTAACAGATCATCTAGCAGGAAGGAAATTGAGCAAGTCAATATAAATGGCACAATTATTATAGACAAGGGTTCCATGGCATACGAATTTAACAAATATTTTATATAATCTGTAGAAGAACTAATACAAAATTTCAGCTCTCCAGTTGTAACTATTAAAAATAGACCTATCGATTCATCAGACTCATTTTTTATTCAAGAGGTTAATGAAGCAGAGATCACAGAGGTTATTAAGAAATTATCAGATTCTAGGGCAAAGGATATTTATGGCTTGGATACTTGTTTTATTAAAAAATATAGAGATTTCTTGACAAAACCATTAACACATCTTATAAATTTATCGATAAGAAATAGGACATTCCCAAATGACTGGAAAAGGGCTGTAGTTACTCCAGTCTTTAAAGGAGGCGAGCGTGATTTCATATGCAATTATCGTCCAATTTCCATACTCCCTGTTCTTTCGAAGGTGCTTGAGAAGGTTGTGGCAGCACAGTTAATTGATTACTTAGAGACTAATCTACTGCTTCATCCAATGCAGTTTGGTTTTAGACCAAAATTTTCCACAGAAATGGCAAATTGCTATTTTGGTGAAAATATTAACCCTCTCGAGGCAGGCATTGCCGATTTGCAACAGTTAAAAACTAACAACCTGATTAGCCCACATACATATTCTATGAGTTTTTTTTACTCAGAAGTACCACTGCAGGACTTGGTTGTGCATTAGCAGCAAAAAGTTCAATTTGAGCCTGAGAGGGTTAAGTGTAATTTGGATAATGGTAATGTTGTGGGTGCAGTGTTCCTTGACCTAAAAAAGGCTTTTGACACAGTCAGCCATGACATACTTCTTTCCAAGTTGATAAAATTTGACTTTTCAAAGCAAGCAGTTGATTGGTTTGAGTCCTATCTTCACAAAAGAGAGCAGTGTGTGAGGGTTGATAAAGAAAAGTCATCCAAGTTGGAAAACAGAATCGGTATTCCCCAAGGATCTGTTCTTGGCCCATTGCTATTTAGTTTGTGTATAGATTATTTGCCTGCCAGTTGTCCAAAAGCTAACTGCCAACTTTATGCAGATGATGCAGTTTTACACGTACCAGCTAAGTCACCTGGTGAAGCAGCAGACACCTTAACGGTACATCTAAATGATGTCCAAAAATGGCTGGAACAAAATCATCTTGTATTGAACTCAAAAAAACAGTTTCTATGTGTTTTTCGATTAGGAAATGAAGTTCATCTGATAATTTTAAAATCAACCTAGGGAACGAAGAAATAAAGGAGGTCAAAGATTTTAAGTTTTTAGGAATGATCTTAGATCCACATCTTAAATTTGACAAGCATGTAAAGAAGATTTCTAAGACGATCAAGGCTAATCTGAATTATTTTAATTTAATTCGGCACTATATACCCACTTCAGCAGCTCAGATATTTATGCATTTCATGATATTCTCTCATTTTTCATATTGTATGATAGTTTGGACCCGAGCAGCACCATCAACAATTCAGTCTGTGGTCCTTATATAACCAATCTTTAAAAATAATGGATAAAAAATCTGTTCGGTGGCATCACTGTCACATTTTAAAGAAATATAATCTATTTAGTTTTAAGAGTTTTAATCATTTGTGTTTTCTTAAATTAGTCTTTAAATGTATAAATAGGATGGCCCCAGAGTGTCTCAATAGATACATCCAGAGACAAGATAGTATTCGTATTACTAGGAGCATGGTGAACGGCAACTGCAAGATATTATATCGCAGATCTACATTCGGTCAGTCAGCTTTTGCTATAAAGGCTTGCCATCTGTGGAACACACTTCCAACCGATATCAAATTCATTACAGACATTAGATCCTTTACACTGAAGCTTAAAGTGTGGTTAAAGGGAAATCAAAGTTGTAGTCATTTTAACTAATGATTTTAATTTTATTTCAAATTATTGTCTATTAATTGTAATTGTATTTATGATGTAATTTGGTTTTATGAAAATGTATGTTTTATTGTAAAATGTATCTATTTAGATTGTAAGCCCAACAAGGGACAATTGTTGAAAATTAGCAGTAGCTATAAACGGTGTGTGGTACATCAGTTTCATGTCTTGCACTTGAACTATGTTAAACTGCACTGTCCCTTTTAAATAAATAAATTCAAATTCACAATCCAACAAAGCATTTAAGTGACTAATTTTCAATCTGGAATCAGTGAAAACTAAAAAATGGCTCAAAATAAATAATAATAAAAGAAATATTCTATTTAGTTTATAAAATATATTTTTGTAGGAACTGGATGTGTTTTGCCATGCCTAAAAGCAATAAAGTATGTTATTCAAATTTTTTCATCTTATGTATTTTTCTGCTGCATTAAAAAAGATGTTTTGTAATGACTCTTGAATGAAGCCTCTTTAATCTGTTAAATCAAACTTCTAAACAATAGGGGTTGTGATACAACATAGTATCATAGTAATGATACAATGTTACAGGGACACCGAATATGGATATTTAATTAAATTAATTAAAATTCTCTTGGATCGAGATCAAAAGGGCTCAACTTGCCTGATAGCCAACATTTCTGCAACTATTTGCAGTCTGGCTTGGACAGCCTGCAATCACTCTTAGAGAGATGCAAATAATTGCTGTCTAATTTATAAATGCTGACGTCCAATGCCAACATGTCACCATCAGTATGATTGCATTTTTGTCAATGAGCACAACTCAAATTAGATTGCACACAGGATAAATGCTATCAGACTGTTAGGTGGCTGAACCAGTCCTATGGCAACATTTAGGAGGTTTTAGTGACAATCCTGTATGTCAATTGACAATCTAATTTCCAGTAAAAAAATAAAAAATAAAAACTGTCACTGACAAAGTTTAACTTTGTGGAAATAATTTGCAGTTAAAAAAGTGTGAAATTGCAGTGTATATTATTGCAATACTTAACACATCACAAAATGTTAAAAATTGCATTAATATTATATCATTGTCTAAACTGTTATGTTGATATTGTATCACAGGGTGCCTGGTGATTCCCACCTCTACTACAATAAATCACATGCTTTATAATCAAACCTAGAAAATTGCATTTTCAAACATATAGTCCAAATGGTCAGTTTTACTCCAAGCCCATGGCCATGATAATACGGACACCATAGATATTGTGAAAAAACAAGTGACTTTCAAAGTTTCTTTTCATTTTAATTTTCATTAGATACTTTTCTGTGCACTTTCCACATAAAGTAAATTTCCCATTTACCTCTTAACACCCTTGTATTTGTGACACAGAGCAGGAGATATTAAACTCTGAGCCAAAATGTGCAGAAAATGTAGCAGCCTTAATTGAATCTCTGAAAAACAAGGGCATGGTAATGGTGTGTATGAAAGAATTGCATCTACAAATGTCCTCTTAGGTCTCAGCTCATTATGTCTTGATCTTTGAAAGCTATATGCTGCTGCAGTCAGAAGCTAACCCCGCAATGCACTGTGTTTAAATGACCATTCTCCATGTCTACTCTCTGTCTTTTTTGCTTTGGTCAGGAAAAGAAGAGATGAGATGTGCTTTTGAAAATCTCATAATTACCGTGGAGTAATCAGCTCATTTAACATTCGTCTTTCCTTTTGTCCAACATGTACAAAGGCTTAAGGATGGCTAATTGGGCGAGAGGGCTTACCCAAATGGTGCAGACTTAGGAAGAAAAATTGCTTTCAACATAGTGAGATATGAAGGTCTACGTCCTGTATGAATAATTTTCTGATAACATTGAGATCACTCTCTTAGTTTTTTTTGAGTAAGGCAAGCGAACGGAAAAAAAAACCTGGCTGAGCACAGCTTCCAGTCACTGTGCTGCTTTGTGAGTGAGGACTGCCTGCAGCCCAAGATAAAATGACAGAAGGTGACAAATTCATAACGGCTTTGTGTTCCTACAATTCATATGGATTCTAGGGTTGGACAGGAATAAGGTGACACGGCTGACAAAGATTTCATCTGACTTAACTTACCGCACACTGAAGCAACAAGACAACCAGATGCGTCTTGCGAAAGTCAAATAGTGTAAAGCCATCGGAGTGATTCTTTTTTTTTTTTTCCTTTCCACATTTTATGTTATTTGCTGACTCGCACAAAGACAGGCTGATCAGCAGACAGAAGATTTGGCAAAAGAGAAGAAAAAAGACAAGTGCAAATTAATCAGACCAGTCTTTTCATTATGCAATCATATTTTTCTTTGGAATGAAAACTTTTCTATTTTTATGGCTTTCTTTGGCCTTGCCTTGGCTTACTGTGTCCATAATGTGATTTACCATGGCATGTGTTCAATGCTGTGGTAAGATCAGCAGCAGTGTTGATTATGAGTCATAGTAGAAGTATCTTGCAAGGAACAAAAACCACTCATTACTTCTAGCTTGTTTTAAACACAAGTGATGCATAAACTACACATGTACAACGAATACACGTTGTTAAAATGAAGATGTCCACCTGTTATAAGGTTTTACATATCAGGATACAATTAGCTAGTCTTACAAGGACTTAAAACTAGGTAAATACAACTAGAGATTAAAAAAAAAAATAGAAACATAATACACGATCCTACATATTTATATATGTTTGCATATGTAAGAAGCAGGATGTGAGTTCATGGTCAAATAAATTACTATTCAGTTCAGTTCATTGTTATTTGCATAGTGCCAAATCACAACAACAGTTGCGTCAATGTGCTTTATATTTTAAGGTAGACCCTATAATGCCTGTCAGCATCACTACACTACATTACTACTCTAATCATCCACTCTTCACTACTGCGCTTGGTGTATGAGGTGTTGGTGCTAATATGGTTTTCGCCAAATGTGGCACTCTGGGGGATGTTTTGCATCTCAAAAATTCTAGAAATCTTGTGGTTTATTCAGATGCAGCTTTGGAAATTAAGCTGTGCTGCCATGGTTTTTTTTTTTGAGAGAGAGAGAGAATAGGCTTTCTCCTGGGAACCTTTCCAGAAAAACTGTACTTGTTCAGTCTTTTTATAATAGTTTTTTTTCCCTCCAGCTGTCTGGAATGTTACATTGTGCAATCTCACCTTGAGGTGAATCTGGGATGTCCACGCCTGGGAAGATTGGCAACAGTCTTGAATGTTTTTTAATTGTGAAAAATGTTTCTTACTGTAGAATGATGGACTTCAAATTGTTTGGAAATGGCCTTCCAACATTTTCCAGATTGATGGCAGCAACAACTTAACAATAATAATTTCTGATATCTTTGGCATTGTGTTAACTCACACCTGAATGCTCCAGACCAGCAAACTGCCAAAATGTCTGCTTTTATTGAGGTAGACAGACTTGATGCTGATCAATTAATCAAGTGCACCTGGCTGCTACTTACTGTTTTAATTCCTTTGGAAGCAGTACAGATTTTTACACGCTGCTTCTGCATTTTATTATTGCAAAATACATAATGATACATTGCAATCCATTTTTGTAAGACCTGCTGAATACCAGATGAAGTTTATTATGTCCTGATATGTAAACCTCAAAATTTAAATATGGTTTTCATTCTTTTTATCATGACTGTATACAGGAAGGCTGCACACATATGGCTTTAAATTTAGTAAATAGGGATAGACACATTTTGCTGGGAAAAATGAGATGCCACCCAAGACACTTTTCAAGCTTTAGCAAAGCATTATTACTGATTATTTTTTGTCCTATATTGTCACGGACCCAGTTCCAGGGATTCGGGGTCCGTGAGCAGTGTGGACTACTATTGTAGTTATTATTATTATTATTATTATTATTATTATTATTATTATTATTATCATCATTATTGTGGTTGTTGTTATTATGGTTGTGTCTGCTGTCCTGTTTTTCCGTGTTGGTGTACTGTCAGGTGTTTAGGGGTGTGTGCTTGTGTATGTGAGGGTGCGGTCGTGGCAGGCACTTTTAGGCCTGGTGGGTGTGGCCCTGCCAGCTGACCGGTCCCACCCAGGAATCCACACACACCTGGCGCCGATCAAGCCTCGTCAGAGGAGCTTCAAAACAGTGTGGCTGAGAGCTCCTCGACGCTGGATCGTTGAGTGACTTCCCGTCAGTCTTAAGTGTATTGTGCAAGGTTAGTGCAAGTCTACTGTTAGGTTTTGTACTCACGGCTGCCTTTGGTATGCGTGTTTCCTCAGGAGGAATTGTGGCGACCAGGAGGCAGCACACGGAGAGTACACAGGGAACGGAGACAGAGCACGGAGCACGGGATAAAGGAGAAGACACGGAACGGGAGTTGGGATCGCACGGGGGGATTTATTGTTGTTCGGATTGTCACCACTGTAAATAAACACTGTTGCACTGTAGAGTCCTGCATTTTGGGTCCTCCTTTCCCCACATCCCCACGGTCTGCCAGCGAGACCGTGACATATATGATACCAGAGTTGTAAGCTTTACAACATACACAGCTTTGATATTCAGATTGCTATGTTCAGTTGTTTCTCAGATTCACAAGCATATTTTCAGTATATGGCAGGTGAATGCAAGCTGAGCGTGACTTCATTTCCTTTAAAGTTCTTCTCCCAACAGTCACTGTACCTGCCAGCATCACTTTTGATGATGGCAACCAAAAGAAACATTTCCACCTGCCAGCAATTGTGCACCTTCCTGGAATATGTGCTTTGAAGACTTGAAAGGAAGAAGAGAAAAAAAACATCTACATTCGTCAACCTTCCTCCCCTCACGCCTTCATCACCTAGCTTCCAGCACACCCTAGTCTGGGTTCCTCCCATCCACATGTGCATGTTCTTAATAATACCAGTTCATATATAGTGCAAAATGATTCACTCTGAATGGGATTTGCAAGTTAGGCGGTGATGATAGGTAGATGCTGAAGACATTTCTCCTAAAACTCAAGATTTTTAAATGCACCTACTTATCACTTATGTGTAAGTGGGTGATGCCGTTGTATGCAACAGCAAATAAATACATCTATTCAACCTCGATCTGTCCTATGTAAGGACAAATGAAACTTTGCATGCAATTCCTCGTGGGAGTGGGATAACAGTGCCTTATCTGCATAAACTATGACTGGACCTAGACAGCAATAACAGGTTTCAACAGTTAGTTGAATAAAAACCCTTCCAGATGAAAACACCAAAAATGCTACTCCATAGAATTAAAAAGAAAAAGGGAAATAAGGGATCTGGCAAATAATTAATGCAATTTAAGTCAAGATATTTGTGAAATTATTTATCTGTGTCGGGGAGTAATGGAGTACATGTACCAGCGTTATGTATTTGAAATACAAAATATGAGTGACTGTATTCTGTTGTAGTTACCACTTACATGGGTGATAATTAGAAGTTGCTTTGTTGAAATAAATGGAATACAACGGCGGTCTGTTTCCTGTTTCATATTTTAGGCCATCCCCTCTTTTAATCACCAAAATCTCTAATTTAGGTAATTCCACATATTGCCGGAAAACCAAACAAAACATGCAATAACAGGCTCTAATGTAAGTGTCCTGTTAATGTTGGTGGTGTCAGTTACACAATGGACCCGGAGCCAGCACAACAGAGCCAGCAGTGCACGGGCAGGAATGTATTTCTTACTTGGAAATTCCAACACCACTTCACATTTAAAGAAGAAAGGGACGTGCAAAATCTGACCGTGCAATGCAAACTCTGTTTGCCAACAACCAAGCTCCTCTCAGCATCAAAAGACTCCAACTTCAACCCAAAGAAACATCTAGAAGTAAGTTCTTTCTTAAAAACTAATGTTAGGCTACTGCAACTACTTTGTTTTAGTTGTGATATCTACCTGGGTTATGTGCCACTTCAGTATCTTCAATCTACTATATCTTTGTGATTTATTACTATTAAAGAAGGCTGCATTACAACCTGCTAGCTGCAATTAATCAAATGTAGTTCTAAAAGGAGATAGAAAGAAAACATATTACTGATACAGAAATAGTTTTCTATACAAGATCACTGCAAAAGTGCAGCCTTACTTAATGTCTACCCTAGTGTTACTCAATTTAAATCAAGATTTTAAAATTAGTTGGTATTGCTTTCAGAACTGCACATGGTTATTTGCAGCTAACGGGTTGTTAATGCTACCCATCAAGACTAAGAGTCTGCAGTCTATGAACTAACCTCAGCTAAGGCCGGCTAACAATGTTAGGCCATATATTCTGTAATCTGTAGTGGAATACATTTTAAAAATAACCTTCCCAACACGTTTTTTTACTATTTGGATTATAACCTATTGTATTTCTTTTATTATTGCTACATGTGACTGAATTCAGTTTGTTAGAGAAACAAGTTTACCATCAGGGTGTATACCTCACCCCTGACGTCGTTGCCCACCTCTCAATTTTAAATACACTTAGTCATTGAGGGCTAGCAGGAGGGACTATGCGCTTACCTGCTGCTCCTTGGCAGGTAGCTCCATGCCCTCCTGGGTTTTAATTGCACCTTAGAACACATATGCATCAACACTACAATGAGCGGGTGGAGGGAGGTTTGGAGTCTTCTCCCACCCCCATTCTCTGCGGCCTGCTGGAGCGGGAGGGCTAGTAGGAGGAGTTGGCCGTCCGACTGCGGTCTGGGGTGTGGGGCCTCCCTGCTGCTGCGGAGTCGGGGTGGTCTGCCTCTCCCCACCGCAGGGAAAAGGGTAACACCACCTGGGTCTGGGTCCAATTCCCCCCTCCAGGGGCAAGGGTACCTAGACCCGGTTTGTAGAGTACGCTTGGGGAGTGTGATTGTGTGTACAGCGTCTCTTTATGTCTGTCTCCACGTTGGTTGAGTGTGGAGTGAGTGCATATGAGAGCATGAGGGTGGGAATGGATGTTTGTGTCTGTGTGTGCCTGTATGTCTGTGTCTATATGTCAGGCTGGGTATCAGACGCCACCTCTCTGGGGACACCTCAGGCCCTCCAAGGTTTGGAGGCCTATCTCCACCCACCACCACTTCCCCTGCCGGTGGCGGACTCCCTCAGGTGTCGGTGTGTTGGTGGTTCTTTGTGTCTGGGGGTGGGTGTCCGGGTGCACACCGGCTCACTCCTTGGCGGCCGCTTGTCGGGGCCTGGGGCCTGGGGCTCGCTCGGGCCCCTTTGGAGGTGGGGTGCCCCCGGCCTCTCGGCCTAGGGCTCGGTCACTCAGGCGCAGCTGGGGGCCGGCGGAGCTCACGGGCGCGTCACTGCAACTCCCCCTGACTTCTGCTCCGCGGCTGCTGGGCGAGCCCTCATCTGGGACTCTCCTCAGCTCTTACTGGAACAGTGGCGCGACTGCCCCTCTGTTGGTCTTCCATGGTCTCTTGTGTTCTGGGGGCCTCTGGATGTCTGGAGTTTTGATCTCCTCCATACCCGCTTCACACCCTGGAGGACGGGGCTGTGGCCCCCCCACACTCCCTAGCAGATCATTACATGGAGAAACCTTTGGAATGCAAGCATGCTGATCCACACAGGTATGCACACGTGGGTATTCACAGACGCGGACTAAAGCTTTCTTGGCTGCTGCCTCAAAGCACACTGTGCGCTGTCTATCTTGCGTGCTGCACAATATCGTTTATTACTTAGTAAATACTGATATCTATGACTAGCTAGATTATTGTGATGGTGCTTTGTTTTCTCTATTATTATGTTGCTCTTTGTTGTTTGCTGTCTCCTCTGTTTGTTTTTGTTTGTTTGTTTGTTTGTTTTTTTTTCTCCATACAGGTGACCCAGGAGTTTTTTTTTTTTTTCTCTCTCTCTTCCCCCCCCTTCTCACCGTCTCTTCTCCCCTTTGGGTTTTCTTTCTTTCTCTCCCCCTCTCTCTCTCATTCATTCCCCCTGTCCTATTTATAAAAAAAAAAAAAAAAAAAAAATGACAAAGGATGAACTGAAGCTCTGCCATCACGTAATGTCGCATACTGCTGTTTCTGATGTCATTTAAAAAAAAAAAAAAAAAAAAAAAAAAAAAGAGAAACAAGTTTAATGTATTAACTGTTAATTACTCTTATTTCTGAATCAGTTTTTCTTTAATGGGTCACTCTGTTCATGTATGTCGCCCACAGTCCTTAAAAGTTAAACAATTAAGATTCAGATGTTGTCACAACAGATTAAAACATTTAACCTGCAGCAACTGGATCTTTGCTAGGCCAAATTGGCCTTCAAATTGAAGTTGATTTTATTATTTACAAATTACTCAAGAACAATAGCGAGTTGTTTTGTTGTCTTTGTCAGCTTGTCAGTCAATCAAATATTTCTTTGAGCTTGTACACATTTTATTGATTCACTCTTTCAACAGCAGCAAGGCACATGCTTGAAAACACAAAGGCCATCTGTGCGACTTTATTAGTTTGCTCTAGAGTCCAATCACTTAACTTTATTGGACTACTCGATCTCAGACTGCTCTGAGCTCAGGAGTTTGTTCTTTTACTGGCTTTATTTCCTTTACCTTAACAATATTACATCTGAAGTACTTTTTAAAACCCCAGTTGTCACTGCAAAGTGTCCTTATAAAATCACAGGTCCATGTGTGAGTTCACAGAAGGCACGGTCACCTGTCTACTCGGCCACCTGGAGGGAGGTGAGAGGAGACAGCAGGTTGTCAATCACGCTAAGAGCAGAGAGGAGGAAAGAACTGGACAAGAGACAGAAACGCATGCTAATCAGGGAGGGATGCACCGTGACATTTGTGTAGGTGTTGTTAAGGATATGGTGCAGAAAAATCTGTCTTGACGGCTCATCCACCTACCACCCACATATGCACATCTACATCTATGATATACTTTACATTCTAATTAAACTCATATCTGTTCATCACATTTTAATTGGAGGCTGTTGACATGAATGAAAAAGTCAGCATGATTCTGTTGTATTAGAATAAAAAGAAGTCAAAGAAGGCCATCTTGGTTTCATTTGTCTTTTATGTTGATTCTTTTTTTTTTCTAGAATTTTGCGGACTGTTCTCTGCAGATATTTCCTGACAAAGTATAATCTGGCCTTCTTGTTATTGAATGGAAACAGTAGTCTGTGTCTCATTCTAGAGCCTCTGTATTTGTACTCAATAAAGAATCTCTTCGATAATAGACCAACCTCACAGAGACTCTTGTATTGCTGACATGTTTACTTGGACTTTAAGCTTTAATTCAAGACATTTGAGTATTGAGTTTCAGAAAGGATAACTGGAATCTATGCTATGAAGCTAATTCAACAAGAATATCCTTGGACATTCTTTTCTTATGTGGCTTCACTTACACTAAGCATCCAGATGAACTTAATCATCGTAATAAGTCAACTAAGTGTCCTAACTTAGCTTTTAGCACATTCACGTGAAAAAGCCCATCCTGGCATTGTTGGTTTTTACAAAATAAGATAAAAATTCAGTTATTAAAACTATTTCTATTTCCAGGGGGGAAAAAAAGCTGAAATCCTGCTTGTGTAGGGTTATTAGACTTGTCTGAGTCAAAGAGATCACAGTTGTGGATTTAATTATACTAATGATCAGATGAGGCAGTTTTAGTCCTATTCGTTTCTCAGTGTTTACCCATCTGAGAGCAAGTAAAGAATAAAAATAAATAGCAGAATTCAAGGTATATGCAAATTTGATATAAGGTCAACAAATACAAACAGGTGGCCTGTTTTAAGATGCTATATTAGCATACACAGCATATAGAACAATAACATTATTTAAAAAACAGTTTACAACCAACAAGATAAAATGAAGGAATAAAGTTGCTCTTTGTATAAATAAGAAATGTTTGTTTTTGGGGTTTTCTGTTTGGTGAGAAATAATGCATGCTAACTTGAATTGCATCAAAGAAATTGATTACAAGAACCTTAACATAGAGCTTTACTGTGGATTCATGAAATAAATAAGGCTTTGTTATTATTTCCTGTGGTTACATGCAAATGGTCTGGAATGCTGCTGGTAAGCAAAAAGACACAAGCGTTGAGAGTGTTTATTCCTGGCCAGGAGAAAATAAAATGTCTCTAGGCAGATGCAGTGTTGACAAACAAGCGGAGACCTGAATTGTGTTGGAAAAACAAAGGCCTCAAGACAATGTGCTTTCACAAGTCAAGACATTCAGACTTGTACTATGATCGATGCCATTCTCGGTCCACCATTTATTTTTTTGCCTCTAACTTCAATCCCATTCAGCAGCGTGCTGCAGGCGTGTCACAGGTGTGTTTCTGTTGAGTGTCTGCAGCAAAGGATGCTGAAAATCAGGTGAAACATTGGAACTAACAAATACAGTAAATGTGTATTCTAAAGAGAAACATATAGACTGAGCTACTGAAAGTTTGTACAGTTGGCAGTGAGGCCTGAAAAGAAAAGCTTCAATAGATCAGGCGTTACCCGATAAAAAAGATTTCCTCATTGTACAAAGAATTTTTGAACAACTACATTGTGATTTTAGTCTGAAGAGTTTTTGGCTTTTACACCCAAACGTTTATTATTATTATCATCATTATCAGCAGCCGTGACAACACATTCTGTGTACTGATGTCAAAAACAGGCTTTCACATATCATCTTCACACTGACCTTACTGACATATGCACTGTAAGCAAATACAATAGGAAAAAAGGCAATTTTTCCCAAATCATTATTAGTTTTTTTGTGTGTTTTTTTTGTGTTTTTTTTGTGTTTTTTTTTTTAATAAGCAACCTATATGAACACAAATAAACCAAAATAAACAAATAATCAAAAATAAACAAACGGGTGTACCATCTAGTGTGTATATACACACACACACACACACACACACACACACACACACACACACACACACACACACACACACACACACACCCATATCCTTAGACATACATACACATCAAATCAAAATCAAATCACTTTTATTGTCACATCACATGTGCAGGTACATTGGTACAGCACATGTGAGTGAAATTCTTGTGTGCGAGCTTCACAAGCAACAGAGTTGTGCAAAATACAATAATGTAAACAAGCAAAATACAAGAATGGCTACATCTGAAACTAATAAATATATGTACAATATATAATAGTATATGCATTTCTGGATGTGTATACTAAATATTTTTCTACGTGTGTGTGTGTGTGTGTGTGTGTGTGTGTGTGTGTGTACACATATTTTACAAATTAAATAGAGTAAACAATAAATAAAATATATAAAAATATACAGAGTTGAGACATGTACAAAACAGTGGCATTACTGTACAGTATGGAGTGCATAATGTTGAAGTTCCAGTAGTGAAGCTGAGGTGTCTATGACGTGTTCAGCAGTCTGATGGCCTGGTGGAAGAAGCTGTCTCTCAGTCTGCTGGTACGGGACCGGATGCTGCAGAACCTCCTTCCTGATGGAAGCAGTCTGAACAGTTTATGGCTGGGGTGACTGGAGTCCTTGATGATCCTCCCCGTTTTCCTCAGGCACCGCTTCCTGTAGATGTCTTGGAGGGAGGGAAGCTCACCTCCAATTATCCGTTCAGAGCACCGCACTACTCGCTGGAGAGCTTTGCAGTTGTAGGCGGTGCTGTTGCCATACCAGGTGGTGATGCATCCAGTGAGGATGCTCTCAATGGCACAGTGATAGAAGGTCCTGAGGATGCGGGGGCTCATGCCGAATCTTTTCAGTCTCCTGAGAAAGAAGAGGCGCTGCTGCGCCTTCTTCACTGTTTTGTTTGTGTGTACTGACCACGTAAGATCCTCAGCCAGATGTACACCAAGGAACCGGAAGCTGCTCACTCTCTCCACAGCAGCGCCGTTGATGGTGATGGGGGTGTGTACTTCTCTGCACCTCCGGAAGTCCACTATCAACTCCTTTGTCTTTGCGACGTTGAGGGTGAGATGGTTGTCTTGACACCAGTGGGTCAGGGCGCTGACCTCCTCCCTGTAAGCCGTCTCATCACCATTGGTGATAAGACCCACCACTGTAGTGTCGTCCGCAAACTTCACAATGATGTTGGAGTTGTTAGTGGCTGTGCAGTCATAGGTGTAGAGTGAGTATAGGAGAGGGCTCAGTACACACCCCCGTGGAGCACCAGTGTTCAGTGTGACGGGGGATGAGGTGATGCTGCCCAGTCTGACCACTTGGCGTCTGTCAGACAGGAAGCTAAGGATCCAGCTGCAGAGGGAGCTGCTCAGTCCTAGATCCTGCAGTTTCCTGTCCAGCTTCGAGGGAACGATGGTATTGAATGCTGAGCTGTAATCTACAAACAGCATTCTCACATACGTGTCTCTCTTCTCCAGGTGTGACAGGGCAGTGTGTAGTGTCAGGGCTATGGCATCATCAGTGGACCTGTTGTGGCGGTATGCGAACTGTAGAGGGTCCAGTGAGTCGGGTAGTGCAGAGCAGATGAAGTCCCTGACCAGCTTCTCGAAGCATTTGCTTACGATGGGGGTCAGGGCTACAGGTCGCCAGTCGTTCAATGAGGAGATGGTGGAGGATTTGGGTACAGGGACGATGGTGGCCATTTTGAAGCAGGCTGGGACTACAGACAGAGAGAGGGAAAGGTTGAAGATGTGTGTGAACACTCCAGCCAGCTGAGCCGCGCATGACTTGAGGACGCGGCCGGGAATCCCGTCCGGACCAGTAGCTTTGCGTGCGTTCACCTTCCTGAAGCACTTCCGCACATCCTCCTCAGACACAGTGTGCGCACTGACGTCATCCGCGGTGCGCACACTGTCCGGTCTCATGGTGTTTGCTGTGTCGAATCTAGCGTAGAATACGTTTAGATCCTCACACAGAGAGGCCGTGGTCTGCGGTGTGCTGGTTTTCCCTCTAAAGTCTGTGATCGTGTTTAGTCCCTGCCACGTACTCCGAGGGTTGTCAAACTGTTGCTCCACCCTGTTCCTGTACTCACGTTTGGCTGCTTTGATCGTCTTCCGGAGTTGGTAATGTGCGTGTTTGTAGTCCGATGTGTTCGCGGAGGCAAAGGCGGTGCTCCGTGCCGCGCGAACATCTCCGTTAATCCAGGGTTTTTGATTTGGGAAGGATTTAACTGTTCTGGATGGGACGACATCTTCCACGCATTTCCTGATAAATCCGCAGACTGAGTCTGTGTATTCATCAATGTCCCTAGCAGCCACGTGAAACATTTCCCAGTCCGCGTGATCAAAACAGTCCCGCAGCGCAGACTCCGATTGGTCCGTCCAACAGTGCACCGCCCTCCGGGTTGGAGCTTCCTGTTTAAGCTTCTGCCTGTAGGCGGGCAGGAGCAGGATGGAGCGGTGATCTGATTGGCCGAATGGGGCGCGGGGGAGGGCTTTGTACGCATCCCGGAAAGAGGTGTAGCAGTGGTCGAGTAGCCGGTCTCCACGAGACTCCACACATACCTACATACATATGTATTCGCTTATACACTCATACATACTGACATATACATATATACACATAACAATTCATAAATATGACATACATAATTACAGAGATTCAAACAAGATCGGGCCTCCTTGACAAAATGTAATGTTTCCATTTAGCCCAAATATCACTAAATATGTCAAATTGGAGTCTATTAATGAAGGTAATTCTTTCGATTTTAAACATCCCATAAACAATCTCATACCACTCATTTAGTGATGGAATTTTCACACTAAGCCATTTCTTGGTAATAGTCTTACGGGCAGCCAGACTCAGAATACCATACAACAGCTTGGACGTTTTATCTACATTCACTGAGTATAAATATCCAAACAAAAGTTCATCCCAATTAAAGGGAAGTTGCATACTAAAAATGATCTGTAACTCAGAGTGAATCGATACCCAAAAAATGTTGATCAATGGGCAAGACCAAAACAGGTGGAAGTGTTTTATTCCTTGGGCCCCACAGTTTCTCCAGCAGCTAGAGTGATTAGAATAATGTTTACTTTGTGCAGGAGTAATAAAAACCTTCAGAGACTCTTCCAACCAAAACATCTCCATATATTAGAACTAGAAATTCTTCACTGAAAAGCACACTGCTGATACCAAATGTCATTTGAAATTGCTGTATTTGTTTTCCTTTCCCATTTTTTTTTAATGTAGGTAGTATTCCGCTTCTTAACCTCTTGTATACCCTTATACAGTCTAGAAATCACCTTGAGGCCGGGATCTGCCTGGTAAGCCTTGACAAATATACTCAAAACAGGTAAAGAGAAAAGATCTGTTCTCTTAGGTATAAAGTTATGTAGGTTAGGGCTGCTCAATTAATCGAATTTTAATCACGATTACGATCTGGGCTTTCAACGATCATTAAAAATGACTGAGCCGATTATTAGCCCCTCCCTCATTTATCCGCGACACCTTAAAGGCCGTCTGTGAAAATATTGTCGGGCATAAACCGGTCCGTGGCGCAAAAAAGGTTGGAGACCGCTGATTAAGAAAAATTAAGAAAAGCTAAGCAGAAGTTATTTGGAGAGTGACTGCCGTTGGTTGAAAAGAGAGTTTAAAAAAAAAAAAAAACTTCAGTGGTGTTGCACATCATTTTATATTATTTTTTTAAAGTTATTGTTAACCCTTTAAAGCCGGTCAGAGCAGCACGCTCCGTTTTGCGTAACTATTTTTAAATCCCTGTAGAATCTGAACCGTGTAAGCTAGCGCAATAATTTGTTTTGCATATGAAACCGGAGGAGTTGTACTTACATCTGATGCCATCAGCTTGTCCTAGGTCACGGTTTCATTCCACATATAGCTTTGCAAAAATTGCATAAAAAGTGCTTGCAGGAACAAAAACATAATATTCCAGAAACACGCTTTGCCGTTCCTATCAGCTGTTCGTAACACTTCCCACAGTAAAATGATGCACATGCTGTTTTCTTTGCAAATTTGCATCATAGGATTGTTTTTTGTTTTTCCTGCAGTATATAAAAATTGCTGTATCTCCAAAATAAAACTATGAAGACACTCAAAATAAATTTCCTGTGGTGGGAAACTATTTTTTTGCAACTTTATTGTATTTAAAGTTTTGAGGGATAAACCTCTTAAATTTCTCCAAGTAGAAATATATGTAAACAAAACAAAAGCGATTTTCAATTTTTTTTGTAGTTTATTGCACTTTTTTGCAATTTATGTAATTACTATGGACTTAATGCATACATATTATTAAAATATGGGCTATAACAGTTGTATTGATGTATAGCAACTTGAAATGCTCCCACAAATGGCACTACAACATGTAAAAAAAATAATAATATAAGCTCTGGTGGACTTGGTTCTATGGTAGGTCTTAAAGGGTTAAATAAATATCGTCAAATAATCGTGATCTCAATTTCAGTGAAAATAATCGTGATTATCATTTTTGCCATAATCGAGCAGCCCTAATGTAGGTGATGCCTAATTTGAAGAAACCTAAAAAAATCCGTTTTGCTTAACTGGTATTGATCTTTTACTGATTGGAAGTCCCTAAGAATTCCCTTATCGTAAAACATGCAAATCATTATTAGTTATGTGATTAATGTAATCCAAAAAAAATGTATTACTTTGCAAAAATCATATCAAGTTTAAACCAGACAAATCATAATACTTAATAATAATAACCTCAAAGGGGATGTGTGTTTCCAGCTGGAGACACACATCCCCTTTGGGCTTTAATACAACTTGCAGCTTTTATCCAGTAAAAGAATTTCTTATAACTTAAAGGTTTATTTATCACCTTTCAATTCTGGTTTTAATTAAGGTTTCAGTAATTTTAATTAATCATCAGATTTCTGCAAGTTATGATGAATACAGTCAGGGTCTTTTTCACTGTAAAATAATTGAAATAAAGACATGATCGTACTAACCAAGAGATACAAAGCCATACGATATAATCCACAAGCAAAACAAAGATTTACAAATGTCTAAAGTGATTTCTGTGTAACTCAAAGCAATTTGATCATATGTAAAAACCATTTTACAAATGCATACATTCAAACTGAAATAAATACAGGGAGTGCAGAATTATTAGGCAAGTTGTATTTTTGAGGAATAATTTTATTATTGAACAACAACCATGTTCTCAATGAACCCAAAAAAACTCATTAATATCAAAGCTGAATGTTTTTGGAAGTAGTTTTTAGTTTGTTTTTAGTTTTAACTATTTTAGGGGGATATCTGTGTGTGCAGGTGACTATTACTGTGCACAATTATTAGGCAACTTAACAAAAAACAAATATATACCCATTTCAATTATTTATTTTTACCAGTGAAACCAATATAACATCTCCACATTCACAAATATACATTTCTGACATTCAAAAACAAAACAAAAACAAATCAGCGACCAATATAGCCACCTTTCTTTGCAAGGACACTCAAAAGCCTGCCATCCATGGATTCTGTCAGTGTTTTGATCTGTTCACAGATGTTCAACATTGCGTGCAGCAGCAACCACAGCCTCCCAGACACTGTTCAGAGAGATGTACTGTTTTCCCTCCTTGTAAATCTCACATTTGATGATGGACCACAGGTTCTCAATGGGGTTCAGATCAGGTGAACAAGGTGGCCATGTCATTAGTTTTTCTTCTTTTATACCCTTTCTTGCCAGCCACGCTGTGGAGTACTTGGACGCGTGTGATGGAGCATTGTCCTGCATGAAAATCATGTTTTTCTTGAAGGATGCAGACTTCTTCCTGTACCACTGCTTGAAGAAGGTGTCTTCCAGAAACTGGCAGTAGGACTGGGAGTTGAGCTTGACTCCATCCTCAACCCAAAAAGGCCCCACAAGCTCATCTTTGATGATACCAGCCCAAACCAGTACTCCACCTCCACCTTGCTGGCGTCTGAGTCGGACTGGAGCTCTCTGCCCTTTACCAATCCAGCCACGGGCCCATCCATCTGGCCCATCAAGACTCACTCTCATTTCATCAGTCCATAAAACCTTAGAAAAACCAGTCTTGAGATATTTCTTGGCCCAGTCTTGACGTTTCAGCTTGTGTGTCTTGTTCAGTGGTGGTCGTCTTTCAGCCTTTCTTACCTTGGCCATGTCTCTGAGTATTGCACACCTTGTGCTTTTGGGCACTCCAGTGATGTTGCAGCTCTGAAATATGGCCAAACTGGTGGCAAGTGGCATCTTGGCAGCTGCGCCTTGGTTTTTCCACACGCTTCTTGTGACCCTGTTGACTATTTTCAAATTCAAATTCAAATTCAAATTCAAATTTTATTTGTCACGTACACAGTCATACACAGTACGATATGTAGTGAAATGCTTGGACAACAGCTCGTGACCTAAAGAAAACAAAAAAGGAAAAGGCTATGAATAAGATAGGAAATAAATATGAAAAATTAAAAAGGGTAAATTTAACTAAGAAGGAATAAAATATAAATTAAGGTTAAAAATGAAATAACTGTACAACACAAATTAGAATGAAGGGTAAATTTAACTGGGAAGGAATAAGATAAAATATATAAATTAAAGTTGAAAATAAAATAACTGTACAACAAAATACACAATACACAATATAGAACTATATAAGAATGTATGAAGAAATCTAAATATAAATAAATATATACACAATAACAGCAGCTGTACAAGTATTAACCGGAAATGAAGAATATAGTGACCAGTGTTGTGCAAAAAAACAATGTGTGCAAAAACAATGTCCAGAAAGTCCAGTGTGTGTGTAAGAACCATATGTGTGGGTCAGTACTGTGTGGTGGTGTGATTGAGAGACCGTATCGCCTGCGGGAAGAAGCTCCTCCTCAGTCTCTCTGTGTTGGTCTTCAGGGAGCGGAATCGCTTTCCTGACCTCAGCAGAGAGAACAGTCTGTTGTTGGGATGGCTGAGGTCCTTCACGATCTTCCTGGCCTTGGTCCGGCACCGCCTGCTGTAGATTGAGTGCAGGTCAGGGAGCTCGGAGCGGATGGTGCGCTCAGCTGATCGTACAACCCTCTGTAGAGCTCGTCTGTCCTGCATGGTGCTGTTCCCGAACCAGGTTAAGATGTTTCCCGCCAGGATGCTCTCTATGGTGCGCGAGTAAAAGTTCCTGAGCACCTTGGAGGGCAGTTGGAAGTCTCTCAAGCGTCTGAGGTGGTAGAGACGCTGTCGGGCCTTTTTCACCACGGTGTTGATGTGACAGGACCATGACAGGTCCTGCGTGATGTGAACTCCGAGGTATTTGAAGCTGTCCACTCTCTCCACTGGGCACTCGTTGATGACGGGGGTCTGGTAGTTCCTCTCCTGCTTAGTGCTGAAGTCCACTATCAGCTCCTTTGTCTTACTGACGTTTAGAAGGAGGTTGTTCCTCTGGCACCAGTTCTCCAGATTCCTAATCTCCTTCAGGTAGGCCGTCTCGTTGTTATCAGAGATCAGGCCCACCACGACGGTGTCGTCAGCAAACTTGATGATGGTGGTGGAGCTGGTAGTGGCCACACAGTCATATGTGTACAAAGAGTACAGCAGGGGGCTCAGAACACACCCCTGGGGGGCTCCAGTGCTGAGAGTGGTGGAGGCTGAGACATGTCCGCCCATCCTTACTGCCTGTGGTCTGCCAGTTAGGAAGTTGGAGATCCACTGACACATAGATGAGCTGAGTCCCAGATGCTCCAGCTTGGTGGTGAGTGTGGAGGGAATTTTGGTATTAAATGCAGAGCTGTAGTCTATGAAGAGCATTTTAACATAATTCCCCCTTCTAGTGTCCAAGTGAGTGAGTGATGTGTGGAGGAGATGAGAGATGGCATCGTCTGTGGAACGATTTGGACGGTAAGCGAACTGTAGTGGGTCCAGTGTGTCTGGTAGTGAAGAAATGATGAAGTCTCTGACCAGGCGTTCAAAGCACTTCATCACTACTGAGGTGAGGGCTACAGGGCGATAGTCATTGAGAGAAGCAGGGTGGGGTTTCTTCGGGACAGGAACAATGATGGACTCTTTGAAGCATGTGGGGATCACCGACTGAGATAAAGAGATGTTGAATATCTCAGTGAACACAGGAGCTAGCTGGTATGCGCAGTCTCTTAGGATACGACCTGGGATGCCGTCTGGTCCTGCTGCTTTCCTGGTGTTCACTCTTTTGAAGGCTCTCCTTACTTCATGCTCGGAGATGACGAGCACGTTTCCGGTGCTGGCAGTATCTTCCTGTCTGCAGCCGTTAGCGCCGCCAACACTAGCATTGTTGGAGACCTTAGCTGCAGCCTCGAAGCGAGCATAGAAAGTGTTCAGCTCGTCTGCCAGAGTCACGGCCGCGTTCGTCATACCGGTTGTTGGTGCTTTATAGTCCGTTATTGTCCTTAGTCCCCGCCACAGGCTCCTAGAGTCACTCTGTTGGAGTTGTGACTCTAGTTTCCTCCCGTAGCGCTGCTTCGCCTCTTTCACCGCCCTCCGCACGTTATATGACGCGGCTTTGTACGGTTCATTTTGAATGAAACGCTTGATTGTTCGACGATCACGCTTCAGAAGCTTTGCAATTTTGAGACTGCTGCATCCCTCTGCAAGATATCTCACTATTTTTGACTTTTCTGAGCCTGTCAAGTCCTTCTTTTGACCCATTTTGCCAAAGGAAAGGACGTTGCCTAATAATTATGCACACCTGATATAGGGTGTTGATGTCATTGAACCACACCCCTTCTCATTACAGAGATGCACATCACCTAATATGCTTAATTGGTAGTAGGCTTTCGAGCCTATACAGCTTGGAGTAAGACAACATGCATGAAGAGTATGATGTGGACAAAATACTCATTTGCCTAATAATTCTGCACTCCCTGTAGTAATTATTTTCGCACAATTTAAGTTCAGCTTTGTGAACTGGATAGTTTTCTCTTTCAAAAGCCTTCCAGTGTACACAAATGTCTAAAACTACAGATAACATACATGCACAGAACCTTTAATGCAGATGTACCACTGACCTGACATGCACAGATCACGTTGCATGCCCACATGAGTTTTTGCACAGATCCACAAATGTAAGCTGCAATCAGGTACTAGTGTGAAACTAGGACATCTGAGGACCCCATACCATTACACTGCCTCCACCAAAAACTGTTACACTGCTAATTGCTGTTACTAATTGTTGTTACTGTTGTTACAATTAGCATAGCATTCTCCACATCTTCTTCAGACTTTGACCACACGATCCAACTGCCATAGAAAAAATCTGAATTCACCATTCAAGGCTTTCCAGTGGTATAAGATTTATTACCAAGAAACATTAATAGAGTATTCTTTTTGTATACCAAACACAAATTTCCGTACTTTTAGTGCTTTAAAAAAGTTTAAAAAATCAATAGCGTGACATCATTAGGACCGACCTGACAAAGTCATAAAAGATTGCAATGATATATGCAAGAGAGGGCCATGAAAGACAATAGATTTTATTTCCTTCTCTGCTCAAATATCAGAAATTGAAGAAAGAGAGAAGTAAACACGGAAATGGAGCTTAATTAGAGCCTTCTCTGATAAGGACTCGATATATATTGAATAAGCATGGGTCTTCCAATAAATTCTTGGGTGTTCCAAATGAGAAGGCAGGAAACAGAAGCGCATCTGATATAGTCAATCAAGTGCAATTAATCTCAGTTGCGGGTGAAGGTATGGGTTGGTTGTAAAGTGCCTCACACCCCTGGCATCATTACACACTCGGATGCCTGCTGCCTTTTAAGAGGTGTGCTGTGGTGGTCTATTTGTGCATCAGAGCATGCAGTGTACAAGCAAGGCCAGGGACATTACCCTTGCTGTGTGTCACGACATTGTAGCCTCATGGAGATAGCCTGCAGGGAGACAATCTGTGAATGGAGTTCTTACTCCTGTAATGCAAATGACACTAACTTTGGGTGATATTGAAAGGCTTTGTATGAAGTGACTCACGTGATAGATATGCATTTCTATCAGTAGCATGATTAGACTTTAATATTATAGAACTTCGGTCATTTGCCAGTTTTTGTCATTCTTCAATCCGACTTCAAAACAAGAGCATTACAGTCTAACAAAGTTGCTCACTATGGATTGATGTGTGTGCAGAGCCATGAGAAGAGTTAGGCAAGAAAACCTTTTTGTATTGCTTTTAAAATATAAAGATGTAAATTAGGTGTAAGAGTATGCACTGCTGAACACAGACAGATTAATTTGAATACAATTAAATATAAACCAGACATAAAAAAAATAGAATTGTAGGCTTACATTTAAATTTGAAAGCTTCAATAAATAGTACTTAAAGCAGTCCAAATAAAAAACAAAGTCCACAAAGGAAATGCAGAAGCCAGGGAAGAATAATAAACTTTATGACAAAATACAAAGGAAATACAGGGCTTTAAATACAGAGGGCTAACTTGGGGTGACAAGACGCAGCTGGGTGTCACGAGGCACAGGAGACAACGAACTATTTAAATAAGACAGGAAGTGAAAACCACAACAATTTCTCAAAATCTGATATCACTGATATTTAGTTTCTACATTTGACTTGAAAGCAGAAAAACAAAAGGAACTCAGATGAACAAGCTCCAAACTGTACAAATAAAACAGAAGAACATGATGCAGATTTCTTTCTGTTTTAAATTACCCATAATTAAGTGACTGCATTTACAGCATTGATCTGAAAAGTGTTTTGATTGCTATGCTATATTTTATGCCAGCAACTGTGAACCAACTGTATCCAATTTAACAACTATCCATATTTAGCAATAGAGCCAACAGACCTTGTAGAATCTTTTTATGGAAAACTGTTCTGTTCTTCTTTTAAGGTACTTACTGGCAGAGAAAATGCTGGCTGCATTCAGATTGCCCCTCACTCAGTCACACACTATGTTTGCTCTACATAACACCTAGTCACTCTTGGTACTGCTGAGATCCCGGCTGAAGACTAGAGGTGACCGCGCGTTTGCCTTGGCTGCACCCGATTTATGGAATAACCTCCCCATCGCTATACACGAGTCTGATTCCATCCATTCCTTCAAATCGCGGTTAAAAACCCACTTATTCAGCCTCGCCTTTTCTACCAGTTAACGCTTGCTTGTTAGTTAGCTTAATGCTTATTCTTATCTTCGGCTTATTCTTAATTACTTTTAATCATTTTTAATTTTTTTGACTGTTTTATCTTTTACACTTAGTTTTCTCTTATGCTTTTATATGCAATTCTTTTGCTTTTGTGTTTTAATGCCATTCAACCTGCTAGCATGTTTTGGTACCTTGCCATAGCCCTCATCCTTCCCTGTTACTTCATCCTACTCTCTTGCACGTTAAGCACTTTGGTACACCACTGGTTTTTAAATGTGCTATATAAATAAAGTTTGTTGTAGTTGTGTGTTTCAAGCTCAATGAACAAAAAATGTATAACAAAAATCTATGCTCACATAACATGTAGAGATGCAATGATGGCAATTTTCTTGGTCAAAGCCAATCCTGATATTTCTGATAGCAGTGTGACCTGCTATACCAATTTTTTATAACTGACAGGATATAAAAACAAAAGATATTTTTTCCAGTAATGCGAAATATTATTTTTTATTATAAAAGAGAGGATTAAACTTTACAATTTTCATCAAACGGCATTATTTTAAAGGATCTTCCTACTTAAACAACTGAAAGTTAAGTTTCCTGCTACTGGAAATGGTACAAATAATTAACTTAAAATATGTTGCTGTAAACCTACCTTTATTTTACATATTTTACCTTGTGAAAAAAATGGAGGAGTAACAGTTTTGAATACCAAAACACATTTCTGATACTTACATAATTTTCCAGTGTGTTTATAACTTCACCAGACAAAAGGGCATTGACCATTTTCTCTTTTTTAATTGTCTCCATATTTTTCCTCATGAATATTGACCACTCATACTGAGGCTGAAGACCTGTAGTTGGCTGTCAGCTCTTACTCACTTTCCTTTTGTCAGCTTCTTGAAGATGTCCATGTTAGCTGTGTTGATTTAGGGGTCTGATAGATTTGTCATTAGAGATCTTTTCATTGTCTCCCTGCAGTTTACTTTGGCAAACTTTGTGCTGTCAGTCGAGCTTCCAGATTAATAACATGTTAACCTGGGGCTGTGAGTGTTGCCTGCACTGCTGTACACATGCATGTAACAGACTAGTTCATAGTCGGTCATATGTAAGGCTGACTGACCAGTCACTATTTGGGGCTGAGAGTGCTAGAAATGCAATTATATTTCCTGGCTGGTCATCGATGAATCTCTAATTTCACATGTATGAGTGCAGTGGATCCTCTCCCAAACATGGCAAAGACATAATAAATGGTTACCTCTCAATAGAGACAATGTAAAATAACTTAATACGATTTTTTAAATTTACATTATCAACATAAAATTAGTTGCTTCATTCAACAGTGCCTTCACTTTTTTTGAAATACTTTCAGTATAATAAGGAAGTGTGTTTAATCAGGCGCCTTGCTGTCCATTTACACCTATGGTGAGGGCAGAGAAATGAATGCAATGGCCATGTTTTTCATTTTAGAACTGATAAGCTTCCTTGGAGAAGAAAATCAAGTCTGAGATATTTCATTATCATGTTATTATGTTCAAAAGGATGGGTTTTACAGTTAAATTCCTTTCATTCAGTTGTACTTGGGTTTATATTCTCATGAACTGGATTCCTATTTTGATCAGGAATATGTCAAGCATTCACATGACACAAGCAGTTTGTCTCCTCTTAATGATTTCCTTGATGTTATTAGATGGCCGACCGCATTCAAAGTCTGAAAAGTCAACATGGTACATTTATAGTTATTACATCCGGAAAGAAACAGCTCCCATTGTGTGTAACATATATTAATCTGTTCATCTATGAAATCAGATCAAGGATTATGAGAACCAGTAAATCCAATATTTTTGTGATACATTAGCCAGACTACGGGCAATAGTAACAGGAGGCAATTGTGACCGACACGATTCCTTACAGCAGAAGCAAGAAACACAGAAAATATTGTCTTTTATATGTGTTCAAACCATATTAGCCAATATAATATGGACAGAAAGGAACTGTTTATACACATTTAACAATATCCAACATGTAAACAAATTTGAAAGTACAGTGGGTAATGAACGCTTCACCAGCAGAGATGGGCATAACACATTACAAGTAACATGTTACTGTAATCCAATTATTTTTTTCAAGTAATGAGTAATGTAAGGGATTACTATTGCAAAAAAGTAATTAGATTACGATTACTTTCCCATAAGCATACTGCATTACTGCGTCACTAAACCGTCGTGATTTTGTTTGTGAGAGTGTCTCATGTCAATGATGTAAGGGTGTGTGACGTCTGTGGCAGCAACAGACGTGTGCAGATCAACAATAGATAATACGGAGTGCAGGAGAGAGCACAACCATGTTTGAAGCGTGGAGGTACTTGCGTTACTTTAAGTTTTATTCTGTGAAAAGTGACAAAAACATTAGCGTCTGCTGTACACTCTGCATGGTAAGAATGGCCTGTATTTATATAGCGCTTTACTAGTCCCTAAGGACCCCAAAGCGCTTTACATATCCAGTCATCTACCCATTCACACACTGGTGATGGCAAGCTACAATGTAGCCACAGCCACCCTGGGGCGCACTGACAGAGGCGAGGCTGCCGGACACTGGCGCCACCGGGCTCTCTGACCACCACCAGTAGGCAACGGGTGAAGTGTCTTGCCCAATGACACAATGACCGAGACTGTCCAAGCCGGGGCTCGAACCGGCAACTTTCCGATTACAAGGCGAACTCCCAACTCTTGAGCCACGATCGCCCAAGAAGAAGAAGAAAACTTCTTTCTACCGCGAAAAATTAAACTTGAAATCAGAGCAAGTACCTATAGCACACTGCCACAGGAATGTGAAATTCACAGAGAAACCCTCAGTTCCCCCATTGACATGATCACTGCAGCACCGAGCAAACTTTCACCTGCTCCACTCATGCTAAACAGGTGAAAACAGACTTAAAAACAACAGGAGTTAGTGCCACTGAATCTTTGATTTTATTTACTTTTTGCTGTGTTTTACTTGCATCTATTTGAAAGAGTGAGTGTAAACACAAAAAATTATTTTATTTTATATGCTGGAATATGCAGAAAATAGGTTTAAATATTAAACAATTTCTTCAAGTCAAAGACTGTTGCATAAAATTAAATTTTTGCTTAATGCAATGTGGATAAAATTAAAAGATTACAACTAATAAAGCAAACAAATGGAACTGGCTTTCCATTTGATTCAATTTTATATGATGGATTATGCATAAAAAATAGAATCGGGCTGAAAAGTCTATTGCTTTATTACGTATTCAGGTTGTGTATCGTGTTTTTGAAAAGTAACTAAGTAACTAATTACTTTTGAAAATAAGTAATCAGTAAGGTAATGGGATTACTTTTTGGAGAAGTAATTAGTAACTAATTACTTTTTTCAATTAACTTGACCAACACTGTTCACCAGTACATATAATGTATCTCTAAAGGTGCTACTGACATGAAATTCTCACCAGATCTCGATAACAACAAATCCAATGCACACATGCAAAGAACTCAAGCCATTATTTTTAATGAATGAAATTAAGTTATGTGTAACAATGAGAAATGACACAAATAAATGCATGGAAAGTCATGACACCAGCTGGAACCTATCAGTAACTAGACAACAATCCTGCCACTTAGTGCAAATTACTATCAGCTGATTCAGTCCCAACTGATGGCCTAAAAATTGGTGTGTCATTACCAAGATGTCACACAAGAAATGATGATTGGTAAAAACCAATGCCCAGGGGCTGCCTGCAAGATTTCAGACAGAGTTGTGAAAATAATAATCTGAAGAGTTGTCCAAGAGCCCAGTACCACTTGTGGAGAACTACAGAAAGACCTGGAATCCATAGTTTCAAAGAAAACCGTAAGTAATGGACTCAACCTCCATGGCCTGTATCCACACTCACCAGGCAAGACTCCACAGCTGAAGAAAAAGCAAGTTGAAGCTTATTTAAAGTTTGTTGAACAACATTTAGACAAGCCTGTGAAATACTGGCAGACTATAGTCTGGTGACATGAGACCAAAACTGAGCTCTTTGGATGCCATAATACAGAACATGTTTAGAATTCAAAAGGTATTTCATATCACCCCAAAAACACCGCACCAACAGTAAAGTTGGAGGTGGGAACATCATGGTGTGGGGTTGTTTTTCAGTATATGACATGTTATGCTTGTCAATTCAAATATTAAATAAATGTCAGTGAGAGTGGCAACAAAGTGCCAAAATCTAGCAGGGATTTCATGTCAATAACACCTTCAGAAGTATACTTACTCTGGCATGATCACTACATCTTTCACCTGAGGATAGTAATGTTTTTTATTTAAATGTGTGTGTATATATATATATATATATATATATATCTGAAGGTGACACTTCTGCTCCTTCTTAGATGAACTATCACAGATGTCATATTTCCAAATCTCCGTTAAGAAGCTCAAGGATGTGCAGGGAGGAGTGTGTGTGTGTGTGTGTGCGTACGTGTGTGCATGAAATTTAAATTTAAGATTCTCCTCCTGTATAGTTCTTAGACCCCAACTGCTTCTATGACCAAGAGGATTACTGTCATCTGTTGGGAATATGACAGAACTTGATAAGGGATGGGCAAGTGTTATGGGGGAGTCTCGGGAGACAAGAGATCACAAGAAGAGTTCCTCATAGGTCCAGGAAGAAGGAAAGTCATAGGAGAAATGGAGGTGGGAGGCAGGGTAGTAGAGAACAAGAGATGTAGAGCCCAGGGAAATGGAGAGAGGTGAGGTCAGTATGAGTAAAGTTCAGAACTCAGTGTAGTGGATTATTTTTCATCTTCAACCCAATATAATTTTTTTCAAAGGAATACAACGATAACTGGATGAGTCATAGTTTGTGCAATTATAAAAACAAATATTTTCAATTAAGTGTAATATATTAGATCTTAAAACAATGAACTTAAATGTTATATTTATTATATTTCAGCGTAACCTTCTATTCTGCTGAAAAAAATTGGTGCATTTTTTTAAATGCAGGACAACTTTGATCACTGGAAATCTTTTGTGCTTTTTTAAAACCTATTTTTTGAGGGAAATGTCAAGCAAAGAGGTGGATACAGAGAAATGTTGTGAAAAAGCTCTCGAGAACCACTGCACTGGCTATGCTGTGGTCTGTGATTTGCATCTAGTTTGGTGCGAATCGAGGAGTGTACATTATGTATAACAGCCCAAAATAATAGTAAATAATAATATGACTTTTGCAACATTACCTGGCTAAATTCCTACAGTTGGGCAAAGGCTTTCTCTGTATGTCTGTGTTAAGAATGCATGTCAGTGATTTAACCACATTTCCAATAAAAGATGAATACAGGAGGGAGCATTTGGGGATTTTTACCATAAGCAATTGTGAAGAAACAAATTAAATGAACAGGTCATTCAGAACCACTATAGTTGAAATAAGATTGTTTCCATCTGCAGCTATTTAAACTTGATGACACTGCTCTGTTCTGGGACCTCCACACTACATCCATGTGGATACAAAAAAGCTGGCGGAAAAGCAGAAGCAAGACCCCAGAAAGAAAAGACTAGGCAACAATGACAAACAGATATGATGCCAATTATATTAGAAGCAAGAAATTAGGAGGACAGGAGGACGTGGATTGCTAAGCGGCCTGCAAAGTGAAGCAAACATGTGCAGGCTACAAAAAAATGTTAATCCATTGCCCTTTATTTGCCAGTTCCATCTGTTGAAGGGTATTAGCTGATGTGGGCTGGCAGTGAGATCAGCTGACTTACTGAGCTTGACTTCGTGGCATTCCTGAATTAATCATAAGTTTGATTATAACAAAGACATAATGTAGAATATTTAGAAATGCCAAATAATTATCACTGCATAGACATTTTTCAAAAGTTTTTTTTTTTTACAGTTCTCTGTCACTTTTTATGAGCCTGTCTTTATAGTCCTCATATTTGTGCAAATGAAGAATGTAATGAACTGGGATTTCTTTAACAAACATGTATTTAATCTCAAGACGCTTTTAGTAGGCTACATTCAAGGTCACTGTGACCTCACCTGTGCTTTTACTGTGAATGAGATCATTCTCGAAGGTCTGCTCATATTTACTTTGCAGTTCTGTGAAAAACTAAGTGCACTCCATGCTTCAGTTAATTGTAGATCTGCCTTTAGCAGCAATATCCTGAAGCAATTGTTTTCTGTGTGATTTTATCTTCTTGACAGTGTTACTTCAGTTCACTGAGATTTGCAAGCATTTGTTTATGCACAGCTCTCTTGAAGTCCCACGACAGATTTTCAGTCGGGACTGAAAAAGTCTGGACTTTGACTGGGCTATTGCAAGGTTTTGAGTCTTATCTTTTTCAGCTAATCTGTTGCATATTTGCTGCTGAATTGAAATTTGGCCAAAATTTGAATTTTGGCCCACATCTCTATTGTACTCTCATCTATTCAAGATTGTGGCATTGTCTTAATAAATACTTAAATGCTCCTGACCAGCAATTTGCTTTTGGATTTAAACAGGCGTTCACACTTGCTGATAATCACTTAATCATGTGCAGTCAGATTTTATATAAAATTATGTGTTGTCATTTATTTAAAAAAACAAACATTTTGGAATAAAAATCATGACACATTAAATAAGAGTGTGTCTTTTTTTCCAATTTTCTGACTCCCTGCTGTATTGTCATTCTGTTACTGACTATGTCAGTAGGTAGGTTATTAGATACTCCAAGCAACAAAGAATCTTGTCTGTGAGGGGGAAATTTTGGAAGTTGCAGTGCTCTCCCTTAACATAATCCGTGTGCAGCCCATTGACAGCAGGTAAACTTTTGCTAATGATAACTTAAGAATATCTTCTTTGCGTCTCCAATAAGACAGAGTGATATTTGAAAGATTAAATGAAACTATGTAATTTAAGCAAGTCACTAATTTAAATAGCATTCATATCTATATTTAAATACATTGAATGATAAGACTTCAAACCTAGTATGCCTGTTAGTTAGCCAGCAAGCTACTTTGCTAGCTAGCATGAGTTTGTTTAGTGTAAAAATGCATCGTATTACAGTTTTGTTTTTGTTTTTTTTGTTTTTTTTTTGGGGGGGGGGTTAACAAAACGTATCCTTGTTTGCAACTTGGTTATATTTTCACTTATATTTTCACTTGGGTTATTTTATAGCTAATGACAAGTGTGCAGGTCTGTTTTCTCTGTTCATGTTAACTGCATACAGACAGCTGTCTACTCATGCTGCTGCTACTGTAATGTGTTTAATGTGTTTTGTACACAGTTGAACACACTTCAGATGCTATACCAGCAGGAGGGCAGTGTTAGAAGCTGGCTGCAATACAGCAGGTTGCATAACAAAAGAGCAAACGGTATAGATTGGCATATGAATGAGGCAAATTCACTGATTTCCTTTTCTCACATGTGTAAGTGAAGAGCACTTCTGACAGCATTACTGCATTAATATTTATCTTCTGTTCTCTTTTTACCATAAAGTGTCCAAAGACAGGAATCCAAGTGTCACGATCGGGCAAATTACACACAGTAATTCGGCGTGCCCGTGTGGCGTGCTGGCTAGACCCAAACGCGGCGAAGGCTAGTGATGGGTTGGAACAGACACGCAGTTATTCTAGTAACGATCAGTGCATGAAGCGTGGCTTCGGAACTGGCGTTACAAATGGGAAAACACTCACAGTTGCTGAATCAGGCGGGGCCTGACGTAGGCAAGGTTTCGGAGCTCCTGACATGAAGAGAACAATGTCTGAGCAGCGAACAGGTGGGTGGTGTCTCTCTTTTAACCCTTTAGAGCCGATCGGAGCGGGAACGCTCTGTTATGCGTAACTATTTTTAAATCCCAGTAGCACTGCAACCACGTAAGCTAGCGCAAAAAATTTTTTTGCATATGAAACCGGAGGAGTTGTACTTACATCTGATGCCATCAGCTTGTCCTAGGTCACGGTTTCCTTCCACATAAAGCTTTGCAAAAACTGCATAAAAAGCGCTTGCAGGAACAAAAACATAATATTCCAGAAACACGCTTTACCGATCTGATCAGCTGTTCAAAACACTTCCTACGTTGGAATAGACGTCAGCGCGAACTTTTGCATTTCCGCCATTACCTGCCCGAAACCGGAAGTGACGTCATTTTCGCGGAAATGTAGTCTTTTTTGCGATCAGGGCCTCAGGGCCTATACTGCTCTTTTTAAAAGTTATCTTTGACTTTATGACTTTCTGTGTCATTTCTGGGATGCTTAGGACTCATATTGCACTGCTGGAAATAGTTTATTTTGATGCATATGCTGCTTTTTTGCAAATTTGCAGTATAATATTTATTTTCGTTTTTCCTGCAGTGTATAAAAATTGGTGTATTTCAAAAATAAAACTATGAAGACACTCAAAATAATTTTCCTGTGGTGGGAAACTATTTTGTGCAACTTTTTTGTATTTACAGTTTTGAGGGATAAGACTCTTAAATTTCTCTAACTACAAATATATGTCAAAAAATCAAAAACGATTTTCAATTTTTTTGTAGTTTATTGCACTTTTTTTGCAATTTATGTAATTACTATGCACTTAATGAATACATATTATTAAAATCTGGGCTATAATGGTTGTATTGATGTATAGCAACTTGAAATGCTCCCAAAAATGGCTCCACAGCATGTAAAAATATAATATAAGCTCTGGCGGACTTGGTTCTATGGTAGGTCTTAAAGGGTTAAACCCGGCCCCGTGATCAGCTGATTACCAGCTGACAGGACCCCCTCCTCCCGAAGAACGGCACCCGATGGTCCAGGACGGCGGCGATGGAAATCCGAGATGAGGGAGGGATCCAAGACGAAGCAGGACGGTACCCAGGAGCGCTCCTCAGGACCCTAGCCAGGCCAGTCCACAAGATACTGGACCCCTCGACCCCGGGGACGGGAGTCCAAGATCCGCCTGACAGTGTAGACAGGACCCCCATCGACGAACCTGGGCGGGGGCGGGGCCGGGGAGGGGGGCACCAGCGAGGAAGTAACGTGCCGTTTAAGCTGCAAGACGTGGAAAACCGGATGGACCTTCATGGCGGATGGAAGCCGGAGATGATAAGTCACGGGGTTGAGCTGGGCAGTGACCTCGTACGGCCCAACGAACCTGGGAGTGAGCTTCTTGGACTCGGTGTGGAGCCTCAGGTGCCTTGTGGAGAGCCAGACGCGATCCCCCGGCTGAAAAGGATGACCCGGGCGGTGGCGGCGATGATGCTGCTTGGGGTACAGAGCATTGGCTTGGGAAATGGCAGCCCGCGCCTTGATCCAGGCCTGACGACAGCGGCGGACCATCCGTTCAGCAGCAGGCACGTCAACCTCCACCTTCTGATGGCTGAAGATAGGAGGATGGAAACCATGACAGATTTCAAAGGGCGAGAGACCGGTGACAGAAGAGACGTGAAGGTTATGAGACAGCTCAGCCCACAGCAGGTAACGAGGCCAAAGCGACGGTTGGGCGGAGATGAAGCACCTCAAAAAGCGCCCCAGCTGTTGATTGGTCCGTTCAACCTGCCCATTGGTCTGAGGGTGATAGCCGGATGAGAGGCTGGAAGAGGCTCAAATCAGGCGGCAAAAGGCTTTCCAGAACCTGGCGGTGAACTGGGGCCCCCTGTCGGAGACTATGTCCTTGGGGAACCCGTGAAGCCGGACGACATGGTCCAAGAAGAGCTCGGCCATCCGTTTGGCGGAAGGGAGGCCGGCCAGAGCGACCAGGTGCACCACCTTCCAAAACCGGTCTACAAAGGTGAGGATGGTGTCAAGACCGTCCACGGATGGGAGGCCGGTAACAAAGTCAAGGCTGACATGGGACCAGGGACGTCCCGGCACAGGGAGAGGGCGAAGGTCGCCAGCGGAAGGCTGAGTGGAGGACTTGGCCCGAGCACAGGTGTCAAAGGCAGAAACGAATTCACGGACGTCACGAGTCATGGAGGGCCACCAGAAGGCACGATGGAGGAGTTGGAGGGTCCTGTCAGGCCCCGGGTGACCAGAGAGCGGGGAGTAGTGAGCCCAGAGCAAGGCCTCCTGACGGCACCGGGATGGTACATAGAGTTTCCCAGCAGGGGTGTCAGGCGGAGGTGGTTCAGTGGTCAGGGCATCCCGGATAGAGTCCTCCAGGGGCCACCGAAGGGGGGCAGCGAAGCGATGACAAGGTAGGATAGGTCCGGGGTCTGATGTGAGGCCGTCCTGGGCAAACTGTCTGGAGAGAGCGTCTGCGTTAGCGTTCTTGGAACCAGGGCGGTAGGCGAGGTGGAAATTGTAAGGCTCAAAGAACTTGGGTTGAGCTGCTTGGCAGTCCAAATATGGATCAGGTTCTGATGGTCAGTCCAGATCAGAAAAGGGTCTTTCGCTCCCAGGAACTAATGCCGCCACTCTTCTAAGGCCCACTTGATGGCCAGGAGTTCTCGGTCTCCGACACCGTACCATTGCTGCGTGGGAGAAAATTTCCTAGAGAAATAGCAGCATGGGTGAAGTTTTCTGTCCGGGCCATGTTGAGAAAGGACGACGCCAGCGGCAACATCGGAGGCATCCACCTCCACCACAAAATCTCTGGCAGGATCCGGGTGAAGCAGGACGGGGGCCGTAGTGAACCGGTGGATAAGGTCTCGGAATGCCTGTTTTGTGCCTGGGGAGAGGCAGAAGGGTTTAGGCAGGTTAGCTGGTTTGGTGAGGGATGTCAGCGGGGCGACAATGGTGCTGAAATTACGAATAAAGCGCCGATAGAAATTGGCAAAGCCCAGGAAGCTCTGTAGCTGCTTAAGGCTGTAGGGCTGAGGCCACTGGGTCACGGCTTGGACCTTTTGCGGGTCCATGGTCAGGCCATCGGAGGAGATGGTGAAGCCTAGGAAGGTGGTGGACCGCTGATGGAAAGCACACTTCTCCAGTTTGCAGAACAGCTGGTACTGGCAGCCTGTTCAGCACGGCCCTCACATGGCGAATATGGTCCACTTCAGTGCGGGAGTAGGTCAAGATGTCGTCTAGATAAGCAAACACCCACCGGCCTAACATATCCCGCAAGACATCGTTGATCAGATGTTGGAAGACAGCAGGGCTGTTGCAGAGGCCGAAGGGCATCACCAGGCACTCCCAGTGCCCGTTAGGGGTGATGAAGGCCGTCTTCCATTCGTCCCCTTCCCTAATGCGCACCAAATTGTAGGCGCTGTGTAGGTCCAGTTTGGTGAAGATGCAGGCCTGGGAGAGGGAATCAAGTGCGGTGGATAGCAGAAGAAGAGGATGGCGGTTCTTGATAGTGACTTTATTCAAGCCCCGATAATCTTTTTCTTCTTGACAAAGAAGAATCCAGCAGCAGCAGGAGAGGTAGAAGGGCGAATAAAGCCCTGTTGGAGAGCCTCAGCAACATACTCCTCCATGGCCTTATTCTCTGCAGGAGACAGAGAGAACAGGCGACCACGAGGGGGGACCGCTCCTGGGAGGAGCTCAATGGCCATGACGTAGGAGCGATGAGGAGGTAGAGTAGAGGCTCGCCTCTTACTGAAGACCTCAGATAGGTTGTGGTAAGCCGGAGGGATCTTATCCAGATCAATGGGCTCCGGGTGAGAGGCCTCTTCTGACTTTGAGTTCTTTTTGGTCCGAGAGAGAAGGCGTGGACACTGGGGACCCCAATCCAGGATCTGGCAGGAAGACCAGGAGATGTGGGGGTCATGTTGACGGAACCAGGGGTATCCAAGGATGAGAGGAGAGGAAGTGGCCAAGACTACTAGAAACCGGATCTCCTCCTGATGATCCCCGAAAGACATGCGAACCGGCTGGGTCTGGAACTGGATCTGGTAGGGTTGGAGGGGTCGCCCATCTACTGAGGTCGCCGGGAGAAATCGATCAACAGGAGTTAACGGAATGCGAAGGCGAGAGGCTAGTTTTTGGTCGATGAAGTTCTCAGCGGCTCCGGTGTCCAGGAGGGGTTCAGATGAGAACTGTTGGTGTTTCAGGTGAAATATTACTGGTAACAGAAAACGAGAGGGGTCAGAGGAGTGTGAAGGGTCAGGTGGGACTCCCCCGCAGTCTACCTGGCGTCGTCGTTTCCCAGACGTAGCGGGCACTGGGGACGACTGTGTCGAGCTGATCCACAGTAGGTGCAGAGACCCTCACGCCAGCGTCTCTCTCTCTCCTCTTTAGAGAGTCTACCCAGATGCATGGGCTCGTCGCTGGATGTACTGCTTGGGCTAGCAGCTTCTCCTTCAGAGGGGGAGGAGGCTGCGAAGACATGGCCCTCTGAGGCTGGAAGGGTTTGAAGGCCCGAGGGGTGTGGCGATCACATCACTCGTTGGTCGATCTTCAGGGCGAAGTCCACGGCCTCATGCAGAGTTTTGGGGGCCTCACGGCCGGTCATCTCATCTCGGATGCAATCAGCCAGTCCCTCCAGAAAAATGGAGCGTAGAGAAGCATCTCCCCACTTTAGCTTAGCGGCCAGGGTACGAAATTGGGAGGAAAAGTGACAGACGGGTCGACTGCCCTGGCGTAAATGAAGCAGCTGTGACTCCACTTCACTGCTCGGGGGAACAAATGTCTTTTTTAATTCCTCCACAAACAGGGCATAGTCATTGCAAGCTGCGGATTTATTGTTGTAGAGAGCCGCGGCCCATTCCTGAGCCTGGCCAGACAAGAGAGAGGTTAACATTGCAACTTTTGCACGGGTGGTGGCGTATTTAGTGGGCTGACATTCAAACAGCATGTCTAAAGTGGCGAGCAAACCATCAGGCCGGCCATCAACTCCGTTCCACTTATCTGGTCCGATCCAGGGCTCTGCGCTCACCGGCGTTGGCTGTCGGTGCAGCGCGGTGATGGAAGTGGAAAGTTGGAGGACAGTTTCGGTGAGAGACTCCATTTTTGTGCTCATCCAATCTACCACACCGGGAAGATATAGTACTTCGGCTTTCAGCCGTTTGAATTCCGCTGGGTCTATAAGCGGCTCAGACATCCTGTCACGATCGGCCGAAGTACACACAGTAATTCGGCGTGCCCGTGTGGCGTGCTGGCTAGACCCAAACGCGGCGAAGGCTAACGATAGGTTGGAACAGACACGCAGTTATTCTAATAACGATCAGTGCACGAAGTGTGGCTTCGGAACTGGCGTTACAGACGGAGAAAATGAATCGAGAGGGAAGGAGGTTCTGCAGCATCCGGTCCCGTACAAGCAGACTGAGAGACAGCTTTTTCCATCAGGCCATCAGACTGCTGAACACGTCATAGACACCTTACCTTCACTACTGGAACTTCAACATTTTGCACTCCATACTGTACAGTAATGCCACTGTTTTGCACATGTCTCAACTCTGTATATCTTTATATATTTTATTTATTGTTTACTCTATTTAATCTGTAAAATATGTGTACACACACACACACACACACATGTAGAAAAACATTTAGTATACACATCCAGAAATTTTTTTTGCATATACTATTATATATTGTACATATATTTATTAGTTTCAGATTTAGCCATTCGTATATTTTGCCTGTTTATGTTATTGTATTTTGCACAACTCTGTTGCTTGTGAAGCTCGCACACAAGAATTTCACTCACATGTACTGTACCAATGTACCTGCACATGTGATGTGACAATAAAAGTGATTTGATTTGATTTGAAAACACTCACAGTTGCTGAATCAGGCGGAGACTGACGTCGGCAAGGTTTCGGAGCTCCTGACATGAAGAGAACGATGTCTGAGTGGCGAACAGGTGGGTGCTCTTTTAAACCCGGCCCCGTGATCAGCTGATCACCAGCTGACACCAAGTGTATTCCTTCCTCCTGGATCTTGTGGATTTCTTTGCATATTATAATAGTAATAATAATTTTTTTTAAAGGATATTCTTTTAATAATGATAATTTGTGCCTGTGTGAATATGGTCCGTAAGAATCAAGCACAGTTCAAACTATGTGTGGCATATGCCATACCATAAGGAAGCATTTCAAAACTGTATAGGACAGATGTAGGATTTAAAAAATGGAAGATAAGATAGATGCAGACCAGGGAGTTTTCAATCTAAGGATTTTCACTATGTAATAGCCCTAAATGAAATCCTTAGATTGGAAGCTGTTTGATGTACACATCTACCTTCTTATGCTATGTAGTGCAAATTGTCTAAGCAAATAGTCATTCACAGAGGTTGTAACTTATTCTCCAGTAAGGTAGGAAAAGTTAGCTGTTTTATTATATTTAGCTTTGTCAGTGTTTTACCATTGCATTTTATTTAAATCAAAATTTCCTGTCCTAACAAGGTTTTGAGTATTTATTCATAATACACATTTTTTACTTTTAGGCTTTTAGGCTTACACAATTCTGTCAGCACTTTGATTTGTTTGAGAAGGGCTGCTTAACTAAACTTAGAGAGAATGTGGTGTGGTGTGGCCTATCACTCATCTAATCATTCTAATAATGGTAGGTTGGGTGTGCTTCGGAAAAAAAAAGACTTAACCCCAAGATAGCTTGGGGTCAGATTTATTTTTTCTTTCTATCTCAATTTCGCATAAAATAGTGTTGATTGCATCCTTTGGACATTCACTACACCAACTGATTGTGCAGCTTGGCCCCTCTCTTTACAGCATACAGCTACTTCTTTGCCAGCATCCTCGGTAACACAGCGGATGAGGAAAAAATCTCACACAGACTTAAGCTTGTTGGTCTCAAACAGCCTCTCCTCCACAGTCCTCATGTATAAAGTGCTCCAAAAACCCTAGCATTAAGGTCAGCTGGTGAATTCTGCATTTCAGTGAAGCTAGCCAGCAATGGACCACCGTGCTGGCTACTTGCTACACTTACTACAAAGAGTATCAATCAATCTTTTCTTCTTCTTTTTAATACAAAATGTTTTGCTGAAGCCAGGAGCAGTATAAAAGTGACTCCCTCAGATCAATTTTTTGTTTTAGCAGTCATGTAGTCGATGGCGTTACACTTCCTCTTAAAACTGTGATTAAATCCAGTTTCTCAGACAGTGTTCAGTCTGTAAAAATGATCAGAATAGGTGTCCACAGTGTAAATTAGGATTAATACATGTAGTGTATATGTTACACTATGGAACAAACTTTTGGACTCAAGCCTGAACTGATTCAAATTTACTGGTTAAAGAAATAATGAATTTTGCACTTATACTCTTATAGTTATGCACATGTAATTATAATATATGAATTCAGACACACGTGAATGTAAACTGTAACTTGAAAAGGATAGTTAAGACAAACGCATCTGGTTGAAAGCATAAAGTCAGCTTCTGCCAGACACCAGAGCAGTGTTGTTAGAAAGTTAATTAATTTGTTTCGTTTTATTATGCTTCTTTTATTTGTTTGTGTTCACAAACAAAATTGTAGGCTCTGATAAAGCAATATTTGTTATAATTACTTCTGTGCCTTTCGCAGAAAAAGCAAAACTCTGAATATTCATTATTTATACATTTTGAAAAACAAGCGTGAAAAATCTTTTATGTAAACAAGGCTGTTCACATGAAAACAGAGCAGAGGTTTTTTTTTGGTTTTTTTTGAAAATTCTAATCATACTTGCTTTCTGTCTGACCTTCGTTGGCACACGAAGACCACTTTTTTCTCCATCACACAGACAAAAACAATCTGACATGTTTGCCTGAGGACCATCCCATTTCAAAGGTGGATTTTGTATGTAGACAACAACCTAGTAATTTCCCTCGGCGCAGCAGCTGAGCACACGTCTGTGCGATGACAAACGGAAAGGGTTATCTGGTCCCTTCAGAATACCTCGCAAACATCGCTCAGATAAACCTAATTTTGCCCAAGGCTCTCTTCACCTGCTTGAAAAGTAGAGCAATAAATTTGCAAAAATCTCCAAGAATTCCCGCTTTTCTCAACCTGTAGTAACTATACTTCCACAGGGGCATATCACTTTCCCTTGAGGACTTTGGGGAAATATCATTGAAGCCTTTAGTTTTTATTTTTTTCTGATGGTAAAAATTGCAAATGTCATGGAAGAGAAATCACAAGCTCCATCAGGAACCCCGTAGCACTTTTTAGGGGGTGACAATGCCAAATGTGTTGGCTGTTTATTTATTAATTTTCTCTTTTCTTTGCGTAACATAATTCATGAATATTAATGTCGCCTCATGGTGGGAACTGTTTGCAGTACTCAGTGGGCTGAAAGAGGCCATGAAACAAAGCTGAGAAAAATCATACTCGCTAATGTGAAGTGGGAGTTGTGGGCTTCCAGTGCAGTGGATCAGTCACTGAAATAACCGCAGAGTCATTTGACGTTTTTTTTTTAAACACATGAATAAATAGGGGGGAAAAGGCCGAGCAGGCGTTTTCCACTCAAATATTTGACATAATTTTCTCTGACTTGCCAAAGAGCTGTCCAAGAAAAGCTTTACACGCACCCTTTTCTATGAATGAGTCATTCGGGAGCTGTGGGCTGACCTATAGTGGGTCTTTACCCCAAGACTAGAGCTGCTTTTAGAACAGACAGCCAAACTTTAGGTCAGCAGGGATTAATTAGCTTTTTGAAACCCACCCAGCAGATGTCAAGGTAATCTTGGGATGCGGGCTGTAGAGGTCAGTGCAATATCTCAGAGCAGAGGGAATGAAAGCTGATCTCACCACTGTCCAATGCTCTGCCGTGCCAGGTATGAGGCCCACATAGGCCAAGGCCACGCCAGACCTCATTCAGGCCTCATTAATGGCAACACGTATAATTGGGTCACACTTTTAATGCCTGTGATAATTAACATAACTTGGAACAGTGTTTCTTTCCAGCCCCCATCATTAACTGTGCTGAGCATGTGTGAATTATTGGTGATGATCCTAATATTTATTATACAAAAACTTAAAAGACTTTCTGATCTCTTTGGATAAATCAACTTTTATCTCACATTGCCAGACTAACCTCAGCTATTCTGGAGCCCTGTGCCAGCCCAGGAGGAAGCTCCTGCCAAACTCATTATTATTCTGTGAAAGGTGAGAAAACACTCTAAGTTGAGAGGTGCTGAAATCAGAGTTGTCAAGAGCTGGTCTGAACTGCTTTAAATTTCCCTTGCTCTGGTTAAAATATGCCAGGGGCAAATATTACTGTGGACCATTCTGAAAACAACACTTGTAATGTACTATAATATACAGGATTACTGATCACTTATGATAGCGTAGTAACTCTGCAAGAAACTAATTCATCCCGTGAAGTGCAAAAACTGGACCTTCTAGCAAATACAACACACAACAAATCAATCAGGCTGACCTGAACAGTGTGAGCTATTTTCCTTTACTCTATCCCCAGCATATTGCCAGCTTTATTGTTGTGAAAAGAAGCAAAGCAAATTACTTTCTAATCAATAAAAGATGATAAATAAATAATAGATGCTCATTCCATACAATAAAGAGATGTTATTTTTATACAACTTGATTGATGATTAAGAGAGGGAGTTTACACACTTGGCACTGGGTTCTGGGTTTTTTCCCCTTCTTCCCCCATGCCCAGCCAGCTGTTTTGATTCCGATTTTACATAAGTAAACTCATCATTTTGGGTGGTCAGAGTCCATTTCTATAAAACATGCCAAGCACAACAGTGAGAGGAAGAAGCCTTATGAATCTGAATTTAAAATGAGCACTTAATCCTGTGGAGGGAATTTGTTTGTTTTTTTGAAGTAGGTTTTAAAGATTTTTAATGTTCCGGTTCATGTTTTCCTTTTCTTTAGTTTACTAGTAGCAAAGTGATGAGAAGAACAGAGTTCTTAAGGACTGGATAAAATGTCTTTGATGGATCCCTCTATTACACTCAAAATAAATGCTGACTGTACGTAATTAGATTACATGAAAACTTACCCTGCTTCCCACCCTGTGGTTGCTGGGATAGGCTCCAGACCCCCATGACTCTAATCAGCATAAGGATGAATAAATGGATTTTATAATGTAAAATATTAAAAGTAATGCGATCTGGTTGAATGAAATTTACTTGATTGGTATATATTGTTTACATGAGCGGTTAATTATTTGAATAAATACAACTTTCATTTCATATATTTCAGTTTTTGCATTTTTTTGCATCAGAACATGGTCAGCCTTTCGCTAACGTTAACCTTATGTTTTTGAGAAGGCCAAGAATCAGGTTTTTTTTTCTCTCCTGGAAAAAAACTATGAATCGTTTATAATGTGTGTCAGGTAGAATGATGGAATCTTAGTTAGAAGTGGACTAATATTTGTGCTCCCAGAAAATAGAGTCGACGTTTTTTCCCCCATAATGCAAGGCCTGCCTATTGGGGTCATTTTTTTTCCTAAGAATGAAGATCATTGCTAGATAAAGACTTTTTGCCTGTTCTCCTGAGTAATCAACCTCTCTGTATCTAGAGTCAGCCCGAAACAGACTCCAGTATCCCTAGGCCCTGGACTGCAGGTTTGAACTCCAACCCTCAACCATTGTTTAAAAAAATTGTGTCCTGAAAAAAAACCTGCCTTCAGGGTTATTACAGTGTGTGTGTGTGTGTGTGTGTGTGTGTGTGTGTGTGTGTGTGTGTGTGTGTGTACCACTTCAGAGCAGCTTGCTTTTAACGTCACTGTGCAAGGTGCAACCGAATAGCTGGTATTGTTTTCTGTGTTTGTCATTTATGGCAAAATGTGATCCCTTGAGACACTTTGTACAGTAAAAACGTCTGCAAAACATTTTCCCACATGTCTGTATGTTTGTGGAAAGATTTTCTTAGTACAGCATTGTTACTGTACAGGCCTGTCATTAAAAGATCAAGTTTGAAGGTAAATGTGTTTCTACCCATGAGTGCTAACTAAATGACGCTGGAAATAGGCACCAGTAGTGCTGCCTGAAAGAATCCTTAGGCCTGGAAAATCACTTTGCATTTTTTATTCTTCTGATTCATTTGACTCAAAGTCAGCATCATTTTTTGTTTGTTTGTTTTTTGTCCATGCTTTCTTTTACAAAAACAGACACATTACCAGTGAACAGCAGCATAGATAGAGCACTTTAAAGTTGAACTTTTTTGTGTAAGGGGCATCAGATTGTGGTGATGATCTAACCAATGAAAACTCCTCAGAACTGGTTAAAAACATGCTAATCCATTTTTTTTGTTTACCATTAACATTATGGTTTTTTGTCTGTTAGCCTGCTTAAATATCACTACAATACAATATCAGTTAACACAAACTGCAGTGCAAATTGACTGTAATTTTATTATAGCCTGTGCTTGCACTTGGCCATTTATCAAATAGCATGGCAAAAAATTGTTGGATCCTCACCTTCTTACTATAATCATCATAGAATATTTATATACATACGTCTCTGTGCACACTATCTTCTCATTAACTGGCAGGCCAATCACAACACAACTTTGGACAAATATAGTCACAAATACAACGATTATTATCATCTATATGTTTATAACATTCTTTTCAATATCTCAGTTCTTTTGATTTTCACATTCATCATCCCATTGGAAAGGTAATTTTACATTCTCAGTTTGTGTCATATGTCAAATTCAGTGATTACAATCTCATGAATATGGATTGGACTCCTGTCATTGAAACCCATACATTTCAACCACGTAATTGTCAAACTCTATGAGTCAGTGGACATTAAAATCATTCTAAGTCCCTAAAATCCACGAGTTTCCATGGACGGTAGCCCTAGGACTAGGTTATGCAGTTAAGAAAATTAATAGATTGGTGAGAGACCATCATTACCATCACCAAATACATGCTGTTTCTGTGGAAGGGAAAAAATTACAGAAGGACTCGACCTATTGCTGGGCAGTCCAAGTCATCATCATTGACATGTAAAATCTTTGTTTAAACATATTATATTATTGTTGCTTAGGAGAGGATAAGGATCTGGTAAAACTGTCTCACTGTGCACCTGGGGGAAAGAATTAAACACAAACCAAAACCAATCAGCAAATATGTGTGTGTGTGCTGGTTGATGCGGTGGGGTGGGGTGGTGTATTCTAAAATTGATTTTAATGAATTAGAACAGGATAATCTGCAGATTGAACCAACCACTTCTTGTCCTCACAGTTAAAATACATTGTGATGAGGCTTTAGATATGGCAATGCATATGAGGCTGTACTCTGCTGTTATTTGGAAAGTATTGGCAGTGGTCCACTTGTGATAAGTAAGACTATGATGAAAACACACAGCTTTAGTACATGAAGAGGTAGTGACAAAGAGGTGAAAAAAGCTTACCGTGTATTCATGCTAGGCGCCGAGAAAAACTCAGTTACTTTTGTTCCTGGTTGACCCCACTGATGAGAACTGGTGACCCACTCTGCAGTGGCACAGATTTAATGACTCAGAAAATGTAGCCCAGCAGAAAGCTTCCATGGGGGCGTCGGTATGGGCACATACTAGATGTGCACTGTTTTAATAAGCAGGTGCACTGCTTGAATGTAGGTCCCATCAAATCAAACAGTTAATATGTTCATAGGAACTTTGATGATGAGCATTTATTTCAGCAACAGTCTACTAAAAAGCAGTTCAAAGTTGTGCATTAGTATAAATAGTCTTCTTGCCATATCTCCTTGTATTTTCTCTTTTTTTGTGGTGTCCCTGTTTGATTCCTTTGCCTAAATTTTTTCAGAGTTTGTGCTGAACACAGCAAAGCTTTCTGTTTGAACCCTGCAGCCTGAAGGCTAACGTATTTCCATATGAAGCAGCTGATATTGTGTCTTTTACAATACTAAGAGAATTCCACTGTGACTTGACTTATGAGATTTTCATAGATTGCATTGATCACCATTGCTTGTTCAGACTGGAAGGCTGGAGAGTCACAGTGCAATAAGAAACGCACTCTCTTCATACTAAGATTGTCAGTAGCATCCAACCTAAGTGGTCCAAAAAGACCTAAGAACGAAATGACAATGAAGATGCTGAACAGAGCCAAAACAACCTCTGACTTCAGCTGCTGTTGTTATGAAATTGTTATTCCACTCATTTGAGGGATGAAATTAATTCATTCGAGAAAACAAATTGCATATTAGACAGTATGTATTGCTAATTTGTGCCACAAAATTAATTACTCATGCGTATAAATTCACAACTTGCACACAAATGAGTCGTTTGCAGTTACTTTTCCTAATTAAGAAACATGCTACCCCTGATACCTGCTGAGCTCTGTACGAAAAAAATGTTTGACAGACAAAACAGTACTAATGTTAAAAAATAACAAAACAATGGCCATGCTTAAATGTCAGGCTCCAGAGATAGGACACAAACCCCTGCTGTGTGTTAAGTAAAAGAGCAATCCATTAATACCTATGATTACAATTGTTTGCACATTTGATTTTGGGGGGTCTAAAGCTGACTGTGACTAAAGCAATTTAAATAAACAGACACGACTATGTCATAAGTACACAACTGACTGATCTCTGAGAGTCCAAGAACATACCTACCCAAGAAGGATTTGTTTGAATTAACAACTTTACACCTGGATTTACCTTGAGAATATGAAGAACAAATGGTCGAATTAATGTTTTTGGTAGCATGTGTAACAGGACCATGAGTACGTGAGAGAAAGAGAGATCAAAGAAACCCCCCAAAATTTGTAAAGTGCACACTTTCAAATATAGTATAAACAAAACAAAAACATCAGTTTTAATGAATCACCCCAATGGATAACCCTTATCAGTTGATAACACTCCCACAGATATCACCAGTAGACAACTCACTGCGATTAATGGTGGTCATGCTGCTTTTATGAGCAGTAATAATAAGTTTTTCCACAAAACAAAAAAGGAAAAAGTACACAAGGAGGGATAATAGGTGGCACCATTTCCATTGCTTTCACTCGTTTCTTTTTTTGGCCACTTTTTTAAATCTATGAACCATTATATCATATCATTTTCCTCATTTTCAAATTTGATCTTCCTTGTTGTTCAGCTATCAGTCATATCAATAAAAAATAAATAAATGGAATAGTGAGACATACTGTAGAGTGGCCTTATTTGGCCTATACTAGAGTATCTCTCTACAGCTATGGCAGCTACTTGAAATTGATTTCACATCGACTGCAGCTAAAATAAAAATTGCGGCAAGGTTCATCTTCTCAGGTTGTCATTTGCTCTCCATGAATCTGTCTCACGCTTGAAAACAATTTAACAAGCAAATAGTTAATTATTATGATTATTATATAATTATTTTGTGGTATGACAATATTACTAGTTAAAATCGTTAACCATAAAAAAGCACAAACCTTACCTGATTAACATTTGGTTTGTGGTTTCTTCAAGGTGGACCAAAGACTGTAAAAGGTGTTGCCCTTCACTGATTTTGGACTCTGTTTTTAAGTGTCATTGTTTGAGTTCGGGCTGCTGCCGTGTTCATTTCTTGGGATAAAGTTACATATGTGGGAGAAAGGGTGGTGTTAGTTGTCGGTTAACACTAGTATAGGTTTGATTAGGAAGCTGTATGTGACACATACAGCGAATATCCTTTAATTAGTGCAAGGTAAGAGACTAACACTGGTAATTCTGTTAGAAATCTCCAAAGGGCACCAGCAGCTGCAGAGAGATCTAATTTAGTGATTCAGTCCTGTTAGCAGAGATTATTCTGACCACACATTATCACAGCTACCAAGTGTCCAACTTCAATTTTCAGGATGAGTTATTAAAAAAAAACACCTATTGAACAGTTTTTATGAAGAGGAGAGCTGACTAAAGAAACTAAATCCGACTGAAATATTGTTTTTCTACATGATTATCTTTAGCCCTTTAGGGTTGCTATATGGTTTTCTCATTCATTTTAGATCTGTCCCAGCATAACCAGTTCGAGGTTACATACGGACAACCTTGAACTGGATATCCCAGCTATCATGGGACATCGGGGGGTACATCCTGGGCAGTTCGCCAGTCTATGGCAAGTCTAACAAACAAAGATCGACAACCATTTATGCTTACATTCACGCCCAGTGTCAGTTAGACAGTGGGAGGAAACTGAATACCCAGAGTGAAATTACAGAATTTTCCAAATTTGCACTGACCTGAAATGCTGAATGATGTTAGTTAGAAATCCAAGTGATGTTATACTTTATAACAACCCTCGCAGAATGCCTCTACCACAGTCAAATTACTTGGCCAAATGTGAGAAGGTTTTTGCAATTCAGGGTATTCTCTTTTGGATTAAGGATGCTGGCACAGATTACTACTGGGGACAAAAAGGAAAAATTCACCATCCAATTTGTGTTCAGCATCCGTGGCATCTGTATTTTATACTTTGCATCAATTAATCTTGGCTTTCATTAGAGTTGTGTTTCCTCAGGGCGTCTTTTCATTTGATGGAGCTAGAGCTTCTGTATTGGAGGTCTGAAACTTAATTCTTGTGCAGTACCTTTTAATAGGGCTGTTATTGCTATATCACATAACATGAACCATCTTATTACTTTTATTTATTTATTTATTTTTAGATCTCCAGATAATAAATAGCTACAGACAGCAAAAATGTTAACATTTGCAAGCTCTTGCTTTGCACAGTCTACTTAAAAAAAAAAGAAGAAAAAAGGGAGGGGTTTTTTTGGGGAGGGGGGACATTTTGCTGGCTAAACAAGAAATAGATTTACTTGTATTTTTTCCCCTCCTTTAGCATTACCTAGTTTTCTCACTCAGTCATATATATAACTTCTATTTTTATAGCTTGTTGATTTCAAGTAGAGAGAAGGTAATATCCTTATATCACTTTATATCCCCAATTTGTTGTACCAGTTGTGGCAGATTCAGTTCAGTTCAGTTTTATTCATATAGCTCCAAATCACAACAACAGCAGCCCTAAGCCACTTTCTATTGAAAGAAAGACCCTGCAATAATACAATAGACACCCCTCCCTGAGCCTGGTTCTGCTGTAGTTTTATTCCTGTTAAAAGGAGTTTTTCCTTCCCACTGTCACCAAGCTCTGGCTCGGGGGATTTCTCTCTACTATTCGTCTTTACCTTACAATATCAAGCACCATGAGGCAACTGTTGTTCTGATCTGGTACTATATAAATACAACTGAACTGAATTGAATGGACAAAGAAGCTGTATGAGATGAAAGCAATGATTAAAAAGACATCCCTGAGCTGGATAGGCATTCGTGCTTTTGCTGAGGACACTCCGCTGCATCCTTGCTCACCACAAGACTCAAATACCATTAACAAGGTTAGGGAGAGGAAAATGAAATGACTTTGTCATTAATAATCAAAGTGCAGTGGCATTGTTTAGTGAAACTGAATTACTGAAGAGTCCATCGCCAACATATATTCAGCCCTTTTCTCTTTCTCATGTCTAATTAAAGAATGGAGCACTTCCAACTGAGACTCAGGAGAGACTAGGTGCACTGGAATCATTGTGACAGTCACTCACAATGAGGGCACTGATGCAATTTACATTTGTTAGACCCATCGTTCAGTCTGCAAGAAAATAATCAGAACAGAAAATATTAATTGGATAAGTTTGAGTGTGTGGAGAATCTTTTGACTTTGAAGAGAGGACAAACTGGGTTACAAAATATTCTACAACAACTTTCAACAACAACTATGTATTGTAAGTGTATATGGTCCAAATGTTGATGATCCCTCATTCTTTCAAGGTTTTTTCAGTGCACTCTCTGAACACTTAGATGGCACACTTGTTCTTGGAGGCGACCTCAACCTTGGACTAAATGAAGACATGGATAGGCTCAATACAGCGGAAACTCAGCGTAATTGGCAGTCCACAAATATAATCAAACAGTATATGAGCGACTTTGGTCTTTGCGATGCATGGCGCTCCCTTCACCCCACCAGTAAGGAATATACTTTTTTCTCACATGTCCATCACTCCTACTCTCGTCTGGATTATTTTTTGGTCAGCAGCTCACTGCTGAACGACATTTCAGACACTGAGATTCACCCTATAGCTGTCAGCGATCATGGTCCTGTATCTTTAACACTAATGCACAAGAATAATACTACGCCAAGAAAAAACTGGAGATTTAATATATCACTACTTAAAGATGAAGACTTTATTAAATATTTTAAAAAAGAGTGGACTTCATATTTGGACTATAATGACACTCCCGAAACATCAGCTTCTGTTCTATGGGAAGCAGGGAAAGCTGTGATGAGAGGTAAAATAATTTCTTTCTCATCACATAAAAAGAAAAAAGAAAACAAAAATATTCAGGAATTAGAAAAAAACATCAAATCACTAGAAGAAGCCTACGCGTCCCACCAAGATCAGGAAACATTGAACAAAATACGCAAAACAAAACTAGAATTAAATGAGATAATTGATAAAAAAACAAAATTCTTAGTACAAAGACTACGCCTACAAAATTATGAACATGGTAATAAATCCGGTCAATTTCTAGCAAACCAGCTAAAAATAAATAAATAAAAAACAACTATATGTGCTGTTCAAGATTCATCTGGGAACACAATATATGATCCGATACAAATAAACAACATTTTCAGGGATTTCTATAAAACGTTGTATTCACCACAAATAAACCCATCTAAAAAAGAAATTGATCAGTTTTTGGACAACATAACTCTTCCAAAATTATTGGAAACTCAAGCAATGGCACTGGATTCACCATTGACACCAGGTGAACTCCAGGAAGCTCTGATAAGTATGCCCAATAATAAGGCTCCAGGTCCAGACGGCTTTCCTGCAGAATTCTACAAAGAATTCTGGTCGATTCTAGCACCAGTTTTCTACAGAACGTTGTTGGAAATTAAAGAAAAGGGCAGACTTCCATCAAATATGAATTCTGCAAACATTAATCTCCTGCTAAAACCAGGCAAAGACCCTGTATATCCCTCAAGCTATCGTCCAATATCCCTTATAAACGTAGACCTTAAAATAGTCTGCAAAGCTCTCTCAAAGAGACTGGAGAAAATAACCCCCCTCTTAATTCATCCTGACCAAACTGGTTTCATAAAAGGTAGGCACTCCTCAACAAATACACGTAGATTACTTAATTTGATAGACTACTCATACAGTAAAAACCTAGAAACTACAATATTCTCTTTAGATGCAGAAAAAGCATTCGACAGAGTTAACTGGAAATTTCTATTTGCAACACAAATTTGGTTTTGGATCCTCTTTCATAAACTGGTTAAAAATATTATATAATTCCCCAACAGCTTGTGTTAGAACAAATGACCAGACATCCTCCAGCTTCTGTCTCCTGAGGGGCACCAGGCAGGGATGCCCACTCTCCCCTTCACTGTTTGCAATTTTTATTGAACCACTAGCAGCAGCAATTAGACAGAATTCAGTAATTAAGGGCATAAAATGCAAGAACGTGGAACATAAAATCAGCCTTTATGCAGATGATGTGTTACTCTTTCTCCAAAATTCACAAACCAATATCTCTGGGGTGATTGAATTGATAAACTCTTTTGCAAGAATATCAGATTACTCAATTAACTGGTCAAAATCTACAGTTCTACCGATTAATTGCTCCCTCCATAATTCCTCTTCTACACCACTGCAATCGGGAAATATAAAATATTTAGGTATTAATGTTTCTCCCAAGCTTGCAGATCTAACTAAATTAAACCATATCCCACTTTTAAAGAAGGTAGAAGATGATCTGGCTAGATGGAAATGTCTACCCATATCACTCATGGGAAGGGTTGCCGCTATAAAAATGATGGTCTTACCAAAAATAAATTATTTATTCTCAATGATCCCAACTAAACCGCCACAAGATTGGTTCAGATCTCTAGATTCATGTATGTCCAAATTCCTTTGGAAAAATAAACCCCCACGTATAAGCTTAAAAACACTACAAAAGACCAAGGATAAAGGAGGACTAGAACTGCCTAACTTTCAGCACTACTTCTTAGCCAACAGGCTTCAGTTTATCTCAGGATGGCTAAAACACACCCTCTTAGATGAACCTTGGCTAGATGTAGAACAAGCACTTTGCAATAATCTAGAGATCTCAGACCTACCATTTATCAGCTCAAACATCCAACGACATGAATGCTTTAAAAGCATCAACATCAGCGCTTCTCTGACAGCATGGTGGGAGTTTCTAAAATTGACAGCGTCTTCATTAATCCCATGCAAACGTACACCTATCTGGAACAACCCTGACATATTACAAAACAATAATATGATAAACTTTTCAGATTGGAGTGGTAAAGGAATCAAATATTTAGAACATATACTAGAAGGAACAGAATTTATTTCATTTGACAGACTAGTTACACAATATGGGATCAACAAGAAAAGATTTTTAGAATATCAACAAATTAAATCCATAGTAAAAAAGAAATTTAAACCGGGTCAAGTTGAACTACAAACACCACCAAGTGTGGTTCAATTTCTTACTCTTAAAACCCCCAAATTACTATCCAAAATATACAGAATGCTTTCTAAAACAGATGAATCAATATCACTTCCTATTGCAAAATGGGAAGCGGATTTATCAGTTAACTTAGACCTAAACTTCTGGTCTCAGATTTGCTTAAAAACCTTTCATCTAATTAGAAATCCCAGTCTTCAATTAATTCAATACAAAATATTACATAGAGTGCACTATACAGGTCAACGGATGTTCAAGATGGGCTTTACGTCTACCAACAACTGCTCACACTGCCAAACCAATTCACCGGACAATTATATCCACGCTCTTTGGTTCTGTCCACCAGTTCAGAAGTTTTGGCGCGAGATATGTGAAGACTTATCAAAGTGTCTGAAATGTAACATTCCAACTTCCCCCTTAGTGTGTTTGTTGGGCAGCTTAGATAATGTCACTTCAGAAAAGAATATCGCCCATATGGTTTTCACTGCCCTATGCATAGCCAAGAAAACAGTCCTCATGAACTGGAAAAATAAAAATAATCTTAATTCTAACCAATATAGAAATTATCTATTAGATTACATTAGTCTTAATACAGCCTCTGCCACCACATCAGATCAATTGCTCTGGGCTCCTTTGATCAGCTCCATCACCTAGTGGGGGTGGGGGGTCATAGTTTGGTCCCGCCTTCACTGTTGTGATTGGTGTGGGGGTAGGGACAGGCTTAGGGCGTCGGGGGGTTCCCCGGAGGAATTTTCCTTGGGGGGCTCAACCCGGGGTAACGGTCATGTCCCGTTACGGGCTCTGTTGGCTCTCAGGTGACTGTTTCCTCGCGGCTGCGTGCAGCGGGACTAGGGGAGGGTCTGTGCTGACGGACGTGGGTTACTGACCTGGTAGCCTGGCTGCCCCTGGGTGGGTCCGGGATGGGCGTGAGGTTCTGGGGGCGCTCCGTCTCTGGGCTGGGGCCCGGGCCGGGCCTCGGGGGCTTGGGTCCTGGTTGGTGTGTTGCCGGGGTTGTGGGCGGGTGGGTGCATGGGGGCCCAGCCCTGGAGCAGGGTGCTGCCGGTGCATCGAGCCACCTGGGGGGCTCTTCAACTGGTGGGGAAGATTGTCACATCTTGCAGGAGCTTTCCTCTCCTCAGGGGCTCTCTCTACAGGAGGGGGAGATACAGGAGAGGTGGAGGAAGATCTCAGCCTGGGTGTTTATTGTCTTATGTAGTCTGGAAGAAGAGTGGATGGTTGGGTGGGTGCAGTTTTCTCTGTGGTGGGGTTGGGTGGACTGTCCTGGGCTCTGTGGGGCCGGGAGGCGCTGCTGCGCTGGGCCCCGGTCTGGATGGGCCTGGGCCCCCTTTCCCTGGTGGGTCGCGGAGTATGGGGGTGCCTACTGGGGTCAGCGGGGGAGCTGGCCCCAGGGAGGGGTCACTTGCCCCTCCCTTCCTTCCCTCCCCATCTCCAGCTGCCTCCCTCTTCCCGCTCCATCACAACCACCCACACATGCAGGACCTTGGAGTAGGGGTATGTCACCAGGGTGCAGAGGAGGCCACCCCCCCCCTGTCCCCTTCTGGCTGCCCCTGCCTCAATTTTATCCCACAACTTAGACATTCACATTACTCACACTCTCATTACACATGCATATAGGATCTTGGGGGTGGGCACGATACACGGACTCCAAATTACCATCAGGGTGTACACCCCACCCCTGGCGTCGTTGCCCACCTCTCAATGTTAAATACACGTAGATATTGAGGGCCAGCAGGAGGGACCATGCGCTTACCTGCTGCTCTCTGGCAGGTAGCTCCATGCCCTCCTGGGTTTTAAATGCACCTCAGAACACACATGCATCAACACTACAATGAGCGGGTGGAGGGAGGTTTGGAGTCTTCTCTCACCCCCATTCTCTGCGACCTGCTGGAGCGGGGGGGGGGCTAGGAGGAGGAGTTGGCCGTCCGACTGCGGTCTGGAGTGTGGGGCCTCCCTGCTGCTGCGGAGTCGGGGCGGTCTGCCTCCCCCCACCGCAGGGAAAAGGGTAACACCACCTGGGTCTAGGTGCAGTTCCCCCCCCCTCCAGGGGCAAGGGTACCTAGACCCGGGGCTTAGAGTACGCTTGGGGAGTGTGATCGTGTGTACAGTGTCTCTTTATGTCTGTCTCCACGTTGGTTGAGTGTGGAGTAAGTGTATATGAGAGCATGAGGGTGGGAATGGATGTTTGTATATGTGTGTGCCTGTATTTCTGTGTCTATATGTCAGGTTGGGTGTCAGGCGCCACCTCTCTGGGGACATCTCAGGCCCTCCAAGGTATGGAGGCCTATCTCCCCCTACCACCACTTCCCCTGCCAGTGGCGGACTCCCTCAGACGTCGGTGCGTTGGTGGTTCTTTGTGTCCGGGGATGGGCGTCCAGGTACACACCGGCTCACTCCTTGGTGGCCGCTTATCGGGGCCTGGAGCCTGGGGCTTGCTCGGGCCACTTCGGAGGTGGGGTGCCCCCGGCCTCTCGGCCTGGGGCTCGGTCACTCAGGCACGGCTGGCTGCCGGCGGAGCTCACGGGCGCGTCACTGCAACTCCCCCTGGCTTCTGCTCCGCGGCTGCTGAGTGAGCCCTCATCTGGGACTCTCCTCAGCTCTTTCTGGGACAGTGGCGCGGCTGCCCCTCTGTTGGTCTTCCTTGGTCTCTTGTGTTCTGGGGGCCTCTGGATGTCTGGAGTTTTGATCTCCTCCATACCTGCTTCATGCCCTGGAGGATGGGGCTGTGGCCCCCCCACACCCTCTAGCAGATCATTACATGAAGGAACCTTTTAAAAAACAAAAAACAAGCGCGTCCATGCTCACAGGTGTACACACGGGTGATCACACCCACAAACTACACCCTTTTTGGCTCCTACCTCAAAGCACACTGTGTTCTGTTGATCTTATGTGCTGCACAATAATGTTTAATATTTAGTATTTACTGTCATATTCCCATATATCATTGTGATGTTGTTTATTCTATTACTCTTGTTCTATTCTGCTTGTTTTCTTTTTTCTTTCTCAGCAGGTGATCCAGGTGATTGATATATGCATGTTTTTTCTTTTTTCTTCTTTTTTTTCTTTTTCTGCCCGTTCTGTTGGTTTTTGGTTTTTGCCCTTCTCCCCCGTCCCTCTTCTCAGCTGTTTCTCTTTCCCTCTTTCTTTCTCCCCTTCTTTCCCCCAGTCAAGTCTGTCCCATGTTCAGTAAGTGAAAATAAAATAAACAATAAAAGGTGAATCAAATGGACCATTATGGCAAGGCTGGGATGGTCAATTTGGTAAAGTAAATCCGTTGGGCATCTTTCTTTGCCTTTAGACAACAATTCTGATGGCAAAAGAGCCAAACGGGACAGGCAAAAAGAAAAAAAAAATACAACAACTTTCAACTCATGATACCATTATGCATGTTCTTATGTCTTAAAACTATCCATCCATCCATCCATCCATCCATCCTCATCCGCTTTATCCGAGGCCGGGTCGCGGGGGCAGCAGCCTAAGCAAAGAGGCCCAGACCTCCCTCTCCCCAGCCACCTCCTCCAGCTTATCCGGGGGAACACCAAGGCGTTCCCAGGCCAGCCGAGAGATATAAAACTACTCCTCTTTAAATTCTATGTCTTGCTTTTTTATTATTGTCAGTTTCCTAACACAGCAACCTTTGTGTGTGTTTTAGTTATTTGTTACATTAAAAAAAAAACTACTAATGGGATTCAGTAAGGGGCCACAGTGGCAAGCTAGTTAATTAAGAATTGTTGATACAGGATTTTTTGCACGCAATCTTATTACATATTAAAGACAATTGTTGTTTTGCAAGCCATGAAAGTTCTTTTAAGAGAGGAAAGTGGTTGTTCTTTTAGTGTTTCAGTTTTTCTTCACATTTCTGCATAATGAAAGCCAAAAATGCCTCAGCTTGTGTCTGTAGTAAGCAGTATAGATAGAAAGCAAAAAGATCACAAATAAGCTTCCATGTTTTTTGGGTTTCTTTTCTTTTTGCTTCCTTTACTTGTCTCTAGTATCAGATCTAATATATAACACGCTGCAGTGTCATTTCTTTGATTTAATAAATACCTGCAGCATCACATCTAAACTGTGTCTGATGTGCACCTTAACACACTGCAACAGTAACTTCATAAAATGTATCTTACTATAAATACTGTTCTGTTTTCTTTTACACATCTGACAAGACAGCTGTTCCACACAGAGTCGACGTTTATATGCTGGAATTATTAATTCTCTCTTGATGATTCATGAGTTCCAAGTCAGCTGTCAGGATTCATCCAAAGAAAGGGACTTGGAGGGATGTTAAAGGCAAGAGAAGCCTGTCATTGTCTGAAGATTTAGTCCTTGCATCAGAAAATATAATTTTTTTTCCTGCCCTTGGTCTGTGTTACTATGTAGTTTGCCATAAGAAACACATGATTAAAAGCTAGTTTTATATTGTGTTACTATACTACGAGTATCAAGAAAGGTAAGAAACGCTGGCAGACACAAATGCACAATGTGGGTCTATTTAAAAGGTTTATTGTCAAAAAGCTTTGGCTGTGTGAATGACGTTGGCAGATGAGAAGGTCTTGAGCTGGTGAAGCAGCACATATGAGGGGAGGAATTACCAGTGAGGAGTAGACAGGTATGTCATATGAGGAGGATCGGGGGAAAGCTGTTAGAACTTGAGATTTTTTTTAACAGAAAAGCAAAACAATAAATGTTGAGCGTGGGATGGAGGCCAAGGAACGAAAGAAAAAGTCAGAGCAGCAGTGGAGAGATGGGACTATGGTATGACACACTTCTGTTGCAGCCTCATAACTGTTAATTGCAGACATTTGTCTTTGTTCAGTTACGACAGTACAACAATGTCAGCTCTGACTGTGCATAAAAAAGACTCAATATGATATTGTTCAACCTATAACGTGTTTCAGAAAGGTTTAATTAAAAGTCATATTAACTTAAGCTGCCTGTGCTTCATCCCATTCATTTCAACACCCTGTCTAAAACGTAGTAGCAACTTCCTGGATATAAAATTGGAGGACAATGAAGTATAAGAAAAGACCAATTAAATAAATCTCAGAGTAGCTTATGAGCATTTTAGCGGTATTCTTCTTCATTATCTTTTTTAAGCCAGCAAAGCCACGCTGGAGCTGGTTTTGTTCCCCTTGAGAAACTGTTTACCTCTAACTGCATTTCTTCGTTTACCCTGATTGTTTGCAAGTTGAGGAAGGTGTTGTTTTTGTTGCGCATGAATGCTATGTCAGAGAAAGTTGTACAATTAAAGAGAAAAAAACAGTATGCATTAACAAGAACAAAACAAAACAACCACAATAAATGGATGAAAAAATAACTTACAGTGTATCCTCTCACTTTCATACTCTGGTCTTTTGACTAATTCTCTGTAAACAATTTAATTGTATGTTTTGACAATGTCTTTGTCCTGTTTTTTTAAACTTTGTTTTCTGCTATTAACCCTGGAGCAGTTATCACAGATTGCACAGATTGTCTCAAGAAAAATAAATGAATAAATGGGTCATCAGCTCCAATCTTGAACCGTGGGAGGTAATTAAGAGTGATATGAGACACATATTACTGCAGTGAGAACATTCACATGAATTCAGAGCTGAGAACAGAGGGCAGAGTTTTTGAATATTTAACGACTGTCACATTCTTATCAAATAGTCAAATTTGTACTTGTTTTTTTTTTTTATTCCCACAGTTTATGCATAATGTACAAATGTTATGCAAGAGAAATGCGTGTGACATTCTTCAGAACCTGCGAATGTTTTCCGTCATCTCAGGAGGGGCTGGAGAGATGAGTGTGACTTAAAAGATGCCTTCTCCAGCTTCTACTGTACCATGTTCTTGGGTCAGTAATTAAACTTTAAAGAATTTTTCTCATCTTAAGAAAGACGAGAACTGGAATGCCTCCAGGCTCAATGAGTTATTATGCGTATTTTGAGCAGTTTATCATCAGTTCCATCTGAGTACCTTTCGAGAATATAGTGATCAAAACATGATGGATAGCTTTCACATTAGCCCTCAACTGCAGTCCCACTTGGCAGCACCCACAGAGGTATTCATTCGAGCTCGGTCGTGTGGGCGTAAATGTGGACGTACATGGCCGTGCAATCTGTCACGCTTGGTCATAGCACACTGGGGAGCAATTAACTTTAATCAGGCTTCGGCTGGGTCAGTAATTCCTATCGTAATGACAATTCTCCAGACATCTTGACGTTAGATGTACAGGGAGTGCAGAATTATTAGGAAAATGAGTATTTTGTCCACATCATCCTCTTCATGCATGTTGTCTTACTCCAAGCTGTATAGGCTCGAAAGCCTACTACCAATTAAGCATATTAGGTGATGTGCATCTCTGTAATGAGAAGGGGTGTGGTCTAATGACATCAACACACTATATCAGGTGTGCATAATTATTAGGCAACGTCCTTTCCTTTGGCAAAATGGGTCAAAAGAAGGACTTGACAGGCTCAGAAAAGTCAAAAATAGTGAGATATCTTGCAGAGGGATGCAGCAGTCTCAAAATTGCAAAGCTTCTGAAGCGTGATCATCGAACAATCAAGCGTTTCATTCAAAATAGTCAACAGGGTCGCAAGAAGCGTGTGGAAAAACCAAGGCGCAAAATAACTGCCCATGAACTGAGAAAAGTCAAGCGTGCAGCTGCCAAGATGCCACTTGCCACCAGTTTGGCCATATTTCAGAGCTGCAACATCACTGGAGTGCCCAAAAGCACAAGGTGTGCAATACTCAGAGACATGGCCAAGGTAAGAAAGGCTGAAAGACGACCACCACTGAACAAGACACACAAGCTGAAACGTCAAGACTGGGCCAAGAAATATCTCAAGACTGATTTTTCTAAGGTTTTATGGACTGATGAAATGAGAGTGAGTCTTGATGGGCCAGATGGATGGGCCCGTGGCTGGATTGGTAAAGGGCAGAGAGCTCCAGTCCGACTCAGACGCCAGCAAGGTGGAGGTGGAGTACTGGTTTGGGCTGGTATCATCAAAGATGAGCTTGTGGGGCCTTTTCGGGTTGAGGATGGAGTCAAGCTCAACTCCCAGTCCTACTGCCAGTTTCTGGAAGACACCTTCTTCAAGCAGTGGTACAGGAAGAAGTCTGCATCCTTCAAGAAAAACATGATTTTCATGCAGGACAATGCTCCATCACACGCGTCCAAGTAATCCACAGCGTGGCTGGCAAGAAAGGGTATAAAAGAAGAAAAACTAATGACATGGCCTCCTTGTTCACCTGATCTGAACCCCATTGAGAACCTGTGGTCCATCATCAAATGTGAGATTTACAAGGAGGGAAAACAGTACACCTCTCTGAACAGTGTGTGGGAGGCTGTGGTTGCTGCTGCACGCAATGTTAATGGTGAACAGATCAAAACACTGACAGAATCCATGGATGGCAGGCTTTTGAGTGTTCTTGCAAAGAAAGGTAGCTATATTGGTCGCTGATTTGTTTTTGTTTTGTTTTTGAATGTCAGAAATGTATATTTGTGAATGTGGAGATGTTATATTGGTTTCACTGGTAAAAATAAATAATTAAAATGGGTATATATTTGTTTGTTGTTAAGTTGCCTAATAATTATGCACAGTAATAGTCACCTGCACACACAGATATCCCCCTAAAATAGCTCAAACTAAAAACAAACTAAAAACTACTTCCAAAACATTCAGCTTTGATATTAATGAGTTTTTTGGGTTCATTGAGAACATGGTTGTTGTTCAATAATAAAATTATTCCTCAAAAATACAACTTGTGCCTAATAATTCTGCACTCCCTGTAGACTTGTCACCAAGCTTGTTTCATCCGATCAAAGTGTCCACAGAGGCTTTATTTGCTAACATTCATTTGACTTTAAAATCATTTCAAATACCAGTTTAGAGACAACTGAAAGACAAAACTGATTTGAAAACTAAACGAATATCTTTTTAGTTACTAAAATAGGACCACATAAAGTTGAGGTATGATTAAAAATTTTTGCAAATTATTGAAATAGAGGTTTTCTGTCTTGTGAATAGGATGGTAAAGCATGCTGATGCTGTTGTTTGGCTTTACTTGACGTGGAGTCTTTGACCTGTAATTACTCTTTTGCCAGCATACCCTTTGCTTCAGTTGTCTGACCCTACCTTATCATAACTACAAAGTACTTACATAAAACATATGCTGTAGTAAGAACTGGACATAATACCCTATTCAATATTCATGTCCTTGTCTGACGATAGGGATTAATTTTTAAACTTTTAATCACTAGTACAGGTCAAGCTTCAAAAGCTGACTATCATATAGGACTTGTAGCTACAAACAGAAGAACTGCTTTGAAGTAATGTAAATGGTTCTAAGGTTGCATTTGGTGAAGAGGATTGAAGTAGGGTGGTCTTTGTGAGCTGTGGCAGCAGACTGAGGTAACCCTACCCACCGTGAACACATGCATTGAAAAAATTGGATGTTACTTACTAGAGTGCTGTGAATAAGCCTGGGGTGTAGCTGAAAAGAATGGCAGATCATAGCGTTGGCAATATCACCTATTCTCAGACAGAGGTGTCATATAAAAAATACAGAGGGGGGGTCTGAAAAAAAAGGAGTGTTTCCTCTCTAATTCATCATTTTAATTAATTGCACTCACTGAACACTTGCAACTCATTTAGGCATCTACTGTAGATATGGTGAAGATGACTTGTTGTAGTTAAAACTGTGCATCAATATGGGGAAGAAGGTAATTTCAGTGACTTTGGACATGTTATGGTTTTTGTTACCAGACGGATTGTTCTGAATATTTCAGAAACTGATAATTTACTTCCCACAGCGTTTACAGAGAATGACAAAAAAAAGAGAACATATCCAGTGAGCGGCAAAAAAGCCTTGCTGATGACAGAGAATAGCTAGACTGCTTTGAGTTTATAGAAAGGCAATAATAACAGAATAACCACTCATTGCAACCAAGGTATGCAGAAGAGCATCTCTGAACTTACAACATAAACCTTGAAGCAAATGGTCTACAGAGGTTGACCATGCCAAGTGCAACTACTGTCAACAATTAACAGGAAACTGGGCCTACAATTCTATTCAATTCTAAGGATTGGAAAATGTTTTGCCTGTTCAAAAGAGTCTCAATTTCTGTTGTGCCATTTCAATGGTAGAAACAACAGTATAAACAACACTTATAAAAGCCAGGATCCATCCTGCCTGCTATCAAAGGTTCAGGCTAGTGGTGGTGTAATGATGTCAGGGATATTTTCTTGATGTACTTTGAGCCCCTTTGTACCAACTGAGCATCATTTAAACGCCACGGCCTATGTGGCATCTTGTTGCTGACTGTGTCCATCCTTTTATGACCAGTGTACACATCTTCTTATGTCTGCTTCCTGCAGGGTAGAGCATCATATCACAAAGCTCAGACCATCTCAAACTGGTTTCCTAAATATGACAATGAACACTAGTACTCAAATAGCCTTCATGTGGCTGCAACCAGACTTTTGTTATCTTCATTACCACCATGGTTCAATCGTTTTCTTTATTACAGCTTTTGTATTGTTAAGGCAGGAGGTCTTATATTATAATATTATCTATTACAAGTCAGTCCATTTTCATGTGGTTTGCAACAGAATTTATTTCAAACAAAATATGGGGATTTTTTTCCCATGAACCCTTGCTGGCTCATTTCTGGTCCTCCTAGGTGTCACTGAATTTAAAAATCCTGGAAACACAAACACAAATTGCTTGCCCATCAGAAGTGTACAAGCAAAACTTCAGTGTTATCCAGAACTAGTGACTTCCTTGATTTGCAGCCCTGCAGTGAACTGCAATAGTCTATGTAGCTCTGGCCGGCTACAGTAGTGTTTTCTTTTTTACTTTCATTTTACTCAATTTACCGGTCGATCTACATCCCTACCCTCACCTATGGCCACGAGCTGTGGGTAGTGACCGAAATAACGAGATCGCGGATACAAGCGGCAGAAATGAGCTTCCTCCGAAGGGTGGCTGGCCTCTCCCTTAGAGATAGGGTGAGAAGTTCGGCCATCCGGGAGGGGCTCAGAGTAGAGCAGCTGCTGCTCCACATTGAAAGGAGCCAGTTGAGGTGGTTCGGGCATCTGACAAGGATGCCCCCTGGGCGCCTCCTGGGTGAGGTGTTCCAGGCATGTCCCACCGGGAGGAGGCCCCGGGGCAGACCCAGGAGATTATATCACTCGGCTGGCCTGGGAACACCTTGGTGTTCCCCTGGATAAGCTGGAGGAGGTGGCTGGGGAGAGGGAGGTCTGGGCCTCTTTGCTTAGGCTGCTGCCCCCGCGACCCGGCCCCGGATAAAGCGGATGAAGATGGATGGATGGATGGACTTTCATTTTGTTTTCCTTTGTATCTCAGGTTTGAGAGTGTGTATTTGTGCATGAATGTGTGTCAGTTCCTTGTTTACATTTGTTCCAGTATGCTGGGTTCATTGTGAGTGAGCGTTTATTCAATAAAGGCTTACAGGGATTTAAGATGAATCTTGTTTCTCTGTCGTTTTCTGTTCCCTCTTTGATTTTAGTACGAGGGCTGAAGATAACGATTAGAGCTGTGCGACCTTCAAAGAATGTGTTGGGACTATCTCAGAGGCACGCGCCTTTCATGTGACCTCTTGGCTGATTTATGTATGACTCAATCTGATGCTGTAAATATTCAGATTAAAAGGTGATGTATCTGTAATCACTCCAAATTATCTTGTCCTTGAGGAATAAAATTCTATCAAGGCCTGACGCTGGTGCCTTGTAGCATGTCTGGGTGGTCCTTTATTTGGCGTTATCCTGGTGGCTTCCTTTAGTGTGTCCAGCTTGAAAGGAAAGCTTTGAATCATGAAAACCTGAATAAATTACAAATTGTCTAAATGCTCAAATGAAAAAGTTTCCTAAAAAAAAAAGTGGATGTCATTCCAATAAAAGGTCAAAGCTGGACCAGATTCATTGGTCTCCAAATGTATATCTGAGGCCTGGGTTCACACTTTGACTTACTTACATACGTATCTCACTGCCAGAATGAGACAAGAATATGAACTGTATGCTCACCCAGGCATTGAAAAATCAATATCATTTGTGAATTTTGCATTGTAAACCCTTACATGGAAATTCCAGGGCTTAAAGGCAACAAAAGCCTCTGAAAAAAAATATTTTTTTGTGGTAAATCGGCTGTAATTTGGCTCGATTTGTCAAGTCGGTATCTGCAGGTGCACCAGCGAAAATACAAATGCTGTTCCTGTTTGTGTCAGATTGATAGTTATGACATAAGTTACATGTTATCCCGCTGCTCTGGTTTATCTGATAGAGCTGTGAGCTGACATATTAGCAAGAACATTGGTGTCCTTATCAATATTCACTCTGCATCCTGAACCGCTAAGAAACAGATGGCTTCGCTGCTCTTTTTACAAAAAAAGTTGTTACAACACTTGCATACAAAACACAACATAGGCTAGACTAATGTGATGCCACTCTGCATAATGTCCATGTTTCTGATGGATTTAGGCACATAATGGATTCTTAATTAATGCCTGTAAGTTTTGAAAGGTGCCGGTGCCTGCACAAACGATAAGGCTCGCTGACTGCCCTACATTTGCTTTTTGGAAACAGCGCATGTGAACTTGATGATGATGATGGTGATGATAACATAAGTAATTAGTTTCCTCTGCGCCTGTGCATAGATGAGTGTGCCATACAGCCATGGGTAGTGATCCACTATTCACAAACGTAAGCTGAGGACATTTGTCTTGAGTGTCAAAGCCACTTGACTTTACAGGCCCTCAGGCTCACTTCTCAGAGACAGGCTGACAGGGATCTTGCCAGGCGATTTGGGACCATATAAGACAGGGCTCGACTGTCAGAAATGCCCTCTTCGTGCACTCACCCAGTAAAAACCTGGTGAAAAGACATCAAAGACAACTTTGCAAGATGTTTAAACACAGAGACTTGGTTGAAAAGTGAAAGGTGAAAATGTGTTCTTCAAGCCTGTTGAAAAGACCTCCCTTAATGTCTACATGTAGTTGAGAGGTGAACAGACCCATGACCCATGGCACATACGAAGTGTGTATGTATATATATATATATATATATATATATATATATATATATATATATATTTATTATAAGAAAACACCTCAATAATTATAAATGGCAACAACAAAAGGAGACAGCACCGCTGCTTTAACGAGAAATCAGGGAGGTCAACCCACAATGGTAATGACCACTCAACAAAGAAAGCAACAACAAGGCTTCAACAGAAAGAGACAGCAACGCTGCTAACAAACAATATCCAGGCAGGCCACACAAACCAATGAAGGCCGCCGTCACTCATGGGCAATCACTGCTCAGTTAAGCACTACTCACATACCAGAGCCACACACCAGAAGGCTGGTCATACGCAGCAGGCTGTTCCACACCTAAGCCAGTAGCACACTCTGACCAGCACAGAGGAAATCCACCAGAAACCTCTCCCCTCTCGGGATGTACAGATGCACAGATGCACAGATGTTCCTACATACTATGCCGGCCACTTGGTTATGGCGTTCCATGTATGTCCTGCATGCTTGCATCTTGCACCCTGCAGTTATGTCTCAGGGGCATCTTTACACAGCCTGCACCTGGGATCTTGCCTGGTGTGATAGACCCCAGCCTCTATGGATCTTGTGTTTTGTATACAAGATCCATACTGCTGAAAAGTACCAACAATGGTTACAAGAGCATCATGAGCATCAGAACAGGACCACAGCACAATAGAAGAAGGTGGCCTAATCTGATGAATCTGTTTTCTTCTGTTTTCTTTTACATCACGTTGATAGCCGGATGCATTGGAAGAACGTAAGCCAGTGGAAGCAGTGTGATGCTTTGGCCTTTTGCAATGGGTGTGCACCTTTTAGACATCTTTTAGACCTCTCTTCAACAGAAAATTTCAGTGGGTAAACATCAATAAGTGGATGATCTTCTTTTTCTTGCAGAAAATAACATTGATGGACATCCAATGTAACACAGTATGACTTCTGGAAATTCAGCTCTCAGGTTTGAAACTACAGTAGTAGAGGGACACCATTTGCTAGGGTGCAGCATGATGCAAGAGAAAATGACTAGATTATACACTGACTACTGCAGCATGATGGGCTTTAGGCCATTTTGCAATTTAACCAAAGCTCGTTAAGTGGTGGGATGGAGGATAGTAAGAGGCACAGAGGCCTTTAAACTCATTCTGTGTAAAACTGTTTTTATGAGTCATATGATTTTTTTTTCCTCCACATTTTTGTGTGTGTGTTATATTTATGCAGGTTGCTGCATAACAGTTCACTCAGATACCTCCAGAAATCTGCTGTGGTGACAGGACTGCATCAGTCTGCAGTCCCGCTCTCGCCTCAAAGAACGAAAAAATGATTTGAAGGGCATTTTTGCACTGAAAAAATTCCAGAATTTAACCCTTGGAGATCCTTAAAAAATGCATCCACCTTGGTCCCTAATGGACATAAATGTCCATTCCCCAAAAAGTGCAATAAAAATATTATGTATTAATATTTTTTTCCACTTTAAATTGGTCAGTCTTTTAAAACTACTTCTCCCTGAAATATTCATATAAAGTTTTAATTATATTTTCGTTGTTTTAACCCTTTAAATCCCAGTTGTATTACATGAGCGCCCTGTTTTTTTAGCCCCAAAAAACAAAAAAACTAAATATTTTCCAAAAAAAACATTTGCAGGAGCACATTAAAAAATGCATGCCTAAGGACAATTCCCCAAAAAGTGCAATAAAAATATTAAATATTATTTTTTTTTTCACTTTAAATTGGTCAGTCTTTTAAAACTACTTCTCCCTGAAATATTCATATAAAGTTTTAATTATATTTTCGTTGTTTTAACCCTTTAAATTACAAAAAAACTAAAAAAAAAAACTAAAAAACTAAATATTTTCCCAAAAAAACATTTGAAGTAATATTTGATTGTTATTATAATTAGGCCTTTAGATGGTCCAAAGATTGGCACCAAAATTAATTTCGATCTACTTTTAATTTTTTTTTCCGGAGCCCAAAACAGTCTCCAGGCGGTCAATGCTGCTCTTCTAGGCCGAAAATAGTGCTTCTTCCCGGGGTAAGTCGCGACGAAGAACCGGGGCATGTTGCGTGGGACTCCTTTCTCCAGCAGACACGTGCGATACCACGTGACAACAAATACGTCATTTCCTGTTGACTAAAAAAAAATGCACCCTCTCATGGTCCTAGGGACCAAAAAATGGTCCCGCCCGATCAGCGGGCGAAGCCGCTGCTGCACGCCGGAAAAGAGGCGTCATTTCCGGCAGGTCTGTCCAAGCAGCCCGCTGTTTTCCAGCAGAGGTCAAATGTGAAGCAAGGGCGCCACCCGGTGGACAAATAAAAAAATTACAACTCTAAGGCCTGTAGTCCAAAACGAAACCTAAGCTGGAAACCTGACGATCCCTTTGACCGTAATTTTTCTGGCGTGAAAAATAGCGTTTATAATGGGTTTCAATGTGGACATTTTTGTCCAAAGGGACTAAGGTGGATGCATTTCTGTAGCTTAGCCATTTTAGGCTAATTCAATGAATTTACACCACAATTATAAAATATAATTAAAAAGAAAATTCTTTGACAAATTTGGCTATATTCCACTCAACACAGTGAAAATGGTTTAAAATTAAAAACGCAAAAAACAATAAATGTCCCTAAGGACCTCTGTATCCACATTGGTTTTAGGAAAAAAAGAAATGGTTTGCAATGCATGGAAATGGGTGGGGAGGGAGGTTTTTTTTTCTTCTTTCTGATCTAACAACACTGAGGGGGAAGCTTGCACTCCTGCTATGTCTCATAAATGTCTCAGCAATGATTTATTTCCGCAAGATAGCCACAACGTCACCATTCTGTCAAATCCATTCACTCTGATCAAGGAGCAATTTCAGCAGATACACTAGAAGGGCTTTTTTTGATTTAGTTTTTGACATTTTTGCCAATATGTCTGACATACAATATATGCAAATTGAACTTCTCTAATAAGCATCTTCTTTGGTTCATTTGGTTCAGACCTTTCTTTTTTCCCTCTCGCTCTCCCTCCCTTTCTTTTTTTTTCTTTCTGACAGTCTGCATGCCTAATTTTGGTCATGAAAATAGTCTTATTATTTCCCTGATAAGGGCATGCCTATTGAGATGTCACTATTATGTTCTCCTGGAGCAATCACCCCATCCATTCAATTTGGATTCAAAATATCACTTGCACTCCTCGGGGGAGATTGTTACCTCTCCACAGCATGTAGGTACATGCGCAGATGCAATGCATGCACACACACTCAAGCACCTCATCACTGTCACCTCAAATAAGACTTGAATGATGGATGGTTTTGTATTGTATTCAAGGCCAAACGGGAACACTGTGCTCTCCCAACCAGTTTTCCAATTTTTTGCTCTCTGCTTTGCCAGGTAGAGGAGCAAAAATGCAACATCAATATGTACTGTTGATGTTTTCCTCATATAAAGAAAAATGCAAGAGATGGTAGCTCTAGGGGGTCAGTGGGAATCACATTAACTTCCTGTGAAGGAACAGCATAAAAGACGTATATGACCATGCCTTCTGCCCATTGTTCCACCCTGCACGGTCCCCACTCTCACGCCATTGGCACACTCTCCCCACGAGGCTGAAAAATGAACGGCACCAAAGCAGATCTCAGAACTGTTACCAAGCAGCTGCAGTGTGAAATTGATATTAATTGAAATTGATTATTCAATCTGGGACATATGGGTCATTAATTTCTAATCTTTCCCTTCAATCAATAATATATCCCTCTCTCCACAGCATTTTTTGCCGCTTTTAACTCGTGTTTATGAATAAAAATGATCACAATGATAGCATTCCTTAATTAAAGCCACAGCTTCCCTGTCTCGTCATTATTTTGGAGAATTTCATGCCTCTATTAGAGGAAAAAAAAGTCATTAAAGCTAAAAGAAACAGTAGGAGTTGGAGAAATGTCCTTGTGTGAACTCACAATGCAAATGTGTTTGTACCTAATTTACAGTTTGATTCATTTCAAGTGAAAGCGGGGGGGGAGGGGGGGGAGAGTTTGCTGCTGCTGTCCTAACCACATTTTAATAAAAATTCAAATGCTAGGCTTTTTAAAGTCCTTTCCCTGATGTCACATACTGATGAAAATTACATCCATGTGTGGGTGTCAAAATTCAGGGGACGTTTATGCATGAACCCAACAGCTGACAACCCAACACAAGACTGAAGGATGCAGTGATAGTAAGTATGTTATATTTTAAGTTATAGTAAAAAAATAAATAGTGAGGAAAAAATGATTAAAACAAAAAGTAAAGCTTGAAGAACAGGGGCAAAATTAGATGACAAAAGGGCAAACAAAATACAAACATCAGTTAGAGCGATGAAAAGGAACAGATAAACCCAAGACAACAGAAAGGGCAGAAAAAGAAACAGAAGTGCGGGAAATAAAGCAAAACAAAAACAGAATGATACAAAAGGATCTAACCTTTGAATTCATGCTAGAAGTAAACTGAAATAGGGAACAAGAATAATCTCACTCAAATAACAGTGAGGCAAAGTGCACAAAGAAGAGTCTGAACATCAGAATTCTATAAACTAATGTGAATCTGTGTTTATATTAGTTATAGTGTTGAATGCTCAAACTAAACATTGCCAAAGTTTGAAATAATGAGATCAGTGTATTTGTTTCAGATATTCACATCGCTTTATCACGACTGGTTCCTGTTTGGTGAGCCTGGGCTATACTGGGAGACTTGCTACAGATGGTTTTCAACTTTGTTGTCAGTCTTGTGTTATAATTTAAAAAGAAAGCCTTTTGTTTGTACTCATTAAGAAAGTAATATCTAGTAATTAACTGACAATGTAGCTAAGACCAAAATGTAAAAAGTAATGTAATGAATTATTTTCTACAGTAAGTAATTATAATAAATAAAGTAGTACTTTTTTAACAAAAATGAGTTACAAGTAGCATTAATATGGTAATTTAGGATTAATTAATAAAATTAAAATTTGTTGTAAACTTGATTATAAATAAGGTAAAGCCCCTCGGCCCTTCATTGTGGAGCCCATTTGGGAGCCTAGTGGAGCAATGCACTGTGGGTCCCAAATAGGAAGCCACCTGTGAGCGTTGGGACCACCATCTGATGTGGCAGGCCTGCTAACTTGAGCCCTCTGTGGCCTTGCTGGATAGGAGGCCTTGCAGTACAAAGTAGTACTGAACAACAAAAAAAGACTGTCTTTAGGAGTCGCCACAGTGCATAGTCTGCCTTCATCTCATCCTATCCCTAGCATCCTCCTCTGTCACAGCAAACCACATGTCCTCCTTCGCTGCATCCTCTTTTCCTCCAGCGTGCCAATTCCATATTCATCATCCCTTTTCTAATATGCCCATTACCATCTGTCCTTATACAATTCTCTCCTTGAGACCTTACCTGGCCAGCACTTCCTCATCACCTCTCTTCCCTTCACCCACTGTGCACTGAAATCTGCTCCAATAACCACTTTCCAGGAAGCTCCTAAGGACACTCTCTAACACTTCATCCAACTTACTCCAGAATTCTTCTTTCTGTTCTGACAATCAAGAACAATGAAAAAAGAGAAAATTGTGAAACCTTGTATATAGTGTATTATCTTACTTATTATTATTTTTTTGTTTGTATTTTATTTGTATTTTCCTTCTAATATCTGTACCTGAGCTGAGGCAACGCAAAAATTTCCCCGTCGTGGGATCAATAAAGTCTTATTTTATCTTATCTTATCTTATCTTCAAAATAACACAAACAAACTCTCAAAAACAATAAAAACACCACCATATTTGACAGGACAGCCAACAGTTACTATCTGTTGTGGGGAAAATCCATAGGCATCAACATTAATGGGCTTCTGACAAAACAGTTAATTTCAAACATTACTTCAAAATAGCAATTTAGGTCTTACAGGAGTAATAGTTTATATTTATATTATATGGTACCGACCTTCTTATTCTTCAAAAGAGAAAACGAGTCTCTAAAAAGTGTCTAAAATCCAAGCAGTCTGATGATCTTTAACCAGTATGCTACACTGACTGCATAACAATGTTCAGCCATAAAAAAAGCAGAGCACAAATAGTTGAAACATTCATGTTCACACACAAGTGGCTGTTGTTCTTCCTCTCTTTGGCAGCCTAGGCATGGTTTAGTGCATTGCTTTCTCCTACTGATAGAATGATGTCATTGCTTTCTTTCGTGTTTATTCTTTTAACATCACTTCAAAAAAAATCAGTGAACTTCTAAAAATTAACAGCCACTTAACTCATTTTCTTAAGTGAGGAAAGCTGGTATAGTTATAGTGCACATTTCTCTGGACAAACTAGAGGCTTCAGCTACCACTGATTATTTATCTATAAATAATAATTTATCTAAGTATTATCACAGACATGTAAAGTCTTTTTAATTTCATTTAATTTAGAAATTTAAGATCACCAGTATTTGTTCTTTGCTTTAACTACAGAGTACTCTGTGCTGATGTAAACTTCAGTAACAACTAAACAAAAAGTTTACTTTTTTTTTCCGCCAAGCCTGTTAACTTCATTTGGTAAACTCAATATAACTTGCCCACAGAAAATTGTTAAAATTACTATGGGGTTAAAGTAGCCCACAATAAAACATTCACTCAAAAAGGCAAAAACCGCTGTGGGCCATATGCAGGCATACAACCTTGGCTGCCCACACAGGCTTGTAACAGACCCAGTGACAGTCGCTGTAGGTGTAACAACTGCTAATCAGACGATTTATAGTAAAAGTAAACTTCTGTAAAGTAGGAAATGGTCTCCTTGCATTACAGTAAGTGTAATGTCACAACAGAAACCAACTTGTGATTTGGCAAACACATACAAACATTAGAATCACCAGTTAACCTTACGTGGATGTCTTTAGACGGTAGTAACTGACACAGGAACAAAGAGAACATGCAAACGCCACAACATACACAGCACCAGGTATGCAATAAGAAAATTGCTTCATTTAGTAAATTTCATGGTAAAACCTTTAAACTTGTTTTTTTCTCTGGTAATAAATGCCTATTCAAACAGAGATATCTTATGTTCTCACCAGCAGCCACTTTATGTAGAAGCAGAAAATTAACATGGGCTTCTTCAGGCAACGTAGCTTGCCACAATGCAGCCTGATTCGGCGTTGATTATGTTTGTTGGCTCAACCTTAATTATCCCGGCTGTTTGGTACACATCTTCTCCCTCTGATTGCTGACGCATATCACCATGAGGTTGCGGGGAGCAGCATCCTCCGCACGTCAACTGCAACGTCTCAAGTGCCACTGAGGCTCCTAATGATCATTTCCCAGCACTTCAGGCTGCTCAGAATTTGATTTGGAGTGTGTGTGTGTCTGTGTGTGTGTCTGTGTGTAATGGAAGCTTCTTTTCTTTTTTAACGAACACAAGTCACGCAGTTTCTTGAACGCGCCTTTTCTTGAATCATTATTCTTAAAGATGATGAGCTCCTTTTTTGAGTGTGAAGTGATTGAATTACCCGTTTTTTATTTACATTATGTTGTGAAGTAATAAACAAAACCTTACCTGTGTAAAGCGCTTTGGGGTCCTTAGGGACTAAGTAAAGCACTATACAAATACAGGCCATTTACATGTCAAATATACAGCAACTGAGAGATATAATACACTCACTAAAACAAAAATAGTGGCTGATATTATTTTACTTCATTAGATTTATGATGCAAGGAAAACAAAACCTAATGCAATGATACAGTCATCTTATTTATTCTTGGAACTTATGCTACTGATTTTTATAGGTCTTCAATTAAATCAGTGCCAAATGAAGAGCATAGGAGAGATAACTCTTCTAATGTTGTAATCACATACAGCATTAGCCGTCATAGTTCATAAGCAAAGCAGCATCTCTATAAGAATCATAATACCAATTGTTTCCTAGATACAGTAGCTATCACAGTAGTGATTTTTATACACAAGAAAGCATGAATGCTAGCATGTGGGTAACACCTGAAAATTCTTAATTAGGTAAATTATCATACTTGGAACTGACAAAGCCTCTTGGATGAGAACTGAAAGATCTTCACGAAACTTAAAGATGTCCAGTCGTTTTCTTTCCAAGCTCCTTTGTCCTCCATTCTCTGAACTTCTCATCTCAAAGTGAGCACTTCTGAAGTACTCCACAATTAATGGGACCCCGACCCATGCTAACAATCCACTGGACAAATAATTGTCTTACAACTTTCATGACTTTTTCAATATAATGTATCAACTGACTACCCACATTGGGCCATTCCATATAAAAAGCACCTTTTTCATGAACGATAACTTTATTTGTATAACATGTTCTAAACACACTGTTACAGTTTGCATAAAACCACACGTTAAAGATAAGTGTACATGTCAAAATATATAAACACATACATACAGTTTTACATTCATTCCTGCATGCACACTTCTGTATACAAGAAGTCAAAAAAATTAAAGAAAAAAAACAACTCAGCAGTTGTTTCAAAATAACCACATGGAACACACCAGTCAGGTGATCAGAGACTCCAACTGCTGAAATCAGGTCTGAGCAGGTCTGCCATATATACAGAAGGCCAGCCATAGAGGGCTTTATATGCCATTAATCTTTTTTTTTAATGTATTTTGAATTTCATTGAAAGCCAGTGAAGGGCATCAGGAATAAGGGCGATGTGTGAACAGCCTAGCTGCTACATTCTTAACCATCTGAAGACAGACTATGGAGGACTGGGAGATAGATGTGAAAAGTGAGCTACAACAATCAAGACTGGAGAAAGTTAAAGTTATCGGGAGCCAATAAAAGTTTTGCGATGGATGAGCTTTAGGGATGCGAGTTTCAAAATGTAAATGTTGGTGAGAAATAATGCCAAGATTCTTAGCAGGTGTTTTGACTTTGGGGAGGAGAAGGAAGAGTTGCCTGTGTAATGACTGACCTCCTTAGAGAAGTTAATGGGACCTGAAGACATGAACCCCCTTTTTGCCTGGATTGAGATGGAAGAAATTTAAAGACATCCAATTATCAATGGCAGTGAAGCACTCTGTAGGAGCTATAGCTAATGTAGAGGTATCACAAAAAAACCCTTTTCATTTTCACCAAAGCTTTCTTCACAGCTGATTTTCTCTTATGGTACTTCTATCCATTTGCAGTACCTCCAGGAAAAACTACAAAATGAATCCCAATTTAAATGACCCCAATTAGACATAATTATAAGGGCCAGTCTAACGTTAAAGAAATAAGTAAGAAATATTTTAACTGTCAGACTACAGTGTCTCAGTTATCCAGGGAAGAAATAGTACTGATTACACACCCTGGTCCCTTTACACACAGACAGACTCAGACATTGACTGTGGAGCAGTCTATTTGTAAAAAACAAACCACACATACACAAGAAAAAACAGTGACACAAATCCAAATAATTCATAAATGACCTTGTCTAGCACTGGTGCCTCAATCCTCTGATGAGTACATGTCAGAGCAAAGGATTGTCTAATAAGTGATGCATTGGAAAGCCTGGACAGAGTATCCCTGAAGCAATTCTTTTGTAATTGATGTTGCAGCATAAAATGGCTCTCAGTGGGCCTGGCTGATTAGGTTGGTTTTTTGTTGCCGTCTAGCCGCTTGCCTCACACAAGCAGTCCCTCACCAGGTGGAATGACAGTTTCACATCCAATTATCCCATTAAAGCCGATCGCATTCTTGTGTGTCCCGCAGTGTTTCTTTCATCTCATCTGTAAATGTGCGCTTTGCTGACCAGAACGATACGCGTGTTCATTCTGAAGTCTGATCACCTGGAATAATGAACAGCAGTGAAAACAAACACAAACAAGTTGCTGGAATTTATGGGAGCGTATTAGGGTATTGGTGAGAGCAGTCCTTCTTTTTGTCTCTTTTTATCTTCGGCTTTCCGTCTCATCTCTGTTGTTTTATTTTATTTTTTTGCATTCGATGCCATGCAGACTCCGGGGACTGGTGTTCCACTTTCTCTTCAATCCAACAGGGTTCATCAAGCCTAATCAGATGCGTGCTCTGTTGATTCCCCTTCATCTCAACAGATGCAGAGAAACAAGCAAACGTATATTTGTTTGTATACGCAGACGTATAATCCTGCGAAACATGTGGCTGCATTCTGCACGGGCGTTGCAGCCACCACATGCCTAATATTAGCTTACTGTGCAAAAAATAGAGATTATGATAAAGCCTGTATGAATACAGCACTAAAACCAGTGGTCCTTACAAGCAGCACTATGCAACATATGCTGCAACAATCTGACAATTATGATAACACCCTAAAATGAGTTCACAATGTGCTTTTGGTGCCGTGCGAGCAGCATTTCTATTCAAGCATAGTACATTTGTGTTCTGTTGGGTGCATCTGCACAGTTGCTGTGGTGCTGCGTGTGACGTTTGAAAGAATATTTCCATAATAAAAGTAGAAGCAACGTCCGGCCCTGTCTCTCATCCTCCATGCTGACGATTTCATGCTGTTCTCTCCACTCTGTGTGATGTGACAAGGACACATCATTCTGGTGATTTCTCGAGTACACACAGTATCCAGCTTACTTTGGGAAGAGAAATGTGTTAATATACTGGACCAAAAAACAAATAAATAAATAAATAATTGATTTTGAGCCGAGCTGAATAATTAACAGCATTTTTTTGCAGTTGTGGACTGTTTCTGCCTTGTTTGCAGTGTGACTATGCCAATTCAATTTATTATTAATGTGTCAGAAATAGTGCTGTAGTACAATATATACTGTGTAGGGTGCATATAATGCCATAACATTTTGAATAGGCCATTCCTACAGCTGTGTCTGACTCCTTGAGCTCCGTCTTCTTGGACTGCTGTTAATGATTCCAATAACCAGCCAAGTCGTTCTTCTCATATCGTGTGTTGTGCCGCCCAGTGCTTTTACGCGTGATCCCTAAGTACAGTATTTTAATCATATACATGAATTACATATTGGATTAAACACTTTTTAGTGAAATTTTGAATGTAGCTTTTTTACATAACCCAGTGTAGTAAAGTAGTACTGCTCAAAGGCTCAAATTCTAAAATGAAAGCACCTGATTGACTTTTAATAAGCCTACATGAATAGTCATAAATAAGTTATTTCCCTCCTGCTGCATAAACCCTGCAGAATGCGTTATGACAATCTTTCTTTGAAACATATACCGGTATGTTACACTACATTGATTTTCTTCTGTCCAGCTTAAATGTTAAACTTAAAAGCCTGAATCACGAAAAATTCCGATTTTCGAAACTGGAGTATTTTTTTTATTAATTTGCATATAATTAGGGGAGAATTGCAATGATGATGTAAAAGTCTAAAAAACTGATCAAATACCAGTTAAGGGGTTAATCTTCAAATTAATATTGTCCTCTTCTACGCCTTGTAATCTAGCTTAACACTTATTTCATCCCCAGTACAGATAAATTCAGCCCAAACTCCAGAACTGTTTTCTTCCACTTGCCTATGTCTTTCACTCACTCGCTCTCATTCTCTGCACATCCACGGTTGATGCAGCCTCACCTCCTAATGAATGGCATTCATCTAGCACCCTGAGTAATGTCATTTTACAATGCATCATAGTGGCTAATAAACTCGGGATTGATTTGTGCTTATACAAAAACACATCAGGCGGAAACCATCACATCAGTAATAAATTGATGCTGATCTGGTCGTAGGGACGGAGCAGCCAAATGCCAGGAGAGTTTTATTTATTTATATTTTTTTCTTATCGGAGGCTCCTCAGAGGTGCAATCGATCTCAGTGCAGAGCCTTTTGTTCTCTGAAGTAATAAAGCAGCGTATTGATTTATTGGCGGGCGACAGTTACCTTTTGCCTTCTCCTCCTGTTCTCTGTTTCATTCCAGTGTCGGATCTCCAGGGAGGAAAAGTTTGGTCTTTACAGAAGCTGAAGTCTTACACTATGCTACAGTAAATGCACATCCACACTGACATTGAGATTTAAAGTCTGCAAAAATACAATGGAAGGGATATTGATTTGAACAAGTAGATTTTTCTGGAAAGGGTGTTAGACAGAAGTGTACAAATATGTTTGTTGATTCTGAGTCTCTCAAATGATAAATCACATACCATAGGATTCTCTATTCAGGTGATCTGCTCTAGCAGGGATTAAAAAAAAAAGGGGGGGGGGGGGGGATAATACGTCAATTAGTTGCACAACTTTTTACTTTTTAAAGGTTTATTTGAATTTGTAGATGAGAAAGGGAACATTATATTACAATATGCATGTCTTAATCATTAATAAAACTATAGTGTCACAACTTCCCATCTATAGGTTTTGTCTTAATAATGGGTGTATAAAAAATATTTTAAATCATCTGTGCTGGTGTACAGAACAAAACTGGTGTACAGTAAAACTCAAGGAAAAAAACGTACGGATCTAACTGTGGACACATACATATATTAGTACTGTATAACCAGCTCAGTACATGACATTCACTCTCAAAAGCTGAAACTATTTCTTGGATGGTCACTACCACACAACACAATAACTTAAATTCATTCTAGTATAACTCCAGAATGGGTATTTGCATTTCCCACAGCCATCATGTAGTTGTTATGAAGGGAGGAAACAAACTGGTTTTTGCACCTCTGTAGTTAGCCATCTTATGGTGGGTTTGTAAATACAGTGGGAGTCGGAAATTTCAAGTTCCCTATCAGATTTTTTTTAGGGACCGCTCCCTCAAGTCGGATTTTCCGCTCGGAAAGTCCAACATACCAAAAGTAAGCAGCAGTAAAACTGTAAACCTTTAATCTATACTTCCACTATTGACTCATTAAGTCATACGGAGAGCTCTGTCTATAAGTATTAAGCAATATTCCTATCACTTTTTCTGGAATATAATGTGCACCCCTGAATAAGTCAGAAGTTGGGATTTGAAACTTGAATGGGCATGTAAAACGCCAGTGGGGCCTGACTTGATTTTGAAGTCAGCCTCAAGTGGCCATTAGAGGAACTGTGTTTCACATTAACCAGAGGTTGCTCTTTGGAGTAAACAAGCATGCAAACAAAAAAGGCTGTGACCAGGAGATATTTTATTTTGTATTCTTATGATCACAGTTATAATCAGAAGTATCAATCATTAATCATTTACCATTGTTGAACCAGTTGACAGAATAATCTTTGAACCACATCTATGTTAACATTAATCTACACAGATTATCAGTACTTTAATCAGTCTATTGTTGTTCTGTACTATTCATGTTATTTGCTTAAAGCTGTTTCACAGTTCTGTAACCACTCAGAAGCCTGTGGGTCCTGCTGGACCCTGCCTTAGTTCTATGTTCAGTTCTGCACGTACACAGGCCTTTAAAGTACATGCACACTCTTATATAACACATGCATGTGTACACACACACTTAGTAAGAATAGGAGGGTCGTCTGAGGACAGTTTTCTGATAGATATACTTTCACAAAAGGCACGAATGTAATACACACTTGTTTTTCTCTAAAAACTAGCAGTTGATGTCCATATTAGGTAAACTCTCTGAACAGGCCCAAACTGTTATCATTTCCAGTAAGGTCTGACTGTGTGACGTCATCACGGTATTATAAGGATGAAAAGCCTCCGCCCGGCGGAGATTGTTGATGCAAGACTGTTTTCCCCGCACTTCTACACAGAAGTGTGTAAATAAAATCACTATTTTTGACACCTACACGGACTCGGCTGTTTTTCCTTCTTACCCAAACTGAACCAGACGTAACAAGGCTTAACTGTGTTTTTGTAAAAACCTTTAGATGAATAGATGGAAATCTATTCAATGTGTTTGTTAAAGCTCAAGGATGTTTACCAAAGAACCCTGAATGCTAGCATAAATTTGGTTTGTTTACAACAAAACTCAACAAGGTACCCTTAACCGAGACCATGATCTTCCCTTGTAGTTAATTTTATTCTGCCACTGCTGCTAGAGTTTATTTTAATAGTAGCAAAAACACAAAAATAATGATGTTGATCAGAACTTTTTAGAGTTCTGATTTTTCATTTTTCAGCCTAGAAAAATTATTTAACAATGTTTGCTCATCACGTTGATAGAATCTGAGATTTAGTGTAGTCCTGACTTCATACCTAAAATTCACCTCACAAATAACCACTTCAGTTTATAGCCAGAATCAAGCAATTTTGTAGAAGTAGATTTTGTAGAAAAACTACTGAAATATACTAAAAACTTTTATCTATAGTAATGAGATTTTCTCACATCTTTGTGAAAATCAACTCAGACACCTCAGATGTAGCTCAATAAGAGCACCGTGTCTCTAATAAAGTTCTCATCGCTCCAGTTCTCAAATATTTGCTCTGGGGTTCATTCTGTCAAAAATTGATTTTAAAATAAAACCGCTCCTTATAAATCACTACTCTAAGTGGTTTAGGCAAGGAAATACAAATCAGACATTGCACAGGGATATTGACCCACCAGACCTCTGAGGATAGATAGCAGAGATCTCTCAGGTGTCCAGAGAAGTACAGCAACACATATGGTAAGAAAAAAAGTTCTCTTTTATCCATTCAGTATGCTCAAAATGTGTTTGCAATTGCTTTTAGTCAACTGAAAGCCTGTACAAATTACCTTACCCGTCTTGTCTGGTTTCTTGTTTTGAGTGATTTATTTTTTTAAAGGTTTATTTTAAATGTCCAAGGTCATCATCTGCATAACTGTTCTGCCTTTGGGCAAATTTCTCTTCAAATTCAAAACAGAAAATGAATGCACAAATAAAGGTGAAGCAAACATCTTCAGGAAACTTCAGATGGAGGCTTTAATCAAGACGCTTTACAGTGAATTAGACACGCTTTTCTAGCCTCTGATGCCTCTGACTGACAGATTACTAAAGGTCAAAGCTTCTCTAATCAAAGCGCTCTTCTTGCCACCCACTCACACTGTCACATGGGAGGCTAGAGTCATCTGTGGAATGAAAAAAAAAAGAGAGAGAGAGAGCTATTTACAAGCTTGAGGTAATGAATTATGGCTATAGCTGCCTCTGCTGGATGAGTTTTTAGAACCGAGTGTAGTAATTGCACAATGAGCAGAGTGCTGTTAAACATCATAATTATGGGCGTACTACCTTGGGATCTTTTCATTTTGCTGGAGGAGGAATATGTACCGTAGGGCAGAATTATTTTCACTCCTCCATTTCCATTTTTCTTTGAAAATCACCCTCCAAATCCCTAATTACTCAGGCTGTGTGAATATCTTGTTGCTATTTTATGTATTTCTTTTTCTTTAGTTTGGTGAAGATGGGGGAAATGTTGTAATGCCTTTCCCTCCTGTACACTGGGTTACAACCTATTTAACAACTTCAGGATTGCCTACTCAGTTGAGTCGGTTTTTGGACATTCAACGACCTCAAAGTTGAAACTATGTCATAACCAGAGGTGATGTCTTTCAATCTTTCCGAGCTGCATATTCCGTGCAGTGGTAAGCGCTCATTTCCTGTGTGTAATTGACACGGCTGTATCCAGGAAAAGACATGCTGACATTTGGTAATACATTCCACCACTCACATCTCATCAAACGCTACTCATCCATGTAGTCCTCATCCACCGTAGCTTTTGACACGAGTTGGAGTTGATGGGAGGAGCAGACAAATTGAGGTGATGACTGTTAACCTTCACAGGTGCTTGACTTCCCTTTGGTGTGCGGTGTCACTGACGCACGTACATTTGAACAGATCAGAGATGACATCTTGCACCTGAGATTAATAATGCAGGCAGGATCTTTGACCTAGACTACAGACGCATAACAGGATTTAATCAGCAGCTAAACGTAAAGCCCATATGTTTATTTATCTCTTTAGCATTATTTAATCCCACCTAAACGGGAGACATTAGTAATTAATTAATGTGAGGAAAAGTAAAAAGCCCGAGTCCACTCATGTGTGAAACACAACCTACACAGTGAAGCTTGGCTGCCTACAATTAAAGTTTAAACTCATAGCTAATGTAACATTAAATTTACAGCATGCTTTCATCACACATCAAGTGATATTTGACTTTCTTAACTCTGTAGTTTTTTTTCATGCTCACTGTCTGCATGTACGCATTTTTTCAGAAGCAGGTGTAGTTCAGCATTTACTATTAACCTGACAGGTGACGGTTGACTGAACCAAATGAGGTCATGCACTATATAGTGTCTGCAAATTATGGCCTCGGTTTTTTAAAAGCCAGAAGAGTTTTACTATTTGTGCATTATTCCAGGATTAATGTTCAGTGCCTCTGGGTCCAGTTAGTTTTGTGTGCAGCGCATATAAATGATGCAGATTCCTGGTTGGAAAACTGTTGAAGGGAGTTGTGAAAGGTTTATGGGAAACGCTTCTATGGCATATTTATATGTGCACTCAATAGGTAGTTTCATATTCATACTAATTTTGCGAATTATAATCCCCAATTAGTGTCAAAATAGAGAGAAATAAATGGCATGGTCACTTAGCTACTTGTCATTCAGCGTGCAGTGTCCACTGTTTCTGTCATGGTCCTGGGTCGGTGACCCAGCGCTTTTAGTTATCATTTTCCAGTTTATGATGATGATGATGATGATGATGATGATGATGATGATGATGATTATTATTGTTTGAGTTCTGTGTGTTATATTTGGTCTGCCTTTGAGTCTGCGTCTGTATCTGTCTGTCTATGGTGTCTCCCCATCTGTTTGTGAATCTGTCTGTTTAGTTCAATGTCCTGTCTGGTTCCATGTATCTGAGTTTCCTGTTTTATTGTGAAGGTCCGTGTCATCTGTGAGTGTGATCAGTTTACGTTTCCCCCGTCCCGTCAGCCCAGATTTCTCCCAGCTGTGTTGCCCTCCTGTCTCGCATCCCCTGATTACTGGTGTGTGTATTTAAGCCCTGTGTGTTCTCCTACCTGTTGCCGGTTCGTCTGTGTTACTTCGTGTCAGTCTGCGTTACCCTGCGTGCCACAGTGTCCTGTTCCTCGTCTGCGTCTCTCTACTTTTCATCCCCTTTTTCGTATGCTCCCAGGTCTGTTATTTTTAGTTCTCCCAGTTTAGGTGTCTTCAGTTATTTGTCATGCTCCACTGCTTGTTTGCCACTACACCTTTGTAAATAAACCTCACCAGTATTTCATCCACTGCCTGCATCTTGGGTCCTGCTTCCTCCACACCACACGGCTCGCCTTACCAGCCGTGACAGTACGAACCGGCCACAATGGACCCAGCAGCATTCAACCCGCCCGAGGAGCTCCGGGAGGATATCATTTATTCTGTGGACCGTTTAATTAATTTATGGCTGGGGCATGAGGAGAAGGGATTCCGCCAAGCCATAACTAATCGATTGGAGCGACTGGTTTCCGGTCTCCCCTGGCTGTTCAGCTCACTCCACCCACTTGTTCAGAATTTCTTTCGGAACGAGCTGCACCTTCACCCTCCTACCGCTCGTCTGCTCAGCCCACCGGAGGATATGCAGTCCGAACTGCCGGATGTGGAGTTACCCGGCCTGTCGGAGCGTTCTCCGAGGAGGAAGCAACGTTCATGTCGTAGGCGCCTCACCCCACAGCCGGGTGGTGGGGCTTCAGAACCGCCGGCTGTGGTGAGTGAAAATGACACTCTTTCTGTTTCACCAGACTTTGGGACTGTTAATTCTGGGGCTGTGTTTCTTCAGTTAGCCACCCGGCCTAAAGCCCAGTCGCCACCTCCACCACATTCAGCCTCACTACCCATAGCTCAGTTACAGTCGCAGCCAGACTTACTACAAACTATGCTACAATCCATAACCCAGTCTATAGCTCAGTTGGCAGAGGAATCATTAGCCCTATCATCAGTTCAGCCTCCTGTTCAGCAGCCACTAGCCCTGCGTCCTGTGTCACCAGCTCCTCCAGTACAACAACCTGAATCTATGCTATCCGAAGGGAATTGTTTTTCATCCGTCCATTGTAAGCAGAGAGACAAACCAGTTAATAACATAATCATCCCTCAACAGCTGACCAGTTCTGAGACTGTGATGCACTCCAGGGCCTCCCCAGAGGCTGGGTTTCAGCCCTCAGCCCACTCTGGACCCCTGGAGGCTAGGAACCCAGCTGAGGACTGTACAGAGCTGTCGCTGCCTGAGCAGGGTCAATTCTCTGCGCAGCTGCAGGCCGCTATGTGTTTGCCAGAGGCCCGTGTGCCTGCTGGTCCTGTTCTGTCCCTGCCAGAGGCCCGTGTGCCTGCTGGTCCTGTTCTGTCCCTGCCAGAGGCCCGTGTGCCTGCTGGTCCTGTTCTGTCCCTGCCAGAGGCCCGTGTGCCTGCTGGTCCTGTTCTGTCCCTGCCAGAGGCCCGTGTGCCTGCTGGTCCTGTTGCGTCCCTGCCAGAGGCCCGTGTGCCTGCTGGTTCTGTTCTGTGTGTGCCAGGGGCTCCAGTGCCCACTGGTTCTGAGACTGTCTTTGCTGGGGGGCCCGTGGAGCCCGTCCAGCCTTCTGCCTCGTTAGCTGGGGGGCCCGAGGAGCCCGTCCAGCCTCCTTCCTCGTCAGCTGGGGGGCCCGAGGAGCCCGTCCAGCCACCAGCTGCTCCACCAGCAGCCTCATCCACGCTTGCAGCAGCAGTTTCATCCATGCCGCCACCTGCTGCAGCGCCTCCGTCTGCATCCTCCACGCCGTTGCCTGGCCCGGCCTCTGCTGCATCCTCCACGCCGTCGCCTGGTCCGGATTCAGCATCCTCAGCGTCGCCTGGTCCAGCGCATGCTTCGGCTTCATCCGCTTCACCTGGTCCAGCCTCCGTGTCTTCATCCTCGCCTGGTCCAGCCTCCGTGTCTTCATCCTCGCCTGGTCCAGCCTCCGTGTCTTCATCCTCGCCTGGTCCAGCCTCCGTGTCTTCATCCTCGCCTGGTCCAGCCTCCGTGTCTTCATCCTCGCCTGGTCCAGCCTCCGTGTCTTCATCCTCGCCTGGTCCAGCCTCCGTGTCTTCATCCTCGCCTGGTCCAGCCTCCGTGTCTTCATCCTCGCCTGGTCCAGCCTCCGTGTCTTCATCCTCGCCTGGTCCAGCCTCCGTGTCTTCATCCTCGCCTGGTCCAGCCTCCGTGTCTTCATCCTCGCCTGGTCCAGCCTCCGTGTCCTCATCAGCTGCTTTGCCTGGTCCAGCTTCAGCATCCTCATCAGCTGCTTTGCCTGGTCCAGCTTCAGCATCCTCATCAGCTGCTTTGCCTGGTCCAGCTTCAGCATCCTCATCAGCTGCTTTGCCTGGTCCAGCTTCAGCATCCTCATCAGCTGCTTTGCCTGGTCCAGCTTCAGCATCCTCATCAGCTGCTTTGCCTGGTCCAGCTTCAGCATCCTCATCAGCTGCTTTGCCTGGTCCAGCTTCTGCATCATCGTCTGGTCCAGCCTCTGCATCATCGTCTGGTCCAGCCTCTGCATCATCGTCTGGTCCAGCCTCTGCATCATCGTCTGGTCCAGCCTCTGCATCATCGTCTGGTCCAGCCTCTGCATCATCGTCTGGTCCAGCCTCTGCATCATCGTCTGGTCCAGCCTCCGCTTCACCTGGGGCTGCAGGGGCCACGCAGCCTTCAGGTCCCCTACTACCGCCTCCACATCATCGGTCATCTGCCTGGCCGCCTGTTGGGCATCTCCGCCACCGTGGACGCCCTCCTGAACGCCACCACTGCCTTCCACGTGGCCGGCCTCCGGACCTGTTTCCACGCCGCTGTTGCCGTCCGCACGGTCGGCCCCCGGAACTGTTTCCACGCCGCTGTTGCCGTCCGCACGGTCGGCCCCCGGAACTGTTTCCACGCCGCTGTTGCCGTCCGCACGGTCGGCCCCCGGAACTGTTTCCACGCCGCTGTTGCCGTCCGCACGGTCGGCCCCCGGAACTGTTTCCACGCCACTGCCTACCGCATGGCCGGCATCCGGACCTGCCCCGTTGCCATTCGCATGGTCGGCTTCCTGAACTTGACCGTCTGGGCCTTTTTGGGCTCTGTCCCTCCGTCCTGGGCCCCCTCCGCCCGCCCTGGTCGGGTTGTTTTCTGTTTTGTTTTGATCCGTTTTTTCGTTTCTGCTGGGCTGTCTGGTGCCAGCCCTTGAGGGGGGGGTACTGTCATGGTCCTGGGTCGGTGACCCAGCGCTTTTAGTTATCATTTTCCAGTTTATGATGATGATGATGATGATGATGATGATGATGATGATGATGATGATGATGATTATTATTGTTTGAGTTCTGTGTGTTATATTTGGTCTGCCTTTGAGTCTGCGTCTGTATCTGTCTGTCTATGGTGTCTCCCCATCTGTTTGTGAATCTGTCTGTTTAGTTCAATGTCCTGTCTGGTTCCATGTATCTGAGTTTCCTGTTTTATTGTGAAGGTCCGTGTCATCTGTGAGTGTGATCAGTTTACGTTTTCCCCGTCCCGTCAGCCCAGATTTCTCCCAGCTGTGTTGCCCTCCTGTCTCGCATCCCCTGATTACTGGTGTGTGTATTTAAGCCCTGTGTGTTCTCCTACCTGTTGCCGGTTCGTCTGTGTTACTTCGTGTCAGTCTGCGTTACCCTGCGTGCCACAGTGTCCTGTTCCTCGTCTGCGTCTCTCTACTTTTCATCCCCTTTTTCGTATGCTCCCAGGTCTGTTATTTTTAGTTCTCCCAGTTTAGGTGTCTTCAGTTATTTGTCATGCTCCACTGCTTGTTTGCCACTACACCTTTGTAAATAAACCTCACCAGTATTTCATCCACTGCCTGCATCTTGGGTCCTGCTTCCTCCACACCACACGGCTCGCCTTACCAGCCGTGACAGTACGAACCGGCCACAATGGACCCAGCAGCATTCAACCCGCCCGAGGAGCTCCGGGAGGATATCATTTATTCTGTGGACCGTTTAATTAATTTATGGCTGGGGCATGAGGAGAAGGGATTCCGCCAAGCCATAACTAATCGATTGGAGCGACTGGTTTCCGGTCTCCCCTGGCTGTTCAGCTCACTCCACCCACTTGTTCAGAATTTCTTTCGGAACGAGCTGCACCTTCACCCTCCTACCGCTCGTCTGCTCAGCCCACCGGAGGATATGCAGTCCGAACTGCCGGATGTGGAGTTACCCGGCCTGTCGGAGCGTTCTCCGAGGAGGAAGCAACGTTCATGTCGTAGGCGCCTCACCCCACAGCCGGGTGGTGGGGCTTCAGAACCGCCGGCTGTGGTGAGTGAAAATGACACTCTTTCTGTTTCACCAGACTTTGGGACTGTTAATTCTGGGGCTGTGTTTCTTCAGTTAGCCACCCGGCCTAAAGCCCAGTCGCCACCTCCACCACATTCAGCCTCACTACCCATAGCTCAGTTACAGTCGCAGCCAGACTTACTACAAACTATGCTACAATCCATAACCCAGTCTATAGCTCAGTTGGCAGAGGAATCATTAGCCCTATCATCAGTTCAGCCTCCTGTTCAGCAGCCACTAGCCCTGCGTCCTGTGTCACCAGCTCCTCCAGTACAACAACCTGAATCTATGCTATCCGAAGGGAATTGTTTTTCATCCGTCCATTGTAAGCAGAGAGACAAACCAGTTAATAACATAATCATCCCTCAACAGCTGACCAGTTCTGAGACTGTGATGCACTCCAGGGCCTCCCCAGAGGCTGGGTTTCAGCCCTCAGCCCACTCTGGACCCCTGGAGGCTAGGAACCCAGCTGAGGACTGTACAGAGCTGTCGCTGCCTGAGCAGGGTCAATTCTCTGCGCAGCTGCAGGCCGCTATGTGTTTGCCAGAGGCCCGTGTGCCTGCTGGTCCTGTTCTGTCCCTGCCAGAGGCCCGTGTGCCTGCTGGTCCTGTTCTGTCCCTGCCAGAGGCCCGTGTGCCTGCTGGTCCTGTTCTGTCCCTGCCAGAGGCCCGTGTGCCTGCTGGTCCTGTTCTGTCCCTGCCAGAGGCCCGTGTGCCTGCTGGTCCTGTTGCGTCCCTGCCAGAGGCCCGTGTGCCTGCTGGTTCTGTTCTGTGTGTGCCAGGGGCTCCAGTGCCCACTGGTTCTGAGACTGTCTTTGCTGGGGGGCCCGTGGAGCCCGTCCAGCCTTCTGCCTCGTTAGCTGGGGGGCCCGAGGAGCCCGTCCAGCCTCCTTCCTCGTCAGCTGGGGGGCCCGAGGAGCCCGTCCAGCCACCAGCTGCTCCACCAGCAGCCTCATCCACGCTTGCAGCAGCAGTTTCATCCATGCCGCCACCTGCTGCAGCGCCTCCGTCTGCATCCTCCACGCCGTTGCCTGGCCCGGCCTCTGCTGCATCCTCCACGCCGTCGCCTGGTCCGGATTCAGCATCCTCAGCGTCGCCTGGTCCAGCGCATGCTTCGGCTTCATCCGCTTCACCTGGTCCAGCCTCCGTGTCTTCATCCTCGCCTGGTCCAGCCTCCGTGTCTTCATCCTCGCCTGGTCCAGCCTCCGTGTCTTCATCCTCGCCTGGTCCAGCCTCCGTGTCTTCATCCTCGCCTGGTCCAGCCTCCGTGTCTTCATCCTCGCCTGGTCCAGCCTCCGTGTCTTCATCCTCGCCTGGTCCAGCCTCCGTGTCTTCATCCTCGCCTGGTCCAGCCTCCGTGTCTTCATCCTCGCCTGGTCCAGCCTCCGTGTCTTCATCCTCGCCTGGTCCAGCCTCCGTGTCCTCATCAGCTGCTTTGCCTGGTCCAGCTTCAGCATCCTCATCAGCTGCTTTGCCTGGTCCAGCTTCAGCATCCTCATCAGCTGCTTTGCCTGGTCCAGCTTCAGCATCCTCATCAGCTGCTTTGCCTGGTCCAGCTTCAGCATCCTCATCAGCTGCTTTGCCTGGTCCAGCTTCAGCATCCTCATCAGCTGCTTTGCCTGGTCCAGCTTCAGCATCCTCATCAGCTGCTTTGCCTGGTCCAGCTTCTGCATCATCGTCTGGTCCAGCCTCTGCATCATCGTCTGGTCCAGCCTCTGCATCATCGTCTGGTCCAGCCTCTGCATCATCGTCTGGTCCAGCCTCTGCATCATCGTCTGGTCCAGCCTCTGCATCATCGTCTGGTCCAGCCTCTGCATCATCGTCTGGTCCAGCCTCCGCTTCACCTGGGGCTGCAGGGGCCACGCAGCCTTCAGGTCCCCTACTACCGCCTCCACATCATCGGTCATCTGCCTGGCCGCCTGTTGGGCATCTCCGCCACCGTGGACGCCCTCCTGAACGCCACCACTGCCTTCCACGTGGCCGGCCTCCGGACCTGTTTCCACGCCGCTGTTGCCGTCCGCACGGTCGGCCCCCGGAACTGTTTCCACGCCGCTGTTGCCGTCCGCACGGTCGGCCCCCGGAACTGTTTCCACGCCGCTGTTGCCGTCCGCACGGTCGGCCCCCGGAACTGTTTCCACGCCGCTGTTGCCGTCCGCACGGTCGGCCCCCGGAACTGTTTCCACGCCACTGCCTACCGCATGGCCGGCATCCGGACCTGCCCCGTTGCCATTCGCATGGTCGGCTTCCTGAACTTGACCGTCTGGGCCTTTTTGGGCTCTGTCCCTCCGTCCTGGGCCCCCTCCGCCCGCCCTGGTCGGGTTGTTTTCTGTTTTGTTTTGATCCGTTTTTTCGTTTCTGCTGGGCTGTCTGGTGCCAGCCCTTGAGGGGGGGGTACTGTCATGGTCCTGGGTCGGTGACCCAGCGCTTTTAGTTATCATTTTCCAGTTTATGATGATGATGATGATGATGATGATGATGATGATGATGATTATTATTGTTTGAGTTCTGTGTGTTATATTTGGTCTGCCTTTGAGTCTGCGTCTGTATCTGTCTGTCTATGGTGTCTCCCCATCTGTTTGTGAATCTGTCTGTTTAGTTCAATGTCCTGTCTGGTTCCATGTATCTGAGTTTCCTGTTTTATTGTGAAGGTCCGTGTCATCTGTGAGTGTGATCAGTTTACGTTTCCCCCGTCCCGTCAGCCCAGATTTCTCCCAGCTGTGTTGCCCTCCTGTCTCGCATCCCCTGATTACTGGTGTGTGTATTTAAGCCCTGTGTGTTCTCCTACCTGTTGCCGGTTCGTCTGTGTTACTTCGTGTCAGTCTGCGTTACCCTGCGTGCCACAGTGTCCTGTTCCTCGTCTGCGTCTCTCTACTTTTCATCCCCTTTTTCGTATGCTCCCAGGTCTGTTATTTTTAGTTCTCCCAGTTTAGGTGTCTTCAGTTATTTGTCATGCTCCACTGCTTGTTTGCCACTACACCTTTGTAAATAAACCTCACCAGTATTTCATCCACTGCCTGCATCTTGGGTCCTGCTTCCTCCACACCACACGGCTCGCCTTACCAGCCGTGACAGTTTCATAGTCAAATCTTCCCCCACATCTGTGATGTCTGGTATTGAAAAACAAAGATGCCCAGACTGAAGGCCCTCCAACACTGAGCGTGTGGCAAAAATATAACACAAAATTTTGCCTTGGCTGTTGGTGGCTGGCACTATCTATCTATCTATCTATCTATCTATCTATCTATCTATCTATCTATCTATCTATCTATCTATCTATCTATCTATCTATCTATCTATCTATCTATCTATCTATCTATCTATCTATCTATCTATCTATCTATCTATCTATCTATCTATCTATCTATCTATCTATCTATCTATCTATCTATCTATCTATCTATCTATCTATCTATCTATCTATCTATCTATCTATCTATCTATCTATCTATCTATCTATCTATCTATCTATCTATCTATCTATCTATCTATCACAGAGGAGAAAATACTAGCAAAGACCATGTAGAAAAAAACATGTTGTAGTAAATGTGTGAAATCTTAGACTGTTTCCGGTAGAGTATTCCCAGCTTAACTGAACTTTTGTTGATTAAAACACAAATGGCTACCTGCTGCTGTCGTGTTGACAGCCTCCTACCATCATTTTACACATGCTCTAAAGAGACAGTCTCTCATTGAGCAACAGTAAACTGCCAGCCGGATAGTTCACTTGCTCACTAGCAAGATTTCATTCGGTGTTTAAATAGACAGGTTCTAATTTTGCATCAGAGCGGCCACCCCTTTAATTCCAGCTATTAGTTGCTTAGACCAGAATGTACCTAGCATAGTGGTTTGCTTTGTCTCATCAGGCAGCACTGGGATTCTGCAATTCTCTTTTGAACTGAAAAGAGCAGATGATGATGAGTACATTTCACTTTGACGAGTGTACCTCTAATTCACTAAAGGTCATGAAAAGATTGAGGTTGTACTTAAATATTTTTGAGCGCTGTCTGTACAAAATGGCCCCTGATGTTAAAAGTAAAGCTCTTGTTTTCTCCCCCTTTGCCCTGACACACTGACACAACCCCACACAGGCATTTCTTGCAGGCACCATTTTAATGATGGTTTTGCTATGCACTTTAGTTGAACAGAAAGTGCTGTCTGCTGCCTGAGCTAATTGGTATTTCGTCCCATCACCTTGTCTAAAGCGGCCACACAGCGGAAGCAGCATGTCAACATCACAATAGCAGCATCTGCTATCCTCTGTTAGGGTCTACACTGGATCTGTTCGACAACAGTGCACCGCTGTGCACTCAAGACTTATTTGACAGAGCTCAAAGCCCAACACACAAGCATATCTGTTTGTTTAAGAGGCCTGAAAGTGTTGACAAAGGCTTCAGCTTGCAGTTAAATGTGTAAAGCAGGAGGGAGGCCACTACACAGCTGGTGTAGCCAGCTGCATAGGTATAGTGTACCTCACATCCCATCCATCCACCCATCCATCCATATCAATCACAGAGACAGGAGGAGAGACTGGAACGTTAAACTCACACATCCATTGCTGATGGGATGTTATCTTCTACAGGCGAGAGAGAGATTGACATATTTCTGAAAAACCAAACACACTGAAATATTTATGTTCCTAAACCCGGCACCTGACACTGGATGATTAAACAAAGCTACGAATCCACTCTTTATAAAGGTTAGTCATTGTTTTACACATATGCACATCATTGCTACTCTTCCCTTTAGCCAAAAAATGATCATCATTTCCATTTCAGCAGAAAATACAGATAAAATATAGACCCATAATTAGTCACCTTATAAGAATTGATACAACACGACCTGGTAAAAAAATTGTAGGTTGAAAAGCAGGAAAATAGGGATAATATCACAGTAATAACTGTCTCAGTATAAATCATTTGTTCTGTTTTAACTTCTGTTTATGTTAACGAGCGTATATGTGTACTGAAATATATGTGCGGCCGGCACATTTTTATCACACTTGTAAATAGCAGTTTATGCACATGGAAAGGCACATGCATTGTTTATATATCTGGCCCTCGGGCTTTAGTCAAATACTGCAGTGGCCCTCTGCCCTTGACTCACCTGTGAGTTCCAGTGTTGATTGTGCGTCTCTGCATCTACCACTCCTGTTTTTCAGGAAATCAGCTCAGCAGGTCTACGTGCACAAAATTGCGAGTGACTAAACACACAATTCCTTTCTGCAACTTGAACCTCTTCATTTCAATTTCACACTGTTCCCCCTTGTTTTGTGTTTTTTTAACACACGCTGTTGTTTAAAGAGAAAGTAAATAAGGGATTTTCTTCCAAACCAACCAAATATTGTTCAGAGAAAATGTACTGTTTAACTTCTGCAGATTTACCTACACAAATAAAATAAAAGGGAACACATCCAGCATGGTCTTGGAAAACCCTACTAGACAAGTGACAGCAAGCAATCTAAAAAACAAAGTAACTATATGTATCACCTTTTAACTTATTTGTTTGAAATAATACTATAATGCTAGTAAATGCAGCAGATGTAATCAGATGTGGAGCGCATTTCTCATGTCTCTGAGCTTTAGTTTTCTGTTAAATGAAGTGGTTTCAAAACCTTGAAATAAATAAACAGACATAAATGTGTGGCACACTCTTGGCTTTCTACTTTCTTTCTTGTGTTCTGGTGCTCAAGTCACATGTCACCGTTCAGCCCTGCTACTATGCGTCACGCTAAGGTTCCCGGGTGATGGTCATCTCTCTGGCCGCTCACAGTTTGTTCAATTACTCCCTCACAGATCAGTATCTACTCCAGTTAATTCCGGTGTACCCCAAGGCTCTGTCCTGGGTCCTTTACTTTTTATCATCTATCTCCTACCCCTATGTAATATTTTTAGGAAGCATAACATCCAGTTTCACTGCTACGCAGATGACACCCAGCTCTCCTCCAAACCCACAGCTACTCTCCCACCCACATCCATTTCTGACTTTTTAAGTGAAATCAAGCTCTGGTTTACTCATAACTTTCTTAAACTTAGTGGCAATAAAACATAATTCATTTTAATAGGCACCAGATCAAAACTGACTACAATTCCAACCAGTCTTTCGTTATCCATTGATAACTCTGTTGTCACACCCTCCCCTCAGGTTAAGACTCTTGGTGTCATTCTCGATAGCACTCTGTCCTTCACAGCACATATAAATAATATCACTCGGTCTTCCTACTTTCATCTCCGTAATATTAACCATCTTCATCCCTCACTCACACCACACAGTACCGCCATACTTGTCAATGCTCTTGTCACTCTCTGCTCATGCTCTGTCATTTTTCTTATGTTTTTTATGGTATGTTTACATGCTACTGTAAGGTGACCTTGAGGGTCTGAAAGGCGTCTATAAATAAAATGTATTATTATTATTATTATTATTGACTACTTTCATTTTGGCAAAAATACATTAGCATTTACAAACCACCTTGGCAAGTAGCTTGGGTGTTCTAATCACAATTGAAGGCTTAACAAGTGTTCCTAGACATTTAAACCCAAAACCGTGGGAATCACAGGTGCTGAAGTCCATGCAGCACACTCTGGGGGAATTATTGAGGGCCTGCATCTCTACTAATTGACAGCTGAAAGAAAAATTGCAGTTTTTTTTCTCTCTTTTTACATTTTCAGTTGTGTTTTAGCAAGAAGGGCCTGGATTCGAATCCGCCATCTTGCCTGTCTATGTGGCGTTTGCATTTTTTTTCCATGTCTTTGTGGGTTCTCTCCTGGTACTGCAGCTTCCTCTCACAGTCCAAAGACACGCAGTTAGTGGGGTTAGATTAAGTGTTGATTCTAAATTGGCCTTAGGTGTGAATCGCTATCTATCTTTCAGTGTTAGCCCTGCAACAGACTGGCGACCAGTCCCGGTTGTCAGTCTGCCACTTGACCTATAGGCTCCAGCCCCTTCCCATGACTCTGAATTGGATAAGTGGGAGAAAATGGATGGATATATTGCATGTATTTATTTAATTATAAGTGAGTGAGTCTTTATTCTTTAATGGTGGATCATGGGTTGTTTAGTTCAAGTAACGTCCCTGACCAAAGTGTCCTCAGTTGTAAGCAGGCACTTAAGTGTACTAGAAATGCCAAAGGTGATTATTAAGTTTCTCATTTAATTCACAGATAGCAAAATCAGTGCATCATCAGAATCAACGTCTCAACCCACAGCCGCTGGCAAAAAAGTAAAGAGCTGCTGTTGTGTAATACTGTATTTATATAATATGCATGTACTTTGTAGCAATAACATCCACTAGATATGATTTGCAAACAAGCAAACACAAAGGGAATTTTTCAGAGGTAACAGATAATTTAATGCATAAATGTTGTTTCCTGTGAGCCACTGGCCAGCTCTTTTGTTTGTGTGTAGATTGTATTTTCTGTATATGTTCTTACATTATTACTTTTTAAACTACTACAATGGACATAACACTTCTGCACACTTTTCAGAACTTCTTTCATCTTACCTATAACTTGTATAATTCAGTTTTATAATCATCTTTTATGGTGTTGAATAATGTTTGCATATCCCTCTTACTGCAGATATGTCAGTGTTTGTCAAAATTAACCAGTCCCATTCAAATCCACTAGTTACGACATGTAACCAATCAGTCAAAGTTACAGATTTAAATCAAATATATTTCAGATGTTCTAGTTTAATTAGTTAGATTTTTCTGACATTTGCTGACAGTTCCAAGTCATAGTTAGTTCTGAGACAAAATCTGCTGAAAAACTTAAGACAAAGAGATGTTTCACCTATCAGCACATCAACTAACCAAAAAACCCAAAGGCTCCACCAGAACAAGTTTTGGAATAACTTGGCAATTGCACAGACCTGAATCCAGGGTTGAGGTGACCTGAGGACTGTACCAAGATGACCCAAATTTGAGATATTTGGGATGTTTTTATAAATAACACTGCCCTAATCCAAATTGCTCCATGTTGATACACTCTCAAGGTTTTAATCTGTTTTTCAATTGAATTTTACAGGTTATAGGTCACAATATAGGTGAAAGAATTATAAAATTATTTTTACAGGCTATACCAAATACACAGCTGTGGGTGCTAAGGGGGCTACCCTTAATTCACATAACGTTATCCCCACAGCATGCCCTGCATGAATTATTTTTAAAGAGGAAAGAATATCTGAGACAAATGGAACATTTTTACAAGTATATTTAAGAGCCCCTTGAAAGAGTAAATAACATTCTAATATAAACATATCACAGGTGTGGCACATTGCACCATGCATAACATTGCACACAATGTCAAATTAATTTGCTGAGTGTTACTGACATATCCAGTGCTAGTACCACCTTGTGTCCTTACAAATTAACATCTTGTGTAGGACGACGTTATGCACTGTAATCGAGTTCTTGGGGTTAACCGCTCTGTTTAATGAGGTCTCACTCACCTGAGAAACAGCCTGAACAAAGGTAAGTCTACTGAGACTGCTGAATGGTTTGTACAGTGGACCACAAGGACAGCCCACCTGCTTGTAGATATGGCACAGACATGCTGTGTTTCCTTATCTGGAAAGCTGACATAGAAAGTCATTTATGAAGCCCAGTGTAAGATTTGAACTTCAGACAGGACCTGCTGTAATGTATTCTTCCATTCTCCTTAATATCAAGTAACAGCCTAAACAACACTTAATTTTGTAATCCAAGTACTGCAGAGTTGCGCTGGTTAGTGCACCTGTCATTAGCTGTACTTTTTAACCTGCTTACTTACAATTTGCCTAAATGGATGGCGACTGTTGTCTGTAATATCATAGAAATCAACATTTAACTGGTGTTGTGCATTATGAAAAAAGTAATGATTAATTTAACTGACTAAGGTTCTTGGTGCAGACTAACAACTGTCTGGTCAAACTGGTTGTACAAATCCCTAAATACATGGTACTCTGTACTCTTGACTGTCATCCTGATCACCCCCCGAAAATTTGAACCATGCTTACAAAAAGTCTGTGATGCAATTCCTTAATACGAAAGGGACCCAAGAATTCTTCTGACAGCTGGAATGTGTTATAACGTGATGTTTTAATATCAATTTATCTACAAAATCTTGACTGACACCACTGTATTCTGGTTTCCATGGAAAGTGCACTGTCACTAAAGCAAAGGAACATATAAAAATTACAAACAAACAGACTGTACCATTTTTAACATAAATCATTTGTCATTGGTACTTACAGTATAAATGAGCAGAGTCATTTCGAAACAGGATGGTTCAACTTTATGAAGCGATATCTGAATTTCTACTGTAGACATCTTTTGTAAAGAGTTTTTGTTCTGGAGAGTTGTGTATTTCCTTACTGATCCTTCCCATTCATTATACTATAGCACTGAAGGTAGTTGCCACAAAAAAAAACCAGAACAACCAGTACAGTACATTCTTCAGCTGTCCACAGCCAATCAACTCCTGATTAATTGTAGAGTCTGGTAATCCATAGACAATGAGCACAAATATAAGCATCTGTATCACAATGGGCACAAATCCTATGTCCATGAGTTCTCCTTCTAGCCATTTACAGACTGTATTTCCTTTCAAGCAGCTGTTAACTGCACAGCTTGGTGGTCTCGTAATCCACTGAATTGGGCAGACGTGAGCTGAAGGCCTGTAAGGAAGCATGGATGCGAACCACCTCGCTGGCAGTCAGTTTGAGTCTGTGCCGGAGAAGGCAGGCAAACAGGTCCAATCTCTGTTGACCGGGAGGGGACAGCCGGTTGACCCGGTCTCGTATTTCCAAGAGCTGGAGCATAGCTGTGTCCTGGGACCCTTGAGTGTATGGGTAGTCCAGTTGCAGAATCAAGTCACGGATTGCCTCCGGGTCAAAATGCATGCTGTAGCCAAAGACCTGGATACTGTTTATCTTCATGTAGCCCAGGTTCCGAGCAGGATCTGCCATTTCTAAAGGCTCATAATAAATGCTGTCATTCAGTCCATCCTGAGTCTTTATCCTGCTACGAAGGTAGATGTGGATGGTTTCAAAGAATGTCTTCCACTTGTTGCCCAATGTCAGAGTCCAGTTGTAGCAGTCAAAGGGCAGGTCCAGTTTGGTGGCCTGCCAGTCTGGAAAATTATTCTCGTTGACAGTGATGTACCAGCTCTCTGAGTGGCTCCCGCCAAAAGGATTGATATAGAGTGTAAGGGCAGGCTCCAGGGTGCTATTCTTTGTAAGGCAGATCTGAAGGGATATTCCCAGCAGCATGTGGACCATGTTGGTCTTATACTTGTTGCTCTTAAGCGTCAGCAGCATCCTCTTCCTCCATGATGGATCAAACCAGCTGTTGAGTCGCATGTCATTGCTGATGAAGATTGCATGGACCTGTCAGACAAAGTAAATACATACTTTCAGTAAAATAAGATGCAGTGCTAAAAATAAAAATTCGATTAAAACAGATTTTTGATGGTACTAATGTTACTCATACGTTCTGGTAATCTGTGGAGGCGAGGCTTTCACTTCACCTCCATGTGTACTGGAGAAATTCTATATTTATTGGAGAACAACATGACTTTATGTGCATTACTTTTAAAGTGATAGCCAAATAAGGTGTGGAGTATTCTAAAAACTATGAGCTGCCTTTTTAGGCAACTTTATAAAAGGCATATTACAAGGCAAAAGAGCCTGGTTTGAATTGAAGAAGGCACAATGTATTTATGGTTTACACATGATATTAAGATATTAGAAATTGTGACATGCTCAGATGGAAAATTGTCCTCTGTTTTCACTGTATCTTAAGACCAAAATGTAAGATCCTTCATGGACTTTTTTTGGCACTATGGAAACCATCTTGGAAAATGTTGTTTGTTTGTTTTTTACGCATCCACATGCCAAAATCTGTCATTTAATCCACTGTCCACTGTCATTTAATAGAGCTGAATGAACCCGATTAGGGCATAAAGGATGGGTTAAAACTATACCGTGGCCTTTGGATAGAGTCAGTCTGCAATCCTTTTTGACAACATCAACATCACAAAGGAAGGCCGTGAAGGGCTTCATACTGTAGTTTCTAGAGCAGGGGTCTCAAACTTGTGGTCCGGGGGCCATCTGCAGCCCACGCCACTTCCTATATTGACATGAGGGAATATAATGCAATTTGGCCCTTGAAGTTACTTTTTTTTTCTCGGGGATGGAGGATGTGTTTGTTGTTGAGTGCAATGTTAAATTAAGTTTAATATAACATTAATAGGATGGCAAGAGTAGGAAGCAGAGAGTACAAACATGTTGAGGGATTGGCTGTGTTAGTTCAGTCAGAGAGTTATTTGTAAAGAAAACAATTTTCACTAGCAGCCAAAAACTAATGTGTACACTTATGTCTGCATTTATATTTTGTTAAATATGAACAAAATTATAGCAGGAGTGCTGCCACATGTCTGGCCAGAAAGAGAGCACCAATTTGTTTATGTGGTAGTTCAATGAAAGGCTTCAGTTAGTTAAGAGTGAGAAGAAAAAAATGTGTTCATGTTTGCAGTTTTGACTTGTTATACAATATCTTGTTTTAAAAAACAAACAAAACATTACATTTTCAGAAATATTTGTGGGTGTTTTCTTGTTTGATTTTTGTACTACTTGAACGCTAAAGCGGCCCTCACATGAGATGACAGTGCCAGCAGTGGCCCACAGCTCATTTAAGTTTGAGACCCTGTTCTAGAGTGACTCCTCCAGGTCACTTTTTCATTCCCATTTCTAGCAAAAGTAAGTAAAATAAAAAGAAACCACAAACTTTCTGTGTGGTAGGACAATAAATGGTATAAAAGAAAAAGTGGTGAAACTAAAGGGTTTCAGTCACCAAGAGGGTGAGATTTTTTACACGTGTCTTTCCAAGACTACTGCTGGGAAAAGACAGCTCAGCTCTCACTGAGCCTGACATGATTACACAAAGGCCAAAAGAAAACTACCTCAAGCCTGCGGTCAGCTCTCTGCAGTAGGTAGCCCAGCTCCAAATCCTGAAGGTCTGTCTCGAACCCCAGATAGTTCTCTGTAGAGTCTGCCACCATAGGCCTGCAGGTCCCTTGTGTCAGGGCAAAGCCTGGGTTGCAGCTCCCACAGCGGGTTTGGTTGTCTGATGCACAGGCCGCACAGGCCAAGCCTTCTCCAACAGAGCAGGGTGGAGGCAGCTGACAGGAGCTGTGTTCATATCGGCAGCTGCAGCTGTGGAGCTCCTCTGAGAATGCACCAAGCTGGTTGTTCTCTGAGCAATATAGGAGTGACTGGAAATGACTCAGCCAGTAGGACTGAGGCCTGGTGGGGAAAAAAAGAAGACAAAGAGATAAAGGCAAAGAGGGACTGGTTATTGAACTAGCTTTAAGGATGAGCCATTTTAATAGGGAAGTGTTTTGTTAAGCCCAGGACACTTGTCTGGGTCTGCAGACAGCTTGCTTGTTAAAAAATAAAAGAAAGAAAGACCTGACATCATTTTAGTGATCATTTAGGTCATTTACAGGTCAAAAGACTTGTGCAAAAAGTTTATTTTTTTACGAAATCTTTATTTCAAGAGGTTTTGACACTTTGTTGTCACTGACTTTGTATTTACTACTTAGAAAAGCAAAACGTCCAAAGACTTTTTTTTTCATTAATTAGGTTATGCGATAGTGACAAATGATCAAACTCCATCAGCCAAAAGAAAGGTTCACAAGAGATGGCTGAAAGTTGTGGAATATTTTGATTTAACTTTGTTCTAACCTAGATCAAGTGGAACCAACTACTGTTTGACTAAAATGAGTACAACACAGTCGTCCCAGTGTCACCAAAGGACTGTCGGTTCTTTGTCAGTCCTTTTCATTATTTTCCCCAATGGGATGGTAAACTAAAACAGAACAATTCATAAGGGTTTCTTAAGGTCAATATGAAAGTTCCAGCTTGTTTGACAGCCTGAGGATGACAAAGAATTTTCGTAACACAAATATGGTACATAAAAAGACAAATATGAAAATGAATTCATTCCTGAGCAAACAACACTAAGAACTGGTATTTTGTACTGAAGGGTACAGAATCCCGAACTGTTAGACCAAACACTACTGGATCTAACAATAGGTTAACACTTATAGTAGGCGTATAACGACCATTAACTCTTTTAACTTTTTTGGCATGTAGATAAAAGCTCTTAAAAGCATAAAATTCACCAATAAGGCAATAATCACATGCCCGTGAGTTTACAACCCATCATTGTTCCAGAGAGAGATTATCATTCTGAGCATTCTTACATAATGCCATTTGGTCAGTAGCCAGCAAAACTGTGAAACTTTACCTGTGTTGACTGAATCAAAATAAATATCTCGGCTAGTTATAAAATCTCCATGTCCCAATAGTTTGATATTTTTGTGCTTTATACTGAAAAGATTTGTTGTTCTATGTTTTCTAGTATAAAGCACACAAAATAATGATATTTTTATATTTTCTTTGGTAATGTGTAGATATGTAGACATGTTAACACTTAAACAAAATACTTATAGAAGTACCTGAGTCGCTCGTATTAGTTTGCTTTACTACACTTTAATATTTTATGATGTAGGTTATGCATGCGGAGACTGCGGGTACAAGCAGTTCTGGAAGGTAAAGCGTGAGAACCTGAATAGAGAGCAAGAGAAACTGTCTTTGATGAGTTAGTGACATAAATATTGGAAGTGCACAGCAGTTGTAGGGGGAGTTTAATCTCAGACATACATATAATTCCCCCATGAGCACTTGAGTTTGATTCCCTTCTGTAGGACTTTATGGCTTTTATCCTCTTTGCTTTATGAATGCAATGCTCACTCTATACCGCTGGCTTCACTTGTAGAAAAAAGGCTTCTTTGATGAGGATGCATTGAAGGAAACTTTATGCTAATCTGAAAATGTTTGCTGGATTACATTTAGGGAATCTTCCTCTGTACTCTGCTGTTATTGTGTGCTTGACAGTGGCAAGCAAGCCGGAGCTCGGAAAATCACTGATTTGAATATCAAAACCCTCTAATGGAAAATGCGGTCATGGGAAATGAACCGAAAGGACTCTTCCTTTCCATCAACCGCTACCTGTGGGTAAGGCATTTCACCTCTGACAGCTTCAGCACAGCAAAGCAGTCACCAATAGAAGACTGCGGTTGTGATTATGTACAGGCTTTGTGCTCCCCACAACTCTTTCTCCAAACCGCTGCTGTAAATCACAGAGTTTTGCGCTGCGAGGAGCCAGCAACACTGAGCTTTGATAATACAATCAAGCAAATGCAGAGCTGTGTGAGTCATTTAATTCTATAGATAAAGTACATAAAATATTATAGTCAAGCTTCAAGTAAAATACTGTGCAACATATGGTGACTTGCACATTATATACAAATGTGATAATTGAACTTATTATTCTGATTCCATTGCCATTAATCAGATTTCTAGTCTTCTGGGAAGGAAGGAAGGTTTTGGAACATGGGTGCAGGGATTTGCTACCTTTCAGTCATAAGAGCATTAGTGAGATTCAATAATGATTTTAGACGATAAGGACCGGCTCAGTTCCAATTTATCTCAAAGGTGTTGGATGGAGCTGAGGTCAGAACTTTGTGCAAGCAAGAAATCAGTAAACCGTGTATGTATTTGCACAAGATGTACACATGGGATTTGGCGGATTTGGCTGATGTCACTGATCATCCCTGTACATTGGGTTGTGTACAGTGAAATTTTTTAAAATGCACTGAAAACAAAAGCAGGAGGAAATTATATATTGAGTCTTTAGGGAACAAACATAAGAACAAAATAATGGTGAATTGTAATAGTAGCATAAAACGGATTTATAAAAAAAACAAAAAAAACCTCTGGGTTCTGCAGGTACCCCAAGACTGAATCAAATCATTATTATCACTGTGGTATTTTACAATAATAACACTGCGCTTGAAATACTATTTCTACTGCTAATGTTCTATTGTTGGATTTGCAGTACAGGCTCCTCAGAGGAGCACTGTGCTACTTATTTTCAGAACATTTCATCATATTTATCTTCTGCTAGAGGCACTGTATATTATTAGTCAGCCAGTAACAGACCAAGCCATCAAGAACAATCAATATGAAGAACATAAAGAAGTCACCAGAGTCATGAAGTGCAATAATTGCACTTGGGCCATTTTTTTTATCTGTACAAATGAATGTCCATTAAACACTATGATTTTAAAGACAAAGTTGTCAAATCTACCAAATGCCTTGAAAGGGTCATTAAAAAGCTATTCAACACTTTTCAAGTCAAATCTTAATTACACTCTGGAAGAAGTCAAAGAGGAGAGGACTCCACCAGAGAAACATTCAAAAGTGTACATAGAAAAGGAAAAATCAGCACCTTTATATGGGAGAGATCTATGCATAAGAAAGGTATTTTCTAACCTGATTAAAGCATAAGTACTAAAAGCATCACTTGAATGGCAATGTGGAGCATTATGCATAATGGCCAAAGTTTCAGCACAAAGAGTACTGTGCTGTCTCATCATTAGCTGCTGAACAAAAGCTGAGCCGACTGCTGCTTCCACTGGCTTATTTGCTCATAATTGTCAGCGCAGTGGAAAACTAGCCCGCAGGAAGCAAAATCAATCACACATCTCCCTTCTATCGCAAGTCCTACGAACAGGATGTTAAAGAGAGACTAAGGGTGGTTTTCAAGAGCTTCCCTTTCTCTCCAAAGCCAGCTGACGCACACCCCTTTCCAAGTCTCTTTCTACTAAGTATGGAGATTTCTATGAAGACAGAAAAGAAAGGGAAGGCTTCACAGTTGATGTGCCAATAATAACGTAGATAAACAGTGCCTGGACGAGTGCGATGACACTTCCTGGCAAACTTGTGGGAATATCAGCTGCATAGATCAGTGATTAATGTGTGTTTTGGCAATGTGGTGAAGAGAATAACATTGATTAAGAAGAGGGTGCACTGAGAAACAGAAAAGAAAGAACAACAGAGACATGGGCTGGACATTAAACAGAGCAAACTCTAATAGATTAATCTGAAAGTTGATTTATGTGTTGATTTATGTCGCCATTTCTGCAGCATTACCGTGGCGGTTGAATCGCGGTGAGCGTAGTGTGACTGACAGTGATTGCTAGATTCGTCACCTTCTCCAATTGCCTCTTCTGGCAGGTAAAAGGTACCCATTACAAATGTGGATTTCTTTCAATCTTAAAAGACTAGTGTGTGATTTGTCTCCTCCAAGAAAAAGCTCAAACACTTACAAGGGCAGATCTGTACGTTTTACTGACAAATTACCTTTTTATTCTCATTTTGGGTTTCTGTTGAGTAACTTCCTGTTTCCTTTTGTAATTTTTGGTCTGTTTACACCATTATCAGTTTAACTTCCAGCCTGTGTTAGTTTTCCCTCCTCTGTGACTATATGCCCTGCCCTAATTGGTCTCCCCTGTGATATCTCTCACACCTGTTTCCAATTAGCCAATCACACACCTCTGTATTTTTTGAAAAGTGTTGAGTGGCTTGGTACTGCCTCATTATGACTTGTACTCTAGCCTTCTGGTGTTCGCTGGGTGGATCTATATTTTCCTGTGTACTTTTTCCTTTTGTATTAAATTGTGTTTGCTGTTACTTTTCTCTGTAGAGACCTTTTGCCTGCCTTCACTAGCTGTCTGAACTGAAGACTAGATTTTGGATCTTATCCTACCTCTGTGTGTCCTGTGCTTGGTGCCTCGTCCCCCGTGACTGTCACACTCAAGCCATAGAAATAAAAACCTTCCTCTCTCAGCAGCAAATGGTTAAGGTGCATGATGTTAGGGTTTGCCAATGCGTTATTTTTTTAAATTAAAGGATTAATTTTTTAACAAACTTTTAGATTTTTACAAACTGCTTGGAAAAACATGCTATTAAATGAATGAATATGTGGTTGTGTGAGTGGGAAATCTTCATAGCTTCAAAAAACTAAAGGGAATAAAGGGACTTTGGTATTTGTGCTACAAAAGTACATATATATTATGTGTGTACTGTGCTTGTCCTTCCAAGTCTTCAACTATAAAGTAACTCATATTAAGGAGACAAAAAACAGCATCTCCGCAGCAAATATTAGCTAGTGACAGTCAAATCAACACACATTATAGCATTCTTCTGAGCTAGGTGACTAAATCTGGACAATTAAAACATCAAAATATTACGTAATTAAAAAAAAGTGCTTCCCTCCAAAAATAAGACAACTCTCAAACAACTCTGAAAGCAAATAGTGGATACAGGAATATACATTTACTTGCCCATCTCTACATAGATGGTGGATGCTAGGTTGTCATAGCTATCCACCTATGTGTGTGTGTCTGTAATTGTTTCAAAAAATGCAGGTGCCTTTTGCACATCACTCAATAATTCAAGTAGGTTAAACTGAACCACAGAAGTCACACATCAGAAAACATTCTGGAACAAATGTAGTGATAGTTATATTTTTAACGAAATATTGCCACACAAGCATTTATGTATAATAAATGCGTTAATAAGTCTTGGAATGTGTTACCTAATTTGCCTAAAACCAAATTTAACACTGATGTGTAAGTGTAATGTTGTCACTTAATTAGCTTAACTTGCTAATTAATCAATTCATTAATTAAGTTTTAATTAACAAAAGGCTTTATACCTCATAATTCTGTCTTTGTATTTAGACAAATTAGGGATTTTTATTCATTTTTTATGAAGATTTTCAACATTCAGACATGAAACAAGTCAAGAAACTGGTTTCAAAAACATTGCAGGGGGATTCAGAGTTAGGAGCTTAATGCTACAGTAATGTATGCTATGTGAACTCCTTTCTTTTGAAATGCAGCTGTAAAAACCTTGGATAAAAAATTAAAGCTATTTAAAAATGCCTGATCTGTTTTAACAACATTTCAATGACTGCAACAAGATGTACAAAAATTCTTAGCAAATGCAGGTGCAAGAGTGATTCCACAGAAAAATCTATTCCATAATCTCCCCCTATTCAAAAAGTAATTGCAAGGGTACGCAGGCTAAATGCCAGAACTACAATGGCAACTTGTTTACTTTAATCAATGTGTCTGGATTAGTCTATAGGGTAAACTTGTGATGTGCAACCTCTATGAGGAAAACCTCAAACAAGAACACTGCACCAAAAGACACCGCTTTAATGTAAAAGGCCACAGTATATAGAGTTGTGTTATGAGAACATTTTGAAGCTGTGCAGAATTATTGAGATTTAATGTGAACATAATAATGGTGAGCATGAGAATGCGTGTTACTGTGGTTGTGCTCACCGTTCTCTTGGTATGCGTACTTGGGGCTGTCTGTGACATCTTTTACTGAGACTGAAGAGTTTGAAGATGACTCTCTCAGCACGTCTGGAGAGGACCCGCATGCTGTTCTCCAGCTGCTCATATCGCCACTGGAACAGGCTATCCAGGGACCACATGTGCTGTATGGTTGACATGTTCAGGAAATAGTTTTGGGGCAGCCTTGCATAGAAGGCCTTGAATTCATCTGCAACAACAGACATAGGAGAAAGAGGTAAAAGGCATAACTCATCACCACTATTGCAGTCTTACTAAGTAAGTAGAAATATTAAGAATTTATCTTGGCAATAGGACTGGGATATGAAAATATAACTGAAATAATAACCAGTTTTGTTCAGGTCAATGAGCAAAACTGTCATGACTGAATTATGCAGTCAGCCCGCTATGAAGCTGGCTTATCTTAACACACAAAATTTAAATCTCTCAATCCTCATTTCATCCACAACCAATCATTGACTGTTGGACAGCACATGATCACAATATTTTGGTTATGATAACAGACCCACACTAGTGGTTGACAGGCCCCTCCCTTTTTTTTAAGCCATGCAGCTCAACTATTAAGGACAAAGACAGCAAAATGAAAAGAACAACAAAAGCTGCTACTTCAACATGAAACATGACCAAGTTATTTCAGTATATATTGAAGATTTTAGTCAAGTGTACAGACAAAAGAAATGGGCCAAATCAGAAAATCAAAGACCTAGCCAGTGTTCACAGCAGTCCATAATAAAGGTGTTAACTGTACCCTATGTAGTGCAATTATTTATTTAGGAGGCACCACTGTTGGGAAAAGTAAAACCATCCATGTATTTAAGTTATTTTAGTCAAAATGTATTAAAAAGATCTTTGAAACAATCCTGCAATACCTTTGGTGACCCTGTAACTCCAAGAGTATCGTATTCGTGAGACTTCATGAGACTTTTCTCCCAAAATCAAAACATAAATAAATTGCACATTACAAGCAATACACTGAAATAAAAGGAGAATGTGGAAAATATAATAAAATTAAACCTTATACATGCAAATTAATATTTAATTTTATTTCAGAAAACATCAGGCCGCATCATATCTTTAAGACATTGAGCATTATTATCATCCCAACAGAGCATCTTGCTCTCAGACTGCAGGCTTGCTTGTGCTACACTCCCGTCTCTTCCATCCCCATGTGATTATACACCATTACTGTCATGGTCTCACGAGTCCAGATCTGGTTTGGTTCCTTGACAATTAATGCATGTCATTAAACTGTGTCTTCGCTCTACCATCGTTTGTATTTTCTCCTGTCTCCCTCACTTGTTCTCTGTGTCCTCACCCCCCACCCGAATGCAGCAGATGGCCACCCCTCCCTGAGCCTGGTTCTGCAGGAGGTTTCTTCCTGTTAAAAGGGAGTTTTTCCTTCCCACTGTGCTGCTCAAGTGCTTGTTCACAGGGGTTTGTCTGATTGTTGGGGTTTTCTCACTAATATTGTATGCTGTTTTTTTTTTGTTTTTTTTACAATATATAAAGTGCCTTGAGATGACTGTTGTTGTGAATTAGGGCTAGATAACTAAAAATGAATTGAATTCAATTTTTAGTGCATTTAATTTTTAAGTTTGCCCAAAGTGTCGTACAAAAACAAATCAAGAGATAAAGCGAAAGACAAAACCAGTCACATTAAATGGCCTGTATTTGTATAGTGCTTTTCTAGTCCCTAAGGACCCCAAAGTGCTTCACACTACATTCAGTCATTCACACACACTGGTGATGGCAAGCTACATTGTAGCCACAGGTGCCCTGGGGCGCACTGACAGAGGCGAGGCTGCCGGACACTGGCGCCAACGGGCCCTCTGACCACCACCAGTAGGCAAACATGGGGTTAGTATCTTGCCCAAGGATATATGGCATGGGATCGAACCACCGACCTTCTGATTAGTGGCTGACCTGCTCTGCCACCTGAGCTACAGCCACCCATTAAAACACATTTTACTAAGTTCATTGCTACACTGCTAGATATCTGATTTATATTTTATTGTACTAAGATGGTCAGTAGTAGATCAAATCATTATGTATTTGAAAGTAACTTTTCATTTACACTCTTCTTTTCAAAAAATTGTGTCAAGACTGTTGTGGCGGGGTGTGGTCTGCGGTGCCGCTGCAGGGGAGGCGGACGCACCTGAGTGGCATCCGCACTCATGCCTCGTCGGCTTAAAGGCTGAACTAGATCCTGTACTGTTGTTGTTGTTGTTGTGGAAGAGTTCAGCTGAGAGCTGAAAACCTACTGCTCTGTCTGTGTGTGTGTGTGTGTGCGTGTGTGTGTGTGTGTATGTGTGTGTGTGTGTGTGTGACAACAGCAACTGGTGAATAAAAGTATGCTGAAGAGCATGGAAACGTGGTCCGGTCTGTCGTGCATCTATTACAACTGTGAAAAATGGGGAAAAAAATGAGATGGTGCATATTGTCTTTACCTTTGACATTTTATTGTTTTTTTGTTTTGTTTTGTTTATTTTAGAGATATATAATTTGTTGGCCAAAACATGTTTAAAAGAGAAAAAAACTAGTACCGTTCCAGTTACCATTTATAATGCATCCCTATGCCATCATGGATACTGAAATTTAAAGCATATGCTTAAAGTTAGTTTCCTCTGTCCTCTTTTGTGTAATGAATACACATCCACAATTACATCCACGATTTCCAAAAGTAATTTCATACTTGTATTGATCAGACTGCAGTAATTTTCTTCAGACTCTGTGAGTGAGATCTTGCTAGCAGAATTTCTGGAATGTGTGTATATTTATCTTCTATGCTAGTTTTGTCTGTTTGTTTTTTTTAAACTTGCATTTGTAGATGCTGCAAACCGTGTTTGCTAACAGCTACTTTTGGAAGTACTTCTAAGTATATTCACTGACTTCTACTAGAGAATCATGACTATATTAAATGGATATAGGTTCTATGTATTAAACAGGGCTGTATGTTAGCCTTACCTAAACTGTAATATAAGGATATGTTGCCATTAAGTGGGAGAAGTCTAAAAACTGTATGGTATCAGCTGTGGGATTTTACTTTCACACAGATTAACAGCTTGGATGAAAAAAATTCTGCATGACCTTACTGTGAGTTTTCTGTCCATAATGTGTAGGATGCTAACAAGGAAAACCTTTATGGCTTCCTGCCATAATTGACTTCCTGCAGCGGCTAGTTCGTGTAGGATATTTATCTATTGGTTCCGCAGTTTGAGGCAAACAAACAAGGAGCCTTTTAATGTCGACACATTTTGGCGGCCTTGTCTGTTTTGACTACAAATGTAGACTTTGGAGTACCTGAATAGGGACGGCATCTGGCAGCTGGTGCTATGCAGAGTCACTTCTCACCCTTTCATCATTTTCAGTAAAGCCCAAAAAAAAATTGGGTGCACTTTGGAGCAGAAAGATATATTTCTCTCTCTGTGGATCATGGCTCAAATTTGAGAAAGCAAAATCTGAAAAAGCATTGCGACAAAAACAGTTTTTATTTGATGCTGAAAGCATTGTAATTAAACAATTATGATGTAAACAGCCTTATTGGTGTTAAGAAATGTCTCGTTATCAGCAAAATTGCACATATACTATGTGAATTAAGATCATCTGAGGCCAGCAGTTATAGAAGAATAGATATATAATGTATCCTTTTATCACCTGTTGTTTCAGAATTAGGAGTCTTTATTCTTGGTTGGATTTAGATGGTAAATGTTCTGCACTTATATAGTTATTTAGGCATGTTCTAAAGCTCGTTACAATGCCTGTCAGTTACGCTTCATATACTCAGCTGCCATGCAACGTGCTCCTCTTGGCATTCAGTCTTTTTGAAGGACACTTCAGCAAATGAAGAGGCTGGGGATCAATCTGCCAAACCTGCAATTATTGGACAACCCGCTCTTCCACCTGTGCCACAGCCAGCCTTTATGACTTCTGCTTCTGCTGATAAAGCAGCGAGCTAAAAATCGGCACTTTCCCCTGCTAAAGGACACATTTATGACACCTGTGGGTGTCTATATTCTGGGCACGCTCCTGCCCTAGCTTCACAGCCAGCTACTAGAACATAAAGTTTGAAAGTAATTGCACTTAGGGATATTTCAGGCAAATCTCAAGACTGGAAGAAAAAAAAAAACCCATCAATTTTGATTTCATCTGAGTAATAATCACCAAGGCTTGGTGACCGAGCACAGCAATAATAACCAAACATTATGCTTAGAGGTTCCATTCAAACTCTGTTTCACTGGTGATATGAAAAGCTGGACGGAGAATAAATGGGTTTTATAGCTGCTTAATCTGCTCCAGACATATTGTAAACTACCTGAGCCGAAAGCTGTTGATTTTTTTTTTTTTCTAATCTGGTCATGTTGCGTTGTTAATTTGCTATATCCAGACAGGATGCCAGGATCCCCAGTGCTCAGTCAACTATAATAGTTTACCTATAAATCATAGAATAGGGAGGGACATACATAGAGAATTCTCACTCAGATTTAATGGTGCAGATAAAACAGCTGAAATCATCCCTACTTTCACTCGTATAAATGATTTATATTCAAACTGTCTGATTTTCCTGAATTTAAATGAGGATTGCGACGTGAAAGGCTCCAATAATGCATTTTTATCAAGAGGCCCTCCTCACCTGATTCTTCAAATTCCTTATACAGCATGCCCCATGTCTCGGTGACTCTTTCCAGGCTCTCCTCCATGGCTTGAATGTCCATGTAGGGGCAGTTGCACTCTGGGAACTTGGGGTCACAGCTGCACCAGCAGTCACTGTCCTTGCAGACAAACTCACCCTCTCCATTGCAGGCTATGTAGCTGAGAGCCGCCTGTACAAAACTCTCTCTCAAGTAGTCTGGAAGGATCACTTGCAAGCCTGTAAAACAAAGCTGGGTTTAGTTTTGTCATCAAACTGAGACCTTGGAGAGTCAGTCTGCTGCCAGAGTGTGTAACACACTTAATGCAATCTAGAAATCCCCATATTTCTGTCTTTTCAGATAAAATATATAATATCATGACAGTCACAATAAAAGTGGTAGAAATTCAACAAACCTTGCAGCTGGACTTTATTTTCAGGGCTCTGAACCAGCACCGAGCTCACAGAATCAAGGTTGTCATAGTTACTGCATCCAAGAGGACCTGTGCGGGTCTCTGTCACCTGGGCAACAACAAATAAAAGGCTCATTTATAAATTCCCAACTGCATCCATTTTAGGACAAGTGCATGATTAAGTTAGATTTCTTTATAGAAAAATATGCTTAAAGGTACTTCTACATTTCAGGCACAAATGGGGCATAGTAGGTCACAGAAAATGTACCTTATGCAACATAAATGGCTGTCTCGCCTCTGATTAAATAAAGTAGTTCCTCCATAATCGATTGCACTAGTGAATGTGAAAGGAATGGAAACGAGGTTAAGCTCATTTTGATTCCTCTAAATTGCTGTAAGAGTGCTTTGTTGCACTTATTTCTATGCAAGAAGTCGACTTTTCCTTTTTTTCCCCAACCCCAGCCACTGATTGAAGATGTTTCGATTGACCTTTGTCACAAAGCCTCTCCAACAGAGACTCTGTTTTCACTTCATTTGCAAGACAAGATCCTATTTCAGCTCTCTCCTTTTTTCTTTCCATGACATAGTGAGGAGCACCTAACACTTTCTCATTTTTCTCTCTTTGTGGTTGCGGGACACCATATTTTGTTCAGTGATTTGTCCTGGTCAGGCTTGTCAGAGGACAGTTGGTGTAAAGTGACAGATGGATGAGGCAAGACAATAAGGGTCAGACGATCGGTAGCGCCATCACAGAGGGCTGAAGGGCTTGGGAACTAATATCAGGCCGGTGCTGGAGAGAAGTGAAAACTCAGTACGGGGCTCTTTAATCAAAAGCCTAATCCAGAAGAAAGATTCGGAAGGAAGAATAAATATCCTCTGTGAATGGGAAAAGGAAAATGGAAGATAATTTGAGTGCAATTCTCTGACTATAATATTTATATCACATTATAAATCCCTTGTTTCCCTTATGAGGGATTTTAATGCCGATATGACTGTGAGGAAATGAGATACAATGCTGGCTTTCAGACCCCATGAATATTGAATCCATATAAGGAATTATTTGATATGCCATATGATATGCCATATGGCAAAACACTGAGTGATGAGCAGAGCATTCAATTTCCGCTTTGCTTAGCAGCTGCTATTCACTGTAGATACATTCTGGTATATTAAAAATACTTAATAGGACATTATTGGCCACCTGTACCTCAGCGCAAGACTACATGAGGGATGGAAGCAAATGTGGAAGATGAAAGTGGAAAATGTGTGTCTTTGTCTGGCCATTTTCTTTACCATCTCAAATTATAGTCCAGTGGCAGTATTCACAAACATTCTGCAAAACCCTCCCAGAAAACTGTTCATTTAGCCTTAAAGCGTCCAGCAAGAAGTTCAATTCAATTCAATTCAATTTTATTTATATAGCGCCAAATCACAACAAAAGTCGCCTCAAGGCGCTTCATAGATACAGAGAAAAACCCAACAATCATATGACCCCCTATGAGCAAGCACTTTGGCGACAGTGGGAAGGAAAAACTCCCTTTTAACAGGAAGAAACCTCCGGCAGAACCAGGCTCAGGGAGGGGCGGCCATCTGCTGCGACCGGTTGGGGTGAGAGAAGGAAGACAGGATAAAGACATGCTGTGGAAGAGAGACAGAGGTTAATAACAGATATGATTCAATGCAGAGAGGTCTATTAATACATAGTGAGTGAGAAAGGTGACTGGAAAGGAAAAACTCAATGCATCATGGGAATCCCCCGGCAGCCTACATCTATTGCAGCATAACAAAGGGAGGATTCAGGGTCACCTGGTCCAGCCCTAACTATATGCTTTAGAAAAAAGGAAAGTTTTAAGCCTAATCTTAAAAGTAGAGATAGTGTCTGTCTCCCGAATCCAAACTGGAAGCTGGTTCCACAGAAGAGGGGCCTGAAAACTGAAGGCTCTCCCTCCCATTCTACTTTTAAATACTCTAGGAACAACAAGTAGGCCTGCAGAGCGAGAGCGGAGCGCTCTAATAGGGTGATATGGTACTACAAGGTCATTAAGATAAGATGGGGCCTGATTATTTAAGACCTTGCATGTGAGGAGCAGGATTTTGAATTCAATTCTGGATTTAACAGGAAGCCAATGAAGGGAAGCCAAAACAGGAGAAATATGCTCTCTCTTTCTAGTCCCTGTCAGGACTCTTGCTGCAGCATTTTGGATTAGCTGAAGGCTTTTCAGTGAGTTTTTTGGACATCCTGATAATAATGAATTACAGTAGTCCAGCCTGGAAGTAATAAATGCATGAACTAGTTTTTCAGCGTCACTCTGAGACAGGATATTTCTAACTTTAGAGATGTTGCGCAAATGGAAGAAAGCAGTCTTACATATTTGTTTAATATGTGCATTGAAGGACACGTCCTGGTCAAAAATGACTCCAAGGTTCCTCACCGCGTTACTGGAGGCCAAGGTAATGCCATCCAGAGTAAGAATCTGATTAGATACCATATTTCTAAGATTTTCAGGGCCGAGTACAATAACCTCAGTTTTATCTGAATTAAGAAGCAGAAAGTTAGCGGCCATCCAGGTCTTTATGTCTTTAAGACATTCCTGCAGTTTAACTAATTGGTGTGTGTTATCTGGCTTCATGGACAGATAGAGCTGGGTGTCATCTGCATAGCAGTGAAAATGTATGCTATGTCTTCTAATGATACTGCCTAAGGGAAGCATGTATAATGTAAACAGAATTGGTCCTAGCACTGAACCCTGTGGAACTCCATAATTAACCTCAGTGTGTGAAGAGGACTCTCCATTTACATGCACGAATTGGAGTCTATTAGATAGATATGATACAAACCACTGCAGTGCAGTACTTGTAATACCTACAGCATGTTCTAATCGCTCTAATAGGATATTATGATCAACAGTATCGAACGCTGCACTGAGGTCTAGCAGGACAAGCACAGAGATGAGTCCACTGTCAGAGGCCATAAGAAGATCATTTGTAACCTTCACTAAAGCTGTTTCTGTGCTGTGCTGAGCTCTGAAACCTGACTGAAACTCTTCAAATAGTGTGAGCTTAGGAGTGATTGACAAAAACTTCTTTGGGGGAGCGAGGAACTAAAATTATAACCTTAGTGCAGTGGTCTGGCTGACCAGGCTGGCACACGCTTTTAAAGATGAGGAAAATTGACACCCCACAGGTACACGAATGCTTCCACTAAAGTCAATTACAATAGATACATGAGACGCGAGAGGTAATGATAAGCGTGTGTGTGTTGTGTGAGCATGCTGCAGACACCGTCTCTGCAAACGTAAAAAAAGGAACAGGCCTTCCATTTTTGTTTTTTATCTTTTATGCAAGGTGTCTGTGGAGGAGTGAGGGAGTGTGGGAGTTTGGGCGTGTGCCAGAAAAACAGAACAATATAACGGAAACAATACATGTGCATTCAGATTCCTCTAGTAGCTACTTACATTCTGCCACATAGCTGCACACGGCTGTGCAGGATGCATTAAAAAATGCTGCTTTTGCAGTATCCTTTTCAAATCCTGATATTTGTTTTATGTATTTTCCGTGACATGGGCCACAAACACTAACCGTGCATGATCTAATCTGTAGTGTTGTCATTTCATCGAACCGATCTCTGTGACTTCCCAGTTTTTAGCTCACTTAAGGGCTATTTATGGTGGAGATCGACCAGCCGGGAAACTGAATTGGCCAATTTTCAGTGTTCTCAGCGTGGACCGGTGACGGACCGCCTCACACACAGTGCTTAACACATTTCTTAGATCAAGGTTTGTGCCAAAGCTGTCCTAAATGAACGGCATTAGTAATAATCAAAATCATTTCGTATGTTTCTGTCATTGTTAATCCATTAGTAAACGCAAGCATACTTTTTCATAAAATATAATTATTGGTGTTATTCATCATTTTTCAAATGTCAGTTTTATTTAAAAAAAAAAGCAGAAAAATAATAAAGCAAATTATTATTTTTGATTAAGATGTAAAATGACAGTTACCACATAATTATTGGCAATAATTATAATAAAAGTGTGAAAACTCTGACTCACACATATGACATGAACCTGAGCTAATATCTGACTAAGTTAGCATTAGTGACTGGCTGTTATGAAATGATGTCTCTGTTTCATAGTTGCTGTTTCTGTTAACCTGATGGATTTCAGGTCCATTCTCACTTCCTGTTTAGTTTTTGACAAATCCTAAAAAATTACAAACTTTATCTCAGAAATTCTGTTTTCTAAAGCTACTCTTCATAAATTGATCCATTCCCTAACAGGAATAGAGATACATGCAAATTTTCCTAACAAGAGAGAGAGAGAGAGAGAAGTGACCGCTGCGCTGCAGACAGCAGAAATGTGCGGGCTAAAAAACAACAAAAACCAGCCTTCTCAATTGCCTCCAACTGCCCTTATGAGTGTGTCAATTTGTGGCTCTGTGTGTGCAGTATGTCTATGACTGATTTATTATTTTTCTCCTTGGTATCTTCATGCTAGACATATCCTGTGAGAAAAAACTAGTTTGAAGGAAATCATAAATGACCACAGCAGCTGCCTATCTGCTCTGTGATAGTTCAGCCACCAATCGATCGAGTCACAAGACTGGGCGCACTCAAATGTGAGCCACAAAGCCCAATAAATTGACTGTCCACAAGAAGGAAATATCAAAACCAGACGATCCTGCTGTTTTCTACTTCGTGACCAGCACACTGTGTTTAGATGGGCTGGCAAATATGGTGTGAGTCAGTTGGGGAACTGACCATTGATTCAGTCTAGGAAATTCTCAAATTGTAGCAAAACTGCTCCCCTCTGTTCTCTAACAACTGCAGTCATTACTCATTGTACAAACAAGCTGGTCCAATCAGACTCTCCTCTGCACTGTGACTTCTTGAATAAAGCCCAGATTTCCAAAGTCGTCCCCCCCGGCAAACCACAGCAAAGTGCTTTTTCTTCGAAATGAGCTTCAAATTTCTCTTTGCATGGAGACCGCCGGAGGGGGCCTTTGCCTCACCTGCAACCCTCTCATTCATTCCTCAAGTTCAATTCATGCAGGTCTGTTCTGCTACTGTACGGGTCAACACCCTGTGGAAATGATGCGCAAGTGTGGAGGAATCTGTCGCTCCTTTGACTCTCTTCCCACCAGCGTTGGAGGTGAATGTCTCCTCATACTACTTCCCACCTGTCAGTTACACCAGATGACTGCCTTTGGAGCATGAAAGCAACACTCTCTCGTCTTCTCTTCGCGTCTGTAGCTTCAGAAGAAAAAAAAAAACTGAAAAAAGCCCTGATTCCCAAGAAATGAAACAGACAAAAGTTTCTGCCTCTCCACCTCACATGTGCCTGCCTGATCTGCAGAAAGAAATATCCAATCCTCCCCGAACACAATGTAGCGAGAGGACAGAGCTTTGATATAAGTAGGGGGGATCTGATTCATGTTCTGCTACAGCAAAGAAAGCGTCACTTCACAGGACCACCGCCGCTGTGTACCGAGAAATGAAAAAGGTAGAAAAGAAGGGTCATCCCTCCCTCTGTCACCCTATTAACCCCATGCTACCTGAAGGTGACAACTGGAGGCAGAAAACTGTCGTGAGGCGTGTTTCACAAGGCTCATTTATCTTTCCCTCACCATATGTGCTCATCACGGAGCTTCCTCCAGACTCGGATGTGCTTGCAGCTGAAGATCGTATCTCATCACAAGCGGGAGGATAAAAAGTATAATCTTCTGCTTTATTTTCATTGGCGTTATCGCCGTGTTTTAACAAGGGAAAGCGTTAACAAAGGAAACAGTACTGCACCCACAACCATTTTTACCAGTTTTCAAAAGCTAAAAGGTTGAAATTAAAAATTATAGATCTCTGATAGCTCATAAGAGGAAAACTTTTATTCATCATTTATAGAATAATAACAGTTATATGCAACTAGGCAATATATTTTTAATGCTTTTCATTTAGTACTGGTCTTTAAAATTTACGAGATGTTTTTATGTTTATCTTTTTGAGAATTGCAGGAATAAACCTACTTTTTGCTATCGCGCATATTAGATGTATTATCATGTATAATCATTTCCTATGTTAACAATTGTCTTGTCTTGTTGCCTAGCAACTGTAGTTGTTTAGACACAATTTAAAACTATGAGCCAAAAAGAGCTTGATTTGATTAATAGATAATACGGAGCTATGAAAAAGTGTTTGTTTTAATTCAGCTGCATTGGAGGGCTGTTGAGTGTGGTTAAGTTTATGTCAAAACATCTCAGATTTATTTCTGGTATTTGATTAGGCTAGTTTTTTTTTTTTTTTTTTTTGAGCCATTCAGAGATAGTCTTGCTGGTGAGTTTTGAATCAGTGTCAAGTTTCAGGGCAAAGCTATAGCTGACCCAAGCATAGTTCCCAGAGGGTGGAAACATATAGTGTAGTTGATTTGTGTGGGAATCATAGCCATGAGGAGCAAAGCTGAAGAGCTGGAAGCTGTGGATGGGAAAGTGTGTGGCAGTGGTGCAACTCTTAGTGTTCTTCTTCAAACAATTAGAAAGCATTAGTTACTTTCTTGATGAATTTTAATATGTGTGTCATGTTCAGTCTATTCAGTAAAAAGCTAGCACTCATTGCTAAAAACCCATTTTCATTTTAAAGTTTTACACACTCATCAGTTACAACAATTAAAAGACTGGTATGTGTTAATTATCTTGTTTGTTGAAGTAGAAGTTTTGAATTTCTGCATTTCCCATTCCTCATGAAAGTCTAAAGCAACTGCAACATAATTCAATCACATGAAATGAATCTTAAATTCCTTTTATGTCCAGTTTTGACACTGCTGCGGCAGGTGGTTAAAATGACCCCCATGGTGGTTCCAGTGGGTTCTAGTGCTAAATGGCAACAGTATTCCCACCCACTTCTACCTGTGTTTTCATGAAAATGAACCTTGTAATGCAGAAGCAATACAAAGGAAGGTTTGTTGGACATAGTTTGATGTTTGCAATGAGAAAACAATCCTTGTCTGTCTGTCTGTCTGTCTGTCGTAGTATTAACACAAAAATTACTCAATTCACTGAACTGAATTCATATTTTTATACCCAAATTTGATATAAAAAATGAAATCATTCAACTGGTGATTTTTTTTTATCTGTTGAAAGTAAATAACTGTAATTTGACAGGTTTATCACAAAATGATGATGTACTTTAGTATTGTTTCTCATTGTTTGCAAAACTTGAAAATTCATGAATAACAACACTAATTGTAGTTTAGCATCAGAAATATTATTTTGATTAAAGAACTTACTCATGCTAATGGATGAACCATTACAGACACGAGAAATATTATTTTGGTAATTACCAAGTGTGTTATTTTAGTGCAGCTTTGGCATAAATCTTACATTGGGTGGGGCTCTAATACATTTTTAGGCACTATATATAAGAGGAGTCTGATTTAGCTCCAAGTATGCAGCAGAAGTGAAATAATGTTCCAAGTTGAGAAGGAGAGAGAGTGATCTACTGAGAGCACAAGTGTTCTAGCCTTAGATTATAGTATAACCATGTCAGTTTACTGTCATTGTGATTTGACTGATGGATAAAAACTGAACTAGATAGAAGCTTTAATAATGTGTAAAGTTAAATATGTCCCTATATAACTCATAACAAGCACACAAAGATACCTTGATTGCAGTGGAGGCGATCTGGATGTGGTGCAGCTTGCGCAGAGTGCTCTCCCTGTCGATGAAGTAGGAGGCAGCCAGCTGGTGCAGAGCTTCCAGAGTCACAGTGGAAGAGTTGCCCGAGTAATCGCTCACCTCTGCTTTCTTACTCAGTTTTCGCTTATCCACAAATATGGTTAAGGCCTCTTCTCCTGCAATTAAAAGATAATCAAATTTAATTGTTTTCAAATGGCGCTCGGAGTTTTAGAAAAGGGAATAGAGAGTTCACATTGCTTATTGAAATTAAGGCCCTTCAATTTTTTTTTTTTAACATAAAGTCAGGGTCAGTAGCTCTGACCCTTACTTGTTTGGGTTTTTTTTTTTAGTTGCTTTTCTTTATCGTGGAGCTCAGATCTTTTCACTTGCATTTTGTCATACCTGACCAAAGCTCATTGTGCATGTTAATAGATTTTTTTTAATTAACTGAAAAAAGAAAATTTCCCATAAAGTATTTTGAGGGATTTTTAGCCTTCATTAGGACAGGACAGGCTCGGTAGACAGAAAGAACACACATCCACCAGGTGAGCTAAACCAGCACAACTAAACAACCTAAAGTTGACATTATTTGAAATTTTGAAAAGGGGAAAATGTCAGCAGCATTTGAAGCATATAGAACTAGAATGTTATAGATGTTTTCCCGCATAATGTTACATAGGTGGTCTTTAAAAGACACTTAGAACATGAAATAAATAAATGCATTCTAGGATTCAACTTTTCCCGAAGGCATTTATTTCTAGTGTCACAATATTTTGCAGCAGAGCTTCAAAATGAGACCTTCCCCAAACCTCTCTGTTGCCTCTAATAACCTCTGTGTAAAGAACTCTGGACAAATATTATCAAAAACACCAAGAATAAATGATTGTTTGAATAAAATCCACCCAGTGCTGCCTTTCTTCAAGCGCATGTAAGCTAAAGCAAGCATGCCTGCAAATACAGATGAAGATCATGTGCAAGCTCTTCCACATATGTAGCTAAATGCATTAAGTGTCACTGAGGTCAACTACTTCATTCAAACTTTAGGAGCTGATCTTGTACCTCAGCTAATCCTTTCATGATTGCTTTATTAGCTAGCATTGATGCAAATGGTCTTTCAATTGATAGGGTACTTTAAAACCTGCTGAGAGATACATGCACCAAACTCCAGGTGGTTGTGAGCACAGCGACAGCAGGCGCCTCTGAAGCATAAAGACACTTGACCATAATTAGGATAAGTCACGTCACCCCGAATCAGACGGCACTGATCACTGCAATCAGGACTTCATAAGTCTAGGAGCTGTGATGCAGCACACTTGGAGCTCTGAGAGTTCCCAAGACACTGCACATCATATTTCTCATCATAATGCAGTGCTAATGCTTCAGGGCCATTTTCTGCCCACTGCCTTTCTTACTCAGCTGCTGAAGGGCAAGCTCTTAATATTGCAATCTATTTATTAATTTCATTAAGTCCATATGTTTCCGAACACAGAGGCTATCCATTCAGAACCACAGAGGCATATCACTGGCAAAGATCCAAGGCAAACTCCTCATTCTCCTCTCTTCATACCACTCAGTCCTGGCTGAGAGCCAGAGTGCAGGGCTGCATCAGCTCTGGTAGCTGGGAGGGTTGCATTTTATGCATCTACTCACAACAGCGACCTTTTCAAAGCCAGGAGTTGCGTCTAAAGTAATTGACATGTGTTGTTTTGTAAAAAGCAAATGTGCTTTTCAAGACTTGCCCGGGACTCTCCAGCATCTTAAATGACTTTTTTTTTTTTCGTCTCTTGAGTCAGAGAACTATTAGTGCTTATCCATTCATCAGCCGGTAGAAAATCAAAAGTACCGTGGCTGTGACTGGGAGTGGGAGTGGCAGGTTCACGATACACAGGCTTTTACATGTATTCATACATCTCTGGAGACCAATTTTCTGAGCTGCTAGTGGCATATAATTCCACTGTGATGTGTTTTTCGGTTACTCTGAGTGTATTGCATTATTATGTCCCGTCCATCTGTTTTCCATACAGACCACCTGGAAAACCAAATTTTAAAAGCTTTTACCACAAATTGCATACTTTATTTAACCCCAGATCACCTGAGTGAGAACTAGTTCCTTAAAGCACATTTCCCTGTTTATTCTAAGCTGTAATATATGGGCTAAGTAGTTCTACGCTGGAGTAGCAACATTGCTCTTTTATTTCTGTTAGTCATTTGCAGGTGCTGACCTGGGACCAAAGTCTTTTTGCATCATTCATTATTTAGCTCTGAAAGCATGTCAGAGATATGAAAATCAGGATCAGAGCTGTGAGTTGAGCAAAACTGCCTAGCTGAATATCTAAATAGGTAGTTACTGCTGATAAGATCTGCCAGCAACAGATTTCATAGAAGAACGCTTACCAAAAACTGTAATTTCATCTGTTAAATCTGTTTTGCTCCAGTGTGTCATTTTGACCCTTCAACTTCAATTTTATTTCTTATTTTGTCTGAAGTTCATGGCAAAAATGGAAATGTGCACATACACATAGTTTCAACAGTTCTTCCAAAGTGTGATCTAATCTAAAAACAGCAGCTACATGGTGGTCCTGAACTGCCCAAGGAAACAACAGTGAATCGTAAAACAATCGATAGAGGATGGTTAATAATTGTTACCTCCCAGGGTAGCTGACAACAGGAAGTGAGTCCCATACTTCCTGATCAGGCTGTCAGTGATCATCTGGGTGGTGGGCCTGCGGCCCAAGAGTCGGATGTTCCTGATGAACTCAGGAGTAAGAGGTAACGGAGACTCCAGAAAATCTCTCCTTTCCACCGCCAAGTTGTTCACCTTCCATCTTCCAAACTCCCTGGAAAATGAGAAGTGATTATTATTAATATCCACTAGATTAGGGTTTCTAAGTGATAAGAGAAAATAAGATTACCTGAAAACAAATGAAAACAAGATTTGCGCAACTTTAGACTTATAGCAAACAGCTTGTAGTTCTGAAGCAGACGTGCTCACTGGTTCACACCGATTAACAGATGAAAATAATGTGCCAAGATATGCAGAAATGCACCAGCAAAGAAGAAGACAGCAGCTTAGCAAAGAGAAAGAAAAAAGCACATATAGAAGAGTATAGACAGATTATATTTTGTTGATTAACACTACATGTAAAAGTAATCTTCATTTAAAAGAAAAGTTCACGTGACTTTCAATCATTTATGCAGCTAAAATATGTCATAATCACTTATTACAGGTTCTTTAGTATTTTCTCTGTATTCTGGCCTTTTTACATAATGGCAAATTGAATTGCTTTGATTTGAACTGTTGCTACACTTAGCAATGTGATATATGGAAACTTCATGCTATAAAACTCCTTGAAAAGCCTTCAGTTGATCCAAAACGTCACAGCAACATTATAGAATAAACAATTAGGAGTGGAAAAACATGGCTTAAAGTAGTCATTATGACATCACTTCTTCTAAGGTAAAAGAGTTGACCACGTTTGCATATTAGAGATACAGTGACATCATACAGATAGATCTTCTGCCTAAAACTGAGCTGAATAAATTACACGAAGAGACAGAAACAGCAAAGACAGAGAAATAGTGAAAGAAAGAGTAGTGCATTGCATTTACGTTATTATGTTGTGTGCTATGACAGTGTTCAAAACCTCTCGACCATGCTGACGCAGCCTGAATTAAGGTGCAGCTCAGAGAAAGAGTGAGAAACAAAAGAATGAATGAATTCACAAGAATTTCTTTAGAAATAACATCCAGAGAAAAATCTGCTATCAACTGAAACCACGACTGCCACATGGGATAAAAATGTGCTCCAACTACGCAGCTTCCAGCTGTTTTCTTTAATAACCCTATCATTACAGAGATATACATCAAAATGGACAAGGTACAAGGCAGTAAAAGAAACAATAATGGATGTTTTCTATATTGAAAAAGAAAACAAAGTGAGATGAGCCTAAAGAAAAGACTCTGAGCCTTTGTTACGTCTTCAGATTCTTCCTCTCTGTCATTTCCTTCAAATTATTTTCACGTCAAGTGTAGCTTATGTGATGCATTTACTGTACATTAATACTTGTTATTTACTAGAATATGTATGAACATATTCGTGTAGGATTGCACTTGACAGACGATAATAATTCAAGAAAGAAAAATGAATAATACTATAAAGCAGAACCATCTTACCACCTCTCTCCTCCATACAGCCTATATGCTGCAGAGACTTCATCGACTTTCATGTGAAAACACAGCAAGGACATCACGAGAGGAAAAATAGATACCGTATGTCAAAGACAGCACGATAAACTGAAGCGGAGTGAGACGCAACCAACTAAAGGATACAGATGTTCAATCAATAAAGACCAACCGTGCACCCTGCATGCATTTTCCAAGTATTTGTGTGCAACATTTGCCCGAGGCACAGCTCTTTGTACTGGGATTCCATTTGGCAGTGCTTTGACTTCACACAAAGTTATTCTGTTACCATAAAGTTCAAGGATGATAAATTTCCACATGAAGCGTCCTTCACACATAGTACTGTTTACGTTAGTTGCACTTACACACTTTTCTCAACAGAGTGAGCCTCAGTGAATCAAATGTAGCCTCTTGTGTGCTTTGTTTGTCTAGCATGTGGCAAAAAAGTACTGGCTGAGAACACTGTGTTGTGAGAAGAGAACTTCGCATGGTATCCTTCGTGTAAAAAGATCTCCTTGGAGTTTTGCTATAATGCATTTTAATTTTGCTACCCAATATATTTGTTTTGATTAAGAACCAAGTCATAACAAAACATAAAGTGATAATAATCATGCATTTTATTTTAGGCACCTTTCAAAGTACTCACGGTCACCTTGTATAGAAGTGTAAAAAGCAGTAAGAATAAAGAAATGTATCAATCAAGTCACTAAAGCACATACAAATGCAGTATGTAAAATTTGTAATCCACTATTTCTTTTTTTCCCCCTCATCAACATGATGGCAACTGCCAAAACTGAAATACAAATGTCGGCTGCCAATATCAGTCTAACTGATAGCACAAAGTTTTTCTTATCAGTGTGGTTTTGACCCAAGACACTATTTACTGCTTTGAAAAAGCCTCACAAATGTGAAGTTAATCACCAAAGAAACCAAAGAGATAAAACTAAATAACTTCTGAGGCTCCTCACAGGCTTGTGCTCTGACATAAAAAGCCCAAAGCCTACAATACACAACATTCACGGCTCGTAAACTAAAGCATGGCACAGGAAATGACTGAAAAGCTGACTGCACACATGGGTGAACAACAAATAAAAAACTTTGCTTATACGCACTCATTCACCATATATTGACTCGGTCTTTTGATCAAAGTATCAATAGAAAAGTGTGTCTGCGGGTTCACGCTCTCAAACCTATAGGGTACTGTTGCAACATATGCTGTGTACCCACTGAGCTCAGGTGGAAGGTTTTTTATTTCAGTATCTCCAACAGGGAGAAAAAAGTCTGCTAACTTTGATAAAAGCACTGCTACTTGCAGACTTTCAGGCAAGGCTTCAAGTTGTACTCTGACCATTGCTACCCTGCTGTCATAACAAACAGGATAAGAGAACCCGTGGCCTAACTCCATGCGACTAAGGTAGCCGAAGATCAAAACACAGGGTCACTATACAGGAAAGAAGCGCTTAGAAGTGAGTGCTGAGCTCAGGGATTCCTAATCTGTATCGATGTTTAAAGGCCCAAAAGATATAACACGAGGGTGGCAACAGTTACTTCAACCAACTTCAGTATCTATGCTGGTGCTGCTCACATTAAATGTTCTGGGACTTCATGAAAATTATTATTATTTCTTTCCACCTACCAATCAGATTTTGTAAAATTTAGATGATAATCTTAGTTACCTTTCATTTTGTGTTGGGATTTTTTAAGAGAACTGCTTATAAAATCCACTGACAACTCAACAAGCTAAATGTTGAAAAAGGTGTTACTATAAAATCTATCCAACAATACCTGACAGCTGTTTTGTTAGCTGTTGTTGATTTGATTTTGCTGTTATGTTGTTCTTCTTTTATTGTGGAAACTGTCTAATCAGAGAGATTAAACTGCAGTGGATGCTGCTTCATTGTTTTCTTTAAAAGCAGTGGCAGTTGTGGGGTTAACATCAACAGCAACATGCATGACTTTTTGAATGAATTTACCAGTCGATCTACGTCCCTACCCTCACCTATAGTGACCGAAAGAACGAAATCGCGGATACCAGCGGCGGAAATGGGCTTCCTCCAAAGGGTGGCTGGCCTCTCCCTTAGAGATAGGGTGAGAAGTATGGCCATCCGGGAAGGGCTCAGAGCAGAGCCGCTGCTCCTTCACATCAAAAGGAGCCAGTTGAGATGGTCAAGGCATCTGACAAGGATACCTCCTGGGCGCCTCCTGGGTCAGGTGTTCTGGGCATGTCCCACCTGGAGGAGGCACCAGAGCAGACCCAGGACACGCTGAAGAGATTATATCTCTCGGCTGGCCTGGGAACGCCTTGGTGGTCCCCAAAACAAGCTGGAGGAGGCTGCTTAGGCTGCTGCAACTGTGACCCAGCCCCGGATAAGCGGAAGAAAATGGATGGATGGATGCTTTTTCTTGTTCAATTGCTGTCCACCCCACATTAATATATTTTTCCATAACTTCACAAAATCAATATTACTTTAATTTACTTTATCTTTTACTTTCTGTTTATGACAAACAAATCAGCTTCAGGAAGCAGAGCAGCATTTTGACATTTTCAATTTGAAGGCTTTTTAAAAAAAACAAAAACTTTTTTCTGTTACAGTTTTCCTGACAGTTAGATTAAGTATAAAACACAGATATTTAATTTATGATTGGACTTGTATTAATATTATCATGACATAGATAAAAAAAGAACAGATAAACATGAAAAAGACATCCCGCCTACAGAGAAATAACCTAGTTTGCCATTTTGCTAAATTAAGGCTGTTTCCTTTTTAAAGCCGTTCAATGTTTTTGATGTTTAAAAAAAATGTAAAACTTAGTTATTAAGCCAAGAACTGCTGAAGATAGATTTTTTTCGCTCTTTCCTTGCAAATCTACATTGCAATGAATTTCTAAAGAGACATTTATGAAGTCACAGACAGATATCACAGCTGTAATTATAACAGATAGACTATGATTACTTTGAAATTTCTCTTGGAGGGTACCAGAGTGTGGTGCCAATTTCTGCTTGGCGCTGCTCCCAATTTACTCACATAATCACGCTCATGTGAGAAGAAAGTAACGGGAAAAATGTTCTTCAAAAAAACCCTTCTGCCTGTTTTGGAGAGCACTCTATTCATTTAAAACTTTTTTATGATGGGTTACATCCTGATGCAGCGTGAGCATCAAAAGCACAAATGAGCCATGCAGAAATGAATGCGACTGTCCCGAGTGATGGATTATTTTTGTCAGACTTCACTGTGTGGCAGGAAATAACAAACATTTAGTAAATGTTTGTGAGCTGCATTGTCCAATCAGTCAAATGTTGCACTTTTCTGTCTTCTGAGTAAAAGCTTGACTGCTGTAATCAGAATGGGTTGAACAACCTTGGCTGCAGATGATGGATGGAGGGAGTGTGGCCTTTTGAAAGGGTATATATCACATTAAACCAGGAGTAATGAGGAAAGCTCCAACACACAGATGTTTAAATGATACAAAGAGTAAATCGCCAAGAACTCAGGCTGCTGCATACAAAAGTTAGAGCAAGCTGGTGACACAGATTATAAACAACTCATATCATTTTCCTTTTCTGTTATAGAACTATAAAGCGAGACTGATTCGCACAAAATTAAGCAGAAATTGAGGGCAGTGTGCGAAGTAAACATAATGATGTTAAATGGATATGTGGTACCAGTTGACCTTTTTGCTGACACTGTAGTATTCAGACAAAGGCTTTGACTAATCTCTTGCTCAGATATATCTAGTGTAGCTATTAATCTTCACCTCATTTCATGCCGTACAAATAAATGACCTCTTCAAATGGGACACTATGTCTCTTGAGTTCCACTTTGCAGTGTGAAAGCACTACTTCAAAGCCACAGCACGTTCTGTGGGACCAAAAAAAAGAGAAATAGAAAGGGGGGAGGCGGGGGGAGTTACAGGTACAGGAAGAGTATTCGAAAATCCCCCGCTGTTATTCGTTTCTTCAGTTATCGTTGACTGTGATAAGCTAGGCCTGTCTTATCTTAAACCCCCAATAGGCCAAATGGTTCATCCTGCAGGGAAAGGATAAAATGAAATGGGTTTCACTACAGAGTTGATTTTAGGGGCTGCAGTCCTCTCTACACCCAGCTAAGTCATTATTATTATCAATTTCATTTCTTCTTTTTGCAGGGGTACATCAGTTTCATCAGTTTCAACTCTCTTAACACCATTACTGCCAAGTTGTTGATTTTTTTTTCCTCCTTTCAAACGCCAAAAGGTCCTGTTTCAGCTGGACCATCTCTGCATTCTGATGTTCGTATGGATACCGTAGATCTTCAGTGATATGGCGATGAAACATTGTCCGGTTGTAGATGATATTGTTAGCTGCTGTGGAAAGGCTGTGAGTTAAGTGTTGCTTTAATTTTTTTCTCATTGTCATTCCTTTAGTGCCATCATGACTTTGACGTTTACAGTTTCGAGTGAAATATCTCTGTGACTTACAGCTGGCTTGTCAGATATTTTATTCAGATTGCTTGGTTCCAGCCGCAGTTTGTTTTAGGCTAATTTGCAATGAACACACAGCACTGTGGCACTTGACATGCGTTACACCTGCTAAATAGAAACGTAGGTTATTAGCATCAGCGCTGACATTACCATTTAGCTCAAAGCAGTGTGAGAACAGCACAGCCTCACCCAACCATTGCAGTCACAGCATCAGACTATAAGTCCTGTTGAAATAAATTCACCCTGATTGTGTTGCTATGTCACATTAAAGTTATGTTTTCTTGGATGCATTTAAAAAATTATAGAAGATAGTGAAGAGCCACAGTATGTTCTAATGTATTGATACAATAATCACAATACAACACTGTCTCACCTGTTTCTCTTTTGAATATTGGAAACTGTCCTCTATCATGTCAGGAGCTTTCACCACTAAGTGTTTTTGACCATTGTGCTACATTCCTTTGTGCTCGTCTGTTGCCTCGATAGCCTTAGTATGGTTAACAAAATGGACAGTGAGTCTGTCAGAAGATCACTGGCAGTAATCTGAATGTTCCTGACCATCGTTTTAGGGTAAAAGCCACTAAGATAACTTTATACAAGCCGCTACTGCCTTTGCACATGATATTTCTTTTACTTTAATCAGCATGCAGGATATGTATGCCTACAGTTAACCAATACTTGAGATCTTTTGTCCCTTCAGCTATTAGCTGTTTAAACTAGAAGAATCATTATTACTCTGCCTTCATATGAATATTATTCTCTCTTTTATCTCCACTGAGTGGGTAAGTGGAATAATTAAAGTGTGTTTTTTCTCAGGGCATGTGTACATTTCTGTTTTTGTTGATATTTTCTTTTTTTTGTTGTCTTTGTGTGAGGATATTTGATGAGGCAATCCAAAATGATATTTTGAGTTCATAAACATTCAGTCTACTCTGAAGTCCTGGATAAATATAAAGGACTCAACAACTGATGCACTTTTACTAAACTAAAATACTTCCATGTGTTGTTAATTTTGTACTGCTCAACTACAAATTAGAGGGATGATTGCACTCCAACTTCTAAACCACCCCAGACTTAAAAAGAACACAAAAATGTCAAATATCAGCTACACAAAACTGCAGTTCAGTAACATCCCTACCAGGTCTTACAATTAGGTAAATACAACCTGAGACGAACAGCCTAACATGACATATCACACCATGTCATTACTTCACACACAAAAAAAAAAAAACCCTAAGCCAAAATCCAGAAGCATTGTGTGAAGCTTAATATACCCCATCATTTAATAGTTTATAGAGGCACCTTCAGCAGCAATAGGTCTAGTAATAATAACTAATAACTGCAATAACGTTCCCATATGAATTTATCAGTTTCTCACAGTAGTGTGGAGTAATTTTGGGCCACTCATCTTTCAGTGTTAGGTTCTTTGAGGTGTGCAAGCATTCATTTATGCACAGCTCTCTTAAGAAACAGCCACAGCATTTCAATCAGTTTCAGGTCTTTACTTTGACCATTGCAGCACCTTGAATATTTTCTTTTTCGGTCATTCTATTGTAGGTTTGCTTTTTTTTTGACCAAGCTTTAGCTTTTAGAGAGTTGACCTTGTATTACATTAGACTACTGAATATTTTGGTTTACACTGTTGCCCCAATGACTGAAAGGTGCCAAGATCATGTGGTGTTTGGTTTTTGTCAAATGTTATACTGTGCATTTTAGCAAAACAGCTCCACTTTTGTCTCATCTTTTCGGAGGACATTGTTCTAGAAGCCTTGTGGTTTGTTAACAACTTAACATAAGCTGTGCTGCCAGTAAGAAGAGGCTTTTTTAGTAAGAAGAGGCTTTCTCCTGCAACCCTTCCAAACAAGCCATACTTGTTCAGTCTTGTTCTAATATCACTGTCATAAACATGCTAACTGAGGTCTCCAGAGTCTGAGCTGTAGCTCTTGGGTTTTTGCAGTTTCTCTCAGCATTATAAAGTCTGACCTTGGGGTGAATTTGTTAGAATGTTCACTTCTGGGAAGATTGCCAACTGTTTTGAAAGTTTTCCACTTCTGGATAATCTTCCTCTCTATAGAATAATGGACTTCCAACTGTTTGAAAATGATCCTATATCCCTCGCCTTGATGGCCGGCGACAATTGCTTTTGTCTGTGGCATTGAGCTAACAAACACCTGAATACTCCAGACCAGGGCCCGTTCTTCGTACGTCGCTTACTACATCCAAGATCAAATGAAACATCCAAGACCAAATCATCGCGCTAACTCTGAGCTCGCTATTCCGGTTCCCCGAACACACCTGTTGTTGACGATTAGTATAGCTGGATGAAGTAATGTGAGATCACTGGGTGGCCCAACAGGGGCTACGCATCGATAGTAGAAACATTGATCGGCAACCCTTTGATTGGTCGGCGAAAATGTCGAAGGAGCGCGCTCAGTATTTTTCGGCAGCAGAGCAAGAACTCTTGAGTGAGGGATTTCAGGAGTTTCAGAGTTTAATTAAAACGCAAGGGAACACTGCAAAGGCTGCAAAAGCAAGGAGAGAGGGCTGGCAGAAAGTTGCTGACAAATCAAACTCGTAAGTAATCTAATAATAACAATAATAATGGATTGGATTTATATAGCGCTTTTCAAGGCACCCAAAGCGCTTTACAATGCCACTATTCATTCACTCTCACATTCACACACTGGTGGAGGCAGCTACGGTTGTAGCCACAGCTGCCCTGGGGCAGACTGACAGAAGCCAGGCTGCCATATTGCGCCATCGGCCCCTCTGGCCAACACCAGTAGGCGGTAGGGTAGATTTATCATATCACACCATATTATCCAATATTATATTACATTATATTATATTATAATATGTTATATTATATCCCCTTTCACATTAGAGCCACAACAGGACCCACTAGAACATGGGAACAAGTAAAAGTGAAATATAAGAATATTCTACAGAATGGTAATATTCATCACTTATATTGCTTGTCGTCTCTTGGAAAGAGACCCTGGAATACTCTGTTTGTTTGTTCATAACAGCAACCAAGAAAAGGGCAGAGCAAAAAAAAAGACAGGTGGTGGTCCTGCACGGGCGCGTGAAAAAAAAAGAGTAGAATTAGAATGAAAACAAAAGCATTTGAATGAAAACAATGGATTTTCAGTGAAAAGAACAGAATTAGAATGAAAAGAATAGAATTTGAATGAAAACAATGGAATTTGAATGAACAGAACAGAATTTGAATCAAAACAATGGAATTTGAATCAAAACAAAAGTATTTGAATCAAAACAATGGAAGTTTAAAACAAAAAACAGAATTAGAATGAAAACAACAGAATTTGGGAACAAACAATGGAATTTGAATAAAAAGAGTAGAATTAGAATGAAAACAGAAATTGAATGAAAACAATGGAATTTCAATGAAAAGAACAGAATTAGAATGAAATGAATAGAATTTGAATGGACAGAACAGAATTTGAATCAAAACACAACAGAATTTGAATCAAAACAATGGAAGTTTAAAACAAACAACAGAATTACAATAAAAACAACAGAATTTGGGATCAAACAATGGAATTTGAATAAAAAGAGTAGAATCAGAATGAAAACAAAAGCATTTGAATGAAAGCAACGGAATTTCAATGAAAAGAACGGAATTAGAATGAAATGAATAGAATTTGAATAAAAAGAACAGAATTTGAGAACAAACAATGGAATTTGAATGAAATGAATAGAATTTGAAAGAAAACAATGGAATTTCAATCAAAACAATGGAAGTTTAAAACAAACAACAGATTTAGAATGAAAACAACGGAATTAACATGAAAAAGACGAAATTTTAATGTAAACAACAGAATTTGAGAACAAACAATGGAATTTGAATAAAAAGAGTAGAATTAGAATGAAAACAAAAGCATTTGAATGAAAACAACGGAATTAGAATGAAAAGAACGGAATTAGAATGAAATGAATAGAATTTGAATAAACAGAACAGAGTTTGAATGAAAACAAAAGAATTTGAATGAAAACAACGGAATTAGAATGAACAGGGCCCTGTGCTTCGTACGTCGCTTACTACATCCAAGATCAAATGAAACATCCAAGACCAAATCATCGCGCTAACTCTGAGCTCGCTATTCCGGTTCTCTGTTTGTTTGTTCATAACAGCAACCAAGAAAAGGGCAGAGCAAAAAAAAAGACAGGTGGTGGTCCTGCACCCCCTCGTCAACAAGTTGGTTAAGTGAATAATACCCTCACGGGAAAATCGATATCTCTCTATGAGCACACTGTCGCGCTGAGCTAAAGGATCCTGTCTGTCCCGCAATATACGCTGAATTCTGAGGACTCTCCTTATCAATCTTGCACCTTCCGCAATGGGTTGCTCGCGTAAACGGACAGGATATGACTGCGACAGACTTCCCAAATCCACCTTCGCTTTTATAGCCGTGGTCTCTCATCTTGATTACACGAAGTAATTTACAATTACTACTCTGAAATATGAATTACATCTGTAATAATCACATACATGTAATAGAATGTTAATAGTACATTTCCCTTTTTTAGGGAATGACCTGTATGTATCTGTGTGACATCAATAAAAGGATCAAGTGCTGCATTATCTTTAGTTACATTGATGTTATTTATTTATGGTAAAACAGTGGTGGAATATCGCTGTTGCTTTCGTATGAATGACGCGGACATACCTGCGTGGCCGCGATCTAATCCTGTTTACATAAAGTAAACCTGCTCCCCAGCAGGTTTACGCTTACGGCTCTGTTGCTATGACAGCAAGTCCCGGATGGGCTTCGGGGAACCGAACGATCCAGGATCACGCGAAATCGTCAACAATCTCATCCAGCTAACTCACTTAGCGCGGTACGAAGAACAGGCCCCAGGAAGCTGCCGAAAGGACCAGACTGTTTTTATTGTCCTGAAACATAAACCTTTAGGATTTAAGAAAGGTGGGCTTTTTTCATGAGTGTAAGTGGTTTTACAACCTTTAATCAGCATAATCAATTCAATCAATTCACAGTTAAATTGTAATTTTATTGAAATCTTAAAACACAAAAAATAACCGCATGGATTTTCTAGACGCAAGAGGTTCAGAGTAAGGCCAAATGCATGTCAGCACTCCTACCTTCACCCTGGTGAATTTGGCAGCTTTCCTCTTGGCAGTGTTCGCCATGAACAGGTGGCTAAGGCAGAAGGCCCACATTGTGTTTGCATTGGAAGCAGTGGGGATGCTCTCCAGTGAATCCCCAAAGCAAACAATCACACACACTTGCACACCCACAAAAACACAAAGCCTCTTTCATTTCCTTTGCAGAACTTGTTAAAAAATCTTTCAAATTCAATCAGTAAGAAAAGTGGGAAATTGAGTAGAGGCATAACGTGGTGTGAATTCATTACTCCATCACTGCTGAGCCAGCTCAAACACTGTAACTCGAGCCACCGATTCTGGTAATTCATCTTCTCCTGTCATTGAGCATTTATTAGGATTTAGCAGAAATCTGAACTACACATGTGGAAGAGCAGACCAGAAAATAATATTGTCACTTTCAATCACCTCTGCCCAGCAGTCGGCGCTAAGCAGCGTGTCTTTCAACTAAAAAAGGACTGTCAAAAATTATCACTGGCAACAAACACAAGCGAAAGCCACATTTACTTACGAATGTAGCACGATGGTGAAAAACACTTACTGGTGAAAGCTTCTCACATGATAGAGGACAGTTTCCAATATTCAAAAGAGAAACAGGTGAGACAGTGTTGTATTGTGATTATTGTATCAATACATTAGAACATACTGTGGCTCTTCACTATCTTCTATAATTTTTTAAATGCATCCAAGAAAACATAACTTTAATGTGACATAGCAACACAATCAGGGTGAATTTATTTCAACAGGACTTATAGTCTGATGCTGTGACTGCAATGGTTGGGTGAGGCTGTGCTGTTCTCACACTGCTTTGAGCTAAATGGTAATGTCAGCGCTGATGCTAATAACCTACGTTTCTATTTAGCAGGTGTAACGCATGTCAAGTGCCACAGTGCTGTGTGTTCATTGCAAATTAGCCTAAAACAAACTGCGGCTGGAACCAAGCAATCTGAATAAAATATCTGACAAGCCAGCTGTAAGTCACAGAGATATTTCACTCGAAACTGTAAACGTCAAAGTCATGATGGCACTAAAGGAATGACAATGACAATGAGAAAAAGAATTAAAGCAAATGAGCCTGTATTTTGTCCATTTACAGTGGGATCATTGTCTCTTTAATACTTTTACGATTTCTACTGATTTATATAATTGTGAAATGTTTTTTATTTCACTTCCAAAACAACCAAGTGCCAAGAGAGCAACACTTTTTCCAAGACAATCAAAGGGAAGAGTCTTTAAAGGCCTACTATTTATTATGGTTCTTTTACCAGATTATTTACCTCATGGGAGAACTTGGAGTTGTCAAAACCTCTAAGGGGATTTCAGGAGAGGAGATAAGACAGAGAACATCAGTTAGAATGTAGCAGTGGGATGTTGAGAAGCAGCGCTGAGGGAGTTTGCTCTAAAACACTCACCTCAACCCTCTTCAGAGCACCTGCAGTCTCCCTTGTGGTTTAGGAACTCTGCTGTTGTTCATTGTAGCTGAAGTGCCTCTTATATCAAACCGTAAGCCGCTTTGTTGTGATCAAGTTGAACACAAAGAATGGGTTCATCATAAGTACTCTGGCATGTTGAATAAATAAATTAGGAATAATTAGAAGAATCCCATTGTTTTAGTCTACTATTCGTTAATATACAGTGGCGCTCAAAGACACATTGATGCTATCTGTGCTCTAATTAATTCCACTGAAAACTGTTGTAGTAGTTTAATTATGTGTCCTTAATTTAAAGTGTGAAGCAATTATGTGTTGTTGATGACTTCAATATCTATGTTGACAGCAGCTTTAGGAGTGGTAGACTAAATTGACTTCAGCATGTTGAAAGACTGGAGTTTATTTTTAAAGGTTTGATCTTTTAACATGTCACATTTACATGTTTCAGATTGCCTACTTTTTTATTAGACAAAGATACCCATAATAACCAAAAATGAAATTTTTAAATGATGATTCACTTATTACAGAAAAGAAAAAAAGCTTTCTAAATCTGTCTGAGCCTATATGAACAACAAAGGTTAATTTCGCATTAGCCAAAAATGTCTTGATGATCCATGAGACATTTGGGAAAATTGTCTGTGGATTGATCACTCAAGAGTTGAGGTTTTTGGAAGGTTTGAGTCCTGTTACATCTAATCTCTGATATAAAACAAAAACACATAAACACGCACATACATATAAAGAGAGAGCAGCAGACAGAAAGACAGACGAAAGAGAGGGAAGGTGATCCGGACTGGGATTGAGTTGGAGTTGCCAGATGGCAGAATAGGAGACAAACAGGAAAGTACCTGATATCCCACAGGCCAATGGGAACCATGATAAAGACACAAGAAGGTCAGCCAGCAAAACACCTCTAAAAAGGTAAGCCATCTCAACAATAAGAATAAGATCCAAGCCATCAATACATACACCCTACACTGCAAAAACTCAAAATCTTACCCAGTATATTTGTCTTATTTCTAGTCAGAATTATCTCATTACACTTAAAATAAGACAGTGAGCTACAGGGCAACATTTCAGTAAACTAAAGGAACTTGTTTCAAGACAGTGAATCTTAAAACTAGAGATTTTTCACTTGTTCCACTAGCAGATTTTTTTTTACTTAATACGAGGTATTTTAGCTTGAAATAAGTGAAAAAAATCTGCCAGTGGAACAAGTGAAAAATCTCTAATTTTCTCTAGTTTCAAGATTCACTGTCTTGAAACAAATTCCTTTAGCTTACTGAAATGTTGCCCTGTAGCTGACTGTGTCTTATTTTAAGTGTAATGAGATCATTTTGACTAGAAATAAGACAAATATACTTGGTAAGATTTTGATGTTTTGCAGTGTACCAGTCATCGGATACCTTGTTGGAATAACAAGCAGGTCACAGAAAGTCCAGGACCCTGAGGCTCTATGAGCAACAGAAAGAGGGAGTGCAAGGTTTAGTGAGTGTCAGCGTGACAATCAACAATCCGAAAAAATAGATCAGGAAGATGCCCCCTACCCTGAGATGAGCTGCTTCAAGAATGCCCAAGCTAGCTGAAGACAGACTGAGTGACCGATGCACCTGGGATGTACGATCAACAAATAGAGGAAGGGGCTGACATCAAGAAATCTTGCCAGTGGCTAGAAAAGGCCCACTTAAATGACAGCAGAGAGGCTCTGATTGTGGCAGCACAGAAACAGACCCATAGAGTCATAAGTCTATCACAGCTGAAATATGAGAAAGTTGATGTCTTAGAAGCAGGAAAACTGGGCAATCATACGAATTTGGGCAACTTTGACAAAAGCAAAAGCATGATGGCCAGACGACTGGCTCAGAGATTCTCCAAAATGGCAGCTCTTGTGGTGCATGCCTGGTCTGCAGTGGTCAGTATCTATCAAACGTGATCCAAAGAAGGAACAGTGACCAGTGACGGGGTCACGGGCGACCAAGGCTTATTAATGCACATGGGGAGTGTCACAGATGACCATTACCTTCATCAGCAACTCAGTGGGAAAGGAGAGGAGCTGTAGACCAACTTCAAGTCAGTGATCACCAAGTGCAAAAAAGATCAAAGTGATGCACTGTTCCCACTGCTGTTCTGCATAGGCCTTAATCCTCTAAACCAGCTCATCACAAAGAGTGGATATAATTACAAGTGGAATGATGATCAGCCACCACCTGCACATTGGAGACATCAAGTTAAGTCAAGAGTGACTAAAAAAATTTACTCACTGATCCACATCACCAGGATCCACAGCAAGGGAATTGGGATGTGTTGGAGTGAATAAATGTAGTTGAATGAAAAAAGAAAGGAATAACCCACACTGAAGGGGGACAAATGCTAGAAAATGAGGATGCAGGAAGGTCACCCAGCTCAGTAGTAAGAATAGAATAAAATAATAATAATAATAAAATAAAATAGAATACATACACTCTACTGGTCATCAGACACCCAGCTGGTATATTAAGCTGGGTATGTAACTATAAATTGGCAACCACCTGGTGAGCACTGTTAACTTAACTGAAAACTAAGCAGCCTCATACTTATCACTGTTAAAATGGTTAACTAAAACCTTTTTCTACTGTTGTTATTAGGAACAAAAATCCTGTCCATTAATTTTCTTCTTCCGCTTTTGTCAAACATCTTGGTCCTCGACATGTACAGGAAACCTATGCGTAATATGGACACACATCTTTGGATCAAATGTTGGTCCAATCCGGACTCATGAGCAAATCAATCTAAGGGCCCCTACATGTTAGCAGTAGCTTGCAACATACTAGAAGAACAGAAAGTGAATATATTGCACCTATTATTAGTCAGCAGTCAGGATATTCAGGCTACACCAGCAACTTTATTTTGTATGTTGCAAAAGTTTTTCATTTAACAGCAAATTTCAAGTCAAGTGAGTTGACACGCCTGAAATCATCCTATGATGACAATGCATTTCTCTCTCTCTCTCTCTCTCTCTCTCTCTCTCTCTCTCTCTCTCTCCCTCTCTCACTCCAGCTCTTGGTGTTCGGTCTATTCGGTCTATTGCTTACTGTAACATAACATGTCAGTAAGTCGGTGATGTTGATGCTCCTATTTTACTCCACCTGTCTTTTGTTCAGCTAACTTCCACATGTGGCATGTTTGTGTATGTGAGAGAGATGCACTCAAACTGGGAGCAGATTATATTCTTGGATGTGTTTATTAGCTACATTTTATTTTACGGAGTAAGAGAGAGATGTTTATGGTAGGTTTGATGTTACTCTAGCTTATTAATTTATGCATAAAGTCCTCATTTTGAGGAAGAGACTAAGGAATGGATCTTTTAATACTGGGATTCAATCAGAAATCACAGCATACATAATGTTCTGGTAATACTTGCCAACACCTCTGTGTTTCCAGAGGTTCTCTGTTATTTCAAAACTATCTGTTATTACTTTCACAACTTAAGTCGAATTCTATTTTGTGTGTGTGTGTAATTGCCAGCTAATCTTTCTAATCTAACACACTCCACATAATACGCATACTTTGAACTCATCTGTCACAAAATCTGGTAACCCACCACAACCCAATTTAAAGGGCTTATGCAGAACTGCTCTCTGCATAGGCAGACAGATGAGTTACATGTGACATTTAATAAAATAAAAATGTTCATCAAAATGAAGCATCCTACTACCAAGACACATCTACAAAATCTCGCACCAAATAAAAGGAGGAACAACAATATTATTTAATCTGCACACTATGGGATCACCAAGATCACTTCACATATCACTGAGCATATTACAGAATATTAAAAAAAATGTTTTTGCATGTCGATGGCAAACTTAGTGCAAAACAGTTTTAATAGCTCCCAGATCCCTTCATACAGCAAAAAGGATTTTATCTGGAATTTAGTGCAATTCTTAAAACAATGAGCATTGAATAAACACAGCTATAATATAATATGCTATAAGGAATCCATTGGTTTTATCTGCTAATGCTACTAATAATAATGATAATAGGCAGCAGATAATGATTGAGCTGAAAGGCAATTTGCTTGTAGTGACAAATATTACAGTAAAAGCACCTTTGGGCTTGTCTCATCGTGAGAGGTACTGCAAGGTTTGTGTTAGATAAGCCAGGAATATTTATCTCCACACAAAAGTCATTTAAATGTATTCAAGTGACAAGGCGGTGTAGGATGACCAGAGCTTCAGCTCAGCAACTTCCAGAACAAACACTAATGGGGTAGCAAAATAATGCTGAGCAGTTCCGAAATATATATATATATACTGAACCAGAAAACACCAATGTATACTGGCAAAATATGTAACTGCTTGGTGGTGGTGTGTCTGAAGAGTGAAACCATGTGCTTAAACTTGTATTATATTTAATTGTCAGCAATGATGACTCTTCAGGTTACAAAATGACTTCATATAGAAGAAGGAATGACCAGCTGACCAAATTTATACTGGTTACTGGTTCAATTATCACTTAAAGTCATAATGAAAATACTAAGGATTGGCCAGTTATACTTCTACAGCCAGTAAGCAATTTAATAGTCAGGTTTTCCCTCCTACGAGTCACAATAACAAAAAGTTTAATACTCTAGGCTACACAGTGGTAAATCTCTAACCGCAGGGTGGTAGTTCCAACTTTTAAATACAGTCTAATTTAAAAATAAAATAAAGAAATCTGTAATTCCTCAGTAAATTTTTATTAGATTGATTGTATATATAATGTGGTCAGATTTTTCTAAATCACAAAACTATGTTGCCATACAAATTAAACATTACCTTGTGTAGCTGCTAGTGGACAATATTCCAACATTGCATTATGGATATAAGAAATAAAGTAAATTACTATTATACAGCCACAGTTCCAAAAACATTGTGTAAAATGTAAATAAAAACATGTTTTAGTGACATAGTGCAAAAAAATAAGAACTGAAAAAGAAAATACGATCATGAACGTGATGGCAGGAACATGTCTCAAAAGATTGGAACAGGACCATGTTTACCACTGTGTAGCATCCCCTCTTTTTTTAAACAAGTCTTTAGGGAGATTTTTGCACATTGGTGAACCTCTGCCCATCTTTACATCTGAGAAACTGTCTCACTAAGATGCTCCTTTTACCCCCAATCATGTTACTGACCTATACCATTGACTTTTCTCAATTTTTTTGTTGCCATAACCGAACCTTTCTGAGATGCTGAATTCAAAACAAGCTTATTATTTCTTAAATGGTACATTTTCTCAGTGAAAGCACTTAATAAATTTTCAATGTTCTATTATGAATAAAATATGGGTTCATGAAATTTCAATAATTGTATTCTGTTTAAATGCAATTTAAAGTTTAGACAGGATTGTAACTTTTGAGGAAATACCCAGCTCAATTACTAATAAAAAAGCTGAATCAAAACCAATCAACCAATCAACACCACACCTATTTAGGTCCCTTTTATTTAAATAAATGCAAACATCAGTCTTTGAAGATGTGCTCGCTATCTTTTGGTTTTGAGGAGTAGTAAGTAGGATTCATTTAATCTTTCGCAGGCCAAAAAAGGGTCAGTGACTACCTTAACAGTGCATAGCGATCTGTTCTTGTAGTACAGAAATAGCCTGACTGGAAATTTAAGGACATTTGTAACACAACAGGGGCATAACCATGTGGTTTGACCCCCTTGGGAGAAAACTGCAGCGGGCCCACATTTCTTTAATAAAACAATCCTCCCTGAATTTTTTATGAGCTATGTCCAGGTGTGTGTGCCCAAACTCATCACTACACTTCACCCCCCAACACTGGGACTGAAAAGGAAGTTGTTGTTTTTTTGGGTTTTTTTTGCTAGAACAAAAACACGCAGCTGTATCCGCCAATGTCTGTGTCGGTTACTGAAATCAAATGGGACTGAATCCAAGTGAATTCAATTTGGGAAGATTTACAGGCTATTTACTTTTTAGGTTGGTTTTTCCTTTTAATATAATCACTATTAATCAATGCCGCATTGTAGTAATCTAGAGGGCCTCAAACACAACCTTGCAGCTGACAGAAGCCTCTCCAGGGATTCTGTGATAATGCAGAGTAATAAGTACTAAGAGCTCACTAATCACTTGGCCACATGATAAGACTATTAATCTTGCCGCCTATGCAGCTCAGCTCCAGCAGACCACTGCCTTTTGCCAGGGAAGGAAATATTAAAAAGCTCGAACGCAGCAACCGATCACAGAAGCCATAAAGCATCCTTACAACGATCCGTAGATGACAGGAATCCCGTCTGTCCATTTCCAGAAGCCTGGACAACATCCTCCTAAACGACGACGGATATGATTCATGACACAATCTCCACTAATTTGGTCGCGTGGCGATACCTCTGACTGTGCTGTCATGACAAATCTTTCTTCTTTTACAGTGCTAATCAACAGATCTCATTTGACCACCTGATCAGGTGACTCCCCGAGGGTTTGGAGAGCAGCAGAATGTGATATAGAACCAGCTGATAGCAGCGTGCGTGCATGTAATACATCATGATTCTGTCTAGGCGTGTCAATTATCCTGTGAGCACTGTGCTGTGAGGATGCTTTAATGCATGACAATGCAAGCCAAATAATACAGTCTGTGTATTAAAGAGCCATGAACAGGGATTTCATAAAGCATACTGCCCACCAAATGCTCTACAGTTATGTTAAATTCTCTCTCCTCCCATACACGTTGTAAAAATAGAAAACAAGGAATGGAAGATGCCCTAAAAACCCTTGGTACCCTGAAACGTGTATTTTCAGAATAAAATCCCCCTGCAATATCTTTCTCTTTAACTTTGACTTGTCCCTTACGTGCATTCTACAACAGATGTATGAGCATGCTTTTAAAAGCTTTTCCAACCATGGCAGATAAATGTTTACTCCTTTCCTTCCTCATCTCCATCATTTCATTTACATGAAGCGGCTTCATTTCATTGCAAGCATTATCATTTTCACTACAGTGCTTTATGTGGGTCAGTAAAGGACTTTTATTTAGCTCTCAGGTTGCCGAAATTCACATTTCACATTAATTATGAAGAGTACATGTGTAAATCTTTCTTATTACACACCACAAAATACGCAACAGCAGACTGATAATCGCCCGGTGGTACCTACAGGAAATAGTCACTGTCAATGTCTCTTTCTTTGAACAGTCCCAAAATCAGTGCATAGGCCACACAATGAATGTATTGCCTACTGTAACTGTGTCTTTTGCTAGATTGTTGGTTGCTAACTGCATTGAATCAAAATAAGCTGATTTTTTAATATATTTTAAGACTTTTAAATTGTAATAATAGGTGCAATATATTCACAAGCTAAATAAGTTTGGTGTCAGCCTTTCTCTGTTAGCGGTTAAAGTGTTTAGCATGTGCATACTGACTGTACACAGAAGCCTGGAGTTAACAAAATGCTGAGACTGTGACTAACCTCAAAATGTAAACACATTAACATCGATATCATGTGGCCTTATTTACACACAGCTGATCTTTCAAAGGACAACCACAGAGACTATTTGATGCGACTGCTGTGAGATCTGTCATGCATATAATAGGGTAGCGATTTGGCAGTAGTAAATACAGTGTAAAAGCATCTCCTCGTGCTGCAGTCACAACTCACCTGTATATCTTGTATCTGGTGGAGAAACCTTGTCGGTTCTTTTCCACAAAGTCGATGTACTCTGGGGAGTGGTGGAAGGGCCCCTTATCAGACAGGAGCCAGTCCAGGGGTCCCCCAGGTTTGTCATTTGGGAGGCTGGCTGATGTTGCTGTTGCTGTTACACTGGACCATAAACACACCCAGCAGTGAAGGCTGAGGCTGAGAATGCCCCATAGAGCCATCAGAGATGGATGGAGGGTAGGAGGGATGAGGGTGGTGGTGATGGTGGTGGTGGTGGGGGGCGTTCAGCAGCCAAAGATACTTGTCATTAGCTGGCTCCTCCACTGGGATGACCGAGGGACCTGCATCGCCTCAATGCCCCCCGAACACCTAAGGCAAAAGCACAAACACACAGTTCAGCAAACAAACAAACACCCACAACCAGCAAGGAAGAAACTTGGCTACAAAGACAGAAATAAACAAAAAAAAATCCTCAGAATATGTTGCAGCTGACAGAAGCCTCTCCAGGGATTCTGTGATAACGCAGAGTAATAAGTACGGTGTGGGAATGCTGTTTGAATCAGGTTCATTATGTGGAACTTGAATTAATAAATGTAAAAATGACACCTGCTAATTTCAGCTTGTGAGCGCCTGTTGCTTTAATGGTGCTGCTTCAGTAAAATTTCATGTTACTTTACTGTAAAATAATGACAAGTCATTTTACAGTGTGTTTACTGTAATCTATAAAAACAGTTTCTTACTGTAAAAGAAATGATGCACTGTAATGTATAGAATATAAGATCTGCAGTAGAATACTGTCAACTGTTTGGTTGCCATTATACTGTTGCTTCATTGTTTTACTGTAAAATGTCTACACCTGTGCCCTATTTAAGCATTTTCTTTTTCCTCCAAGTTTCCATTCTTCTTTTATCACACAGATATGGAACATTATGAAACCTGGCCTAATGGAAGTAGCCACTAAAGCCTCTATCGTGGTGTCCCAGTTCTAGTTCAAACCTTCTCACTCCCAGAAGCACAGGAAAACACATCACTGATCCACAGCAACCAAAGCCTAATCCGAAGGAACCATTACAGCATCTCTAAATGAAATCTGAATTTAAATGTAACAGTAGTTTGCTGTCTTAAAGTGAAAAAAATGAACGTTACTGTATAATTATTATGCATTTTACAGCAAACTGTTAAAATGTCTGCAATATATCTGAAAATACTGAAAACATCAGACTATAAAAAACTGTACAAAACAAGGGACTTCAAAATGTCATGCTATTTTAAATAAATAAATAAAATGGTCAACAAACTAAAACTAAAATCAAAAGCAGCTACAAAATATCCATTCTGTGTTTTACAGGTTTTTTCAGACATGATTACTTTGATAATGCAAATGCACACAAAAAAAAGAGATTGCCAATAATTAAACACACCCAATCATTAATTATAACCCTACTTTACACAAATAAAGAAAAATAATTTTTCTGGAGCATGATGAGAGAGCAGTAACATAGTTTAATTGCAGTATTTGAAAGCAAAAAGACCCAGCAATAATTAGGGATGGACCGATCCGATATTATGTATCCGCATCGGTCTGATACTGAACTAAATTACTGGATCAGATATCGGAGGGAAATAAAAAATGTAATCCGATCCATTAAATATCACGACAGCATCTCCCAAAACTTGCGACATGGCGTAACTCGGCTCACAACCTTAGCACGTTGTTTTTGGCCCACTTTGCACCAGAAAGAGGAAATCAGCAGCTAAACAACAGAAACAACAATTAAAATTTATTCAATATTACTTTCTACACCAGGATCCTTTTCTACGTAGCTGACAGCTGGTAACTGTGCAGGGCCGGATCTAGCAAAGTTTAGCCAGGGGGCTATAACAGGCATTAACAGGGAAAAGGGGGCACAAAGACATACTTTTCTTTCTTATTCTCATTTAAAATGTCTAGATTTTCATAAATAATTATCTTAATCTTACACCCAAAGTTTTAATCGGATGTAAAATGTATAGAAATCCATTACTGTATATAGTAACTATTAAGTCTAATATACCCTAGTAAGCTATAGTACTTTTTCCTTTGGGAAGGTACCATCTGTGCAGTCTGCAATTCTGTTGAAGAAAGATGTTGAATCTATTTAATTATTGTAGAAAAATAATTGATTTTTTTACACATGCATTGAATTTAAGTTGATTGCGTTGATCAAGCATCACAGGGTGGGGGGTGGTTGCCTTTTTTTTTTTTTTTGCTGGGAGTTGGCAGCCTTATTATTTAGGTTGCTTAATATTTCTGCTAAGTACTCTTTAAAATACCGGAATAGGGAGGATGGTGTAGGTTTGAGTAAATTAGATAGATCAGTATTGCTGAACTATGTAATATTTTGGGTGCAGTGTATTTTTTGCCTACAGGTATAACAGAATATCTTTGGTGTTTTGTGTTTTAAAACTCGAGTGTGAACTTATACAAAATGCAGCAAGATGTATTTAAAAAAAAACTGTTTTATTCATTAAAAAATACATATTCATATTCATATCGGTATCTGCAAATATCCAAATTTATGATATCAGTATTGGTATCGGACATAAAAAAGTGGTATCGTGCCATCTCTAGCAATAAAGTGCTGTGAATCCATCTTACTTTAGAGAGACACAAAACCATTTAGCCCCCCACCCAAAAAAAAGTGTATTTAACTTTTGTTACAATTCGCCGCATTCACTGCTCCATGTGAGCTGGGATTTCCATCCAAAAGAAAATAATTTGAACTGAAAAGACTTGATTACTAATTTTACACACTTTTACTGCAGCCTGGTGCTGTGATTTGCAGAAATATTCGGATGTAGAAGTTCCACCAGGAAGAAAAAAGTCTAAACTGGCATGATTCTAATTATAATTGCTTTGCTGCTGTTTTTAAAACTATCCCCGTCATACTCGAACACTTTACTGTCACACCGCAACACATCTATTAAGAGCTGCAGTTTCATGCAAATCAATGGAAGGAAGAACACACTCCCACACGCACAGACACACTTTAAGATAAAAAGTCTTGGCTGCTGTGACTACCTGCTGTTCAGACTGTTGTCCAGAGCTCGCATTAGTCTCTATCACCATTTTGAGTTCTGTCAATCATCTCCCCTGCAGTGTGTGTGCATGTATGTGTGTTGGGGTATTGGGGGTGGGGGGGTCAGTCCCATTACAGTATTGTGATGACAATCTGTCAAGTTAAGTCAGCCATATGACCGGGGGTGTGAAGGTTTAAAAAAAAAAAACACTGCTCTCAGACAATGCAGGCGACAGCACTGGAAGAACACACCACAGCTTGAGGTGGGTAAAGGGAAGAAAGAAAAAGAACAAAATTGCTATCAAATACGATGATATATTCATCTACAGGGTTAATTATTGAAAGTTAAACATGCAGGAGGACTTTCATTTAGTCATTTTAATGAGATGAGATGAGCTGGCAATTTGGAAATTGATTTCAGTCTGACATCGCTGTCAGCACTCCCCAGACTCAGTTTGTCAAGCCCTGGTGTGTGTGTCCATTCTCACTTGTGTTTATGTAAACATCTGTATAACCAGCTTTATGGTTTAGTGTGCTTTTAATTAACAGAAAGCACATGCTAATGCCTGTACATGCAATTTGGTTTTTGCATGACATCATTGAACTATGCAAAATGTGTTGTTTTTTTTTAAAAGACATGTATATTCAGATCTCCAACAGGCAGTTAAGTCTCAATTGCACCAATGCAGGTCTCAAATCTAAACTCAAATGTCCAAGTTGGGTTATAAGTATTAAACTGAGTCATAATCCAAGCTGTTCGAGTATTTTGTGGAACATTTTTCTTTCACAGCTGCTGCATGGTGCTTAAAGTACATTGCCAAAATTGAAGAAATTAGTCTCTAGCCTGACTTGGGTCTTGAGATTTTTTACTTTCAAATCTTCTGTGAGCTCAAGACTTCAGGGAGGTGAGTCAAAAAGTCACATTTCAGAGCAGTCCGGAGCAGTCAAGTCTTTGATTCTACCGCTGGGAATAGACCTTAAGTTTATTAAAACCTGCAAAGAGCAGACTCCCTGTCTGTTAGACTCCTCCTAACATGCCAGGGTTCCTCGGTGTTAACAGCTGAAGGGTGGGACATCTGACTCAGTGACTGGAGTTGGGATGCATCCAGCCCCTGAAATCCCACCTTTTACAAAAAAAGACACAGACAAACAGAAAGAAAAAGATGTACTGCTAATGTATGTTACAGCTTTACATTGTAGAGCCACAGACACAAAGGGGAAAGCCAGACTTGGATGAGGCGATGAAAAGCTGGATGTGGGAGGGGAAGAACTCTGCAGGGACAGCCGATGGAGACAGCGCTTTATGAGATTGAGGTGAACTTTGCCCAGCTGTGACCCTGCACTGAAACCTGATGAACTGGATCGGAAAAATTATTTGCTCTCATAGCAGCCCACTGCTTTATCATTTGCATAACATTTTTATTTTTTATTTTTTTTGCCGATTGTTGAAAAATCATCTTTATGATAATCTAACTGGGAAAGACTTGATCAAACGGAAAAACTAACTGATCAGGTCAGGTCAAAGACTACACCCACAAGTCTGCAGTTTTGATAAGTACACATTACCTTAAGGTCTTGTATAACATGCAGTAGGCAGAAACGTGGTACAATTTTAATGAAACAGGGCCGAGAACGGTGTTACCCGGTGCCGAAACAGGGCAAATCCTCCCCCGTATCTCTTTCAACTTCTTTGTTGTTGATGCAGTTAAACTGTGAGTGTTTCCTTCAGCAATTTCTCCCCGCATTCCAGCAGCGCTGAATAGTTTATTGGACTGTGACAGAGAGACCTCTGTCTTCCCAGCATTTCTGTTATCGTCTGCCACGCTCTCCGTTTGAGCTTGAGCGTTTCACTTTTCTTTCTCCGTCCCTATTCCTTCAGCAGAGACGCTGCCACACAGTGAGCAGTTATGCTTTGTGTGTGTTTTGTCAAAAATCTGACACCAAAGTTACGGGTTACTATCCTATAGTGTGAAGTTTGAGAACAAGTTGCTTTGTACTGACAGTGTGCCTCTGCTGCAGTAAAATGGCCCCAAAAATAAGCTGCTAGTGCAGCTCCGTTAGATGAATCCACACCTACCTCCAGCCTCTCATAACACAGATGAAATGCTTTGTTTTTTTCTACTTTACATTGTGCATGTTGTGTATAAAGTGACCTTGCTCAGAGGGCAGTTTCTGGCATGTTAATATCAAAATACAGCTCAGAGGTCACATTTAAAGACTCTTTAATCCTATCATCTAACAGGCAGCTGTCCAAAACGCTGATGCAGGAGAACATGGGCCTCTCTCGAATCTCTTCGCCTCGCTTTCTCTCTTTTTCACCCCACCATACTTCTTTTGTCTCACCTTCCTCACACAACCCACTCTCATCCTCATCTGCCTCAATTACCTCTAAAAGCCAACTTTGCATCAAATCGCTAATGACATACGGACATTTGCTATTTTCAGACAAATGCTTTTCTCTTTTTTTTTTCTTACTTTACCTCTAGATTATGCTATAATATTCAACTTGTGCACTCAGTGCATTTCATGAAGCCGTGTTAAAAGCACTCGTCCTTGAGTCCCCTGTATAATCTAGAAACAACAAAACAAATGTCGGGAGATAGAAGATGGAAGGAATTTTCATGTGAAGCAGTAAGGAAGCAACCGGAGCTCCAGCAGATCCACTCCAATATGATTTTGCACGACGTGGGCCAGCAGTTAGCTCGAGGCTGTTTGGAACCTCTGTATAAAATAAAAGCACTGTTTGTTCATGTGAGGTCCTCTCAGCGGAATTGTGACGGGAGTGCAAATGATGGGGGACCACATTTTCCCACACATGAATTTAATGAAGAGTTGCGTCCTCCGGATTGGCAAATACCAAGAACAATATTGAAAGGAGGCGAGATGTGGCATCATATAGCAAATCCATGTTTATGTGAACAATCAAGTGACTATTGTTGTTCCACTCTTTTCATAATCTTTTTGTAAGTCTCAAAAAAGGCTGCTGGGCTTATTCTATGAGGACTGAGGTAATTATAATTTCAATTTACAATCTGAAAAAAGTAAAACATAATATTCCATAAACCTTTTTTCCTAGATTTGTAAACACCTGTCATTGTGCTCTCAAGGTTTCCAGCAGCTCTCTGACGAAATGGACAGTCAGCACGTGCCCCCATGCACAATCACTTCAGCCTTGTCATGTGACACATGATTGTTTTTCATGTAAAAGAAAAAAAATTGTCCAAGACATTTGCAGAGGAAACATAATGTTTCTTTGAGCAGCGGGAACACTCAGAGATTGCAATTTATCTTTGAAATGACACCTATGACAAGGTCCTGTTTATTTCTGTGGGGAAGAAATATCCATTTGGAAATGCTTTCCTTTTTTTGTCCTGCTACTTCAATAGAGAGAGGAGGGTGTTAAACAAATGGCCATTCCACTGAAGCACAGCCAACAGTGGATCAAACTACAACATTTTTACGCCCACTGCTCATCATAATGGCAGGCTATATTCAGTAAGCACCGCTGAACATCAAATATTTCAGCTGAAAAAATACTTAACAAGGCATCTTTGATGACTCTCATCATATGCAAGGTTTAATTTCTTGTCATTACGTGACCTAAAGGCCACGTACGTCAATGGCACAGAAAAAAAAAAAAGAAAAAAGTGATGCGTAACTCTGTGATACATCTTTCTCATCTTATTCAAATTCTGAATAAAACATTTGTCAAGTTATTTCCAAATACATTTCATCTCTTGGGGTTTAAACCATTCTCTGCAATCACAGAAAATTCCCTTCGCCTCATTTTCATTTATATAGAGTTAGATCACAACAACATTCAAACATTCATTCTAAGGCACTTGATAATCTAAGATAAAGACCCTACACTGCTGCACAGAGAACCCCAATGTTGCAATAATCCCCTCTGAGAAAGCACCTGGCAACAAGGGGGAGGAGGAACTCCCTTTTAACAGGAAGGAAGGGCATCTGGCAGAAGCAAGCTCAGGGAAGGGTCGGCATCTGCTGCGACCGGTTGAGGAGTACGCAGGTAGAAGGAACATAAAAACACAGACAACATGGTGTGTGCTCAATAAAGTCTGAAAGGAGCAAAGAGTTTCTGTAGTATACTTTCAGACAACATTTTCTCATCTGGATTTGTAAAATATCATCTCAAAACTCAGGTTTCCTTCTAGTTTTTTCTTTCTTAATCTTAAAATCCAGGTAGTCACACTAAGGTACAGATTGTACTTATTGACATCGACTGCCAACATCTATAAAAGTGCTTGTATGTGCAGCACTAAAGAAAACCTTGTGTCCTATAAATGAACAAAAATGCAATTTTATGATCAGAATCCTTAACCTTCAGCATATGGCGGTGATATAAAAGACCACACTATTTTCTTCTTTTCAGGCTAAAGATACAACCGTTGGGTTTGCTGCTGTATCTCATCAAGCGTATTAAAGGTAATTTGGAAAAAAGAAATATGACAAAGGGAAGAACCTGAAGACTTTTATGATTTGATACCATCAACCAAGACAGGCTTGCTGAGGCTAAATATGATTCTGTGTGCTCTGGAATGTGTATAATGTTAATGCATTACTTTTGCTTAATGGTGGAATTGAGAAATAAACTCCCCAGTCTCTCTCTCTGTTCCTCCCTAACTGTCTCTCAATCTCTCTTCCTGTCTCCACATATACAGCCGTGTCTGAGCCACGACGTTATTAGCCATTAAGTTGATAGCAGTTGGATGGCAGAAAAAAAAGCTCTACAAAATCCCTTGCAGGTCTCATCCAGTATTGCCGTAGGGTTTTCTTTAAAATACCCAAAAAAGCAAATATTTAATTTGCTGTTTAGATATTTTTATTTCCTTAATGTGGGTCAAGAATTTGAGCTCCTAACAATAAATTAGTGACTTACAAATATTGAGAGCCCAACACAAGTAGAGCCATTTAATCTTTTGAATGAATTTTCAGATTCAAATCAGTGATTTCAGTCCCTAACACTTCTAATGCAGGTGTATCATCCATTCTAAATTGCATGTGTATTACTGTGGACTTCTGTTAGATATTACATTTATCGGACTATTAAGTGCCATATCTCAACTGCAATAATGACACGCTGCGGGACGTGCAGTCATTTCACAATGAAAGAATTACCGTTTTTTCTCGGAACATAACTTCAGATTGGAAAGCAGGGTTGGCTGTTTTATTTTTATTTTTGCGAGAACACCAGTCAAGCAAAAATGAAACATGTCCATAACTTAGTCATCTCTCAAAATGTTCTTCCCTGAGGCAAAAAAGTCAATGAAAAGATGAGACACTGAGTCAAAGCATTTTTCATCACAAGAACTACTGGTGGTTACATTAAAGGTATGACGTGCACAGTGCGGAGCCAGCATTTCCTCCAGCTATTTGGAGCATCTGCGTGAAAACGACAGCTCTCTTTGTTTTGTTTTTCCCGTTTTTCCCAGAAAACACTGAAAGATTCAATAAAAACCATTATTTGTAATGCCCTCAGATGGTACAGCTGTAAAATCTCACAGATTAGCAGCCCTGGGATGAAATAAAATGTTTGCAAATTCCTCATTCGGTCAAAGAAATGATTTCATAGAAGCCGTGATTGCCGATATCCTCGACATTATTCGTTGCTCGTTTTGAAAGCGGGTGATTGATTCACAGGCTTCTTGAGCTAAATTAACAAAATTAGCAGTGTTCCACTTTGAGTTAATATCTCAATTGATTTTGTTAAACAGAATATTCTAAACAGCTCATTTATTTCGCCTTGCCTACCAATCTGCTCCATTTGTGATGAATAGATGTATCTGTCTGCACAATTTTTTTTTTCTTTCAGGCTGCGCTGCAGCTCTTCCAGTAACTTTGTGTAACAGCCAAAATTACATGTTTCCTCCAGAGATATAGGGCTGGCTACCGACTGCAGTGTTGGATCTTGACTCTCACCCCGTCTTTTGGAGGATACAGTAAGCTTGATGAGACGAGGGAACTCCCAAGCCTAATCTTTCTTGAGAATTTCAGCAGCCGTTCTAGTCGGAGATTGGGACAGAACTGAGCTTCCAGCCCCCGAACATCTGCTCACTTATTGAAGAATGCCAGAGCTGTAATGGTCACCTGCCTGAGCTGTGTGTGTATGTGTGTGTTTAAGTGTAAATGTATGTATGTGTGTTCTCACAAAGTGTCCCCATATCCATGTCTGGAACACACACACACAGCAGATCTACTTTCTTGGCACAGCAAATATGCAAATTGAAACAAGTCTCTTTTTGTGATATCTCACAATTTGAACACATTTGAAGGAAAACAATAGTAGAAAAATAGATGGAGGGGAGGCATGCGCTTTGCAGGGGGGAGGATTTGATTAAAACATTTCATTAGAATTTCTTCAACAGGATCCACTTTGTAACTTGTCTGCAAGCCAACCCTGAAACCATCCTCAAAGTAGGGAAACAGGAACTGATAAACTTTACATCTTCCCCTCCGTGCTGACTAATGAGGTTTTTGGCCCTAATTAACCTAGTTATCTTCCCCGCTACAACTGTCAACAATGCCTCTCATACCAGTGCCACGGGTAAAACACAGCCTTTGTGAAATTATAATATGACTGCCAGTTGCACTCATCCGGCTGTCTTACAAACAAATAAAAAGGATCAGCTCCCATGGTGTCCTGGGAAAAAGACATCAAAGACCAAAAAATAAATAAATAAATAAATAAATAAATAAAAATGTCACTATCAAAGTGCTTACATGCCCAGCCATGAACACACATATTTACAGATCTACAAACATGCATTTAAAAACTTTAGACATGAAAACCCAAAACAATAATACATGAATAGCAACGCTAAGCTGCTGCGGGGAAGGTCAGTGGAAGTGTGTAGGCAGTGTGGGTGTGTGACTGAGTGCTTTTTTTTTCCCTGTACAAACTGTTGTGTAGGTGTTTTTCTGTGGACTCTCAAATTTACTTCTGAGACTTCTGAAGATGCTGGTGATCCAATTTAATGATGGAATGTTTAAAAAAAAAAAAACACCCACCAGGATGCTCTCGGATACTAAAATCTGAATTAATAAGAGAAGACAACGAGCCCTAATTTCATGTTTTACATTAAACTGCTCTTTTAAACTCATTTTATCCCTGTAAAGCTATCAGACTTTGTGATTTTCTGCAGTTTTCTTTATCTTTACTAATCCTCTTTGTATGCAAATACATTCCGGTCTACTCATAGAAAAAATGGAAACTTATTTACATTTCCTATTTAAACTGGCTGGTGCTGCTATAATCATATATACTACTGTATATTCATGTATTTTTAACTCTAAAGCAACCAAGCTATTTTAGTAAATAAAATGACAGAGTGGGATGATTTATGGCCCCATTCTATTTTAAATTACTCTATTAATGGCTCTGATTATCATACCTAGGCTGCTTTCTTTATTTATGAAAAATGCTCCAACGTAATAGTTGTGTTTTCCAATCATTTTACGTAAAAAGGAGTGCAACAAACAAATCATGCAAACAAAATGACATTTACTCAGCCAATCTTTTTCTGTGGCTTACGAAACATTTATTTTTCAACAATACAGAAGGACAAATACATGTTAAAACTTCTGTTTGTTTGATTGAATTGTGTATTACAGCACACTAGTATCATTTCAAGACCAAAATAGAGACAAAATTGTGACCCTGTGATACTTTAATCATCAACAAAACACAATAGCATCATAGTCAGGCTCATGTTTAATCTTACTTACTTCCATGCTTCTTTTATGTAGATTCATGACACTCAGGAAACATTTTCATGATTAAAATTTATAATATATATGATAATAAAAACAATATAGCAGAATAATAAGAGTATATAGTTTAATATACAGCTGGTTTCATAAATGAGGTGACAAAAAAGTACAATAATTATTTGTTGTTTTTGATATGGATAGATCCTCGAACTGAAGATTAAACATATTACGAGCATGTTTAAGCAGAAATATTTACTTATTTTGGAATGGTGCTACTAGAGTAAGCAATTTATATATTTTAAAAAACAGATCATGTAACCGTGCAAGTCATGGATCTGTGACACACAAGAAATCAGGTGAATTTATTCAAATCAAATCTCGCTAAACAGCAATTGTAACAACATGTCTAAAACTCAGCAAACATTAAGATGATTTTTTTTGAAAGACAATGTTTTTTGTTTGTTTGGTTGGTATCTCCTACCTCTACGAGGGTCTGGAGCAACTAGACCCCAAAAACAATGCATTAGAGTTAAGTATGGCGAAGGCAATATACTGTGTACTAATGATGCATTTGCTCAGTGTGGATGCTACTGTCATACAGCAAAAACAAAAACTCTTTGTTCTCCATATGAAATGAATGCAGCTGTGCAACAGTGGAGCCAGGCAGCATATAACCCAATAACCCAGCCCGTGTTATTGTCACAAATGCACGGTGGGACTTTACAGTGAAACAGTGTGTAGTTCTGTTTAACAGGCATAGGCATGTGCCACATAAGACTCTATGTCTTTGTATTAAAAAAAATCCAATTTAATCTTTCTGTGACTATTTACAAAATGAGACAGTAGCTTATTAAGGCGGAGAGACTCGACAGCAGACGTCTTCTAGGCCAACATGGAAATAGATCAGTCCGACAAATCCTTCTCCTCGCAAACGCAGGACGGAAAATTTGGCTGGAGGAAGCAATAAACTGATAACAAAAAACAGCACCCCCCCAGCACCATTCATTTACTACAGCGACAATTCATTATGAAAGATGAATAGCGGCGCGCCCAGTCAGCTCACACACTGACATCAACATTTCACATCACTATGCAAAGAAAGTTAGCTCGCAACACTTCAAGCTCCTCCAAATCAATCCACAGCAAACTTTGATTTCCGAGTGTTGACTATCAATATAATTATGTTAGCACAGGCAGAAAAAATTCTGAGTGTTTCTCCGGCAGCGTACAGTATCTGCATACGTCTTTTCCTTGCGGTGGCTGTCTGTGGAGGCAACGTGAGATCAATCGTTTAGCTCAATCGATGGCGTGTGAAGCAGGTTGGAGGTTTTAACGAGTAAAACTCTGTGAGGATTAATCCGCGAGAATATTGTAAATCATTATAAGGTGCCGTGCGTAAAAGTTCAGCTGAAAGCTGTCTTAATGATTGCTCCTCAGACTGTAAACTTCTCACTTTCTAGCATTTATATGGCTGCATATCACTGAGTGGCCAAGAACATACAGAGAGGAAGCTTCTATAAATCACTGGAGAACACAAATAGGCCTCTTCTGCTGGTGGCCTTGTACACACAGACTCAAAGGTTGCTCTTAAATTAAAGGCACACATTCCTCCCTCACTATTTACTCTGGGCTCTTTTTTCTTCTGGTATTCTGCTGCAACTCTGACTCTGTGAATATCTGTAAATGGAAATTCACTGCATGATTCTTCCACTACTGATCAGGTAAGCTAGTTAAAATTTGAAAAGCAACCCCCCTCATGTGTCATCCAGTCACATGCTCAGCCACCTCTGTCAGTGCATATTTATGGGCAGGGTGACAGCGTGACACCTGCCTGTTTTAATGACAGGAAGTCTGTCCTTGATCTGTAAAGAATTATGTGCAATATGGTACAATTTTGCTCTCAAAGCAGCCCTGTGTCCATCCGTTTGTGCGCCTCTACAGAATATGCTCAGACTCAACATTCAATTACCAGTTGCCTCAGAGAGAGATTTTTGGCTTAATGCCCCCGTCGGTCTTAATCTGAGAGATTCTACTTTAGCGCCAAAGTCAGCCTCAAATCCCTCAATGAAACTTTTTGATTTTCTCCTCTTTAGCTTTTCTCTCATCTTCTCATCTCGCCCACTTTTCCCTCTTCTCCTTGCAGCGGCTCTTCTCTGTCTGAAGTGAAACTTTGTCAGTTTGCTCATTATCATAAATTAATGGGCTGAAGATGTTGAGCAGATCCCGGCAAAACTCGACCCTCGAAATACCACCTAAACCAAGATGGGGTGATCTTCTTGTTTTTCTTCTTCTTCTCGTTTCTTCTTTAGCTTATGACTTTACTTCCTTATGTCATTGTGTCATCATGCCAACTGTAATTTGTCCCCTAAAAATAACAATTATGATCAATTACAGGGTTTCTTAAGCTGAACACTTGGTACCACCCTCTAAACCTCATCCACCGATCCTCCTGAAGTCAGCAACAGAAAACTACTTTACGTTGCATTAACTTAATGTTCTGCGCAGAGCTTTTCTCGTCCTTTTTCCTGTGCTTTCTGCTCTTTTTTTCCCCACTTCCTCCCACCACATCCGTCCTTCTTCAGCCATCACACCTTCAAATGAAGCTGCCTCCTGCCCACCACTAAACTGTAAGAACAAGGAGCCCTCTCAGGCATGTAGTGCCTCCTGTTAGCCTCAGTCTAAAAAGCCTATAGCTGGTTTCCTGCTCAGTCACAGTTGCCCTGTAAAAGTTCTGTTCAAGCTCGATTTGTTTCCTCTCAAGTACACGTCAATCACAGACAGATGGTCCTGTCATCGTCACTCTGACGGACAAGCAAACAGACACGAACACAGAAAATTAGACTTACATGCCATATACAGCCTCGATTGGCATCGCAGCAGTGAAGTAGAGAAAAAAAAGAATCAGACAAGGTTTTGAGCTCCTTCCGTTTTTGTTGCTCAGATGACCGATGCAAGGAGAGAAATCTCTCTTTTCATAGGAGGAGACAGTGTGCCTTTCAGGCCTGGACACGGTTGAGTTCACCAGTCTCCCAGGATAGATGAGGACACTGCTGAACAGTGGCCCTGTTGTGGCCCTATAAACAGTCTGAGGCTTTGGCACTTGTGCCTAACACTGGCAAGTGGCAATGAGAATTACAGCAGTGATTCACTGACTTTTTTTTTCCTACCGTGAAGCTTTGCAATAAAACAAACCTTCCTGCCACTGCAGTTGGGGGTTTTCACATGAAGTTACATTTAAAATACTGCAAATAGCACCTATGCCAGCATGCCCTCGGGCCACTATGATAGCATTTTAAATGTTATTTGTTTTCTTGGAGGGTATTTGGCTCATTATCGCAGCCTCCACTGATCCCATAAGGCTGCCTTTGACTCATGTGCCTTTTTTGAGGGTGAGGCTTGAGGGTGCAATGTATAATTATGAAATCAGTGGGACTATTTATTTTTTTCACTCTTCCAGCCTGAGAGCAGAGCTGGGAGCTTGGCGAGCAGTACTCTGTCCACACATCAGTGTAAGAGATCTGATCCTCCACAGGAGCGAATGCCAATACACCCCTGAGGAATATAGATTAGAAATGTTTGTTGTTAAGGCAGATAAAGAGTGGCAGTGTGGGTGAAGGAGGGGGGGTGTGTGGGTGGAGGAGACAGGCAATGAGAAATGAGGAGGAGGAGATGAGTCTGATTGTGCTCATGTATAAACTGACAAGGCATGAAAAGTAATATTGTGTATGCTCTCCTGAAAGTGCCAGCAGATACAGTTCGGGAGTTTGTGTGCATGTATGCAGGGGTGAGACTGTGTGTATGCGTCTGTGCGTGAGAGTTTCACATTGTACTGTGGTCAAGCAACAAAGAAATTCACTGATGTCACAGTCACAGCAGATGCAAAGAGCTATTCGGGTCAAACACGGTGCTGAGGGTGAACATCCACAGGTAGCGTGGGGTTTTTCTTTTACTTTATACAAATTAAGCTAAATTGCAAGAACTCACCGCGGTTTAGGACGACAGAGAAAGTTTAACTCAGTGTGTCCCATGCTCTCGCCGAATCCCGGTGGCTCTCAGCTGCCCAGATTGTGGAGAAACTCATTTCACAGTTTGTCAGGGTTCAACTGCAACTCCACGGAGGGAAAAAAAACACCACTCAAAAAAAAAAAAAAAAAAAACACTCCGAGAAAAAAAGAGGTAAAGCTGCTCCGGACAAATCCGACGGTCGGTTCTACACCAGTGAGAAACTTTGAGAAAAGCAGTCGGGGGTGCGCTTGGGGTTGACAAACGGCTTATCCCACAGTTAATTCAACGTTCCTGGAAGCAGAGGCTCTGACCTTTCTGGGGATAATGACTTTACAAAATGAAATCATCCAGCAGGAGATGTAGTCAATCGGAGAAACGAGCAGGAGGAGGAGGAGGAGGAGGAGGAGAAAGACTCCAGGAGCGCAGAGGAGCTAACGTTCAGGAGATTAAAAGCTGTCTTAGCGCAGTTACCAGAAAGCGGCGGGGTCCAGCCTCGGACAGATGCGACGGAATGCGGCTACCTGCCACCCCACGAAGATTGTTAAATATCCCGTTGTGAATTCCGCCCCGGCACCGTTTTTCTTTTTTCTTTTTTCTTTTTTTTTTTGTTCCACCTACTTGACCCGCCTACTCCGCAGCGCTGTGTGGAGGAGCGCAGATCCTGTGGAAACTGAAGGTATAGGCGCTCAGCAGATAACAGGCATGGGCGCTTCGGCTCTCCCCTGTGCCCCTCTCTCACTTAGTCACATGTTTAAGACACAAGTAGCCCTCTGTAATAGCTGCCAAAGGAGGGTAGACTAAGGTAGCCGACGTGGCGAGAATAATAATGCGTGACTTTCTCCCCCCGCTCACTTCAGATGAAAAGCCCTTTTCGCAAAATGCTCGAAATGGCATTCCTGCCATTAACTTTATGCCCCAATATACTTGTTTTAATGCTGCAGCTATTTCTAAAGACACGAGCATCGGAAGTCATTGAATATCCCTCATAACTGCTTGGCTGCAAACTCCAGAAAAAAGCCCCTCTAGCGAGGACGTCAGTGTTTAAGTCCTTATGTGTCTGAGCTGTCACATTAGTTAGAGGAGGAGAAGGTGTTGAGCATAATGCCTAATCCTCTTTGGTTTTGTCTTGTGGAGCATGCCTATGCATGAACCATGAGTCATTAAATGGCACTGCAAAGGCGGCTCTGCTTCAAAATAAAATAAAATAAAAATAAAAATCACCATGCAGCAGAGATACAGCAACTGAGTGAATGAATAGATGCTGGCATTTTCATAATGACTGTGACAGCACACATTATAGCAACAGGGATCAGCGCTGTTCAACTGTATGCTGCCTGGGCACCTGATTTCATTTCAGATTGCATTGATCAAAAGCGGCGCCAGAGCGTGCAGGATGTGAATTGGTCAGGGAGGCGGATTCCGTTTCCTTTTTATTGGCTCTTACTACTTTGCAGAAATAATTAACATGCAGGCTGGTGGGAAAGCGTGCGCACTGTGCCCGAATTACATCTGAAATGCAATTTGAATCCTCTCAGAGAGCAGCCCATAATTCCTAAAACATCAAGAACAAAAAAAAGTGAATGCTAAATACTTCACTGCAGAGATTTCATATTGCATGCACTGATAAACGCTGATGATGAGACTGCAACATATACAATTCTGTGTGTGTCTCTGTGTGTGTGTTTGTGTGTGTGTGTTGGGGGAGCGGGGGGTGCCCGGGCCGTTCCTCATCTCATAATTCTGTCGGCACCCGAATCTACCCAGAAACAGCAGAAATTAATCCGTGGGAGCAATCGGGGTGTGGAATTCTGTGGGCACAGTAGCCTCGGTGTGGTGCTAATTAACCCAGTTTCCCCGTGCGTTCCAGCCTCCTTTTAGTATGCCGTACCGTACTGGAGCTGTCCGTGGTTCTGAAGTTGATTTATGTCCCGTCCCAGCAGAGATTTGTGGCAGATTCAGCGTGACACAGACTCTGATTTTTTTTATATCCCCAACTGTCAATTCCGATCAGACCGGTGCTGCAAAATGTGACAACTTGTTAGAAAAATGCGTCTAATGTAAGCATTTCCTTAAGTGCGTGCATCCATCTGTATGCTGCAAGTACAAAGATGACAGCGTTGTCCCACTATCAGGCTCATTTGTCATTCATATTAAAGGCCTCTGGCTGCGTAGTTGTTACTGGTGATAAGCTTGTGGGTGGGGTGCCGACCTTGGGCAGAATAACCACGATCTTTTGAGCTCCTGGGATTGTCACGGTCCGCTGTGACAGACCGTGTGGAGAGTGCGTGGAGGACTCAGGTGCGGACACGAGTGACACGGGAGTAAACTTTAAACAAAAGCGAGCCTTTTATTGTGGCTGGTAACGCAAGAGAAACAAACAAGAATAAGGGCAGCTCAAAAGCAATAACTAAACAGAAACCTAAACTGGGAATGAACCAAGGTAAGGCTATGAATACAACAGACCAGGCATGGAAACACGGAGGGTGGGAACACAGACGACGCGACACAGACTGTAAGAAACACAGAGACTAAATACACATGAGGGATGATCAGGGGAAGTGGCCACACATGGGAACGCAGCTGATATACATGAACTTAACGACAGGACAGGAGGAGTGAAACTGAATACACTGACAGTGAATGCAGGCCTTCAAAGTAAAACAGGAAACATGGGACATGAACCGGGGAGACGTAGTACAGGGGGAGGTGACAGACGCGACAGCATGAACTTGACAATACAAGACACACAGACATAAACACACGAAGGGCAAGGGAGGCTTGATACAAGGGTAACATAACTACAAAAGGACTGGACTACCTTAAAGAACCTAAACAATCAATAAACATCAAAATAGACTAAACACAAAACACTGGGTCGCACGACCCAGGACCATGACAGGGATCGTGGAGGTTAAACTTCCTGATCAGCTAAAAACTTTCAATGCTTGGTTGGGTAAACAAGTAGTTCCCGAAGGAAGGCAGACACAGTTTGCACTTTGAGTCAATTATTACATTATACAGCTGCATCAAACAAACAAACAAACAAACAAACAAACAAACAAACAAACAAAAAACAATGGATGCAATATATTTACTGCCCACAACTGTTAGTATTTATTTACCAACCAAGACTCTGATAATCCTGATTTGTCTTCTGACAAATCTCGTATGACGGGCAAGTCCATCTGGTCAAACTAAAACACAAAGTAAAGGAAAAAGAAAAGGAAAGCTTTGTAAAAGGTTGTATGGCCTTCAGCTTAACTCAAAAGAATGCCGAAGAATGCAAGAAACAGTAGGGTTATGTGTTAGACTATGTGAAAAGGTTGGACAAGGTAATGAAGGGAAAATTATAAAGAAATATTTATAAATATGCAGATGATGCTGTTTAACTAACAAGACAGTTAAAAGAAAGGCCAATGGCAGCTCACTTGGCAGAGAAGCCAGGGTGCATATGTGAAGGTTGTGCCTATTGTGTAAAATGTTTGAAAACCACTGGGCTAGACAGTATATAAAAGTTCAAATGTTTTGTTGTGTGCTGAAGTCAATATTGTTGCATACACCATGACGTCACTCACTCATTTCTAGACTTAAAGACTCAGCCAGAGGCGATCTTCAATTTTATACTACCCATTTTATGGGAGATAGCTGTAATTCAGTAGTCCAGCTCACAAGGTTGTCCTCGATGAAAAGGTAAAGCTAAATGGCTAAAATAATTGCAAATGAATTTCCCTCATCATTTTTAGTGTTCGCAGAAACTGTATCAACATGTCCAAAATAAAGCAGTGGGCTACATGCTCTACTTGGAGGATAGAAACAAAGTATCGATCCTATCGCACTAGTATCGATCCAATGCCAATACCAGTGCTGGTATCAATAGTATCAGTATTTAGATTGGTGCATTCATCTCTAATGCGTGCCGACTGGTCAACTGAAGATTTAAGACAGAGCACACTCCCTTGGTGGCATCGGTTTTCAAATAATCACACACTAGATGCATATATAAACCACCGTGACAACGTGCATGTGCGTATGAGAAGCAGATGATTGCAGTGGTCAAAGGTGACTGCTACCAGGAGGCTGATGCTCAAAATTCTCTGCTTCTGCTCACTCACCAGTGCTGAAACACAAACCACGTCCACATTTCACTGGATTAGTCATTTCGTATCTGTGAGTGTTAAATACAAAACATATTCACTGATTTTTGGATGTTTAAACACTCTCACTAGAAACATGTTTCTTCCTGCAAATGGCTCCTACTGGAAACAAAGCCCCTTCCTTTTCACTGTTCCTGGCTATGACCCACCAAGTACTATAATTCTATTAATTTCGCTATCAAGCATTAATGACTTCCATTACCATATTAATGAGCGATGTTCATGAAATGGATCTCCATCATGGCTGGTGGAACTGGAACAACCCAGTGGATTTGCTGCTCCAGTGTCTGTGATGAGCAAGACTGTGTAACTAATTTACACCTTAAGCACAATCTCATTAGAGGACCTGGAGGTGTCTGGAGAGCGTCACATTTCATCCGAGCTCCACTGCTGTCTGGAGGATGTCCCTCTAGCAGGAAGAGGAGTGTGATATTTGGCCTTTTTTGCTGTCATTCTTCATCTTCTAATGCCAGCGATCGCTTCAGAAAAGGGGTTCACATCCATGTCAGTGCTTAGTCATTCCTGAATCAGAGATGTAACCTTTAAATTTGCGTGAACGCTTGTTTGATTTTACATCTTTTGTCAATAGGGACTTCAATACACAACAGGAAGGGTTGTTTTTTCTTTCTTTTTGTTTTAGTGGATCTTAGTGTAGCAGACACGCTGACTGTCAGGCTCCTGTCAGGCTCCTGCAAACTCTTAAGGTAATTTCTCCACAGTCACACACAAGTCGAATCCTCGCTTGTAATTTGACCTTAGCAGTCTCCAATATCCCTCAGGCAGCCATGGAGGACAGTTGATTCAGATAACTCCATTCCACTGGGTCTGTGAAATGAATTTAGGCCTGTTCAACTAAGGGCCCATTCATTTTGGCTCCATTTCACCGTCTATCATCTCCCCCAGAATACCACCAGAGCAGCAGTTATCTATTCTATATTTAAAACAGCTAGGATTATTTGGTGCAGGGGGGATGAATATACCTCATGCTTCATACAGATTACCCCAAGCTATCTTGTGTTACCTTCTATCTATTGCTGCACTACAGATTTGGTATTAGAATATAAGCCAGTGGCAGCAGTATCATACCCTGTTTATTATGGTATGTGCTTATCTTTGCATACCCAGGACAAAAGGTTCGTGAACAGAAGGAACTTTTAAAACGGCTCAGAGAGAATATTTAACATTTCTTCTCTCCGCAAAAGGAAAACTGCTGCTTTTCCCCTTGACTTTTTAAGGAGGTAAGTTGGAATCATTGTTGTTTAGCTTTTAGTGCGCGACAATGAAATCTCTCTGTTGGACTTATTGTGCAATTAGCAACACTCTGTGTAGTGGGCGTTAATGCTGACCCCTGTGAGGAGAGAAATTAACCTGACACCAGAGGTAGTATAATAAAGGTGAGATAACCTTGTGAACAGTAACACTCTGATAGTGATCTGTGTTCGCATTGGAGATATTTATCACTGTACGACAGCGGCAGTGCTCAACTGTGTGGCTGCTAATTCATTTGGATTGTGGGATTGATAAAGCTGTGGACTAAGGTAAGCTGCTTTCTCTGTCCTTTAGTGAACACAGATCACATTCATAATCTCATACAGATAATGCTCTTTTCTGACAGCCATCTTACTAGAAACACTGGAGACTTTAGTAAAGACAAATTGCAAATGAAATGTAAATTGTATTTCCGTTCACTGTTAATGACGTAAACTTGAAAAGTTGTATGAAAAAAAAACCCTCTACAAGGTCAAAAAACAAAAAACAAACCAACCCACACTCAGAGTGCCCTTAGGTTAGCTAAAAACTGAACCACTACCCCTGCTAAGCTAATCATTAGCCAGCAAAGCAGAGCTGTAATAAACATTTGACAAAGAACTCCCACTGCTTCTCTTTGATTTTGCTGTAATGTTTTCTTTTCTAATAAACTTAATAACAAGGGTGAAATATTAAAAGACTCAAAAATAATCATCATGATCCGCAGCACAGCTAAATCCATCTGTGTAGTCATATTTATTCTTAGCAATAAAGAGATTTCAAGAAAGAAAGCTGGAAAAATTGAGAGATATGGATAGATCAGTGTGCCTTTATACCAGGACTAGGCTGTGCCGTGGAGGATATCACCAAAACCCAATGAACAGATAGCTTGAAGATTTATCTGAAATGATATAGTGCTGTGAATGAGAAAGCTATGGCTTCTCCATTACCCATCCATCACCTATGATGTATTGCAGATAAACTACTAGGCAGCAACAAGCTTTTGCTGAGAGGCTGACCTCATTGATGAAAGCGAAAAACTCCCCCATGGCCATCGCGGAGTACACAGCCCCCTCTTTTCAATACAACAGTCAGAGCTTGTCTCTGTACAAGGGAATTCATATCAACGCTATTACTTGTTGGGGGTTGGTGTGTGTATACTGACAGAACTGAACAAACTCACAATTTGTCTCCGCACTTGGGATGGAAAGGCCCATGCCTCTACATCAGTGCTTGAAGGTTAAGTCAAAAGGCTGTTCTCGCTCTACAGCGCTGAGGTGAATCTTCGCTAGAGCGTCTGGTTTTATTTCACACAGGCTCGTGTAAACAGACTGCAGCTGAGCCCGTATTTTGAGTTAAGTGAAAATAAACGATGAGCACGAGGTCTTGTAAAATCTTTTGACATATTTCGAGGACTTAAAAATCCAGGAATCAGTGGCACCAATGAAGCGATGCATTGTCAAGCCGAGTCGGTGGGTGAAAAAGGCTTTTCCAAGAGGTGGCTGGTCTTTTGAAATAGAACGCACTGGAAAACATGACTCTCAGCAAAAACTTTGCTTAATGTCCCAGCAATAGCGGATCCCTCTGAAGTACCGATGCCCCAATTACGTTTTTAACCCACACTGCCATAATACAGTGCGTGCTGAAGGAGGCAGACCTAATATTTACATTTCCCGTTATACTGTAGGACAGCAGCATGGTGTCTGCACTCCAAGATTCCCACATTAAAATGTTTAAATATTTGCATTTTCTAATCAAAGTGTCCTGTGACAGGGGGCGTGGCATCAGTCTGAATTTGTTGTAGCTGCTTCAGGATTTGCTCATTCTCATCTTGCTTATCATCATTAATTATCATTTGTTAGAATTTTAGGCACCTGTGTGGAAGATGTCACTTCTTTGGAGCTTTATTTGTTATTATTTCAGCCTTTATTGGTTTTAGACAAGGGCAGTAGAGAGCAGGAGGGAATGACACAAAGGAAATGGGCCAAGGCAGATTTGAACTCGGGCCCTACAGCCTTTGGGCACATGGATTGCCTGCTCAGCCAAGTGAACTGTAGTGGCATCCCAGAAAGTGTCATTTGATCAACACTAATTTTGCTCTTCTGTGGTAGGTGATCACATAGATTCCACATAGATTACTCTGAGCTGTAAGTGACCCTTACCTTAACTCTTAGTGATATAGAATAGAATACAATAGAATAGATTATGTGATTTTTGGCCTTTGAAAATTTCACTTGCTGATCAAAAAGCTCCTATTTTTTTTTCTTCCAAACTACAGAGACAGTTTTATAGTTTTCATTTGTGGCTGCTGTTGTGTCATCCAATGATTTTGTTTCCATTAGTTGCCTTAAGTTGCAATCAACACCTTATTTATTGGCTTAAATGATCTGATCTTGAAATTATAGGTGTGAGGTTGAAATTGGGGCATGTTTGGCACTGTGTTGCAGGCTAGGTAACAAAAGGATTTGATATGTTCTCTATGTACTATTTTCAAATAAACATAGGGTGTAAATGGTTTCCTGGGAAATAATATTTCCTAGATTAGGTTATTAAATCCATTGTTGAAGTTATGAATCAAATGTTAATTGTACTTTATTTTTTTCTCTTTAATATATGCCTGTCATAACTAAAGCTTTTTCCCTTTCCTTTGAAATAGATGACACAGTGTGTTTATTTCAAAATTTGCTTTATATGCCCTGGTTTTTGTATCCCCACTCTGTACACCAGTTGTCTGACTAAATAATTATTCCCTAGGGTTGTGTGCCTCCAACAAATCCTTGGGTTGCAGTCTGCATCCATGTCAGCACAGGCAACCCTAAAGAAAACAGATTTTCAAGAGAATTTGATCTCTTGGCATCAGAGATTAATCTCACCAATCCGGTATTCAATCAAATGTAAAATATTAAAACAGACACAGATTCTTCTTTCTGTGGAGAGTAATGATGTCACAGTGAAGTCAGCCACTGACATTATATAGAATGTTATCAGATCATTGTTTTATCCTATTAGATATTTGTTTGAAATCTTGTCATCTAGAGCTTCTTATCCTTGGGGGAGAAAAACAGCTTTCTGGAGGTCACAGTGACTTTAAATTTCAACCATCAAATTTTAATAGGTTCTTCTTCTAAGTGAACTATGCCAGATTTTAGGAAATTTGCTCACAGAGATCGCTTTTATAAGAATGGGATGGAAGCAAGTCTGCAAGTGACAGTTAGGTCCAAGTGGTCCTGTTCTTTTCCCCAGTTGTTGCTTATAATAAATATATAATAAATAAATAATAAATAAATAAAACACAATCAACAGCAGAGCTGCAGATTCCAGATTGCATTTACAAAAAAGTTCAATCTCTCTTTTTATTATCCACAAGGACTGTTTACTTGCAGGTGCCTGAATTGGTTGATACAACCACAATTCCAAAAAACGGGGATGCTGTGTAAAATAATTAAACCAGAATGCAATGAACTGGAAATGTCATAAAATAATGTTTTATTCACAACTGAACATAGAAAACACATCAAATATTAAAAGGGAAAAAATCTACCTTTAGTTTATATAAAAAATGTAAAGTCACTTTAAATTTGATTGCAGGAAAACAAAAAAAGTTGTGATAGAACCATATTTACAACTGTGACATTCCCCCAACATTTTATGACCAGCCAGTAAACTTCTGGAGACTTCTAGAGTGGCACTTGTTGGACTACCTTATTTACATCTTACATCTCATGGCCTGTAACACTGAGGGCCATGTGAGCACTGCAATATCAGATTCCTGTGTATGATCTGTATATATGGTTTTTGACAGTAAAGCTGACTTTGACTTTGACTTTGAAAGGTCTGAACTGCAAGAGGGTGTCTGATCTGTGTAGCTGTATTTTTCCATACTTCCTTCTTTCCTAGTTTTTTTATTTGTTTTTTTTTCCTCATCAGTTGGTTTTGTTTCATTATTTTGTGGGTTTTTTAGTAAAGTTTTTGGCCACTTGGTGTCTAAACACCATGGTTAGTACTGGTTGCTTTTCCATGCTGACACGAAAGCATGACATCAGGGTTAATGTTTTCTGCGTGTGGTGGAGGAGGTTGCTTTGACTGTGGGCGCTGAACAGAGCTGTGGTCCTGTTTGTTGAGAAGGTAGATCGGATTAATAGGCTAGTCGAGGAAGGGGTCGCTGTTGGGGGAGCTTTTGTGTCAGTTGTTCTGCTGGGACAGCCTGCTACTTGATCACTCTTTCTAATGTGCCCCCATTTATAAGCGATGAATTTCAGAGATGCGAGCTTTCAAGACATTTGTGTTGTGTTGAAAGTTTTGTCTTCCATTAAGAAAGTTTTGTCTGGTTGCAAATCACCCTTACTTAGTCATTCCATCTCTTATAGACACCAGGTGTTTATGATTCTTCACAATGAATCAGATGAGCTTAAGCTGCACTTTCGTGTCAGACTGGAAGATTATGATTAAATTTTTTTTGCAGTGTCCACTGTTATGAAGTGCTTTGGCTGTGAGGAAGAGGGAAATATGATAAAAGTGAGTCCAAATGATGAAATTATTGATGCTTGAGTTGTTCAGATTGGTGAGGTGGACCATGCTACGAGGATCCTGCACCTCCATTAAAACGGCACAGTAAGAAAACAAATGTGGATAAAGCTGGTGCAGAAGTTGGCGCTAAGACTAGAAGACAGAGAATCAGCCAGCTGGGTAGAAGAACCAGGCTTTCTGATGACAGTGACAGTGAGAGCATGTTGTCTGATCAGAGTGACTTGTTTTGTACTCAGAGGTCAGAAACCAAAGACAAGTTGTATCCTGCTGTGGCTGTTAAAAAGTTATTACAGGAAACAAAAAACATAAAGAGGATGAACTCAGAGTCATTTTTTCAGGATATACAGGTTGTCTAAAGTTCAGTCTGGTCTAACAAGCCAGGAAGTTTACAGGTTAAGGAAACTTTGGCCAAAATAAAGAAACAGATTTGACAATGATGGACACCGTTCTAGTTAGGCTTTTGTTTCTTAGTTTGACTGTTTCTGTTTTTTTTTTTTAATATTTAAGGCTTTGTAAATATTTTCAAAGTGGGCAGTTTGAATGTAAATGGCGCTATGAAACAGAAAAAGAGAGCAGTGTTCTTTAAAACTGCAAACCTTAAACAGATGTCCTGTTTGTATAGGAAACCCACAGTGATTTGAACAATGAAGTGGACTGAAATAGAGAGTGGGCAGGGAAGGTCTTTTTAAAACATGGTACAACACTTAGTGTAGGAGTGGGGATTTTATTTTCCAAGGCATTTGCCCCAGTATCTGTAAGAGTGGAGACAGTGGCCCAACACAGAACTTTATTAGTCACTGCTGTTTTTGAGCTTTTTAATGTTTTTTGTTTGATTGTTGTTATTGTTGTTGTTGTTTGTTTTTTTAAATCTCTATGCTCCTAATGGTGGAGCAGAGCAGACATGTTTCCTAATGAAAAACTGAAAGATTGCAGTGTTACTGCTTATTTATTTTTTTTAGAATTTAACTATACTGAGAGTGAGCTTTTAGATCATCATGCAGAACCTCTTTTAATTTGCCAGTGTGCTCTGGAGCGCCTGGATGTATGGAGAAGGATGCCCGCAGGCTGCAGACAGTACACATGGTCTCAACATAAAGACAGAAGAATTTCTTTGGCTCACCTTGATCGCATTTCTTTCTTTTCTCATCATTTTGATGTTGTTAAAACATTCAAGATCAAGTTCCTACCTGCTGGTTTTACGGATCATTCTTTGGTTGAATGCAATGTTTCTTTTACAAATATTTCACCTAAAAGTACCTACTGGCATTTTAATTCAACTATGACTGCTAACAGATGTTTTAGAGAGACTTTTATGTTTTATTGGTCATGTTTTAAACAGAGAAAAAGTGACTTCTCTTCTTTGAGTGAGTGGTGTGACCATAGGAAGGTTCAGTCAACTCCTGTGTCAACAGCACATGCTTACTGTTACTCGTAACATCATCAGATCTGTTGGAGATCTGGAGTCTGATATTGTGGAACTTGAGCGATTGAGTGAATCCACAGGAAGTCAAGGATATGTTAAACTCCTTAAAATGAAGAAAGTCTGACACAAAAGTACAGGGTGCTCTTGTTCACTCTCGCTTTATTTTGGGGGGCCTGGAGAAGAAACAAGGGCAGAGAAAGATCATCTACTCTCCCTTGTCAGATACAGGGCAGGAGTTGACAGAGCCAGCCTTGTTAAGGAAGAGAGCAAGCTTTTATTCTTCATTGTTTTAAAGTGGGTACAAAGAAAGTAAAGAATCGCAAGAGGACTTCTTCATTGGTCTGCCAAGAGTCTCAGATGAGATCAGATGTTCTAGGCTGACTCGGCTTCTGTCTATAAATGACCTTTGAGCTGCCCTTCAAACAATGCAACTGCTTTCTATGGAAGACCATGGAAAGGTTTGAGTTTTGTAAGGTGTATCTGGAGGAGCAATGTTATACCAAACCTGTTGGATGTGTTCTCTGATTTCCATTTGACTCCTGGGTTCACATTTCTGAATGTTGCTCTGAATGGGGACGACTGAGGCGAGAACCCCACTCCAGGAGCCGACTATGAAGACAGGAAAAAGCAGGTAAGTTTTCACACAAGATCTAGACTGAGCGATAGTTACACTGCTGACTAACATGGGATAGCAGTTACTTGGGCTGCTGCTGGATAACTGCAGGAATTTGCATAACATTATAATTTGTTATTATTTACCTTGTGCACAGCATCTCAAAGTTGCCAGTGCCAAAAGTCTTGTGCTCTCACATCTGCAGATACTCATGTTCACATACAGATATATGTTTACAGATATTATATATAGGTCGTAACCTGCACTAAATATCAGAGTCCTTCTTTACAATTAGCTGCTTAGCTTTGTGGGTGGCTATGGAGGAGGTCGATTAGGTCATCCATCCAGTTTATTGTTTGTGTTTCAGCAAGATACTGAAACCCACAGTGGTGCATAAGAGACAAAGATAGTTAAATTGCAATCATTAAAATAGTCAGGAGGTATGTGTGAATGTGTCAGAAATACTTTCACACTCCCAGAAATCTCAGTTTTTAATGTTTCCATTCTTTTAAGACATATACTTAGGCCTGCATCGCTGTAATAACATACCTAATGTGGTGTTGGGAATTGAGTCTAGTTATGCCACCAGAATGCCTTGGGCCAGTCTTAGAGATGAGAAGAAAAAAAGTATTTGATTCATCAGTTTCTGAGAGCAGATATTTGGTTCCCTTTGACTGTAACCGGCTTGTTGAGGTACAGTATATTTGGACAGACAGAATGAATCTACCGTCTTATCCCTGCTCTGCTTTGAGATTTAAGGCTGCTCTGGGTGTTAGAAAAAGGACTGCTGGAAAATAAAGTGGTTCTCTTTTTTTTTATGGTACATTCTTCTAATCTCACCTTTTGCTTTGGGTAGAAGAGTAAACAAATGACACAAAGCTGAGTGGAAGTCATACAGATAAATTCTCAACATGTGGTTTGCGGAAGATTGAGCACTGAAAGAGGGGACAAGTTAAGGCATGTGAAGTGACCTGGTCCACATTACCCCTGTCACTATCTGTATTTCCCAGCTTGCCCTGATAGATCCATGGGCTCTCTGCTGACAGAGATAATACAAGGCAGAGAGAAAGACGGTTTTGTGACAGCATTGGGAAAAGCAGAGAGGAGTGGGGGAAAGGAGAGATGGGGAGGGGAAAGTGCATGACTCAGCGAAAGGTGTTGCACCATTAAAATTAAATTTACAGCTGGTTTCAGACAAATCTGTAAGCTCGGTGGCTGTAGGGAGAGCTGGTTGGGCGTTTGGAGGACAAATTGACACCCCAGTTCTTGGGACTTCTGAATCATATTTTACACCTACCACTACTTAAACTGTCTGAGCAGTGATAGGTTTGGCACTCGGTTGTCCACAGTTAATTCATCAGAGCTGAGCTGGCTGGTGTACTGTCTGTCCAGCTCTCTGTCATTAAAGATCTCAAAATCTCCATCTCCAGCTTGCACGTTTTCAGGAAAATCAAAGGGGAAGCTTTCCTGCATGTTTGTCTATCCGTTTAAAGGATAGACAAAGGGAGGGATGGATGGATGGATGGATGGATGGATGGATGGATGGATGGATAGATAGATAGATAGATAGATAGATAGATAGATAGATAGATAGATAGATAGATAGATAGATAGATAGATAGATAGATAGATAGATAGATAGATAGATAGATAGATAGATAGATAGATAGATAGATAGATAGATGGATGGATGGATGGATGGATGGAGACTTGATATGAGCTGAACTACTCCAGTGTTTTAAATGAAAAACAATTGTTATTCTACAAAAGTATCCAAAATCAGCAAGCAGAAAGAAAGAAGTGTTCACAGGAGGTTCTGCGATCACAGAGTGTGCACAAAACCATGGGTAGAACTGATGAATTTTCTTCTGTGGTCTATGACCCCTGATTAAACAAACAAATTAAATTACAAATTAATAACTATAACCTGGCGTTTCCCCCTGGCGATATTACAAAAATCAGCACTGCCAACTTTATGCAGAGAAATCGATTTTTTTATATTACCATAATACCCTTATAGGCCTATCTATCTTCCCAAATTAAATACTTCAATTACAGTGGAGCTTAGGAGAATGGATTAGAACATTTTGGCCAGAGAGCAAAAGCCAATCACTTCAACTCGACAATCATTTACACATTGATACTGCACACACACAAAAAAATCAGACTTACAAATGAATGCATCTGCAATCTAAATAACTGCCACTCATTTGTGTTTTTCAAATGATTTTCCTGTTCTTCTCATAATGCAATAAGGCGACAGGCTAACCGTTAGCCTGTCGCCTTATTTAAAAGCAACATCACATCATGCATGGCGTAACATTCACCACATATTTTTTCCCTCGTTCTGTCGCCTTGCTGTCCAATAATAAAAATCATAAAAGAAAATGCTGTGTGCAATATTCCTCGATCGCAGTCATGCTCAGGGTGTTTTTCTGCATCACCAATTTCTTTCATTTTTGCTCTGATTTCTGACTGTAACAAATTTCACATCAGACTTTAAGGTTTTTCATTTCAATAGAACCAAACCACAGAAAGCATGGTGGGGGAAAAACTCTGTATAGCATCCTGTGGCTCCAGAGTAGCACACAGACTGAATGTCCATGATGCTGCAAACAACATCTATAGCAATGTGCAAAAGTCTAGAGCACCCCTCATTATATTTTGCCTGGAAATGGAAAATTGCTTGTAGTAACTTACTTAAACATGCACAAAAATACATGGAAATACAAGGTATTATTATATAAGGTCAAACATCAATATTTGGTACGATCACCTGCTTTCTTCAACACAACCTGAACACTCTTAGGCAGCTTTCTTGTCATTTTTTTCAGTAATCTTCAGGCTTCTTGAATGATATTCCAAAGCTCTTCCTCTACTGAGATGTCTTTACTTTAAAGAATTCGCAGACACAGCACTGACACAGAATTGAATTGAATTATTTAGATTTAGATTTTGGCCAATTTTTCTTCCATTTTTTTAATCAAGATGATCACAGACTGCTTCAATAATGTCGAGGGCCGGGCTCTGAGGAGGCCAATCCATGACTGATAGTGTGCCATTGTGGGTTTTTTTTTTGGGTGCTTCAAAATCAGACTCATCTGCTTTCATAATTGCATCAGTTTTAATAAGATCCCCCCCTAACATACTAAAAGTCTGAAGCAAAGATTTCAAATTTGGATTCCAATACTCATTGCTCTGAAAATGATCAGGTGCACAGACTGGGCTGAAATTAAATGAAAAAGCAACCAACATCCAAACACAATGAAACAAAAAAAATGTTTCGGGGGACTTTGATGTAGCAGTTTCAAACTTTAAAGAAAGCAGTTGATCTTGCAAATAGTTTTGTATTTATGACTCCAGGAATTATAAACAATACCTTGAAGTCACTCAGGATCATTACAAAACAACGAAACCAAACAAAATTTACATTTCCATATGTAAATATTGCATCTCCATAATTTATGTTTAGTAGGTTTGTTTTGTTCTTGGAGCGCACGACTCTCCCAGAAGAAATTAAGATCCTAAAACAGAACAGAGCAGGCATGAACGAAAACAGATATGAAACTGATGACGTTACCACACATTTACTATTCTTTCCAAAAGTCTCATTTAACTCCAGTTTTAGCCTAGACCAAATCCTATAGCTTCTGTAGCTACTAAATTATGTGTATACCTATTATGTGCACCATCTGTATGATGCTGAGAAGGTTGTACACAGTGGGCCTTTTTAGATTTATGTTGTGACAGTGATCCAACGTATTAAAAGCTGTGGGCTGAATTGCTAAACACTGGGTTGAAACATGCTATAGGCCTCCATAATGCTGCTGTAGATTCAGCTTAAACGTCTCTGTAAGTCCATCAATCATCATGAAGAATCACTTTCACTTTGTCGTTTTTTGTTTTTTTTATAGTAATAAAAGTAAGTAATTTTTGTAAGCTATTGGCTGCTTTCAGTAGTACAAAACCAGAGTGCAGTAGAGCAAATAACAATGTGTGTCTATAAATGTGCAGATAAAGTCATGAAAATAGCTTTCTTCTACCGGTAAGCTCACCTGCAATGGAAAGAGACATATATTTATCAGCAGCTAGGCAAAAAGTTTAATCAAATTAACCAAATTAACATGCTTTCAAATCAATACATTACTCATAGAATTAAAAATAATATATGTCAAAAGAAAATGCATCATCATTGACTTGAAAACACTGAAAGGTCATTGCTAGAAGCAGGTATTTCTGACATGAGCTGTTAAGTCGGTTTCGTAACAGAACCACCTGCCTCGGAAAATAATTGGGATGCCAAATAATTATTTGGCTTCCTTCCAAGGAAAATTTCCATCCATCAACATTTATTTAGACATTGAATGTTAGACATCTGTTTTGGGGGGTTCGAGAGAATATTTACTGAGAAACAGAGCTGTCGCCAATCCCTGGCGTTGTTGTTTTATCCCCACTACAGACAGGGGATTTAGAGGTGCTTTAGAAAGAGTGATTGACAGCCATGTTAAATTACACAGCGGTTCCAGAAGAGGCTTCTTCCCTCGTGGTTAGACTGGCTGTAATTTTCCCTGAATCTGGTGCAAGCATTCCCCTGTTCCCGAGCCCTAATTTAACAGTCCTAAACCACCCTTGTGCAGTCGATGCTGAACAAAAAACCAAATGTTGCTAATGCCAAGTTAATTAATAGAACCCCAGCTGCTTGGGCCTCAGAAAGACATACTATGCCAAGGAGGAAATCTTCTGCTCTCTACGTGTCCATAGTGACAATATTGCACCAGTGTCAACAGGACATGCCCTTATTGGCCTGCTCATCTGCTTTGTTAATTTTGTTTACAGAGCCTTTGCTTTCCAAAAAATGTTGTGATTAATTTCAGTATCATGGCTCTTGGTGGGCTTCCATATGCCGTCAGATCTGAAAGGCAGCTTGTGCTTCTACACAAGAGATGGTTGTGATAACTGGAAATCCAACTAGGTAAGAAATTTGTTCAGGAAAGACTTGTTACATGTTACATATGCATTTATGAAGACACAGAGACACGCACAAGTTTTCATTTTCACACTACAAAATTTGGAACGAACAATTTTTTGTCCCCATTTCCATATAAACAGCATGAGCAAGAGCATGGCACATGATGGATTTCCATGATATTCTGAACAGGTATCCGTGGTGTCCATGAGATAAATCCTTTGGTGATAAGGACTAATGGATATACAACACCCAGTGCCCCAAAAAACCCCAAAATATTTAAGGACACAGAAAACCGTTAAACACAGAACATGGAGATAATCACTGTATTTAAGATAACATGAGTAATCCCTCCTCTTCATCAAGGAACAGGGGTAATTGAAAGGATAGATAGCACCATGTTTCCATTGAGTGCAAAGCTTTATCTAATCCAGTTTTGAGTGAAGATAATTAAAGGTCAAATGGCCGACTAAGGTAGTGACGATGGGGCCCCCTGTGATAAAACACCATGTCACCCAATCATTTAATTAACTTTGCTTTACATGTGGTATCTCTTGAATCGAGACAATATGTGATTGCAGGAGGCAAGGTCGTAAATCATCTGGCATGCCTGTAAACACTATCACTTAAAAAGGGACGGTAGAGATCTAGCAAATGCTGTTAACAAATCCCCTTTGACCCGAGAAGCAGACCAGCAGCCCCCCTGCTCCGCCCTGATGCTTTCAGCAGAGAGCAGCAGCAGTACACACCGTTCCAATTTGTATCTGACTCTTTAATTTTTCATATCTAGCCTACCTCCTGATATGAAAAGGCAGGTCAAATTGAGAAACATTGCCCTCTGTATGGTAACTGTGGTCATTTAATGGCTCTGAAATATGTACGCATTTTTCCCTCAGCACAAGGCATGCATGCTATTGATTCCTTTGGGGCGCCCATTAGTCACAGCGATAACTCCACCGTCACATAAGTTACTGAGAGCCATCGTTCAGGCCAGAGGCTGACAGAGGATAGCACAGGAAGGGACAGAAATCTATGAGCTCTCTATCTATCTACTTAGTTTTATTCAAGTGTGGGGGTTGTTGGTATTAGCAATTATGTTGTGTTATTAAGAACCAATGTGCAAGATTAATGTATGTTAAATTTCCACCATTATTACCTCATATCCAAAAACTCTTGTGTAACTTCAGAGGTCATATTCATGAATATATTTATACAGTAGTGCACATGGAAGTGGCATTGGTCAATCTGGACACTCAGGAAAAGCTGCAAGCAGATCAAAGGGCAAATTACATTCACAATGTTTTTTTCCATAACTTGTTCTGAACTAACTGTTCCACAAATCAATGAATATATTTTCTTTAATGCTATCATTTCATCCATCCATTTTCTTTCATTTATCTAGTTCACAGTCACAGGGATGCTGGAGTCGATCTCAACTGCCACTGGGCAATAGATAACCCTAGACCATGAATTGATCTGCTAGCTGATCTTAAAATAATCTTGCATGTCCTTTTTGTGTTTTCTGAACTGTCAAAGTAGTACATTTCAACTGTGCAGTAACATAATTAAGAAGTCCATTATTCCAAAAGAGAAATACAGATACATGCATATCTGTTCTATTTGCAGAATGTTTTGCTAAAAAAAACATGTGAGCTACAAGATGATTTAAAAGAAGAAATACACAAATTACACAGAAATACATGAAAAAGTTTTATATTTGCAGAACGTTTGCAATGGGAGCAGAAATCTTGCTGAAAAACATGTGAGCTACAATCAGGGGTGATCATTTAAAATGAATGAATTTATCACTGACATCTACAGGCATCCATGTGCACCTAAGCAGGTTACTCTCCTAAAGAAAAGGCACAAAGAAACAGATTTATCAACTTATTGTGCTGAGCCAAGGTACAACAAAAGAGAACAGAAAACTAAGCCATGCATGTGTTTTTTGTTTTTTTTAAGAAGCATAATTCCTTAAAAAAGCAAACAGTTCTAGTATACATAGTTTTTTTTCAGTTTATTTATTTATTTTGGTGTCATGAATAATTTTAATACATGCATCCGAAAGTTTTTTGTGTATGGCTAATGAAACCCAGGTTACCAGACTGCCTACTAAACACAGTTAACATGTACAGAAAACAATAAAAAAAACCCAAACAAACTAAAAGCCCTTCAGTCCATCTTCAGCAACAAACTGGCAACCAGCAAGTCCAAACCTGATTTAAGAGGTGTCTGTGATGCTGCTCTTTGTGTAAGCAGAACAATTAGCCACTGAATGAATTAGCGGCTGTCTTATCTGTTGCTTCACCAGTTCAGCTCTCCTTACCTTGAAGATAAAGAGCTATAAACACCAAGGTTTTTCAAACATGCCAAAATTAATAACTGCAAATTGAGTGATGTGTGAATTTTCAGATTTAAGTTTGTGAAAATTATTTACAGACTCACTAAAGCTGGGAAAAGTGCCAGTGATTCCACCTGCTCAAATATTCAAAGGTTTATTTTGAATTCATGATCTGAGTTATAAAGCCTATGACAAATTTAACTAAATAAATGTTACACCCCGTTTGATTTAATCACTGTGACATTTGCCAGTTGTTTAGTTTATTTTCCATTTGTTAGTCTAGCAAATTTGTGCTTTGAGCCACAATTTTGTTGATAACATACAGACCTTGAATTGACCCTCCAACTTACTACACAGAGCTGAAATACATTTGTAGTGAACATTTATTATGCAATCTTTATAAAAATATTCATGTCATGTGGATTTTTCTTTCAAGTTCTTCTCTCCTGGGAGGAACGGGTCACCCTGCAGTGTCACTAAGAATTGCATCAGTCTAGTTTCTGAGAGCTTTTGTCCTGTAATAGCTTGAACATTGTTCTTGGAGTATTTCCACTTTGATGAGAGCACAATTCTGGGCAACAATACTTGATTATACAAGAATTTTTTTTGTTTGTTTTTGTGTTTTTTGGGGGAGGGAGTGGGGTTCAGATCATATTGAATTGCACCACAAAATACTCACTTCTATTTTATAATACCAACGTGATTTTCCGCAGTATCAGTCAACCACATTTCAAATACATTGTTTTTTTGTTTTTTTTAAAGTCGTGCAACATATGGGTTTAATGTAGATAAATGCAATTAGTCTTTTGACAGTAACAGGGATGTTTTGAAAGTCAATTTGTTATGTTTCTGTTTGACTGGCACCCTGTGGACATTGCTGACACCGTTTTAATTGTGCTGGTGCAGAAAATCTCTGCCATCATGTACTGCACCAAGATTAAAAATACCAAGATTGATTTGCAAGTAGTCTTTGACCCATGCCTTGCTCGCAGTCCTGTACAAATGTCACTCATATGGGCTGTATGTTTGAGGAAAGGAAGGAGTAATGGTGGTGCTCGGGTGTAGAGTCAGCATTTAAATATTCTTCAAAGAAAGGGGGAAAAAAGGACTGGGATGCAAAAACAGACTGGTCGCCTTTTCCTTTCTTACAGCCAGATATGAGTTAACAAGTAGCCATTATCTGATTGCTTTGCTGATGTCAAAGCTTTCCTTACATAAAATATTCATTAGGCATGTTTTGAAATGCTCTCTGTGAAGTCATAGCAGAGGGTTGTTTGCAGTGGAGTGGTTATGAATGATTTTTCTTTTTTTAACATGATGATACATCATCATCATCATCATCATCACCATCATCATGTTTTAACCCCTACGCAAAGCCTTCATGCTGAAAGGGACCACGGGCTTGTTTTTGGTTGTTTTTGATTAGACCAATCCCTCAGATGACGTTTGATATACAGTACTGTGTGAAAGCATGAGTCATTCTTCATGTTTTTATATTGTGCTTCCAGGGAGTCAGGCTTTTTTTTTTGTCATTTTTTTAAAGCTGAGCAATAGTTCTACAGGCTTTTGGACATTTTGGACATTTGCTGCTTTTCCGGTCCAGTCCTTGTACCCGGCAATTTTCAAAGGAATCTTTTATTGTTTGTTTGTAAAACCACTTAACACAAAGCTACACATCACAACTAAAGATATGAATTCAATAGAATTCAATTTATTTATATAGCACTCTTCACAGGTAAAAACCACAAAGTGCTGCACAGTAATATAAAAACAGATATACATAAAAAAAGCACAATCAAATGTTCAGCACAAATCTAATTAAATATAGATATGAACCACTGTTGTGTTTACACAGAAAACTGAACAACTACCCAACTTAAAAAGATCTTTATGCATTTTATTACTTGCCAGCTATTGCAAATGTTGGCAGTTATTGGGTTAAAGCTACAGAAACAACATTTGAAAAACATGAAATAGTTCTTTTGAAAAATAAAGCAATTCACAGCATGCTATTAGTCAGAAACTTGGCTTACATTGGCATCATAGCAAAGTGTGTGGTGCATCCTTAAAAAATTTGAGGAAACTGGAGCACAAGAGAGAAACTTTGTTTTATGAAGATATCTACACCTGATGAACAGTCTCTGAAAGCCGTGTGCTCAAGTCCAGCACTGTTGTTGGTTTTTGATCAGGATCGTGCATGCACCTGCAAGAATCAGGTGGGAACCACAGGGAACGCTGGTCTGCAAACTCAGCACATCGCCACTGCCACAGGTGAATGTTTTTCAGTCCCCGGAGACCTCCAGTGGCCTGGGGCTGCAAACAGTTACCTGCTTTGACTGGTGGTAAACATCACCACTGAGGGTAAGTATTCTCCATTGGGGTTTGGTCTAGATGTAGGTGTATGCTGTTGCAGCATTGGCAACCAGACCAAAAATACATGTAAAAATCAGTTGTATAAGCAACAGTTACCTCTAAAAATGGAAATAGTAGATGGGAAAGGTGACAGAGTGAAATAGTGTTTTATTAAATCAACATGAAACTAAGAAAATAAATCAGAATTTTGACCTGCAAAGTGAACATTTTTGCACACATTCCATCACAACTATTTACTTTGGCTAAAGTGAAGCAGTGAATATAGAGTGAATTTTACTGTTCTTATTGGCAGCTGCGAAATTGTATCGTATACCATGCTTCAATATAGTTTTTATGATTAAATGTCACCAGATTGATCCACCAGCTCAGGTTGTAGAGAACATTCTCAGGCCAGTTCAGGTTTAGTTTTGCCGCTCAGTGTTTGTTCCAAGTACTTGGAACAAACACCTGGGTTTCTTCTCTGTGCTACAGATTGGTCTCGAAGCCAACCTGTTCTCAGGCATTGCGCCTCCACACCAGCTTTACTTACCTGCTAACCCCACTCTCTGCCTGCTTTGCCCTCCATTTCAATTAAACACCTTTCAAATATGATTTCTGGTTTGTGTGTTTTCTGTAAGCTTATGCTCTGCTTCATTTGGCTGGCTCATACTGGAAATAGTTTTTTTTTTTTTTTATGTTTTGTGTGACATTTCGTACTATATGTGTCAGGGGAACTTCTTCCCTGACTCCCTTCAAAGGGCCATCCATATTCATTCAAGTGCCACATCAACTTCACTCAGAGCTCAAGAGAGCTGAATTCATTCAGGAGAGACTTAAATTAGAGGACAGCTCAAAGAGTAATTAAATGATTTGACATGGTGTGCACATAAGGAAAAGTTGAGGAAAAATGTGAGGAGTCCTTTGCGAATAAACTTCTTTTACAGACAGTTGGAATATGGTGATGCCGTCTACCGATGGGCCTGTCCCACTACTTTAGCTAAATTAGACCCCATTTAGCAAACTGCCCTAAGGTATATAACAGCCTCACACTTCCTGACTCATCATCGCACTTTGTATACCCTTGCTGGATTTACTGCACTCAAGAATCAAAGGATGAACCATTGGTATATTTTTATATACAAGGCTATTGTAAGCAAATTACCATCATATATCTACACCAAGTTCATTGCCCTCCAGAACACCTGCAATCTCAGAGCCAGTAGTTGGCTGTGCTAAAGTGTTTAACGTGCCCCTTGTGAGCACAGAGTTAGGAAAGTTAAGTCTGTCTTTTTTCAGCCTGTGGTCCTGGAAAGATCTGCAGCTCAGGTTGATGTTGGAATTTCTCATCCCTTTATCTAGTTTCAAACAAAAACTGAGAGGTTTTAGTCACCAACTGTACCTGTAAAATTTAAATATGGGGGATATGAAATTGTTTTTAAATGTTGAAATGAATTTTATATATTTTACAGTTTCATGTTTTGTGGTAAATGTGAAAAATTTTATAAATTGTTGCATCTGTATATAAATGCTTGTTTTGCACTTGGCGCACTGCTGCTTCTTGGTCAGGACATCCTTGTAAAAGAGATTTACTAACCTCAATGGACATCTTGGTTAAATAAAGATAAATTCAAAATTTGAGCAGGTAGTCTTGACATTGGTGCACAGAAATATCAGTTGATAAACATGTGATGCTGCAGGGGTGAAGAACAATGGAAGGCTCATGATGTAATCTGAAGCAGGACTACTGATGAGTTCACTGGAAGGACATATAAAGGCTGGCTAATGAAAATAGAACAGCTGACAGATGCAGAGAAGGAATATTTTTTTAACAATTAATCTGTAAGTCAGTGATTTTTTGGGCAGAGATTGTTCAAAATGAAACCGGCCAGGAGGGCGGCCGCATGGCCAGCGGCTGAGGCAAGTGAGCAGGTCCGGAAGTCGACCACGCCGGCGACGAAGTCCAGTCAGTGGCCTGGAAGGTGGCCACTTTCGCCAAATCCAACGTGGACTAGAAGATGGCTAGCGGCGGCGCAGCAGCAGGTGACGGCGTGGGAGCCAGCAGTGACGAAGGAGCAGCTTTTTCCGTTCTGTACACGTGATCTGATATCGTCACAATGGTGTTATTCCTGGGTCAACAAAACTAATATTGATCCAAGTTCAACAGTGCGAGTGAACAGTCCCATTGTAGTGATGTCATAGTTTTGTGACATGAATCATCATCACACCATACACCAACACTGTAGCTCTAATCCCATAAACTGTAACAATCATCACATCCTAACATATAACCCTCATCCTGAAATGATCTGCCTCCTGTTTTAGGTTCTCTTTCCTTAAAATTTTCCAAGCTGCAAAGCTATGACATCATAACAGCGTGATTGGTTAGATGCAATCTTAATCCAGGAACAACACAAATATGAGAATATTTAATACACCGTTCTTTACTGGGTCTTACCATTGCTCTCCAGAATGGAGACATGTCTGCAAACATAAATTCCTGCAGTTTAGAGTAACAGTCTTCTTTTGACTGCACTTGTATTTACATTTGAACCACAATTCATTAGCCTGACAATATCAAAGCCATTTTATTCTGTAAGTAACTAGTTTTTCTGTTGTATAGTTGCATGCCAAGTTTCAGTTTTACATTGGCTTTCTTGGACTAAATTGGTTTTTCAACAGGAAGGCAGAGCGAAGGCAGCTTTTTAGTGAGCAGTGAAGTTTATGGAAAGAGCACACTCACTAGGTGAACTACCAACTTCATACAATACAACTGTCAACATTTATGACTGATGTCTTCTGCTCAGTATAAACAGTCTAGAATGGGAAATCAAACGACTTAAAGAGGTTGAGTGCAATGGTATGAATGGAAGCTCAATAAAAGGCTTCAATATGACTTCAAAATACTGAGAATAAACAACCACATCAGTGCTTATAATATATCCATTACATGTAGGATATAGTTTAGTATATATTATGAAAGTTTTCTTTCATTTTTTTTTTCTTTCTTTTTGCCTGTCCCGTTTGGCTCTTTTGCCATCAGAATTGTTGTCTAAAGGCAAAGAAAGATGCCCAACGGATTTACTTTACCAAATTGACCATCCCAGCCTTGCCGTAATGGTCCATTTGATTCACCTTTTATTGTTTCTTTTATTTTCACTTACTGAATACGGGACAGACTTGACTGGGGGAAAGAAGGGGAGAAAGAAAGAGGGAAAGAGAAACAGCTGAGAAGAGGGACGGGGGAGAAGGGCAAAAGACAAAAACCAACAGAATGAGCAGAAAAAAAAAGAAAAATAAAAAAAATGCATATATCGATCACCTGGATCACCTGCTGAGAAAGAAAAAAGAAAACAAGCAGAAGAGAACAAGAGTAATAGAATAAACAACATCACAATGATATATGGGAATATGACAGTAAATACTAAATATTAAACATTATTGTGCAGCACGTAAGATCAACAGAACACAGTGTGCTTTGAGGTAGGAGCCAAAAAGGGTGTAGTTTGTGGGTGTGATCACCCGTGTGTACACCTGTGAGCATGGACGCGCTTGTTTTTTTAAAAGGTTCCTTCATGTAATGATCTGCTAGAGGGTGTGGGGGGGCCACAGCCCCGTCCTCCAGGGCATGAAGCAGGTATGGAGGAGATCAAAACTCCAGACATCCAGAGGCCCCCAGAACACAAGAGACCAAGGAAGACCAACAGAGGGGCAGCCGCGCCACTGTCCCAGAAAGAGCTGAGGAGAGTCCCAGATGAGGGCTCACTCAGCAGCCGCGGAGCAGAAGCCAGGGGGAGTTGCAGTGACGCGCCCGTGAGCTCCGCCGGCAGCCAGCCGTGCCTGAGTGACCGAGCCCCAGGCCGAGAGGCCGGGGGCACCCCACCCCTGAAGGAAAGTTTTCTTTCATAAAGAAGTTCTTTTGAATGTTTGTCCTAATGAATCGAATCTATTTCTTTGCTAAAAGCTGAGTTTAGCCAGGTTTGGTACAACTTTAATGACAGTTATTTAAAGCCAGAAAAAGGTTTTTGCAACAAAAACAAATTAATCCTAATTAAGTGGTGTACTGTACCTAAATTGACTACAACAATTAGAGAAAATGGCCACAAATACTGAAACTGGTGAAATAACCAGAGGCAATGGCTCATTTTAAATGGTTGCTCTCTTTTCGTTTAGCTGTAATAAAAGAATATGATATACCAACTCACTGTTACCTGTGTAGCAAAAATGGTAGACATAAAGAGCTCGTGAGGGTTTCAGCATTAATGCTCATAGTAAATTCTTTTTTCCAATGATTTTCGGTCAAATTTACTTACCCAATTAGACTCACCAGAGCCAAGGATGCATGATTTAGACGGGGTCTAAATGAACTGGTTTTGTCCCAGTAGGGACTGTCATTAACATGGACTCCTGCTTAGAGCCTCAAGCTTTAAACTGTCCTTAAACTTGCAAAGCAAAAATGAGAAATTAGCAAATGTCAATCACCGGCTGACACTATTATCAAGAGAAGTCAGTGGGACTCTTGAGAGGACCCGCAGGGGTGGTGCTAGGGTACGGCCTCTATCACTTTGTCTGAATATCAACTCGTGATGTTATGTTCACCCTTCACACTGTGCTGTTCTTGCCCTGGGTGAGTCAAAGCAAATCATCTCATCCTGTCACCTTATTTGTTTAATATGACAACCACTGGAAATAATGTAGGGATACCAATTACATGCCATTAAGGTACAACCATCAGTAGCACTGGATTTCAAAGAAGTCACCATTTCATGTGCTTCACTATGTGTACAATACAATAAAAAGGAACCCAGAACTGATAGTATGTCTTTATCCCACGGCATCAAGCACTGCTGTTATGCAAATCAAGAGTTTATCAGCCAGGAGACCAGGATTTGTGTCTTGTTTGGGAAGTTGGTGAAATCTGCTTTGCTTTATTTTTACTTGCTTTTGCTTTTAATTGGAGTTATGTTAAGGAATCCAAAGGCACTTAGTTTATGAAAATATTAGAGTTACAATTAAAATATGCCACATCGCAACATTAAGCCTTCATACTGAAAAGCAAAGCTCCGCACTATGTTCCAAGGTGACGCCAATAATTGTTTCTCTGTTGCTGCTGAGTCATGGCACATCGACCATGGGACACCTTGTGTGCATGTATGTGATGCCAGCAGCTTTGTCCAAATTTAAAGTGTGTGATGCCTCTGGAACAAGATCAGGCTAGAATTTAGTTTGCTTAAATCTCTTTTTCTCCCCAGTTTGGTGTAACATTAAATTTTCACATTTATTAAGCATACTTAATAAATGTGAAAATTCATTAAGTATTAAGTATTCGAACAACTACTCTAATAGCAGCATCAAAGAATTTGAAACCCAATGTCCCCGACCTTTATCTTTCCATAGTGCAGTTTTAGGTTTTTAGATACTGTGAGGATAAAGGGACTGGGACATGTAAAAAAAAAAAAAGCACATCCAATGGTGCCTGGAGGCTTAGAGGCTGTCTTTTGTTATTTTGAGTAGAAGAGCAAAGTGTGGGTTTGTGGCCCAGCTGGACATCGAATTGGATAACGAGAAAGTATATTTTTTTCTCTTTTTTTTCCTCACACTGAGCACCCCCCCCTGCATAAACTTCTCCCAGGTATAGAGTTCTTTTGATGGAAGTACATTTAATATGTTAGTGAAAGCAACGGTCATTAAAAAGGCGAAGTATTTGCAAATTGTACTGTAACAGCCTGACAACATGCAGAAGATTGGTGCAAAATCACAAGTTTAAATTATGAGCATCTGTGTCTGTGTGTGTGTGTGTGTGTGAGAGAGAGAGAGTTAGATAGATGTGATTTATTTGTGACATTTGCTTTGATACTTTGCAGTACAGGTGATGTATTTACTACTAAATGATTAAAATCCTGGATGCAAAGACCTGATAAATGTTACTTGGCAACTTATTTCCTGACTTCCTCATGTTGACAAGGACCTTCTGAATGCACCATTAAACAAGTGGCCATTGCACAATGAGCTGCAAAAAGGTACAGCAATTTCCTCCCATTTTAAAGCCTTTAGTAGAGGACAGGTCTGTCAACCTGGTCTGATATACTAGGTTTTGAAATATGGACTGCCAGAGGATGCAGCCTTTGAACTGATGGGCAAAACAGGACAGAAGTGCCAGATAGAACCCCCTGCCTCTGCCATTGTGTTTTCCTACAGCCAGCCCAGTGCTTTCCTTTCTTAGTTATTTCTCAGCTGCCTGCCTTATCATCCCATAAAGTACTGAAGCTGTGCCCTCATTCATTGCTGTGCTATATTTGGTTAAGAGGAACACCTTACCAGTGTTATTTAAGGTATACGTCTTGACTAGGGCTGGGTTTTTATAATCGATTCATCGATTAAAATCGATTCTGGCTTGGATAACGTAAAATCGATTCATTAAAATCCTGAATCGATTTTTTAATATAAATTTATTTTGTCCGAAATGCCAGAATCTCTGGTGACATCTCACAAAATTTCAAGAACCACCAAACAGTAAATGAGAGCAGGTACAGGGATTCTGCACATAGACTTAAACACACAGCGCGACCCGCGGATCAGAATCAGTGAGATGTGACTTTCTCACAGTCGGGGCTGAAAGCCGACAGCTCGCTGATCCGGGTCGGCGCTTTGTGTTCACGCCCTTTATGCGCTGATTCTAAAGCTGTTAGTTTGATCTCTCTCCAAACAATATTGACCGAACCAGCAGCAAAAGAAGATCCAAACGCTTCACATAAACATCGTCATGAATTCACTCTGTTTTGCTTCCATTGCGATGCACAGCTCTCTCTCTCTCCCTCCCCCTCTCTCCCCCCCCCCCCCTCTCTCGAACAGTTTCGCTTTCTTCATTATTCGCTTGCTTGTTACACACAAGTCTACTGTTGCTTACAGGCTGTCAGCCGCTGTTTTTTTCCCTTTTACATTCTTCCGAAAAGAAAACCTAATTTCTGCTGTTCAATACTGAACAAATTTAAACTTTTTAATATTATTCAAAATGCAAAATGCTTAGCCGTGTCTCTAATAAAACCGCTGTAACGTCAGAGGTAATGTTCATTAATTAATGGTTTTCTTTCGTTTTTGATGTACTGCAGAATATTTTTATAAAATCCAGGCCAGGAAAATCACCTTCATGTTTTTCTGTGTTTTATCTTCAGCTACTTTGACACAAAGGCCTCTGCTGTGATGCTCACACCTTGGATAAAGTCTTGCGAGTGTCAGCTTCCTTTTTATAGATACAAAAATATGTAAATGTTCTGATCTGAATTATACTTCTGACTGTCAAAATTTCCCAGATTTAAATCGAATCGAATCGAATTAAATCGAATCGTGGATCGAATCGATTCAGGACCTTGTGAATCGGAATTGAATCGATTCTAGAAATCAGTGACGATACCCAGCCCTAGTCTTGACACGTCAGAATTACACAAAATTGAAAAAAACTGGGAGAAAGCTAGAAACTAGCTGACAAAAAACACATTGAATAGTAAAGTACTGTTACATCATCAACACCGTTGTTTCTACTTTTCAATAACCCCAAGCTTTTGTGTTTAATTTCTTTAAAAGGCCCCTCAACGCTCTGCTACCTGAGTCACATGACTTGACACAGAGACTTATTTTAAACATCACTGGCTTAGTGTAATTGATTTGAAATCTATTTTGGTATGAAAATCGTTTAAATGATCAGATTAGACCTTACATGGTCATCCATGACAAACTAACAAAGAATCTAAAAATGGAAAAAGTAACATTAGTTGACAAAAAAAATCACAGTCAATTTGACCTTATTTTAGACTTGACTTTTTCCTTAGCAAACCTGTGATTTAGTTAATGTTCAAACTTTTTGGGAATCAGTTGAGGGTGGTGAAATCACTTAAACTGACAACATAGGTGTTAACTTTCTCAGAGCCATCCATTATAGATGATTCATGCATTATTCAAGCAGGTTTATTTTGTTTTTTTACTTTCTAATATCCAACTATCCTTCCATCAATTTTCTTCTGCTTATCTTTATCAGGGGCACGGAGACCTGCAGCCTACCCATCTACCAAAGGGAAAAAGGTAGGGTATATAAACAAAAAGCACTGCAGGGGAGATACAGAATCTAACACAAGAGACTAACAAGGAAGAAAAAGACCCCAAGGGCTTGAGTGGATACGAGAACACTGCAGGGGACAGTCTTTTTTAATACAACATACTTCTGGACATGAAAAACTAGGTAAACACAGGTGAAACTACTCATGCTAACTGGAAACACTACACCTGATGACAAAGGCAGAGCCCCTCTGGAGCAAATGGATGAGGAAGAAGACTGTTCTGTATCACTAAAATATTATTCCCAGTACGTTGTTAGTTATTATGTGTTTTAGCGCCCTCTGTGGTCGTTTCAAGTAATGCACCGTAGAAATGGTTTGTTTTGAAACAACTTTATTGAACAGGAAGTCAGCTCAAGGAAAGCAAGCGAGCGAAAGAAAGAGAGACATATCGGCACACGGCTTATGGTGTCCTGTCGGAAAATTTACTGTCTACATCTTTGGTTTACGGTTGTATCGCCGGTATGTACTTAAAGTTAAATTACAACTTGTTTTTGTACATTATGTTGCCGCTAGCGCAGTATTTGACCGTAAAGCTAATCTCGGTGCTAAGCTAGCTATCCGCGATGTCGGAGGTCGTCTGAGATAGCCTCAGTAGTTGTTTAAAAGTTTATATAATTAGACGTATGCTGTGTATTAGTATTGCGGTGTATAAATGTATGTTATGCTACGCTTATGTATGTCTTGACTGTATTTTTTGTCTTGTTTCTAGTTTTACCCTTTTGAATGTCAGTAAACCTGTTGACAACGCCCATCGGTCTTCAGAGTGGTGATATGAGAAAGGTGTTCACGCCCTTGCATCAGACATGCACCCGTAACGGCACAGTAAAACGGCGACATCCGCACGAACAAAGATAACGCAGTCATCGCACACTAGAGTGAAGCTGACCACTACTGCGCCTGGGAGCAACATGGCATACAGCAGTGAGCCAGCAGTCGTCTAATCAACTCCAACATGTCCAGCAAGGCGTCATCCCTCAAGACCCGGTCCGAAGCTTCGTGTGCCTCCTCTACCGGTTCTGCTGCAGCCAAAGCCAGAGCAAAAGCTGAGGCAGCCAAGGCACGGCTCAGCTTCGCAGCTAAAGAAATGGATTTGAAGGTAGAAAAAGCACAAATAGAAGTAGCAAAAGCTAAAGTCGAGGCATCCATCGAATATTTACAGCATGAAAAAGATGTAGCTTCAGCCATTGCTGAAGCAGAGTCATTAGAAGCAGCTGCTGCCACACAGACAGAAACGCGCAGCAACATCTGTCCCTCAGTAACAGCAGAACGAACTAAACAGTATGTCATTGGCCAATCTACATTTGTGAGAAAAGAAAATGATGCTGCTCTTCAACAATCACAAAATGAAAATGTAACACAAAGTAAATCAGAGCTCACCTGTGATCAGCCACCAAGCCCTAAAAAGGAAAATGACCCACAAAAAATTCCAATTGGTCTAACAGATGATCCTGACTGTTGCCAAAAAACTCCAGTCATTTCCCCTTCTCCCCATGCTAATAAAAATTACAGTACCAATTGGTCAAATCAGGTGTCAGCATCTAGCTTCCATAATGCTAGGCCTTTATACAAAGAGCCTAGAGAATCAAATGTGAGTGACTTCATCAGATACTTTGCTCGTCGTGAAATAGTGGCAACAGGGCTGCTCCAGTTTAATGACAAGCCCCAAAACTTCAGAGCTTGGAAACGCTCATTTGAAAATGCTATAAGCGGGTTAGATCTAACGGCAAGTGAAGAAATGGACTTGATGTTAAAATGGCTTGGCAAGGAATCGGCTGAACATGCAGAACAACTCAGAGCCATACACATCAACAACCCAGTCAATGGCCTCAACATGATATGGGACAGACTTGAACAATGTTATGGCTCAGCTGAAGTGATCGAGGATGCACTGTTTAAAAGAATTGATGCATTCCCAAAAATCTCATCCAAAGACTTTGCAAAACTGAGAAAATTTAGTGACCTGCTCATGGAAGTGCAGTGCGCTAAAGCTGAAGGAGACCTCCCTGGTCTCGCGTTCCTAGATACAGCAAGAGGAGTAAATCCAATCATCCAAAAACTTCCCTTCTACCTGCAAGAAAGGTGGATTACGGTAGGAGCCAACTACAAACGCACAAAATGTGTCTCCTTCCCACCATTTAGTGTTCTAGTAGACTTTGTTGCACAAGAAGCTGATGCTAGAAACGACCCCAGCTTTAACCTCACACCATCACCTGATGCACCCAGACCAGACAAACTATCTTGGAGGGCAAACAGACAAAAAGAGATTTCTGTGCACAAAACTGATGTCATCTCTCGCACTAGTTCAGACACACAGAGGTTCCCAAACAAAACTGTACATGGTGAAAAGATTTGTCCAATTCACAAGAAAGCCCATCCTCTCGCAGTGTGCAGAGCATTTCGCATGAAAACACTGTTAGATAGGAAAATGTTCTTAAAAGAAAATGACTTTTGCTTCAGGTGCTGTGCTTCATCTTCACACATAGCAAAGAACTGTAAAGCCAAGGTACAGTGTTCCGAGTGCAACGATGAGAAGCACTGCACGGCTCTCCACCCAGGACCAGCTCCCTGGCTAAAAGAAACCGAACCAGCAGCAGAGCATGGCGGGGAGCCTGACACCACTGAATCAGAGGAGATCACTTCTAAATGCACTCAGGTTTGTGGTGTGAATGAAGCAGGCACTTCATGTTCTAAAATCTGTCTCGTGAATGTCTACCCAGCAGGCCACCCACATCAAGCAGTAAGGCTTTATGCCATCCATGATGAACAAAGTAACAGATCACTAGTACGTCCGGAGTTCTTCGAGTTGTTTAATGACTGCGGCCCTAGTTCCCCTTACTCGCTTAAGACATGTGCAGGTACCAAAGAGACAATGGGTAGAAGAGCTACAGGTTATGTAGTGGCAGCTTTAGATGGTTCAGTCCACATCTCACTGCCTAGCCTAATTGAGTGCAAAAATATCCCAAATGACAGAGACGAGATCCCCACACCCAGTGCAGCTAGACACCACAGCCATCTAAAGTCAGTGGCTCACCTCATTCCTGCCTTGGACTCTAACGCCCCCATACTAATGCTTCTTGGACGGGATGTCATTAGAGCTCACAAAGTCCGCAAACAGATAAGTGGCCCTAACAACGCACCCTATGCTCAAAAATTGGACCTAGGATGGGTCATAGTAGGAAACGTGTGTTTAGGTGACGTCCACAGAACTCCTGCAGTAAGGACTCTGTTCACAAATGCAACTGAAAGGGGACGTCCCACAGCATTCGAGCCATGTCCTAATGTTTTCAACATAAAAGAGAAACATTGTGGGATACAAGTTCCACTCAACTTCAGCTCCCAGCTGGCAGACAGTGCTTGTGAACCTGATCATTTAGGATGTAATGTGTTCAAACAAACCAGAAATGACAACTACATCTCACCTTCCATCCAGGACAATGCCTTCTTAAAAATAATGGAGGAAGGACTAACAAAAGACACAGATAACAGTTGGACAGCTCCTTTACCATTTAAAAATCCACGCCGAAAGCTCCCTAACAACAGACCACAGGCCCTGAATCGCCTAATGTCTCTTCTTCGCACCTTTGAAAAGAAGAAAGAGATGAAGGAACATTTCATCACCTTCATGGACAAAATATTCCAAAACAAACATGCAGAGATCGCCCCTACACTAAAAGAGGATGAGGAATGTTGGTATCTGCCATTATTCGGTGTCTACCATCCCTGTAAACCCACGCAGATCAGGGTCGTCTTCGACAGCAGCGCCAAGTATGAAGGCGTATCCCTGAATGACGTTCTGTTAACAGGACCAGATTTTAATAACTCATTGCTTGGGGTCCTAATACGCTTCAGAAAAGAAGCCGTTGCCTTCACAGCAGACATCGAACAGATGTTTTACTGTTTCAACGTGCGAGAGCAAGACAGGAACTACTTACGCTTCTTGTGGTTCCGTGACAACGACATTTCCAAAGAAGTTGTGGAGTACAGAATGACGGTCCACGTCTTTGGGAACAGCCCATCGCCAGCAGTAGCCATATATGGCCTGCACCAGTCTGTCCAACGCGTCGAACCGGACTGCGATGCAGATGTGAAGCAGTTTGTCATGCGTGACTTCTACGTTGATGACGGACTGAAATCTCTACCTACTGTTGAAAAAGCCATATCTCTACTCCAAAGAACCCGAGACGCACTTGCAAACTCAAACTTAAGACTGCATAAAATAGCAGCAAACAGGAAGGAAGTACTAGAGGCATTCCCGACTCAAGATCATGCCAAAAATCTAAAAAACCTGGACTTCGAAAGTGATTCGGTGCCCATGCAGCGTAGCCTAGGTCTCCTCTGGGACCTAAGTAAAGACCGCTTCACCTTTGAAGTATCTGATGAGTCAAAACCCTTTACCAGACGAGGTGTTCTATCAACAATAAACAGTCTCTATGATCCGCTGGGTTTTGTAGCACCAGTCACCATACAGGTGAAGTCGATTCTACGCGAACTTACAGCTGAAAATGGGGACTGGGATGCTCCACTCCCTCCCGAAATGGAAGAGTCTTGGACACAGTGGAAAGACTCACTCAAAGACTTGCCTAACATGACCATTCCCAGAGCATACACAGACATTTCCCCTTCAACAGCCGTGAAAAAAGAGTTGTGTGTTTTTTCAGACGCATCTACCAAAGCCATAGCTGCAGTGGCCTATTTAAAAGTGACAGATGCAGAAGGACACAGTCAAGTAGGCTTTGTAATGGGTAAGGCTAAGCTAGCACCACGCCCAGATCAGACTATTCCAAGATTAGAGCTTAGTGCTGCCGTTTTAGCGGTTGAGCTCGCAGATCTTATCTCAGATGAACTTGACTGTAAACTAGATCACACTACTTTCTACACAGACAGTAAAGTAGTCCTAGGTTACATCTACAACGAGTCTAGAAGATTTTATGTCTATGTCAGTAATCGTGTGACTAGAATCCGCAGATCTTCTCAGCCATGCCAGTGGCACTATGTAGCTAGCAGTCAGAACCCTGCAGATCACGCCACTCGTTCTGTTCCTGCATTCCAGCTGCCACTTAGTAACTGGCTCACCGGCCCTGACCTTTTACATCAGATTCAGAATTCTCCGAATGACTCCTATGACCTTGTAGAACCCAACATGGACGCAGATGTAAGACCTCAGGTAACCGCACTCAAAACAACAGCCTCAACTAAAGAACTGGGCTCAGACAGATTCACCAAGTTTTCTACCTGGAAATCCCTCACACGTGCTCTTTCTAGACTAATACATGTCATCCACAACTTCAAATCACCACCAGGCAAAGCCAATCACTGTAATGGCTGGCATTACTGTGAAACGGAACTTACTGTGGATGAGTTAAAGCAAGCTCAGAACCTTGTCATTCGAGCAGTACAGCAGGACGTGTATGCTGAAGAAATCAAGTGTGTGCAAAAACATGGAAAACTACCCAAAACCAGTCATCTCAAAACCTTAGACCCCTATCTGGACAAAGAAGGACTCCTTAGAGTAGGTGGTCGCATCAGAGACTCAAACATTAGCCAAGGTGAGAAAAACCCTCTCATAGTTCCTGGCCACCACCATGTTGCAGCGCTTCTCATAAAGCACTACCACGAGCAGACCCAGCATCAAGGTCGCCTTTTCACAGAAGGAGCCGTTCGCTCCACAGGATGGTGGATAGTGGGCGGTAAAAGAAAAGTGAGCACAATCATCTATCATTGTGTTACCTGCAAAAGACTTCGTGCCCCTTTGAGCACACAGAAAATGTCAAACCTCCCTCCAGACCGTCTCACAACGGATCCCCCGTTCACGAATGTGGGCTTAGATGTGTTTGGTCCGTGGTTTGTGTCTTCACGACGTACAAGAGGAAGCGTCAACCAGAATAAAAGGTGGGCTGTCATATTCACTTGTTTGAGTATTAGAGCAGTTCACATTGAAGTGGTAGAGTCACTTGATACATCTAGCTTCATTAATGCATTCCGACGATTTCTGGCCGTGAGGGGACCAGTGAAAACTGTTCGCTCTGATCGAGGCACCAATTTTGTAAGTGCATGTAAAGAACTGAAAATCCCTTCAAACTTGGACAACACAGCTGTGCACACCTTCTTAAAAGAACATGGATGTAAATGGACTTTTAACCCACCTCATGCCTCCCATTTCAGCGGAGCATGGGAGAGAATGATAGGTTTAGCACGGAGAATATTGGACTCTATGTTTTTTCAGCTTAAGACCACTAAACTCACTCATGAGGTTCTCGTCACCTTCATGGCAGAGGTGGCTGCTATCATAAACTGTAGACCCCTCGTCCCGGTTTCATCAGACCCAAGTGACCCCTTTATCTTGACTCCAGCTGTTCTCCTGACTCAAAAGGTAGCACCCCTTCAGGCTCCAGCTGAAAAATTCACAGCATCAGACCTCTACAAACATCAGTGGCGCCAGGTTCAGCACCTGTCGAACATCTTCTGGGACAAATGGAGGAAAGAGTTTCTCCCTACCCTACAGCCACGCCGCAAATGGCAGTCTAGCCAGCCTAACGTGAGCTTAGGAAGTGTTGTGGTACTCAAAGACAGTCGAGTGCCAAGAAATGAGTGGTCTCTTGGTCTCATAACTAAGGTGTTCCCAAGTAAAGATGGTAAAATACGTACCGTGGAAATTAAGGTAGTTAAATCAGATGGTACAAAGGTGTTGACCAGACCTATCTCAGAGATCGTACCCTTGGTGCCTTCTTAACGTGTTGTTTTCTTCAACGTTTAATCGTGGCGTTATTCACGCCAGGCGGGGAGTGTTCTGTATCACTAAAATATTATTCCCAGTACGTTGTTAGTTATTATGTGTTTTAGCGCCCTCTGTGGTCGTTTCAAGTAATGCACCGTAGAAATGGTTTGTTTTGAAACAACTTTATTGAACAGGAAGTCAGCTCAAGGAAAGCAAGCGAGCGAAAGAAAGAGAGACATATCGGCACACGGCTTATGGTGTCCTGTCGGAAAATTTACTGTCTACATCTTTGGTTTACGGTTGTATCGCCGGTATGTACTTAAAGTTAAATTACAACTTGTTTTTGTACATTATGTTGCCGCTAGCGCAGTATTTGACCGTAAAGCTAATCTCGGTGCTAAGCTAGCTATCCGTCGGAGGTCGTCTGAGATAGCCTCAGTAGTTGTTTAAAAGTTTATATAATTAGATGTATGCTGTGTATTAGTATTGCGGTGTATAAATGTATGTTATGCTACGCTTATGTATGTCTTGACTGTATTTTTTGTCTTGTTTCTAGTTTTACCCTTTTGAATGTCAGTAAACCTGTTGACAACGCCCATCGGTCTTCAGAGTGGTGATATGAGAAAGGTGTTCACGCGGGAGAGCTCCAGGGAAAACAGAGGAGATGAAGACCGGTGGTGATCTGAACTCCAGGCAGGCAGGAGGACAGGCAGGTGAGGGCTCAAAACACTGAGCTGGGTTAAATAGTTCACCTGATGATTGCCTGGGATGGGATGCAGGTGTGGAGTCGACAGCCACACCCGTGGGCGAGGGCATTCCATCAGCTCCTTGGACACCGGGCCGCGGACCATGACAGTAGTGGTGAGTGCTGAGTTCCACACTATGACATTTGAAGAGACTCACATTTGTTTTTGCTACTAAGTGAGGTGAATCATTGCAGTCATCCTTTTTTGTGAACATCCAAGAGCAGCTATGACAACTCCAGTGCCGAGACCTGTGGAGTACTACACTGGAGGAAGAAACAGAACTGGAACAGATAATTGGGCTTTTTTGTTTTTCATTGACTTTCATTCAGTTCTAGTCAGGGGATCTGCAAAATATTTGAACAGCTCCAGATACCCATGTTTCACTGTAACACTGTCAACTAACATTTTTTTCATTCAGTGGAGGGTCATCTTCAACAGTCATTTGCAGTTTACTCTACACAAGAAAGTAATCTTTTTCCCCCATTTCTTAGCAGCGTGCTGCTGACAGAGCCTTTGACATTAAAACCACATTTTAATCAATCATTTTACTTCCAGTGGGTGGACAAAAAAGTCATAGCAGTATCCTTGCCTGGACACACAGTGTCAGACTTTAGCAGACAGGGGTAATGCAAATCTTAAACAATGATAAATAGTCCTTGATTAAACTTCTGCCTGTGAGGGGAGCTGGATTTGATAGCATGAGAGTGCGAGATCATTTGCAACGATTATGTCAGATTCTTGTTATAGAGAGCCAATCCCCGAGAATTAACTTCAGTTCCGGAACTCTAATCATTTTTAACCATCCAGCTGAAATGAAGGCAAGAGTGATCGATATGAGTTTGACTGATTCCATGTGGGGTCACTCCACTTCTTATCTTCTTCTCCAATAGCATTGACAGATGAATTTAACAAGAGGGGCACTATCTGCCTTGCCAAGAATAGAACAGCTAAACTATCTGCGGCCTTGCTTGCATGGTTTCAGCACTATTGATGAATATATCACTGTGAGTTCAGTCAGAAGGAACCAATCCTCCTCCTTTTCTTTTCCTTTTCTTTCTTTTTTTTAATCATCACTTTGGTTAGATTTCTTCCCACGGAGCTGGGTGCGATGACCCACAGTAAGCTGCATTTTTACAAGCAGACCTGAGTGCTGTTAAATGGAAATGCTCTCTATACAAAAATGCATTTATTCCATCTAATCTGCTTAAGGTCATGAGTGCTGTAATAGCTCAGTAATCAAGTTGTAGGCAATGCATGTGGTGCAGTACATAAAAATAGTTTCTAACAGCAAATGTATGTGTGTGTATGTGTGTATCCATCAATAATTAAATATACCTATTGTTAACAATAAATAAAAGCCTAATTATTGGTAGCTGACAAATAGTTTTAGTTTGTTATTACTTATGTTTATTAATGTAATGAGTTTATGAATTGAAAAAATACTTTTTGTTAATTTTACCAACTCTAAATGTTGACAAAGGTTTCCTTACTAATTAGTGTGCCCATTGTCATCCCTTAGATGAACATCTCCTTGATAGACATCTAGAAAATGCATGAGCTAAAAACAAAGTGTAAACCTACTCAAAATGTTTTTTTCATTTTTTAATAGAAATAAAAACTTCTCAGCTCCCACCTGAGCAAGTAAACCCAGGTAGAGTTTAATCTAGAGTAGACAGCTGCTAGTATTAGCTACGCACACACACACACACACACACACACACACACACACACACATACATACATACATACATATATATATATATATATATATATATATACACACACACACACACACACACACACACACACACACACACACACACACACACACACACAGTGTTGGGAAGGTTACTTTTAAAATGTATTCCATTACAGAATACAGAATACATGCCCCAAAATGTATTCTGTAACGTATTCCGTTACGTTACTCAATGACAGTAACGCATTCTGAATACTTTGGATTACTTAATATATCATCATGCTTTTTACAACAACGTGAATGTACTATTGCTGTGTGATTTATTACTATTACTGAAGGTCCGCGTCTCCGAACTGTAGTAAAGGGACCTCTGGCTAATACAGCGGGGTCCCTGTCGGCTCGTAGCCGAAAACTAGCTTTACTTTGTTGTGTGGGTCAACTTTTCTTGCGAGAGACAGAGAGAGGCGTTGAAAGGCTGCTCCAACGGAACTTATTGTTTTCGGAGGAAAACACGAACACAGCGTACAGTCGAGTCTTAATAGCTTACTTACAACTGGGCTTGTCAGGCTCTCTTCTTGGCTGAAGTGGTTATTATTATATTTACATGCTTCCAGCTCCCGTTTTTGCTCGATGACAACTCGTACCTTTCCACTCCCCTTTTTCTCTCTCCCTCCTCGCGCTCACAGACCCATAACGTGTATGGCAGTCCATTCTCCCTGCAATACGGACTACACTGGCCATGATGCTACATTCTTTAGAGCTATGCTTGTAGCATTCTGCCTGTTAGCTTAGCACAACAACAACAACAACAACGAAAAGGCGCTCTCTCACCCAGGAAACACACAGTCGCAGAGAGAGAGAGAGCGAGTCCTGACCCGTGACAAAATGAAACGGGAAAGTACCGCAGTGTAATCCATTTATTTCAACAAAGTAACTGTATTCTGAATACCACCTTTTTAAATGGTAACTGTAACGGAATACAGTTACTCATATTTTGTATTTTAAATACGTAACGGCGGTACATGTATTCCGTTACTCCCCAACACTGTATGTATATATAGTATATTAAGAAAATCTAACATTATCCTTCTATCAACTATATTCTATGTGTGCGTGTGTGTTAAGATAAAAAATGCACAGTCTTGCAGTATATTTTAAGGTAAAGTACTTACATGGTGGCATAGTTTGTTTTTCTAAAGATTGATTAAGTGCGGTGCATAGGTTAACAAGATCCCACTGTGGGAAATGATCAAGGACATTTATTAATATCACAGCATGTGCAGGCCTGGGGAAAAAGGCCACTCTTTGTTTTTCAAAGCAGTATTCTATCCTACAGTGTCAGTGCAGAGGCAGGAATTACATATTTACCACTTGCCCCTTAGGTTCTGAGACATTTTTGTATCAAATGTATTTCTTCTGATTTTCTGACTAGCAGAGAAGAACAGGAAGTCCCTATAGACATAGCTTTCACTCTATTGATGAAATCCAGCCTGCAAATGAGACACTGAACACTTTTTTTCAGTTTGTCTGGTTCCCTTACTAATGTTGTTGGTAGTGAACGGTTCAACTGAACAGATGTAACATTACAAAAAAATAATGATTTTTTTCATGTAAATGTGAAAACATGCATATATCGTTATAAATACACCATTATGAGTTTTTCCACCA